>NC_092707.1:159870562-160553624 GCF_047496885.1 Scyliorhinus torazame
TGATTTGAACTTATGTTTTCTGGATTATTGGAACAGCGACACTCGGAATCCCTGATCAATTTATACAATTCCATTCAAATGAACTTTTTTAGCCTGATCTCCCTTGCAAACTGAATTTTTATTGCATGTGGGAATGATTACAATTGGATATTGTTCCAGCTCAGACAAAAATATGCACACGGGAAGCATCCTGACAGCAATTACCTGATCATTTGGCTGAACTCCTCTACCTGTTAGAGGTCTGAGTTTCCACTGCTCATCCCCAGTCTGGTCAACTGATTATTGATGTGTTAATTAAGTTGGTTCAACGTTGACTGCAACTGGGTGCAGTGAAACTAGAACATAAGAACATAAGAACTAGGAACAGGAGTAGGCCAT
Organism: Scyliorhinus torazame; assembly: GCF_047496885.1. Lineage (NCBI taxonomy): Eukaryota > Metazoa > Chordata > Chondrichthyes > Carcharhiniformes > Scyliorhinidae > Scyliorhinus > Scyliorhinus torazame. Next base: position 159,870,941 of record NC_092707.1, read on the forward strand.
CTGGCCCCTCGAGCCTGCTCCGTCATTTAATGAGATCATGGCTGATCTTTGTGGACTCAGCTCCACTCTCCAGCCCGTACACCATGGGCGAAATTCTCCCCCAACGGCGGGATGCCCGCCGACTGGCGCCAAAGCCGGCGCAAATCAGACGGGCATCGCGCCGGCAAAAAGGTGCGGAAGTCTCCGCATCTTTGGCGGCCTAGCCCCAACATTGAGGGGCTAGGCCGACGCCGGAGGGATTTCCGCCCCGCCAGCTGGCGGAAATGGCGTTTGTTGCCCCGCCAGCTGGCGCGGAAATGCGGCGCATGCGCGGGAGCGTCAGCGGCCGCTGTCAGTTTCCCCGCGCATGCGCGGGAGCGTCAGCGGCCGCCGAAAGTTTCCCGCGCATGCGCAGTGGGGAGAGTCTCTTCCGCCTCCGCCATGGTGGAGGCCGTAGCGGAGGCGGAAGGGAAAGAGTGCCCCCACGGCACAGGCCCGCCCGCGGATCGGTGGGCCCCGATCGCGGGCCAGGCCACCGTGGGGGCACCCCCCGGGGTCAGATCGCCCCGCGCCCCCCCCCAGGACCCCGGAGCCCGCCCACGCTGCCTGGTCCCGCCGGTAAATACCAGGTTTGATTTACGTCGGCGGGACAGGCAGTTTCTGGGCGGGACTTCGGCCCATCCGGGCCGGAGAATCCAGCGGGGGGTCCCGCCAACCGGCGCGGCTGGATTCCCGCCCCCGCCCAATCTCTGGGAGCGGAGACTTCGGCGGGGGCGGGGGCGGGATTCACGGCGGCCAACGGCCATTCTCCGACCCGGCGGGGGGTCGGAGAATGACGCCCCATATCTCTGAATCCCTTTATTCTTTAGAAAGGCATCTATCTTTTTCTTAAAAACAGGCTTCTGACACAGGAGATGGTCCAACACTGTTTTATTGAACTTCCTGATTGTTGTACATAGTCTGCTGTGAGTTGACACTCTATCAATCTAACTGATAACCTCCCACTGGCTTGACCAGACTAACTCTCTACCTCATGGTGATAGTGCTCACTGGCTTGTGCACTCTTACTATCTCAGTAGCTGTGTCCTGTAGAGAGAGGGAGAGTCTTAATGCCCTGTGTGCTTTTTAGTGGTGATGTCCTGTCTGGTGATTGGTTGTTATGTGTCGTGTGCGTTCATTGGTTATCCTGTATGTCAATCATTGCTTGTCTGCATCTCATTATATCCATGAGTGGATATTATGACAATTATTATTATTACAGTTGAGCAGAGACCCAACATTACCAATCTCCAGCCTTTTTCCCATCCATTACAGGATGGATTATGAAAACATTTTTTTTTTCTCACAGCAAGTTATGATGGTGTGGAGCGTATGCCTGAAAGGGCGTTGGAAGCAAATGCAACAGGAAATTTCAAAAGGTGATTGGATTTAAATTTGAAAATGAAAACTTTTCAGTTATGGGGGAAGAGCCAGGGAATGGGGCAATTTGGAGATTTCTTTCAAAAAGCCAGAGAAAACAAATGCTTTCTCCTGTGCGATATGATTCAACAATTTGTGAACTAGAATACAAGGAGTGTAAAGGGCACAAACTGCTTATTTCTTGCGTTTTCTTTTTGCGTTTCCAGGTTTATCATGAAAACCACGCAGATAATTATTATTCCCCACGTCTCCAACATTAAACACCGATTGGTTCTTCTCCACAGGTCACACACAGGAACCATGGCATCTGTGAAGGCTCTAGCAGTTCCCAATTTCATGGTTGCACCATTTATGCCTTGAGCTGCCAATAAAACCTACATTTTGGAATTCCCTCACTAAGCCTCTCCACTCCTCTCTTCACCAGTGACACACTCCTCAAAATCTACCTCTTTTACCAAACCTTTGCTAGATATCTCCTTACGTGGCTCAGTGTTAACTTTGGTTTGATAACACTCCTGTGAAGTACCTTGCGACGTTACTACATTCACAGAATCACAGAGAATCTCTACAGTGCAGAAGGAGGCCATTCAGCCTATCGAGTCTACACTGACCCTTGGAAAGTGTACCCTAACTAGGCCTACGAACCAACCCTATCCTCATAACTCAGTAGCCGTACCTAACCTTTTGGACATGAAGGGACACTTTAACATGGCCAATCCACCTAATCTGCACACCTTATTAAAAGGGTTGCATAAGTACAAATTCCTTTAAAGCCTTCACTCTAATCACTCCATATAAAATAAATACAGTTGTCTGTACTTGTCACAGTAATCTTGAATCTCAAACCGTAACTAATTCCTTTCAGATAAAAAATAAATTACACTGCATTATCTCAGGCACAGTTTTACCTATGCTTGACATTGGGATCGAATAAGTTGTTGCACATCCTCATCTCTTGCTAGGTGCTTACCAATTTTATTTTACTTGTGTCTTCCAGTTCTGGGCGTGCAGCCTAAGTATCTTCTCTTTGGCGATCTTTATCTACTTCCAGTAGGAACACTGCCTCACGCTGTCCTCTTAACCTTTTCTCAAAAAAAAATGAACGCAGTTTGGCTCGCCGTTATAACCCACAGATGAAAGTTTTTCAAGTCAACTTCGTCACTTTTCATTAACACAACCTTGTTGCCTGATAAATTCCAACACTTTGGCTCTTCAAAATCAAGGCCATAGAGCAGTCTATCAAAGATAGGAGTAGAAGTAGGCCATTTGGCCCATCGAGTCTGTAATATCCTGCACGGGACTTACAGAGTGGGAATGATAATCTTCCCTGTGGTTCTTGCGGAGTATGAGCTCCCCTGCTGAGAGGTGGGGGAACTCCATTCAAATGTGTATAAAAGGTCAACTAGTGAGGCACAACCGAGGAGAGACCCAGTAGCGATCTACCGGGAGCTGTATATAACCTAATTGTAAATAAACCAAACTTTGTTATTCTTATTTGGAGTTGACTCCGCTTGTCCTTACTAATCTCGCGACAAGGAGTAAACTGGCTTGCTGTCGGTGCGTCAATCTACTCAGCTGAACCACCTCCCTGATTTTCTGGACCCAGGTTGGAACCAACTATTTCGCCATGCCTCAGTTTGTGCGATTGGATGCATTTGACATCGGTGTTGAAGACCGGAATCAGTACGCAGAAAGGATACATTGCATCTTCTGGGCCAACAACTTCACGGAGAATGAGTGCCAGAAGGTCATACTGTTGATGGCCTGCTAGATGCACCAGTTCTGAGTTTTCGGGGCCGGGATTCTCTGACCCAGTGCCGGGCCGGAGATTCCCCGCTGCCTTGACGCCGACTTCCCCATTCTCCGGCACCGTTTTTCGGACGCCCGCGGGATCGCTGCCACGGCAGTCGGGGGCCATTGACAGCAGCCCCGCCCCCCCCCCCGGCAATTCTCCGGGCCCTGATGGGCCGAGTGGCCGACGAGTTTGGCCGAGTCTCGCTGTGATGTGTGGAATGATGTGTTGTTGATTTTCAAATCTTTGTTATTGTTGACCGTTTAATAAACAAAATATTCTCAGCTCTATCAAATCTCCCCCCTCACCCTCAACCCCCCCACCCTCCCCCCACCCCCCCACCCCTGCCATCCTACTCACAGACATCATCATTCTGGACACCTCTATTAAACATCTCCTTACTTTTCTCAACTATAAGGGGAACAATTACAGATAGGACAGTGCTTTTAATCAGCCGATATTTATCAGGAAACATTGAAAAAACTGTGACAGATTTTTTTTGTGTTTGCAAACGTGTGATGTCCTTTTAATGTCGTAACAGATCTTCCATGGCATTGTTGGCTATTCCAGGGTCCTGCTCATGTAAGGCAGCTCAGTTGTCTGCTCTGGGGCGACTAAGCAGCTGTCTGTCAGCGCTTGAGGTCAATCAGAGGGCAACTGCAAAGGCTGGGAAATTTCTGTCTCCAGTTCAGAGGAATGCTTGCCCTTTGAAAAAAAATGATTGTTATGCATCTGTAACAAAGTGCGATTTCTGGAATGCGGCACACATATGGACTTTTGTGCATTTCGTCAGAGATATAGCCAAAAAGGTGGTATCATAGCATAGAAATAATTGAATGGCATTCTTAAAATAGACAAGCATTGAGTTTGCGAGTTGTGCACTGCATTAAGAATTACTAAACTGTTCTGATTGAATTCCTTTTTGTAATTAATATGATGATGCAAATGAATTAAGGGGACTAAAACGAAGCAACTTTGCAGAAAGGTGCTGAAGGGATTTGAAGGAAAACATAAACTGCATTCCATGAAAGTCAATACAAGTTGTGCTGAATGTTGTTAAGGAATGAACCTATGAACAAATGACAGCAACATTTTAACATAGGCAAGGTCTCAGCTAGTTTTCAAATCATAAAATCTGAAAGCACAGAAAGAGGCATTTGGTCCACCATATTTGTGCTGAAAGATCTGTCCAGTTAGCGGCATCAACCATGGTCCTAAAACTTTCAACCTTCAAATAATCGTTCAATTCCCTTTTGGAAGGGAGTATTGAATTTGTTTCCGCCTACCATTTCAGACAGCGCAGCCCAGATCATAACAATACGCTTTGTAAAAACCTTACCTCTAGTTCTTTAGCCAGTTACCTTACATCTGTTTCCTCTGCTTACCAACTTTCCTGCCAGTGGAAAGGGTTTCTTTCTAATTACCCCCCTCAAAACCCATGCCAGTTCCTCCATGCTGGCAAGTTGTGCTTGGCCACAGAAGTAGACAATACCTCATGTTGTGTGACAGTGGTGTGCGGAAAGGCAGTGTCACAGGGTAATGTTCTGGCATCCAGTTTCGAATCGCACCACGGCAGATGGTGAAATTTTAATTTAGTAAATATCTAACGATGATCATGAAACCATTGTCAATTGTTGTAAAAAGGCATCTAGGGAAGGAAATCGCCATCCTTACCTGGTCTGGCCTACATGTGACTCCACATCCACAATAATGTGGTTGACTCTTGAAAATGCCCTCTGAATTGGTTAGTTCAAGGGCAATGTGGGATGGGCAATAAATGCTGGCCCAGCCAATGACGCCGTGCCACATGAATGAATAAGAAAAAAGTTCAAAGCATAGCTGTGGCCTGCTGGTCAATTCTAAAGCAGCTAGATATTTCTGGTTTGGATTATCGTTTGAGGGGGAAAATGTGAAGACAGCAGAAAACAAGGAGGCTCAGTTTTGAAATGCTCTTCAAACAATCCTGCAAGCCTATTTTGTACTGGTGGCGAAGCTTTTGTCCATCTGTTGCAATAGTCATTAAATAATCTTTACGGTCAGTGGTTTGAAGCACATTTTGTGACACTGAAGGGTGATAATTGCAATCAAGTAGCATTAGGGAGAAGCATAATGCCATTGAGTCACATCTTAGTCTCTACCGGAGATACGTATTGAAAAACTGTTTCTCTACATCTGGAATGTTAGCAACTTATTAACAGTCAAAGAGTACATTAATTTTCCTTTTTAACTTATCGTTTCATTTAAGATGTCAGCATGTCGCTCATTTGGTAGCATCCTCCTCCCAGTGTCCCACTCCAAATACTTGAGTACATGACCAAGACTGATGCTCCTAATGTATTACTGAAGGGATACTGCACTGTCAGAGTTGATGGCTACTGGATGCAACCTTAAACAGAGCCTCCATTTGCCATGTTGGGTAGTTGCAAAAGATCTCACAGCAATATTTGAAGGAGGGTAGGGCAGAGTTGCTCAGTATCCTTGATGCACTATCAATTACGACGAGACGCGAGTAGAGTGTAATCGAGGCTTTATTACGCAGAGATGTGGAGCCTCCCGCAGATGCTGCCAAATTGGCTGAAGCTCGGAGAGCCCACACATTTATACTCGCCTGCTGGGCGGAGCCAGCAGGCAGGGATCTACCCCCGTACCTGTAGTACAGGGGCCTTACCGTAATACCCCTCATATGTGGTACATACAATACAACAGTGGTGACTACCACATTCACCCCTGTTAAAAAGAGTCCAGCGGGGGTGGTGGAAAACTATTTACATTCAGGTGTTTAACATTTTGAGGAAAAGTTTACAAATTCAGACGATCGGGTGCCTTGATCCGTCGTTGCGAGCGCCACAGTTCTGGTGCCGATTTTGACGTCAGTTCAGTCGTCGGTGACTCCGGGAGCGTGTCGACCTCATCTTCATCCCTGGGTGGGACCAAGGGGAGGACGGATTGTCCTGGAGCGGGGGCTGTGGTGGGGTGTGCTGGGGGGAGGGAGGGTGGCGCCAGGGACGCGGGGGGGGGGGTGTAGGGACCCAGCTGGCGCCAGATCCCTGAGGGCGACTGTGTCTTGGCGGCCGTTGGGGCACGCTACGTAGGCGTACTGCGGGTTCGCGTGAAGTAGCTGTACCCTCTCAACCAATGGGTCCGCCTTGTGTAGCCGCACGTGCATACGGAGTGCAACAGGTCCTGGAGCTGCCAGCCACATTGGGAGCGAAACCCCGGAGGTGGACTTCCTGGGGAAGGCAAGGAGACGTTCATGGGGAGTTTCGTTAGTCGCAGTGGAAAGGAGCGACCGAATGGAGTGAAGGGTGTCAGGGAGGAACTCCTGCCAGCGGGAGGCTGGGAGATTTCTGGACCGTAGGGCCAGCTGGACGACCTTCCAGACCATCCCATTCTCCCTCTCCACCTGCCCGTTTCCCCGGGGGTTGTAGCTGGTTGTCCTGCTCGAGGCAATGCCCCTGTTGAGCAGGTACTGGCGCAGCTCATCGCTCATAAATGAGGATCCCCGGTCGCTGTGGACGTAAGCGGGGAAACCGAACTGAGCGAAGATGGTGTTGAGGGCTTTGATGATGGTGGTAGACGTCATATCGGGGCATGGGACGGCGAAGGGGAATCTGGAATATTCGTCGACCACATTAAGAAAGTACGTGTTTTGGTCGGTGGAGGGGAGGGGCCCTTTGAAGTCCACGCTGAGACGTTCAAAGGGGCGGGAGGCCTTCATCAGGTGCGCTCAGTCTGGCCGGTAGAAGTGCAGTTTACACTCCGCGCAGACCTGGCAGTCTCTGGTGATAGCCCTGACTTCCTCGATGGAGTAGGGCAGATTGCGGGCCTTTATGAAGTGATAAAAGCGGGTGACCCCTGTGTGACAGACATCATCGTGCAGGGTCCGGAGTTGGTCCACTTGTGCGCTGGCACAAGTACCTTGGGATAGGGCATAGGGGGGCTCGATGAGCTTACAAAATCTCGTAATTGTAGGTGGAGAGCTCGATCCTCCACCTCGAGATCTTATCATTTTTGATCTTACCCCGCTGTGTGTTGTTGAACATGAAGGCAACCGACCATTGGTCAGTGAGGAGAGTGAATCTCCTGCCAGCCAGGTAATGCCTCCAATGCCGCACAGCTTCAACGATAGCTTGGGCCTCCTTTTCGACGGAGGAGTGCCGAATTTCGGAGGCATGGAGGGTGCGGGAAAAGAATGCCACGGGCCTGCCTGCTTGGTTGAGGGTGGCGGCTAGAGCGACATCTGATGCATCGCTCTCGACTTGGAAGGGGAGCATCTCGTCGACCGCGTGCATCGCGGCCTTGGCGATGTCGGCCTTGATACGGTTGAAGGCCAGGTGAGCCTCGGCCGTCAGTGGGAAAACGGTGGAGTGGATGAGTGGGCGGGCCTTGTCCGCATAGTTAAGGACCCACTGGGAGTAGTACGAGAAGAAGCCCAGGAATCGTTTGAGTACCTTGGGGTAGTGGGGAAGGGGGAGTTCCATGATGGGGCGCATGCGATCGGGGTCGGGCCCTAGCACTCCGTTCTGGACCACATAGCCGAAGATGGCTAATCGGTTCGTGCTGAACACGCACTTCTCCTTGTTGTAGGTTAGGTTGAGGAGTTTAGCGGTGTGTAGGGATTTGGAAAGGTTAGCGTCGTGGTCCTGCTGGTCGTGGCCGCAGATGGTGACGTTATCCAGGTAGGGGAAGTTGGCCCGCAGTCCGTAACGGTCAACCATTCGGTCCATCTCCCATTGGAAGACCGAGACCCCGTTAGTGACGCCAAAAGGAACCCTAAGGAAGCGGTAAAGGCAGCCGTCCACTTCAAACGCGGTGTACGGGCGGGCCACCTTACGGATGAGGAGCTGGTGGTAGGCAGATTTCAGGTCCACTGTTGAGAAGACCCGGTACTGTGCAATCCGATTGACCATATCAGATATGCGTGGGAGGGGGTACACGTCGAGCTGCGTGTACCGATTGATAGTCTCACTATAGTCAACGACCATCCTGTTTTTCTCCCCAGTTTTCACAACTACCATTGGGCTCTCCAGGGCCTGTTGCTGGCCTCGATAATACCTTCCCGTAGCAGCCGCTGGACATCAGACCTGATGAAGGTCCGGTCCTGGGCGCTGTACCGTCTGCTCCTGCTGGCGACGGGTTTGCAATCCGGGGTGAGATTTGCAAACAGAGAAGGCGGGTCGACCTTAAGGGTCGTGAGACCGCAGACAGTAAGGGGTGGTAGGGGCCCGTCAAATTTCAGGGTTAGGCTCTGGACGTTGCACTGCAAGTCCAGGCCGAGTAGCAAGGCGGCGCAGAGATCGGGGAGGACATAGAGCCGGAAGCTGAACTCTATGCCCTGGATGGTGAGGACGGCAGTGCAGTACCCCCAGATCGCCACGGCGTGGGATCCGGAGGCCAGGGAAATTTTCTGGTTCATAGGGTGTACCGCGAGGGAGCAGCGCCTTGAGGTTTCGGGGTGGATGAAGCTCTCAGTGCTCCCGGAGTCCAGAAGGCAGGATATCTTGTGCCCGTCGACCTTCACTGTCGTCGACGTAGTTGCGAGGTTGTGTGGTCGGGACTGGTCGATCGTGATGGAGGCGAGATGCGGCTGGTCGGCGGCAGTTGCAGGTGATGAGGGGCCTGATGAGGTGGCCGACGAGCAGGGGTCCTGAGGCGGGGAATATGGCGGTTCCCACAGGCCGCACGTGTCCTGAGGCAGGCAAGATGGCGGCGCCCACAGGCCGCACATGCTGTAAGGCAAGCAAGATGGCGAGCAAGATGGCAGCGCCCACGGGCCGCACGTGTTGTGAAGCAAGCAAGATGGTGGCGCCCACGGGCCGCACGTGGTCTGAGGCGAGGAAGATGGCGGCGCCCACATGTCGCACATGGGGGGTGCAGGGACAATAGCGGCGATCGAGTGGGTCTAGCACACAGCAGCAAAATGTCCTTTCTTCCCGCAGGTCTTGCAGAGCGCGCTCCGCGCCGGGCAGCGCTGCCGGGGGTGTTTTGTCTGTCCGCAGAAGTAGCACTTGGGTCCCTCGGGGTTGGTTGGCTGTCGTGCGGTGCAGGCCTGGGGTTGGCTGGGGGCAGTCGCTGATGGGGTCCACAATGGGGTGTTCGTTGGCGGGGTCCACGATGCCAGGAGGGGTGGGCCGTGCGCTCGGGGGCATACGCCTGTACATTGCGTGAGGCGACTGTGAGCGAGATCGCTAGTTTTTTGGTCGCCGCAAGGACGAGGGTAGCCCCTTCTAAGAGGCGCTGGCGGATGTAGGCCGTGCCTATGCCCCTAACAAGCACGTCTCTAACTAGCAGGTCAGAATGTGCAACGGCCGAAATGGCCTGGCAATCGCAGTCTCTCACTAGGGTGTGCAGGGCACGCCAGAAATATTCCACAGACTCACCGGGGAGTTGATGCCGCGTGGACAGGAGGTGCCTGGCATAGAGCTTGTTGGTCTGCTGAGTGTAGTTCTCCTTCAGTAGCGCCATGGCCTCAGCGTAGGTCGGTGCGTCCCGGATGAGGGGAAAGATATCGGAGCTCAGCCGCGTGTAAAGGATCTGGAGCTTCTGTACCTCTGGGGGTGGTTCAGTCGCAGATCCGATGTCGGTTTTAAAGCAAGCTAGCCAATGTGCGAAGGCCGACTTGGCGTTGTCTGCTTAAGGATGCAGCTGCAGGCGATCAGGCTTGATGCGGAGATCCATTGTTGTAAAATCTCTGCGTAATAAATTGATACACGATCAATTATGACGAGAGTAGAGTGTAATCGAGGCTTTATTACGCAGAGATGTGTAGCCTCCCGCAGCTGCTGCCGAAATGGCTGCAGCTCAGAGAGCTGACACATTTATACTCCACCTACTGGGCGGAGCCAGCAGGCAGGGATCTACCCACCTACCTGTAGTACAGGGGCCTTACCGTAATACCCCTCGTATGCGGTATATACAATACAACAGTGGTGACTACCACATTCCTGGCCAATATTTATTTCACCAAAAACATAATAATAATCTTTATTGTCACAAGTAGGTTTACATTAACACAGCAATGAATTTCCTATGAAAAGCTCCTAGTCGCTACATTCCAGCGCTTGTTCGGGTACACAGAGGGAGAATTCAGAATGTCCAGTTCACCTAACTGCACGTCTTTTGGGACTTGTGAGAGGAATCCGGAGCACCCGAAAGAAACCCACACAGACACAGGGAGAATGTGCAGACACTGCACAGTGACCCAAGCTGGGAATCGAACCTGGGACTCTGGCGCTGTGAAGCATCAGTGCTACCCACTGTGCTACCATGCTTCCCCTTTCAAAATAGATTAGATGATCATTATCAGAGTGATGTCTGTGGGAGATGCTAGGTGCAAATTTGCAGTGGTGTTTCCTTACATTACAAAAGTGAATACGCTTCAAAAGTAACCATTGGCTGTGAAGAGCTTTGTGATGCCCTGTGGTGGTGAAAGATGATATACCGATGCAAGTTCTTTCTTTTCTAATCTATGTTTCATGATAGTTCTTGTGCTGTTCATTGTGGGGAATCTCACTGTGTGAGACTAGAATGCTTACCCATTTTAGTCACCTAATATCAGCGACCATTGCTGTGAGTTGAGGTGCAGAATATGGAGAGTAAAGCTCTCTTTACATTGTCCCACTAAACACTCACAAGATCAAGAGACCGATGGGTCAAACCTCAGTTCCAGGACTTTGAACATATGGGGCGCTATTTAATGGTTGGTGTGTGCTTAAGTGAAAGCGTGACAAGGCCATTAAATAGCAGGAGAGGCAAAAACGAGAACCGCGCTGGGCTCCAATCTGTTTGCGATTTAACCAACACGTTCCCCTCGACGAAATTCAGGTCTTGCCTTGGCATGGTGTTATGGGCCATGGTTTAGAGAACCCCAAAGTGTATCATGGAGTTCACCTGACCCACAACTTTTAATAGATTGTGGTTATGGGAAGCAGATGGACCCACTGTACAGGTGTGGTGCAACAGAGATCCACAGTACTTTTAAATTAAAACAATGTTTATTTATGAAACCAGTTAACACTTTATAAACCCACAGTGAACATCTTAACAACTATCAACACCAAAGAATACAGTACGCTATAAATAACTCTTAATCTTTCCTTGCAACATCCATAAGACAAAAAGAACTCTTTGTACAGAAAGACATCAGGTTTAACTTCACTACTGAGAACAGTTACCACGTTGAAATCACCAAATGGACATTTATAAGCTTGCAGAGATTCAGACACATCTTGCTGTGGCTGCAGCATCTCCAAATCTAAAACGAAACTAAACGCACCTTATAGCTGCAAGCCCAAAACAAGGACCAATATTTACCCTAGCCACTCTTTTTTGTTTTATATATTTATACAAAAGTTTACTATCTGTTTTTATATTCTGAACAAATTTATCCTCATACTCTATCTTACTCTTCTTTATAGCTTTTTTAGTAGCTTTCTGTTGCCCCCTAAAGATTTCCCAGTCCTCTAGTCTCCCACTAATCTTTACCACTTTGTATGCTTTTTCCTTCAATTTGATACTCTCCCTTATTTCCTTCGATATCCACAGTCGATTTTCCATCTTCCTACCATCCTTCCTTTTGTTGCATCACAGCCTGGTATGGCAACCCCTGGGCCCAGGACTGCAAGAAACTTCAGAGAGTCGTGAACACAGCCCAGTCCATCACACGAAACTGCCTCCCATCCATTGACTTCATCTACACCTCCTGCTGCCTGGGGAAAACGGGCAGCATAATCAAAGACCCCTCCCACCCGGCTTACTCACTCTTCCAACTTCTTCCATCGGGCAGGAGATACAGAAGTCTGAGAACACGCACAAACAGACCCAAAAACAGCTTCTTCCCCGCTGTTACCAGACGCCTAAATGACCGTCTTATGGACTGACCTCATGAACACTACACCCTGTATGCTTCATCTGATGCCGGTGCTTATGTAGTTTCATTGTATACCTTGTGTTGCCCTATTATGTATTTTCTTTTATTCCCTTTGTACCTTATACCTAGGTACATGTGACAATAAATAAATCCAATCCAGTCCTTTATTTCTTAAATCTATCTCAACTCTTTTGAGAGCATTCTTTAACCAGTTATACCTGAAGATCCCTACAATAGAAATGGTGATTCCCCTCAATAAACAGAAGCATATCTATAACCTCTCTGAGATTATTTTCTGTTAGTTGGTAAGAGTCTTGTGCTGAATTAGGAGCAGTTTTGCATTATTGACAAACTCACTTTAACTAGACTTTTGATCGTGACTCCTCCAATCTCATTTCATGGAGGCTCCTTGCCACCAACAACAAGGCTAGAGTTTCAGAGTAAAAGCTTTTACTCTTAGTTTTATTACCGAAACAGAGGTTATTCAGTGTCAGCTTGTTAAGTATTGATAAGCTGGCTGATAGTCTATTCGTAATCAAGGTCAAGGTTGATGGTAACAATAAAATTGTGCAAGAATTTGGATAAGTAAATTGCAGAGGTAATCAGAACAATTCAGGGGAGGAGAGGAAATAAGAAGGAAAGTGAAATTAGATAATGCTACTGTGAAAAGTGAAAGATTTCAAGATTAGGAGATTTCTTCTCTTTGGTTGTATTGACAGGAATGTTATACCATGTAATTCCTGATGCTCAATCAATGACTCCAGAAGTGAGATTGGCTGTCAATTGAAGGCTTTATTGGACTAGATGTTTCCCCCAGCAGCGCAGGTACAGAATGCAGCTGCTAGGGAGACACAGACTCTTATACTCCGCCTTACTGGGCGGAACCAGCAGGCAGGCATCACCAATGATCTTCCTGTCTCAGGTACATCCCACACCAATGATCTTATAGCTTCAACCTAGGTACCGTAATACCCCTAATACCGACTATCACAATTCCTAATTGTTATCTTTGCTTCAATGGTGTGTGTAAAAGATCCCATGTCACTTCAGTACCAATGACTTCACCCCCAACTCTGTTCAGGATCGTTGCTTTTTTGCAATCTTCACACTTTGGTTTGACTTTTGTGGGTTGCCCCCTCCCACCTTACTTTTTTTAAAAATTTAGAGTACCCAATTATTTATTTATTTTCCAAATTAAGGGGCAATTTAGCGTGGCCAATCCACCTAACCTGCACATCTTTCGGGTTGTGGGGGTGAAACCCCCGCAGACACGGGGAGAATGTGCAAACACCACACAGACAGTGACCCAGGGCCGGGATTCGAACCCGGGTCCTCAGTGCCGTAGTCCCAGTGCTATCCACTGCACCACCGTGCTGCCCCTCTCCCACCTTATTTTTAATCTTTTACGGGATGTGGGCATCGCTGGCTAGACCAGCATTTATTGCCCATCCCTAATTGTCCTTGAGAAGGTAGCGGCGAGCTGCCTTCTTGAACCGTTGCAATCCACGTGGTGTATGTACAACCACAGTGCTGTTAGGAAAGGAGTTCCAGGATTTTGACCCAGCGACAGTGAAGGAGCAACGATATATTTCCAAGTCAGGATGCTGTGTGGGGAATTTGCAGATGGTGGTGCTCCCATGCATCTGCTGCCCTTATTCTCCTGCCTCAAAACCCGCCTCAATCCCAGCAAGGGAATAAAACCCAGCTGTATCCATGTGAATCTTATTTTTAGTTCAGCTGGAGAAATTATGGGATAGGTGACTTGATGCATTCAAAATTTGTCTTTGTTATGTAAAGCCTCTGCAGATTGTGTGAACCTTTTGCCTGTACAATTTGCATTATTGTGGAAATTTGTAGCTTTTAGGAACATAAAAAATGATGGACAGGAAAAGACCAGCTGACTCATCAAGTCCTCCCCACACTATGATGGCCAGGACGTTGTGACTAAATACTTCAGCCCTCCAGACAGCCACCTCCCACATCTGTGTATTGTCCTGGGAAAGGCAAAAATGAGCAAGAAAAGCCCAGGGCCACAAAGGGAAAATAGCGATCAAATCAAAGCCAAGATATCACATGGACCAACTGTTATCTATAAAAATTCTAACCTTCCACATAACGAGATCACGGCCCCAGTCAAGAACCTGTCCAACTCCCTCATACAGAGAGTCACCACGCACCACACCAGTTGGCAATGTGTCCTGGAGGTGCACAATGCTCCTGAAAAGTAACAAGTGCCTGAACATCAGGATGGATTTTACCAACTGTCTGGTGTTGGGCAGAGAGGCACGAGGCCTCGTAAAATGTCAGAAGGTGTCAGGAGGGATACTGACATCTTTGCCCGGCCAAAATATGAATGTCAAAGGTATGGTCGCCCACGAACTGGGTGCAGGTGGCCAATTAAATAAATTATGTAAGAGCAAGAATAAACCGGATGGCCAAAATATGGCCAAATCCCAGCTTGCCTGGCTGCCGGACTGAAAGTCAGTCCTGAGCCCATTCAGGCGGACAGTGGGACCCCAAGCAGGATATCTCATTTAAATGCAAATTAAATCAATTAGTTTGCTAATTAACAGTCACTACACTCCCCCAGCAGCAGTTTACCGACACGGGACAACCCCCCCGTCCCCCACCGTTGCATGGGGAGGCCACCAGGTAACTATGGCAGCCTCCTATTGGGGCCTTCCTTAATGACTAACCCCATGGTCCATGGATGGGGTCCCCAGCACAGTGAAAAAACAACGTACTGGCACCTCAGCACCTCTTCCACTCTCTGCAGCCTCAGCAGTGGCCAGGTCTATGGGTGGTGCTGTCGGGGCCGCCAGTCCCCTGATTGAAAATGAATGAAAATGAAATGAAAATCTCTTATTGTCACAAGTAGGCTTCAAATGAAGTCACTGTGAAAAGCCCCTAGTCGCCACATTCCGGCGCCTGTTCGGGGAGGCTGGTACAGGCATTGAACTGTGCTGCTGGCCTGCCTTGGTCTGCTTTAAAAGCCAGCTCTTTAGCCTTCTGCTAAACCAGCCCCAGATTGAACCTACCCTCAATAACACAACTGTCCTCGTGGCATCTTCTTCAAAGGCTGCTGCCAGTAAAACTCTGTGTGCCGTCCCGCTATCCGTCCGGGCAGGCTCAGGACCTACTTTCGATCCTGGCAACGAGACAACTGGAAATCTGGTCAGATCTCAGCTATCCAGCCTCTTCCTCCTTTTATAATTGAAGTTTATTTCCCCGGCCCTCCCCAGTCTGTATAATTGGAATAATCTATCAGCAGGCACACGATAGATAGACAGCTCAAATAATAGCAAGATACTGCGGATGCTGGAGGTCAGAAACAAAAGAAACAAAAAGTGCAGGAAAACTGCAGCAGGCCTGACACAGTCCATGGAGACAGAAACGGACTGGGTAAATATTCCAGTTCTGTCCGACATGGCAATCAACACTGGAGGGGTGAAAATTTGATGGACCATTTAATTGTCCATTGAACTTGGGCAGGAATTTCTGGTTCTCGGGGCAGACATGACCCGAAAATTCCACCCATGTTTCGAGTTGATATGTCTCTCCCACTGAAGAGAACTCATACTTTGAGAGAAGAATCATAACGGACTTGACTCAATTAACTCAGTTTTCCTCTCCACAAATACTGCCAGGCCTGCTGAGTGTTTCCAGCACTTTGTCTTACTTTTATAGACAACTGTTTAGCTACCTCTAAGTCTACACTATTTGACAATAATAATAATAATCGCTTATTGTCACAAGTAGGCTTCAATTGCGGTACTGTGAAAAGCTCCTAGTCGCCACAATCCGGCGCCTGCTCGGGAATGTGGCGAACAGTGTAGACTTAGAGGTAGCTAAACAGTTGAACCAAGTTCTTTGAGTCTACCGGAGGAGTTAAGGTTCTTTCAGCTGACCAATCACATTTTCAGCTTTCTATCAAGTCGAGCTGCTGTCAGTAAGTCTAGCAAGAAAAGAGGTGAACTTAATTCCTCCCGGTGGGGCAATCTGACAGATTGATAGTTACTTGGAAATTATTAGCTACTGATAAATATGGAACCATCCCCCACAAACACCAAATAAACCAAATGTCAGAATGAGATGACCGTAGGGCAGCGCAGTGGTTAGCGCGGCGCTGAGGATCCGAGTTTGTTCCCGGTCCTGGATCACTGTCCGTGTGGAGTTTGATATCCCCACGTGGGCCTTACCTCCACAATCCAAAGATGTGCAGGTTAGGTCGATTGGCCACGCTAAATTGCCCCTTAGTTGGAATTTTAAAAAAAAAAGTGCGATGACTATCTTTTAAAAAAATAACATTTAAAAAGTTTTAACTGAAATCATTTTTGCAATACTTGGAGGGCTTGACTGCTCTTTGTGGCCTGGTGGTCAATTATATTTAACTGCGAGGGAAGACCTCTAAACTTAGAGGGAGACAGGGAGAAATTTAATACCCTCCTCCATAGTGAGTCTGGTGGTATGGTGGTAATCAGGCAGGAGGGTAACATGTGGTGACCCCATCACCTTCCCACCTCCACCCCGGAGAAGCCCATGAGAGAAGGTTCATGGACAGCCTTCCCACCCTAATGAAAACTGAAGACCTTAAATGGGCAACCAACGCTCACTCACGCCCTCAACCGCATCCTGCCACTGCTGGTATTAACCCAGCAATGGGCGGGGCAGTTGCCATGTGGGGATATCAACCAGCAAATCCAGACGGAGTTGCTTGCGGATGTCTGGAAAATGGGGTCCCTCGTTATCAGACACTCGGGCTGAATTGTGCAACCCCTCCCCTCAGTGGAATCTTTCAGTCCCGACGATGGTGACCCTGTTCCCCGGCAACAAAGGGTGCAAACCAAGGAAAAAGAAATTGACATGAGCGAGTCTGCAAAGCCCATTGGAAGGGAAGTTTCCAGCTGCGAACCATCCTCCTGTCCTTGTTGATGACATATATTCTGCCCCCCCCCCCCAATCCCTCATCACACCGTCACCCACTTTTGGTCTGGGTACATGATGATCCTAGGACTCCAGTGGGTGGTGTACTGGCAGCTTGCTGTGCCCCTTCAGAGCACATAAGTGGCCTTTGGCCCCAATTGTTCTCTCTGCAGCTCTGCGCCGAACACACTTGCTGAAATCTATTTAATTACAAACGTGTATCAAAACATGTTACAACGAATAAACCCCCCGGGAAACATACTTCCCAACAATCAACTATACAGTCTGTGCAGATTTTTCCCCTTTTTCACCCCCCCCGCGATGAACACCCCCTCAAACACGATCACAAACATCCCCCACCTTTCCTCAAACCTCCCTGAAGAGCCCCTTAACTCATACTTTATCTCCTCTAATCACAGGAAGTCGTACAGGTCACCCAACCAAGCCGGTACCCCCGGCAAAATTCGCCGCCGTGCAATCAGAGAGGCGAAGGCTAAGATATCGGCCTTCCTCCTCTCCATGAGCTCCGGCTTCTCTGAAGCCCCAAATATCACCACCTCCTCCTCTACTATCCTGGCTAAGACCGCGAACACTCCTACCCAGAATCTTCACAATTTTTCGCAACCCCAAAACATGTGCGCATGATTCGCTGGCCCCCGCCCACACCTCTCACACGAACTGCTACATCCTGAAAGAACCCACTCATTCTTGCCCGAGTTATATGCACCCTGTGCACCACCTTAAACTGTATCAGGCTCATCCTTGCACAAGGGGACGTCCCATTTATCCTACGCAGTGACTCACTCCATACTCCCCAATTGATCTCCCCTCCCAACTCCCCTTCCTATTACCAAACACACTTGACGTTGCACTTCCAAACTATCTCTTAGGGTGCTGCAGATCATGGTGTGGAAACAGAAATAGCAATTGTGTTTCGTAAAAGAATTCCTTTAGTTAGACTTCCTCCTTTGTGTCAGTATTAAAAGATGTTGCTCCTTTTTCCCGTCTGTACAATGAGATCTACAGAACCTAGACCTATGAAGTGATCTGCAGAAGTCACAGTGCCTGAGTATTCCCTCTGCCCATGGCTCATAACAAAATTAGAAACAGTACTGTACCTACTTGAACAAATGAGTCTTCTCTGGTATCCTGGCCAATAATTATCCTTCAACCAACATTATAGAAATAGATTATCTTGGAATGTATCTGTGGGCGGCATGGTAGCACAGTGGTTGGCACTGTTGCTTCACAACTCCAGGGTCCCAGGTTCGATTCTTGGCTTGGGTCACTGTCTGTGTGGAGTCTGCACGTTCTCCCTGTGTCTGCATGGGTTTCCTCCGGGTCCTCCGATTTCCTCCCACAAGTCCCGAAAGACATGCTGTTCGATAATTTGGAAGTTCTGAATTCTACCTCTGTGTACCCGAATAGGCACCGGAATGTGGCGACTGGGGGCTTTTCACAGTAACTTCATTGCAGTGTTAATATAAGCCTACTTGTGACAATATAGATTATTATTATTATCTAAGTGCTATTTGTGGGTCCTGGCTATGCCCAAATTGCTTGCGGCATTTCCTTCATTACAACAGTGACCAACAACAAGAATTTAATTGGCTACAACATGTCCTGAGGTTGTAAAAATATACTCTATGAAAGCAATTTCTTTCTTTAACTTGTCAAATGCTCCAAAGCTGTCATTAGCATTGATGCTGTGAGTGTGTTGTGGGTCACAAGCTGCATACTTCCGATAAACATTGATGTTTGCGAGACGTTCTGCAGCCAAATTAGATATACTACCCACCGAGAGTTTTGAAGTGATTTTGGGGATATAGTTATTCAGTTCTTTAATGAATTCAAGAATGTGGGGCATAGATTCAAATACTGTTACATATGTATGAAGGACACCCCCTCAGAATGTCTATAAAAGGGCAGAGACCTAGTAGGATCATGCCTTGTTCTAAACCACAGTTCTCCTTTCTCAGTTTCCACCTTAAAACTATTCACAGCCTCCTGAGAATTTTGCAGTGCTTGTTTTGCATTGTATGTGAGTGCATTCTGAATTCTTGCTCTTTATCACTGTTCACCATCACAAATGGAATTTTTTCTTCTAATGCAATGGTTTTGCAGTTAGTGCCAAACCCAAAGGGTTGGTACGGACATTTCAAAGCCCTGAGATGATGGTTGCCACAGTGACAAAGAGATGGACCAATAAGCTGGTTTGATACTGATATGAAATAACACAAGGGAAGTGAGAGCACTAACCTTCCTCCATGATTCACAAGCTCTTGAAATTCTGGCCTTTTCTAATCTTACGCATGTGTCAATCTGTGAATTCTTTGGCGGAGCTAAGGAGGGGGTGGGTGGATATGATGATTTATTGAATTGATCATTGAATGGGTGAGGAATGCCTTGGGGTGGCACAGATAGTGTCCTGTGGTGCTGCCCTATGGGGGATAGATGTGTTTGCAAGGTGGTGCTACATGAACACATTTCTCCCCCTCTTATCAAAAGTGCCTTTTGGATGAGACATGAAATTGAGGCTGTGCCTGCCCTCTCAGGGAGATGTAAAATATCCCACAACTCTATTCAAAATATAGTAAGAGAATTCTGCTGGTGCCATGTCCAAGATTCAACCATCAAACAATGTCAATACGAAAGATACCTTCCCTTTTGCCACCATTAACACTCTTCATCCCTTCATGGCACCATTAACACATCTTTTTTTCATGTGCATGAAAAATTTGTCCATATCTCCTTTGCCCCAACCTATCCCTATTCTTCTATTCTGCCCCCACCTCCTCTGCCCCCTTTTCAACCATATAATTCTGTACATTTCTACCGTTCTTCAGTTCTGTAGAAGGGTCATTTGCATCTGAAGCGTTAACTCTGTTTCTCCCTCCACAGATGCTGTCAGACTTGCTGCATTTATCCAGCATTTTCTGTTTTTATTTTATATTACATTGGGCATGATTGAGCAGACAAATTTCAAAGCTGCTTTTGGGCACCCTGCAATTCAACAGCACTCAGCTGTTTTTTTGGCCTCGGGGAGATATTCCCCACTGAGGCCGCACTTAGCGAGATTTCCTGCTGGCGAGCTGATCCGTGCCGGGTGCAACGGGGTCGTTAAATTGCGACCATTGTAAAAGATTACCTGGTCATTTATTTCAATGCTATTAATGGGACCTTGCTATGTTTCTTGATGACATTTCAAAATACTTAATGGGCAAAAAAGTGTTTTGGGTTAAGTTGAGGTCATAAAAGGCAATGTATAACAAGCTATTTCTTTCTTCTTAAAGAGGCTGTTTAAAGTATGAATTACATGATGGATGGCACATATCATGTGCCAATAAATGGCTTGACTCTTGTAACCTTGCCATGCATTCTACAGACACCAATGGAAGAGATTGACATAATGAACATAAACACTGAATATCCAATGTCAGCCCCTCGTGGTCTCCTATTACACAAGTTTGATAAAAACAAATTTGACACAAAGGCATGTTTCATCAATGTGGAGATTGTTCTTCTCCTTGTTTAGCACTGAGCTCAGTTAACATCTCACTCAGCTAAAGGGTAACATCCTTGAAAGGCAGAGCATCCCTCAGTTTTGCCTCATTTCTTTTGAAGTCAATGAAAATGAAAATCGGGAGAATTGTATCTGTGCCTGTATTGATAAGATCCATTTTACATTCTCACCCAGAGTTAGAATCACCCTCCTTGAGAATGAGGAAGCTAAACAGCAGTGTTCCAGGGAGGTCCAAAACAACTAGGATCCAATAGAATTCCTGGCATGTCCCATCCCAGCTCCCTTGACCCCACTGAGGAGCAATTTATGAAGAGGTCATGCCTCACCAAAAGAGCTACAGATGAATTATTACATTGCCTGGAACCAGGGGTGAAATTCTCCAGAAACGGCGTGATGTCCGCCGACTGGCGCCCAAAACAGTGCAAATCAGACGGGCATCGCGCCGCCCCAAAGGTGCGGAATGCTCCGCATCTTTGGGGGCCGAGCCCCAACCTTAAGGGGCTAGGTCGGCGCCGGACAAATTTCCGCCCCGCCAGCTGGCAGAAAAGGCCTTTGGTGCCCCACCAGCTGGCGCGGAAATGACATCTCCGGG
This sequence comes from Scyliorhinus torazame, assembly GCF_047496885.1. Lineage (NCBI taxonomy): Eukaryota > Metazoa > Chordata > Chondrichthyes > Carcharhiniformes > Scyliorhinidae > Scyliorhinus > Scyliorhinus torazame. The sequence continues at coordinate 159,892,038 of NC_092707.1, forward strand.
CGGCGCATGCGCAGGAGCGTCAGCGGCCGCTGACGGCATTCCCGCGCATGCGCAGTGGAGGGAGTCTCTTCCGCCTCCGCCATGGTGGAGACCGTGGCGGAGGCGGAAGGGAAAGAGTGCCCCCACGGCACAGACCCGCCCGCGGATCGGTGGGCCCCGATCGCGGGCCAGGCCACCGTGGGGGCACCCCCCGGGGCCAGATCGCCCCGCGCCCCCCCCAGGACCCCAGAGCCCACCCGCGCCGCCTTGTCCCGCCGGTAAGGTAGGTGGTTTAATTTACGCCGGCGGGACAGGCATTTTAGCAGCAGGTCTTCAGCCCATCCGGGCCGTAGAATCGAGCGGGGGTTCCCGCCAACCGGCGCGGCGCGATACCCGCCGAATCTCCGGTGCCGGAGACTTCGGCAACCAGCGGGGGCGGGATTCACGCCAGCCCCCGCGATTCTCCGACCCGGCGGGGGGTCGGAGAATCTCGTCCCTGATCTGCAACCAAGGAGCACTGCACTACCAGTAATAATAAAAGTGATAATGCTACTGATGCAAAGAAAGGGGATGTAGCAAGGATCAGTTAGTTTACAGTTAGATTGTGTGGGCCAACAAGCTTGAATTAAGGGCAGAGAAGGGGAGGAATTTTTGAAATATGTGCAGCAAATTTTTATTGACCAGTATGTTTTTTGTACAATGAGGGGTTGCTGGAAATGGAATGAGTCAAGTGGGGAATTTCACAATCGGGCAGCATGTTAGGACTTGTCATCACAGCATTACAGGTTTTAGATTAGTTATGGAGAAGGGCAGACAGGAATCTAGAATAAAATTAGTTGACTAGAAGAGGGCTAAACTCAGCAAATTGAGACGGAATCTGGACCAGGTAAGTTGGAGTCAAAGACTAATAAGCAGTAATGTAATGGAGCAACAAGCGATCTTCCCTGTGTCTGCATAGGTTTCCTCCAGGTGCTCTGGTTTCCTCCCAGAAGTCCCGAAAGGTGTGCTTGTTCGGTGAATTGGACATTCTGAATTCTCCCTCTGTGTACCCGAATAGGCGTCGTAGTGTGGCAACTAGGGGCTTTTCACAGTAACTTCATTGCAGTGTTAATGTAAGCCTACTTGTGACAATAATAAAGATTATTATTATGAAGAGGAGATGTGTCATGCCCAGTGTAGATACTTTCGCACAAGAGGGAAAGGGGAGGCAATCAAAACGAGTGTTCTCTATATGAGGAAGGAATTAGAGAGTAGGCAGAAGTATGAAAAGGTAGATGCCAGTTTAACACTACAAGGGAGAATCTGGCTAATTATAAAATGTACAGAGAAAGGAAATACGAGGGCCAAAGAAACAACCCAAGAGTGGATTGGGAGCTAACAAAAATGATATTAACAGTGAAAGGATCGTAGGAGGAGTAGAGCAGCCAACTGGCCAAAGTGAAAATCTACTCGTGGCCACAGAAGGCATGACTGAGGTTCCAAATGAATACTTTAACATCTGTGTTTGCCAAGGAAGAGGACTTTGCCAAAGTAAATCAGGAAGTAGCAATGATACTGGATAAGATAAGCATAGATAAAAAGCAGGTAGCAGAAAGGATGACAGTATTTATATTGGATAAATCAGCCTGACCAGATGGGATGCATCATATTGTTAGTGAGTATAAATTTTGTAGGCATTGGACATGCTCTTCCATTCCTCCCCAGATTCAATGATGGTGCTACAGGACTGGAGGATTGCACATTTTATACTCTTGTTCTATAAAAGGGAGAAGAGTAAATCTGTAATTGCATGGCAGCTTGTCAATGGTGGGAAAACATGAAGAACAAATAATCTGGGAGAAAATTAAGAGCCACTTGGACAAACATGGCCGAATAAAGGAGAGCCAACATGCCAACATGCTAACAGTTAACATGCCATGATGTGGAAATGCCGGCGTTGGACTGGGGTGAGCACAGTAAGAAGTCTTACAACACCAAGTTAAAGTCCAACAGGTTAGCTTCAAACACTAGCTTTCGGAGCACTGCTCCTTCCTCAGGTGAATGAAGAGGTATGTTCCAGAAACATATATATAGACAGATTCAAAGATACAAGACAATGCTTAGAATGCAAGTTTTTGCAGGTGATTAAAACTTTACAGATCCAGAGATAGGGGTAACCCAAGGTTAAAGAGGTGTGAATTGTCTCAAGCCAGGATAGTTGGTAGGTTTTCGCAAGCCCAGGCCAGATGGTGGGGGATGAATGTAATGCGACATGAATCCCAGGTCCCGGTTGAGGCCGCACTCATGTGTGCGGAACTTGGCTATAAGTTTATGCTCGGCGATTCTACGTTGTCGCGCGTCCTGAAGGCCGCCTTGGAGAACGCTTACCCGGAGATCAGAGGCTGAATGACCTTGACTGCTGAAGTGGTCCCCGACTGGAAGGGATGATGTCCGTTCATTCGTTGTTGCAGCGTCTGCAAGGTCTCGCCAATGTACCACGCTTCGGGACATCCTTCCCTGCAGCGTATGAGGTAGACAACGTTGGCCGAGGCACACAAGTATGTACCGCGTACCTGGTGGGCGGTGTTCTCACGTGTAATGGTGGTATCCATGTCGATGATCTCTTGCAGAGATTGCCATGGCAGGGTTGTGTGGTGTCGTGGTCGCTGTTCTGAAGGCTGTAGTTTGAATGAATGGACATCACGCGGCAATCACCAGGCAGGAATGTTCCCTTCTAGTCGGGGAACACTTCAGCAGTCAAGGATTCAATACTAAAGACTGCTGATGTTTTTAATATAGATTAAGAACTTGGCCTTGGAGGCATAGGGCAAATTTCCGAATTTGCCAATTAACAAAACTTGAAAGTGCATTGAACAATGAGGAAGATATTAAGGGACATCAAGATAGCATAGACAGGTGTTGCTAACTTTTGGTTGGCTCTTAATTTGGCTCTGTTTGATCACGTTTGCTCAAGAGTCGCCAGGTATCTTTCGACACCGCCACAAGGTTCAGAACCGAATACTGATCAATGACTCGATACACCAGTTAGTAAGTTCAAAAGCAATGCTCATTTATTTACAGACAGTAAAATCTACTCATGCATAAACTCTACAAACTAAACTACCACTATTACTAAAGCATATACTTAGCTTCGGGTGCCCACTCAGTCAGAGGAACAATGGCCATTGCTCGATTCGGAGGCTGCTGGGTTGAGCTGTTTACAGGGTAGCAACTAGGAGCGTCTATCTCGTAGCGTGCGTTGTCTTGGGACTTACTTGGTCTGATGCAGCGTCTAGGCAGGTCTCTCTCTTCGGTGAGAGCCAAAGCCAAAGGAGGACGATTCTCCCTTGGGTGATACCTCTTATATTGAAAAGGGCTTCGCGCTCTTTTGGGTGGGCATTGAACTTGGCCTCAACTAATTGGGTCTTTCTCAATCAGTTGAATCGATTTTCCTCCAATAGAGGGGTGGTTCCCTGATCGCTGGGCGTGTCTTGGCGACTGTCAGTCTGCTTTGTCTTAGCTTCTTCTGGCACCGGGGAGTCTGTCCTAACATTGTGTATCTAAATGTTTCCCTTTTGTCCCTGGAGATGGCTCATTAGTATGTAGATCGTTTGGTAGTTTCTGTCCTGTCTGAGCGTTTAAGGTTCTAATCAACAGACAGAGCTTGCACCTGCTTGTTTCTTAGCATTGTCCAATTTTCCCTGCATTCTTTGCGGGTGTCCATTTTGTAATCGGGACGTGGCCATCTCAGATGGCTACACAGGTTGGTGGAATGGTTGGAAATTCAATACAGATATTTGTGAGGAGATACACTGCTGACGGGAAGAATGATGAGGAACAATACATGCTTAATGGTACAATTTTAAACATGGTGAAAGAAGATAGAAATTTCTACACAAATCTTTGAAAGTGGCAGGAAAGTTTAACAAAATGGTTAATAAAGCAAAAGGAATATTGGTCTTAATTAATAGATGATTCACCTGAGGAAGGAGCTGCGCTCCGAAAGCTAGTGATTCGAAAGAAACCTGTTGGACTTTAACCAGGTGTTGTAAGACTTCTTACTGTGCTCACCCCAGTCCAACGCCGGCATCTCCACATCTTAATCAATAGAGATATAGAATACAAAAGCCGCGAGTTATGCTTAACCTATGTAATATCATATTTTGGCCCCAACTGGTGCATTGAATCCAATTCTAGCCACCATACCTCAGAAAGGGCATGAATGCTTTTGAGAGAAAAGATTTACTAGCATGGGTCCGGGGAAGAGGAATCACAGTTACATGGATAGATTGCATAATCTGGGATTGTTTTTATTAGCGGAAAGATGCCTAAGAGGATAATTGACGGAGGTGTTTAAAATCATGAAACATTCAGATGAAATTTACAAAGGGAAACAGTTTCCAATGATTTAAAGGTAATTGGTAAATCAATCAGAGATAGCTTGAGAGACTTTTTAATGCAACAAATGGTTAGGGTCTCGAATGCACTATCTGATGGAATGTGGATACAGATTTAAAAGTAGCCTTCAGGTAAATATTTGAAGAAATAATTGTGGTGGTATGGGGAAAGTGCAGAGGAGTGCAGCTAACTAGATTATTCATCAAACGAATCAACACAGATTTGGCACATTGAATGCCCTCCTCGATTCACAGCTGACGCCGAATTCTCCGCTCAACCGTGTTTCCCAATTCCAGCGTCGGCCAACGGAGAATCCCGACCCATATTTAGGATAAACATGCCTACTCTGTAACCTGTTTCATTGTAGTACGAATAAACAAGCATTAAGCAAGGCCGAATTCTCTATTCCTACTGGCAGTGTACCCGTGCCCATGGATTACAGCCGGCGTGGGGTAACTTTCAATGGGGAATCCCATTGATGGGCAGTGGGAAGAGAGAATTCCGCTGTCAGTGAATGATGCGCCGTGGAGAAACACGCAGCTGGGGGACCGGAGAATCTCGCCCCAGAGTATGACTACAGTCTGTCTACTAACCAAGTAACACACCCAAAATGATCTCAGAACAAGATATCAGGCTGATATTTATTGGCCATCTGTCATTGCTCGCAAGGAAGTGAGCAACTTTCCCTTTAAAATTTCTTTCCTGTACATGGCTCATTTATTGCACTGCGTGGTACATTCAAGTTTCCTGTTCAGCCGCACATTCACAAATTTTAGCAAGAGCATTGGTTGTGCATAGCCTATTTAGTGCACTGTGTGGTACATTGCAGATTGCTGTGTGTCCCTGCAGCTAAGAGGGAGGACTACTGGTGAGCCTTCTTCTCGATCAGCTGCTAGCCATGTGAAGCTATTCCCACAGGGCTGTTAAGTAGGGAATTCCAGGATTTTTGCTATGTATGCAAAGGTATTCCCTCAGGACTGTTAAATAGGAAGTTCCAGGATTTTTGCACAACCAATACTTGGCTTTAACTCCAGAACTATCAATTTGCAGCACTAGATGTGACAAGTGAACATTGACCCACTAATGTCATTATTTTTCAACTATAAATATGGTTTATATCTACAAAGTGCCTCACCCTGACAACACCCTGACAAAAAAAGCATACTGAATTTTTGATTGAAAAACAGTTCTGCAAAAAGAGATTGCAAAGAGGTAAAAGCAATTTGATTCCATGTGCAAATGTGAGGGCTTGCAACTAGCGTCTCTTAGGTAGCTCAAAACAGAAAAATGCTGGAAAAATTCAGCAGGTAGCATCGGTGGAGAGTGAATAGAATTATCATTTTGAGTCTGCATGATTTCAGAGCAAAAGAGAGGGAACAATCTGATGGATTTTATATGGTATAAGGGGGGGGCAGTAGGAGCAGATCAATGATTGGTGTGAGCTAGGAGACATTGCAACTGAGGAAGTGTTAATGGCAGGAAAAGGTGTTAGTAGTTGCATAAAGGTATACTATCAGAACGTGTTAATGAGTGAAAGCAAAACTAAAGAATAAATGACATATGGGCCAGTGGGGGATGGGGAGGTGGATTGCATTGGGACAAAAAATGTTTTGGATATAAAGAAAGGGTCAAGTTGAGGAGAAAGGTCACAATCTAAAGTTGTTGAACTCAATGTTGAGTCCTGAGGGCTGGAACAAACCTAATCATAAAAAGGCACTGCTCCTTCAGTTTGCATTAATCAATCACACTTCTCCCTCTCTCTAGCTCTGAAGGAGGGTCATACGGACTCAAAAAAGTCTATTTTCTCTCTCCACAGATGCTGCTAGACTTGCAAGTTTTTCCAGCACTTTTCTGTTTATGTTTCAGAACCTTTACTCTGTCAGAGGCAATTGGACTTTGCTTCCTGATTTGCCCATTATGAGTCACTCACTGTAGCACATCCTTGCTTGGTATGGTGCACTTTATAGTTAGAGCCCATGGACCTTGGTTTAGATAGTGCCAATTTTAGGACAAAATGTTTCCAAACTAGATTCATGCTTGTGGGATTGGAATGAGTGTTATTTTAATTTTGGGTGATGTTGGAAACTGGGGTGTATCGATTAACCACCCATTATACAATCTGTCTGATCTCCCTTTCCATTTAGCTCCATGAAATGAAAAATTGGCAGAGATGTATGTGTATTCAATAGTATCCACTTACACCTCAATGTTAACATCACCCCTATGGCAAAAACAGATTCAATCCACCAACAATTATTTTGAAACTTGCCTCTTAGTCCGATGGATGCCAAACATCTCAGAATTTAGTCAAAGAAAGGCAGGGTGTTCTCCTTGTGACCCACCATCAAAGTAAATTATTTGCATGTTTTATGTTGATGGGATTGATGTTACATGTGCCCATGCATTGAATAATCTTTTTTTTTAGTCATTGCATGTCAAGGTATTCCACTGGCTGTGAAGCACTTTGAGTTGCTTTTGAAAGTCATGGTCAGCTGTTATCTAAACAAAAGTTGTGTCTCTTGAAGCAATTGGTAAGATAAATCAGGGGGACTGTAAAACAGGCCTATTTTGCGCTACTGGTCAAGGTGAATTTCTACTCCAATCGGGTGTGATGTAAATTATGTTGTTCTATTAGGTTAGATTTTGTGGGGCTTTAGGGGGTCTTGCCCACTGGGCAGAGAACCGGTGAGAAGCCCCCACAAGTTCCATGGGGAGACCCAACAGAGTCAAATTCCCTTCAGGCATTTAAATGGCCACCGTTGAGTCTCCCTCTCCCCCCCATGACCGAGGCCCCTCTGCAGCCAGGTTTTCCAGCTAATCAGAGGTCAGCAGCTATTGGCATTGCCAGTGCCAATGGGAGTGGCAGCACTGCACTTGCCAGAGGCCCAGGATTGCAGAGGGATGCCAGACCAAAGGTGAATGCGGGTGGGTTAGCGGTCATGGGAAGGGGGGGGGGGTTCACAAGGGACGGGGTCAGGGGGTCGCTTTCATTTGCCCCTCCTTCCTTTTTAAAAAAAAATATTTTTATTCTCCTCCTTTTTCACATTTTCTCCCACATTTACACCCATCAACAATAAATAATAATCAGCAAGATATGTCAATCCCCATAATAACAACGATCCCATCCGCCCACCAACCCCCAAACATCAGCCCGCATGTTTACATAAACAAATGACAAAAAGGAATCAGGGATTACCCGTAGTCACCCTTAATCTACACCCCCCCCCCCCCACCACCCCCCCCCAACTAATGTTCGATGTTATCCAGTTCTTGAAAGTGCATAATATATAGTGCCCATGACTTGTAGAACCCCTTCGACCTTCCCCTCAGTTCGAATTTAACCTTCTCAAGGGTCAACAGGTCTCCCCGCCACGCCAGGGCACAGGGTGGAGAGGCTGCTCTCCATCCCAGCAGGATCCGCCTTTGGGTGATCAATGAGGCGAAGGCTATGATATCTGCCTCCGCTCCTGTTTACAACCCTGGCTCGTCCGACACCCCGAATATGGCCTCCTGGGGACCGGGGTCCAGTTTCACACGCACCACCTTGGAAATTACCCTAAACACCTCCTTCCAGTACTCCCCTAGCTTTGGACTTACCAAAACATATGAACGTGATTCGCGGGCCCCCCCCCCCACAACGCTCACACACATCCTCTACTCCTTCAAAAAATCGGCTCATCCTCGCCCTCGTGAGGTGCGCTCTATATACCACCTTCAGCTGTATCAGCCCCAACCTCGCACATGAGGTGGAGGCACTCACTCTCCGGAGCACCTCACACCAGACCCCCTCCTCTATAATCTCTCCCAGCTCTTCCTCCCACTTTGCTTTGATCCCTTCCAGTGGTGCCTTATCCTCTTCCAGAATAGCTCCGTACACCGCTGACACTGCCCCCTTCTCCAGTCCCTTTGTCGTCAACACCTCCTCCAGCGATGTGGAGGCCGGTTCCTCTGGGAAGCTCTGTATCTCCTTCCTGGCAAAATCCCGAACCTGCATGTACCTAAACACTTCTCCCTGCTCTAGCCCATACTTGGCTTCCAGCTCCCTCAATCCTGCAAATCGACCCCGAAGAAACAAATCTTTTCGCGTCTTAATACCCTTCTCTTCCCATTTCCGAAAACTTCCATCCCACCTCCCTGGCTCAAATCTGTGGTTCCCCCGAATCGGCATTTCCCTTGACCCTAAACCCAACCTGAAGTGTTGGCGAAACTGCCTCCAGATTTCCAATGATGCTATTATTACCGGACTCCCTGAATATTTCCCCGGGGCTATCGGGAGCGGCGCTGTTGCAAGTGCCTTCAGCCCCGACCCCCTGCACAAACTCTCCTCCATTTTGACCCACTGAGAATCAACCCCTCTGACCCAGCTCTGCACATTCTCCACGTTCGCCGCCCAGTAGTAGTACAACATGTTTGGGAGACCCAAACCCCCTGCCTGCCTTCCCCTCTGTAGCAGCACCTTTCTCACTCTGGCCACCTTCCCTCCCCATATGAATGAGGTAATCCTTCCCTCAATCACCCTGAAAAAAGACTTTGGCAGGAAAATCGGTAGGCATTGAAAAATAAACAGGAATCGCGGCAACACATTCATTTTAACTGCCTGTACCCAACCCGCCAGTGACAGAGGAAGGCCGTCCCACCTTGCCAGATCGGCTTTCACTCTCCCCACCAAACTAGTGATGTTGTACCTGCGAAGCCTCCCCCACTCCCGGGCAACCTGCACCCCCAGATACCTAAAATGAGTCCCTTCTCTACGGAATGGCAGCCCCCCCCACCCCTGCCCCCACCCCCGGCCGAGACACCACAAAGTACCCAAGGTTCAACTTGTACCCCGAGAAAGACCCAAATACCCGCAGTAGCTCCAATATTCCCCCTATCGACGCACTTGGCTCCGACACATACAGCAGCAAGTCGTCAGCATATAAGGACACCCTATGCTCTATTCCCCCCCTGCACTATTCATTTCCATGCTCCCGAACTTCTCAATGCGATGGCCAACGGCTCAATCGCAAGTGCAAACAGCAGGGGGGACATGGGACATCCCTGTCTCGTCCCACGGTGGAGAGAAAAGTATCTCGAGCTGATATTATTTGTGCGGACGCTCGCCTTCGGTTCCTTATATAATAGCTTTACCCAGTTCACAAACCTTGGTCCAATCCCAAACCGCTCCAGCACTGCCATCAGGTACCCCCATTCTACCCGATCAAATGCCTTCTCGGTGTCCAATGCCACAACTACCTCTGTTTCCTTTCTTTCCGCTGGTGCCATAACAATGTTCAAAACCCTCCTAATGTTCGAAAACAGCTGTCTCCCTTTCACGAACCCCGTCTGATCCTCCCCTATTACCTTCGGGAGGCACTCCTCCAGCCTACCCGCCAGTACCTTCGCCAACACTTTTACGTCCACATTCAGAAGTGATATGGGCCGATACGACCCACACTCCGTCGGATCCTTATCTTTTTTTAGTAACAGGGAAATCGATGCCTGCCCCAAGGTTTGTGGCAACACCCCCTTCCCTATCGCCTCCTCAAACATCCCCACCATCAGGGGTGCCAACCTATCCTTAAATTTTTTGTAATATTCCACCGGAAACCCATCCGGCCCTGCCACCTTCCCCGACTGCATCCTCCCAATCGCATCCTTTATCTCCTGCTCCACTATTGCTCCTTCTAAAGTAGCCCTGTCCCCCTCCCCTAGCCTCGGGTACTCCAACCCATCTAGAAATTCCTGCATCTCACGGTCTCCCCCGAGTGGCTCTGACTTGTACAACCTCTCATAAAACTCCTCAAAAACCTTGTTAATCAGCACTGGGGCCACCACCAACTTCCCTGCCCTGTCCTTCACCTGAAGAATTTCCCTTGCCGCTGCCTCCCTCCAGAGCTGACCTGCTAACATATCTCCATGTTCATAAACTGCACCCCTTGCTCGTCTCAGTTGGCGCACTGCCTTCCTGGTGGACAGTCGGTCGAAGCTCGCCTGTAGTTCCTTCCTCTTTTCCAGCTTTGCCAGGTCCCCATCCGCTGCATACCTCCTATCTACCTCCAACATCTCATCTATTACCCTCTACTGCTCCAACCTCTCCTCTTTATCCACCCTGGCCGTAAACAAAATTACCTCACCTCTCACCACTGCCTTTAGAGCATCCCAGACGACTGCCTTCGACACCTCACCCGTATAATTGAAACCTACATATTCCTTAATTACCTTTTCGATTTTCTCACAGAACACTTGGTTCCCCAAAAGCCCCACATCATGTTTCCACCCCGGTCTCTGCGCTGCCCCCTTCTCCAGCACCATATCCACCCAATGTGGAGCGTGATCTGACACTGCAATTGCAGAGTATTCCGACCCCTTGACTCCAGCCAGCAAAGCCTTCCCCACCACAAAAATGTCGGTCCGCGAGTATACCTTATGGACCGCTGAGAAAAATTAATACTCCCGTTCCCTTGTGTGCAGGAACCTCCAAGGGTCCACCCCTCCCATTTCCACCATTAGCCTATCCAGAGCCTTCGCCCCCCCCCTGATGGGACCAGCGAGCGCGGCCGTGATCTGTCCAACCTTGGCTCCTGCACCAAGTTCCAGTCCCCCCCGACAATCAGCTCATGTGTGTCCAAGTCGGGAATAGCCCCAAACACCTTCCTCGTGAATCCCACATCGTCCCAATTGGGACCGTATACACTTAACAGCGCCACTAATCTCCCCTCCAGTGCCCCTGTCACAATCACATATCTACCCCCCTGATCTGCCACCACCTTCTCCATCTGGAAACGTACCCTTTTGCTGACCAGCACCGCTACCCCTCGAGCCCTTCCATCAAATCCGGAGTGAAACACTTGGCTAACCCAGCCCTTTTTAAGTCTCACCTGGTCCGTCACCCTCAAGTGAGTCTCCTGCAGCATTGCTACATCGGCTTTCAAACTTTTAAGATGTGCAAGCACCCTTGACCTCTTGACCGGACCTCCTAGCCCTCTCACGTTCCACGTGATTATCCTTACTGGGGGTCTCGCACCCCCCCCCCACCTTTCTTATCCACCATCACCATACCACCGGGCCCTGCCCCATAAGCCTGACCCGCCCCTGTCCATTGTTTTAAAAAAATATATATTTTTATTAAGAATTTTTCAATAACAATATTTTCCACCTCACAAACAAACCCCCCCCCCCCGTAACAAAGAAAGAAAAGAACTCGCGTGGCAAGACATGAACATGGCAAGTCAATAAAATACAGAACTTTGTACAATGGATTCTTCCTGTACATGTCAGTCTCCGGATCATTCATGTGCTTTCTTGCTCACATGCCACCCACAGGAACCCCCCCCCCCCCAACGAACGATGTCCCCCCCTCCCCCCACCCCCCCGGGTTGCTGCTGCTGCTGTCCGACCTTCATCTAACACTCCGCGAGATAGTCTAGGAACGGTTGCCACCGCCTGTAGAACCCCTGCGCAGACCCTCTCAAGTCAAACCTTATCTTTTCCAACTTTATAAACCCTGCCATATCGTTTATCCAGGCCTCCACGCTGGGGGGCTTCGCCTCCTTCCACATTAACAAGATCCTTAGCCGGGCTACTAGGGACGCAAAGGCCAGAATGCCGGCCTCTTTCGCCTCCTGCACTCCCGGCTCGTCCACAACTCCAAATATTGCTAGCTCCCAGCTTGGCTTGACCCGGACTTTCACCACCTTAGATACTGTTCCCGCAATTCCCCTCCAGAACCCCTCCAGTGCCGGACATGACCAAAACATATGGACATGGTTTGTCGGACTTCCTGAGCACCTCCCACAACTGTCCTCCACCCCAAAGAACCTACTCAGCCTCGCCCCCATCATATGCGCTCTATGAACCACCTTAAATTGTATCAGGCTAAGCCTGGCACATGAGGAAGGGGAATTAACCCTACTTAGGGCTCCAGCCCATAGCCCCTCCTCAATCTCCTCCCCCAACTCCTCTTCCCATTTACCCTTCAGCTCCTCTACCAAAGCCTCCCCCTCTTCTTTCATCTCCTGGTATATTGCCGACACCTTGCCCTCTCCGACACAGATGCCTGAAATCACCCTATCTTGAATCCCCTGTGCCGGGAGTAGCGGAAATTCCCTCACCTGCTGCCTCACAAACGCCCTCACTTGCATGTACCTGAAAGCGTTTCCCGGGGGTAGCCCAAACTTCTCCTCCAGCGCCCCTAAGCTCGCGAACGTCCCGTCAATGAACAGGTCCCCCATTCTTCTGATCCCTGCCCGATGCCAGCTCTGAAAGCCCCCATCCATCCTACCTGGGACAAACCGATGGTTGTCTCTGATTGGGGACCACACCGAGGCTCCCGTCGCACCCTTGTGCCGTCTCCACTGCCCCCAGATCTTTAGCAATGCCGCCACCACCGGGCTCGTGGTGTACCTTGTCGGCGAGAGCGGCAGTGGTGCCGTCACCAACGCCCCCAGGCTCGTTCTTTGACAGGACGCCATCTCCAACCGCTTCCACGCTCCCCCTCTCCCTCCATCACCCACTTATGGATCATTGCCACGTTGGCTGCCCAATAATAACCACCCAGATTCGGCAATGCCAATCCTCCTCTATCTCTGCTACACTCCAAGAACCCCCTCCTTACCCGCGGGGTCTTGCTCGCCCACACAAATCCCGTAATGCTCCTGCTTACCCTCTTAAAAAAGGCCTTAGTGATCGCAATTGGGAGGCATTGGAATACAAAAAGAAATCTCGGGAGGACCACCATTTTAACCGACTGTACCCTACCCGCCAGCGAGAGTGGCAACATGTCCCACCTTTTAAAATCCTCCTCCATCTGTTTCACCAACCGCGTCAAATTAAGTTTGTGCAGTGCCCCCCAACTCCTAGCTACCTGAATCCCCAAATATCGAAAGCTCCTTTCCACCCTCCTCAACGGTAGGTCCTCTATCCCTCTTCCCTGGTCCCCCGGATGGATCACAAAGAGCTCACTCTTTCCCACATTGAGCTTACAGCCCGAAAAATCTCCAAACTCCCGTAGGATCTGCATTACCTCAACCATCCCCTCCACTGGATCTGTCACATACAGCAACAGGTCGTCTGCATACAGCGACACTCGATGTTCCTCTCCCCCTCGAACCACCTCCTTCCATTTCCCCGACTCCCTTAACGCCATGGCCAAAGGTTCAAATGCTAATGCGAACAGCAGAGGGGACAGGGGGCACCCCTGCTTCGTCCCTCGATACAGCCGGAAATACGACGACCTCCGCCGGTTCGTGACCACACTCGCCACTGGGGCTTTATACAGGAGCTTAACCCAACTAATAAACCCTCCCCCGAACCCAAACCTCCTCAACACTTCCCAGAGATACTCCCACTCTACCCGATCAAAGGCCTTCTCCGCGTCCATGGCTGTCACTACCTCTGCTTCTCCCTCCACCGATGGCATCATTATCACATTTAAGAGCCTTTGCACATTAGTGTTTAACTGCCTGCCCTTTACGAATCCCGTCTGGTCCTCGTGAATCACCCCAGGACACAGTCCTCAATCTTCATGGCCAACATTTTTGCCAGCAACTTAGCATCTACATTAAGGAGCGAGATCGGTCTATATGACCCACATTGCAGTGGGTCCTTATCCCGCTTCAAGATCAAAGAGATCATTGCCTCCGACATTGTCGGGGGCAGGGTCCCCCCCTCCCTTGATTCATTGAAGGTCCTTACCAGCAACGGGGCTAACAGGTCTACGTACTTCCTATAGAACTCAACTGGGAACCCATCCGGCCCCGGGGCCTTCCCTGCCTGCATGCTCCACAGTCCTTTAACCAGCTCCTCCACCCCAATTGGCGCCCCCAGACCCGCCACCCCCTGCACCTCCACCCTTGGGAACCTCAACTGATCCAAGAATCGCCGCATCCCCTCTTTTCCCCCTGGGGGCTGGGGCCTATACAGTTCCTCTTAGAAGGCCTTAAAAGCCTCATTCACTTTCCTTGCACTCCGCACCGTAGTTCCCCTGCCATCTTTGACTCCACCTATTTCCCTCGCTGCCATCCTCTTACGGAGCTGGTGTGCCAGCATCCGGCTCGCCTTCTCCCCATATTCATATATCGCCCCCTGTGCCTTCCTCCACTGTGCCTCTGCCTTCCCTGTAGGCAACAGGTCGAACTCCGTCTGGAGACTTCGTCTCTCCCTGAGTAGTCCCTCATCCGGAGCCTCTGCATAGCTCCTGTCCACCCTTAAAATCTCCCCCACTAACCTCTCCCTTTCCCTGCCCTCTCTCTTCACCCTGTGAGCTCTGATGGAGATTAACTCTCCCCTGACCACCGCCTTCAGTGCCTCCCATACTACTCCCACCTGCACCTCCCCGTTGTCGTTAGCCTCCAGATATCTTTCAGTACACCCCCGCACCCTCCCGCGCACTTCCTCGTCTGCCAGCAGTCCCACATCCAACCTCCACAACGGGCGTTGGTCCCTCTCCTCCCCAGCTCTAGCTCCACCCAGTGCGGAGCGTGGTCTGAAATGGCTATGGCCGAATACTCCGTTCCCTCCACTTTCGGGATCAATGCCCTGCCCAAAACAAAAAAATCTATCCAGGAGTAGGCCTTATGTACGTGGGAGAAAAAAGAAAATTCTCTGGCCAAAGGTCTGGCAAATCTCCACGGATCTACTCCCCCCGTCTGATCCATAAACCCCCTAAGCACCTTGGCTGCAGCCGGCCTCCTCCCCGTCCTTGATCTGGAACGATCTAGTGCTAGGTCCAGCACCGTGTTAAAATCCCCCCCCATTATCAAACTCCCTACCTCCAGGTCCGGAATACGCCTCAACATCCGTTTCATGAATCCAGCATCGTCACAGTTTGGGGCAGAAACATTCACCAGTACCACCTCCTTCCCCTGCAACCCACCACTCACCATCACGTATCGGCCTCCCTTGTCCGCTACTATGTTCTTGGCCTCAAACGATACCCGCTTTCCCACCAGTATTGCCACCCCTCTATTCTTCGCATCCAGCCCTGAATGGAACACCTGTCCCACCCATCCCTTCCTTAACCTGACCTGATCTGCCACCTTCAGATGTGTCTCCTGAAGCATGACCACGTCTGCCTTCAATCCCTTTAGGTGTGCGAACACCCGGGTCCTCTTAACCGGCCCATTTAGGCCTCTCACATTCCACGTGATCAGCCCCCCCCCCCCCCGCCCCCCCCGCCGACTAGCCATCTCCTATCTTAGGCCAGTCCCGTGCTCGCACCTCCCGCACCCTCCAGTCCCCCAGGCGGGGAACCCCCGCCCCGACCACCTCTTCCATTTTCAGTTCCCCCTCGGACAGTGCAGCAGCAACCCTAGAATCCTCCCCACCCCGCCAAATCCACATCTAGCACTTTTGCTCCCCCCATATTACTTCCGTGAGTCAGCTGCCCTCTGCTGACCCCGGCTTCCCCCGCCTTCCCGTTTTCCCGTTGATCACCCCCGTGTGGGAGTCTCTCCTCCTCCTTACCTTCCTCCATCCCCCCCCCCCCCCCTTTTGGCGCGGGAAAAAAGCCCGCGCTTTCCTGAACCAGCCCCGCCCCCTGTGGCGCAGCTCCTGTTGCGGCCATCATCCCAGTTCCGTCATCCCCGAGTCTCACCTCCCTCCAGGACCGACGCCCACATTCCCCATCATCATCATTTTGTCTACAGAAAAGAAAAAAGGAAACTTTAGGAATTTTAACCAGAACTCTACCCACATCCCCATCCATCATCCCACCCACAAAATATTCTTTACCCATATTTACAACCCCGTATACAACCACACCCCCTCAGTTCGAGTCCAGTTTTTCCGTCTGTATAAAGGTCCAAGCCTCTTCTGGCGTTTGAAAATAATGGTGTCTGTCCTGATAAGTAACCCACAGTCGCGCAGGCTGCAGCATGCCGAACCTGACTCTTTTTCTATGCAGCACCACCTTTGCCCGGTTGAAGCCAACTCTCCTCTTTGCCACCTCCGCGCTCCAATCCTGGTATGCTCGCGTCACCGCGTTCTCCCATCTGCTGCTCCGGACCTTCTTGGCCCATCTCAGCACACTTTCTTTGTCCACGAAGCGATGGACCCTTGCCACTATCGCCCTTGGCGGCTCATCTGCCTTGGGTCTCCTCGCCAGGACCCGGTGAGCCCCTTCCAGCTTGGAGAGGCCTCTGCACCCATCAGCGAATGGAGCATTGCACTCACCTACGCCCCGGCATCAGCTCCCTCCACTCCTTCAGGAAGACCCAGAATCCAGAGGTTCTTCCTCCTCGACCTGTTCTCCAGGACCTCAATTCTCTCGGCCCACCTCCTGTACACCGCCTCGTGCACCTCCACTTTTACCGCCAGGCCCAGGATATCGTCCTCGTTGGTGTTCACTTTATCGTTCACCTCACGAAGCTCCACCGCCTGGGTATTCTGGATCTCCTTCAGCCCCTCGATCGCCAACAGCATCGGTGCCAGCACCTCCTTTTTCAGCACCTCCACACATCTCATGAGGAACTCCTGCTGGTCTGTCCCCCACGCTGCTCGCTCTCCGCACTCCGCCATCTTGCCTTCTTCCCCTCGTTTTGATCTCTACTCCATGGCCTCTTTCCTCATTGCTCCACCGCTGCTCCCTGCCAAATATTGTAGGGGGGACCTCACTGCTCCTTCCCACACGGGATTAATCTGAAAAAAGCTCCGTTGGGGCTCCTCTTGAGAGCCCGAAAGTCCGTTTTCGCGGGAGCTGCCGAAACGCGCGGCTTAGCACCGCATCGCCGCAACCGGAAGTTGCCCCTGTCCATTGTTAACATCGAACCCCTTCCCCCCCTCCCAAGAACCCCCCCAACAAAAACATCCCCCAACATCCATCCCTCCGCCCCCTCTTGCTCGCCTCGTAGGCCCATTGAAGCCTGCTATTCAGGCTCCAACATCCGCAGTCCTCCTCTCACCTCTAACTTTAGTTAGCTAGCGCGGGTGGCTCCCCCCGCCAAGACCTCTTGCCCCCTTCCACCCAGTCCCAGAGAAAGAAACACCAAAACAAACCCAACAATCCAACCCCTACAATTCACTAACATAACATTTAACCGTCGCAACACAGAACACCATTAACTTGAACTCTGTAACAATGCAAAGAGAAGTAAATTTCAATACAAATCAGTAAAAAGAAAGTTGTAACATTTGTACATTTTCCAGCCGCTCAAACACAGTCCACAGTCTCTCTTCCAGTTCCGCTCTTCACGTCTGTCCCAAGCCTTCTGCCCTCACGAACGCCTCAACCGCCTGCGCTGTCTCAAAATAAAAGTCTTTGGCTTTATATGTTACTCTCAACTTCGCCGGGTACACCACACCAAATCGCACCCCCTTCTTGTACAAAGCCGCCTTCACTCGCCCAAATGCCGCTCGTCTTTTTGCCAACTCCACCGTCAAGTCCTGGTCGATCCGAACCGCAGTACCATCCCACAGCACCTCACTCTCCTGCTTCACCCAGCTTAATACTTTCTCCTTCATGCCAAACTTATGGAAGCAGATAATTACTGCCCTTGGCGGCTCGTTCACTTTGGGCTTCGGCCTTAATGACCGATGAGCTCGGTCTAGCTCGTACAGGGTGGGGCTCTCACCCTCCCCCATCAGCTCCGCCAACTTCTTAGTGAAGTATTGCGTTGGCCTTGGGCCCTCTGTCCCTTCGGGCAAGCCCACAATTCTCAAATTGTGCCTTGAGCGGTTTTCCAAGTCTTCCAGCTTTGCTCGGAGTCCTCTGTTAATCTCCACCACCCTCCGCAGCTTGTCCCCCATCGAGGTGATCTGGTCGCTGTGTCGTGTCACGGCCTCCTCCACCTCCTTCATCTTCTCACCCTGCTCTCTCACCTCGGGCGATGCCTTTGCCACAGCTACCCTCATCGGGCCGATTGCCTCCTCCACCAATGACATCAACACGACCGCCATCTCTTTCCTCAAGGCCTAAATGTGCCTCACCAAATGTTTTTCCAGCTCCACCGCCATCACCTCGGTCATCTTCTCCACTGTAAGTAGTGCGGCCCCGCCTTGCAGTTCGGCTTCCGCCATCCTGTCAACACTTTTGCTTTTGCTCGTCTTCTCCTTTGGCGGCGAACCCGCGTTTCCTCGACGCTGCTCTTTGCATCCTTTAGCCGCTTATTGTTTTTTATCTTCTTTCTTTTCTCCTCTCTCCCTCTTCACCCTCCTGCCCTTCATCAATCTGACATTCTTCTTTTTTGAAAAAAAAGGGGAGAGAAAAAAAAAAACTTTCACCAAACTTCCTTAAATCTTCTTTCTTTCTCCTCTGCATTCACCTTGGACCAGGCTACAACCTTCTTTCTTCTTCCTAGGTGGGAGCCATCCGACGTTGAGCACCCTCCCTACATGGTGCCCTGGCCTCGGGCCTGCCGCCTCGGCCTCCTCGTAGCTCCGCCCCCACTACTCTGACCTGCCGCGCCGGGCCCGGCGCCTCAGCCCCCCGCGCGGGGTTCTTCGCCGGTTTTTAAACCGGCCCCGCTGGCTGCTCATGGCGGCCCCAAAGGCCGCCGATAGTCGGGGGGTGCGTGAAGACTCGGGGTTTTCCCCGAAATCGCCGCGAATCGCAGCCACCGGCGGGAGCTCTTGTTGTTGCGGCCGCCCTGCTCGCCCACGCCACCGGAAGTTCTTGCCCCTCCTTCCTGATGCTGGGTACCCTGATTAAGGAAAGAGTGCCTCTTAATGAGGGATCTCCTCTGAGAGACCACTGGCAAAGAGTTTGCTGGGTGTTTTTCTGAGGCCACAGAAACACTGTGCAGCATCTGTTAAATCCCTGAGGCGTCACTAAATTACAGTGGGCTCAGGGATGCTGCTTGTCTTTTGGTTCATTAAATGGCCTAATTGACATCCTGCTGGTGACCAAAAGTCCTGTGTCAGCCCCTTTCAGCTTCAAATAGACAAAAGGTGGCTTGTGAAACAGAATTATGTGCAAGATATAGCACGGAAGCAGTCCATTCAGCCCAACCAGCCCATGCCAACATTTATGCTCCACTCAAGTCTCCTCTCACTCTTGCTCAGCTAATTCTGTCAGTGTAACCCTCACTTCCCTTCTGCCTCATATGCTTATCTGGTCCCCTCTTAATTGCACCAATCCTCTTGGCTTCAACCCCTCCCTGTGGTAGTGAGTTCCACATTCCCGTCACACTCTGTGTCAAGGAGTTTTGCTTGAATTCCTGATTGGATTTCTGGGTGACTATCTTATTTTGATGCACTCTAGTTTTCTCTTCCCCACAAATGGAAACACTGGGCTGGATTCCCCGCTGTCGGGATTCTCCGTTGCGCCAACAATGCACCCAAGCCCGGGAATTTCCCGACAGCGTGGAGCTGCCCACAATGGGAAACCCCATTGGCCGGCTGGCAAGACGGAGAAACCCGCCGCTGGCGGGGGCGTGCCCCACCAGAAAACCTGGGCGGCGGGACGGAGAATCCCGGCTACTTTCGCTGTGGTTACTCTACCAAAAGCTGTCATAATTTTAAAGAACTCCATTTGTCACTCTTCAGCCTCCGCATTCTCAACAAGGGAGAATCTAACTATCACCCTTTGACATTTCAACAGGCATGAGATCCGGATCTGTAAAACCTCACTGTTCTGCTTTGTGAACCACTTTTTGTAAGAATTGGGCGATGTTGTGAAGTAGTTTTCCACAATTCAATCCGGTTCTACATTGGGTGGTCTGAACAGTATTGTTCTCTCTCAGTTTGGGCTGTACTGGGAGTATATTTATCTTTTCAGATAATATTTGCAGTTTACAACTTGTTTTCCTTGTTGGTGATTCAGTGATAGCCCTCAACCTCTGGGATCAGAGTTTAAAGTTGACCCAAATTGATGAGATAAACTTTCCTCTGAAATGTAAGCTTTATTTACTTAATCAATATTTTCCACAGTGTTAGTTTAAGGCAGACTTTATTGGCAACCTTCATTCGGGCAGACAACTACCCTGCTATTATAACTATGCCTGGTTTTAATCCTTGATCTCAAGCATACAGATCTCTAAAAATAATCTAAACAATTTTAGAATGTTCTGCCATTTTATACACTTTGATAAAAAGCTCACTTTTCCTGGGCTCCTTATAAAATCGAGCTACGCAAGCAATGTTTAATAATAATGTTCCACCAGCATAATATTTAACTAATCTTTTGCAAAACATGTATCTCAGGGTGGAGTCCAGTCTAGAATGTTTAATAAATTATTTGTTGTTGAATGACGATAAGATGAAGTTGATAAAACAATTTCCATGATACTTCTCTGCCAACACCACCATGATTATTTTCCTCTATCGCAACTACCCCAAGGGTCACCCTGTCACTCTGAGGTACTGCCTCTCATGCAGATGGGGCCAGGCAATGACTATCTCCAACAAGAGAAATATGGTTGCCTCAGAGTGTCAGCACTATTTCCTCATGCAGAAGGTGGTAGGACTCCTCCATTCTAATTTTTAATCTGAGGAATGTAGCTGACATCCCTTCCTAATGTTCCCGACTTTGCTTTTGTAGTTCCAGCAACTGAGGCGTGAGCAAGTCCAGAGGCTTGCCATCTGACTGGACCTGAGCAGATTCTGGGCCTCCAGCAATCTTCTCAGTGCCGGCACTCTTGGACATCGTTGTTTCCCCCTGTTCTGCATCAGGGAGAGTGGCCTTGAGGCCTCTTCAAAACTAAGACCCACCAAGGTTTGTGTCTCTGCGCTAGTGGAGAGTGGGGTGAAAGCTGTGAAAGTTTTTCAATCTCCATGTCAGAGAAATCATGTTGGCTGGTATTGGAGGCCTCCTAGACCTGGGCTTTCCCCTGAATGCTTATGAGGGAAGCTGATTTAATTTCTGCATGACAGGGGCCTTCAGATAGAGGAGACATGACTCTTGTCAGTTTTGTCTGATGTCTGATACTGCCCTGGATCACCACTTGGTTCATTGGCACCCACCTCATCATCGACACAGGAGCGGTCGAGTTCTTCCCCGGGTAGTTGGAGGCTCGAATTCAGAGAGGACTTTCAACTCCGGCTCCCCTCCACCCATGTGGGATTGCCCACCCTCAATTTAAGCCAACTTGTCCTGCTTGAAAAAAGATAGAGTGAGTGTAAGCAGGATGCATACCAGGGCAGATATCTGGCAAGTGTGGATGGTGAGTGGGAGCAGGGAGGTGATGTGGAGGTGACCTACAGGGGAAATGGAGATGTGTGTGGGAGAGTGAGTGGTGGTGTCCCTTGAGCTGGCAGTCAGTGAGCTCCCTGTGGATGTGTGAGAGTTGAGAGTGATCATAGATCATGGATGGGAACAGTGATTTACCCCGGAAGAACGGAGACGATCATTTTTCCTTTTGCTGCACTGGATGCCTGTCCTCCTGTGCAGGCACTTGGTGCCAACCACTGTTGCCACCATCTCCTAGGCTGGCTTGGTGTCCCTGCTTGATGGTCTCCTCCCTCTGTGTGGCTGCAGGACGTTGCGCCCTGCCCCCATTGCATCTAGCAGTCAGTCTGGTGAGGGAGGCTTCCGAGCACCAGGGAGCAGACTTATTTGTAGCCATGAGCATTCGTGGACCAAGAAGAAGTGGTTGGTGAGCACTTGGTTGGCCTTTAAATGGAGTACCCTGAAGCTTAATGCGCTGAGGGGATGGCAGGGCGGGAAAATCCGACGGCACTAACTATGGAGCCAGTGTGAGTCCCGTGGAGGAATTATTTTTTCCAAAGTGCTTAGCAATACGGTGTCAAAACCCCACCATCACTGCCGGCAGGCTAAACTCCACTTTTACCATTGCTATCGCTCTCTGTCAGATACAGGGAAAAGTCTGCTCATTATGTTTTAAAATTTATTTATGGGATGTGCGCGTTGCTGGCTAGGCCAACATTATTGCCCATCCCTAGTCGCACTTGAGGAGGTGGTGATGAGCTGCCTTCTTGAACCACTGTAGTCCATGTTGTGTAAGTGCACCCACAGTGCTGTTAGGGAGAGAGTTCCAGGATTTTGACCCAGAGGCAGCGGAGGAACAGTGATATATTTCAGTCAGGATGGTGAGTAGCTTGAAGGGAACTTCCAGATAGGATTGTTCCCATGTGCCTTCTGCCCTTATCATTCCAGATGGTAGCAGTTGTGGGTTTAGAAGTTTCTATTGAAGAAACCTTGGTGAGTTCAAATCATAGAATCACAACAGTGCAGAAGGAGGCCATTCGGCCCACTGAGTTCATGCAGTGCATTTTGCAGATGGTATATACGGCTGCCACTGTTCATCGGTGGTGGAGGGAGTGAATGTTTCTGGATGAAACAGCAATCATGCGGGCTGCGTTTGCCTGGATGGTGTCTACCTTCTTGAGTGTTGTTGGAGCTGCACTCATCTAGGATGAGTATTCCATATCACTCCTAACTTGTACCTTGTTGATGGTGCACAGGATTTGGGGGGTCAGGAAATGAATTAACCGCTGTAGGGTTCGTGGCCTTTGACCTGCCCTGGTGGCCACAGTATTAATATGGCTAGTCCAGTTCAGTTTCTGATCAATGGTAACCCCAAGATGCTGATTGTGGGGGATTCAGCGATAGTAATACCATTGAATGGCAAGGGGCGATGGTTAGATCCTCTCTTGTAGGAAATGGTCATTGCCTGGCACTTGTGTGGTGTGAATGTAACTTGCCACTTGTCAGCCCAAGCCTGGATATTGTCCAGGTCTTGCTGCATTTGGACATGGACTGCTTCATTATTTGAGGAGTCACGAATGGTGCTGAATGTTGTACAGTCATCTGCAAACATCCCCACTCCTGACCTTATGATGGAAGGGAGGTCATTGATGAAACAGCTGAAGATTGTTGAGCCGAGGTCACTACCCTGAGGAACTCCTGCAGTGATGTCCTGGAGCTGAGATGATTGACCTCCAACCACTCATTTTTAGGTATGTCTGGTGTTGCCCCTGGCATGCCCTCCTGCACTCTTCATTGAACCAGAGTTGATCCCCTGACTTGGTGGCAATGGTAGAGTGGGGGAAATGCCGGGCCATGATGTTATGGATTATGGTTGAGTATCAATTCTGCTGCTGCTGCTGATCCACAGCGCCTCAAGGATGCAGTCTTGAGTTGCTATATCTGTTTTAAGTCTATCTCATTTTACACGGTGGTAGTGCCACCCAACATGGTGGAGGGAATCCTCAATGTGAAGACCGGACTTTGTCTCCACAAGTACTCTGCAGTGGTCACTCCTACCAATACTGTCAAAGACAGAAGCATCTGCAGGAGGCAGGTTGGCGAGGATGATGTCGAGTTGGATCTGCAGTCCCAGTCTAGCAGCTATGTCCTTTAGGACCCGCCCAGCTTAATCTGTGGTGGTGTAGCCATCTGGGATGGCCACTTACAACTAGGTACAGAGAAACTCGCAAAGCGTAGTGGGTAAAATGCACAAGCCAAGACTCAGGCAGGCTCAGAGCCTGAAATACATATCTGCAAGCAAGAAGTCCAGACCGTATAGATACTCCGACCAATTAGCATTTTAATGGGGCCGATTAGCATTTGATGGCCCATCTTCACCAACGCAAAGGACTGGTACTCGAGCAACCGGTACAGTCCCAGAGATTTCGGCACCACTCCCTGTTCAAGGGAAACGCAAACAACGGGGTCAGTGACCGCTTGGGACAGGCCCAGCCTTCCAGATCCCCGCCCACTTATTGGTTAGGAATCGAACGGAGTGATCAGGGATCATCCAATTAGTAGGGCCCAAACTGGAGGACCGCCCAAAAGAGCGCGAAAACTCCCAAGTATAGGAAGAAGAGTTCGCCACATGTTCGTCCTCTCTTGGTCCTGGTACCCCGGTCACGGCCATCCCCAAGTGCAGCAACACCAGAAGCAAGTCCAAGTTCAACGCTCGCTACCAGACGGATGAGCCCAGCTGAGCAGCAGTTACTCCTTCGGACTCGATAGATCCAGAATCGAATAGCGGCCACTATTTCTCTGACCTAAGCCGGGTGCCCGAAGTTAAGTGCAGGTTGTCTTAGTCAATAGGTGTAGTTAACTAGTAGTGTTTATGTTGCATTACTAATTGTGTGTAAATGAAGTACCCTTGACTTTGAACTAACTAACTGGTGTTTGGCTCTTTGATCGATAGCCGGTTGAAAGTTGTGGTGGTATCATTCGATACCTGGCGACTCTAAGCATTAGGACATAGATAACCCAGAAAGAAGGGCAAATTCACTGATTGCCATAATTGGAACAGAGCCACAGAAAGGACAGAGTAAAAGAGTAAAAGAAAAGGCAACAGTTATTGGGGACTCTGGTGGGATTCGACCCAGAAGTGACCGTGTCACTCCGAGAGAACCCACAAAAGCATTTGAATTAGAATCCAAATTGGCAAAGTAAACAAAACCACAATTGAAACCAGTTTCGATCAAACCTCCAGAATTCGGAAGTGTGTAATTTGCATGCGTACTAACAAAGGGATATAAGGTAAACTCAATAGATTTTGTTGCGTGAAACTTTAGGGAGTTGCGTAAACTGGAAAATAGCTTGAGCCGTCCCCGCGTTTGCACCACCGCTTTATTTCCCCTTGTTCCAAATTTCCGGTAGACAGAAGTAATTGTAGGGATGGCCATAAAGGCAATGGAACACCTTATGCATCCACAAGAGCCTGAGGTCGCAGTGACCAATAGATCAGAGCAGTGTCCCGTGTGGGAAGAAGAGCTTAGGAGATACCTAAAGGGGAAAGGATGGCCCCTATGGTCGGAAATTTGCGCAAATGAAGAGACAGGTCCTGGCAGCATAGGACAGACTTGGTGGGACAGCCTGACCGAGATCCATAAGAAGAGTTTGACTAAGGTTCGTAAGCCGATGGCAGTCGTGTCCTGTCTGCCACAATTGTGAGGACGCTCCACAAGCAGCTTGAGCAGAAGGAGAGAAGTAGAGAGCGAGATATTAGTGAAAGCGAGAGATTAAATGTGCAGCTCCGGGAGCAGCTAGCGGCGAAGGACAAGGCGATGGATGATGTCAAGAGGGCACATCAATCCTGCCTCGCCCACCTCAGCAGCTTCCAGATTCAGTATGATAAGGCCCAACAGGACACACAACATGCTGTAATGGTATGAGAAGAGACAGAGAATCAGGTACAACAGTTAAGCAAACAGTGTGATGATTTGAAGGCAGCCCTCCGAGCACTCCACAGTTCCACCACGGAACAGAAGCAGAGTTCGGTGAATCATGCCAAGTGCAGGCGGCAAATTGCAAAATTGCAATCCCTGCTATCGGTTCAAAGTGGGTTTAGAGACACCTTTGGCCCACAGCTAGATCAGGAAGACAGCCTCCGTTGGCAGGAACCCAGTGAAACGGCCCAACAGTATGTAAGTGAGACCGAGAATCAATATAGAGCCCCCCTGGCCCCGAAAAGAAAAGCACCGCACCACCGACTACACAGGCAGCACCCAACCCAATGAACCCCATTACCACGCAGCGCAAGGTCACCACGGAAGGCCAACCCGACTTTGTGTACACCACCCCATTAACTATCACCCAGTTAAGAGATGCCCACGAAAAGATAGAGACTTTCCACCCCACATCAGACCCACACCACTTTTCGATCTAGTAAAGCAACAGACCCTCATATACAGTTTAGACGAGCTGGAAGAGGTAAAGCTCATAGTGATGAGCCTAGACCCGTCAGTTAGTTCAGCCCTTCCTGACCCACAAAATGTAGGAGGTGGTAGCCTCCAAGAGATGAAAACAGCCATTTTAGACGCCATAGGATATAACTGAGGAGATCTGGTAGAAGGACTCAACCGGTGCAGGCAGAAAAAGGGAGAGCATCGAACAGCGTTTGCTGGACTCCTCTGGATCCATTTTACTGCGGTGTTTGGTGAGTTAGCCCGCGCCCATTTATTGGTAGACAATACGGCCAAATGGACCCGTACTAGTATCCCATGCCACAGAGGCAGGACAGAAGGCATGTGCCAGTTACAACCCCTCAGACCCAGCACACAATGAAGTGTGGATTCTGAAATGCTTATCCAGAGCTTGGGTACAGCCCCTACCCAGAAAAACAGAGCAGGAGAGAGTAGACGCTGATGTGTTGGGTGTTCTGGATCACATACAGGTCACCAACACTTGAAATAGTCCAACACTATTTTATTGAATCATTAACTGTTTAAACATACTCAGACTGTGGGTTAATATGATACTAGCTTTAACTAAAGACCTTTGCCTTGTTCTAGCCAGTCGGTGCACTCAGCACATGGTGAATGTCTGTGTTGCAGGCTGTGAGCTCTGTGCTCCGAGCTGGCTGCAATTCGAATGAGCGGGAACTCTGATGCCCCCTGTCTTTATAGTGCGTGTGCTCTCACTGGTGATTGGCTGCGGTGTTGTGTATGCTGATTGGTCCCACTGCATGTCCATCAGTGTGTGTGTGTGTGTGTCTGCACCATAATATACTGGTGTATCTTATGACATTCCTCCTTTTATAAAAAATGTACCTGCGTGTCAATAAATAGTGTGTGGTGAATGTTCCTGACTCTGTGTGTGCCAAATATTTACAGGACTATGTACATGAAAACGAAGCTATTTACATGGGAAGGTGCCTGGTGCAGAAAAACAGTGTGTCACAAGAATAACGCGATGAACACTATATACAAACCACTTGAACGATCAAACGGAAGAACAGAACAAATCAGAAAGTCCATAAGTCCACAAAGTTCACAAATTAAGTCTCTGAGGTGGGCGACGAATTCTGGTTGACCGCCTCAAGGGTGGGTCTACAGCCGCCGGTTGAGGATCGGGCTGGACTGCGTCAGAGTGAGGAGGATGCAGAGTGACCGGAATCTCGGCATAGTCCAGGCCAGGGTTAACAGGAGGGTGTGGCAATGATGGAGGATCACATAGCGAGCGCGGAACGAGATGAAGGGCACATCGATTGCGGTGCAGAATGGAACCATCCGGTAGACGAACCAGGAACGAGTGGGGAGCCACCTGCCAAAGAACCACAGCGGTGGCAGACCAGCCACCATCCGGAAGATGGATGCGGACGTTGTCATCTGGAGCCAGAGCAGGGAGATCAGCTGCACGGGAGTCATGAAGCCGTCTTGTGCTGTGCCCGAGACAACTGCATCCGGCGAAGGACCGGAACGTGGTCGAGGTCTGGGACATGAATGGATGGCACCGTCGTCCTCAGGGTGCGACCCATCAGCAGCTGGCTGGCGACAGGCCAGTGGACAGTGGGGCCAAGCGCTAGGCCAGCAGGGTGAGGTAGAAATCGGACCCAGCATCGGCAGCCTTGCAGAGGAGCCGTTTGACTATGTGGACGCCCTTCTCCGCTTTGCCGTTGGATTGGGGGTACAGAGGACTGGATGTCACATGAACAAAGTTGTACCTCCTGGCAAAGTTGGACCATTCCTGGCTTGCGAAGCAGGGGCCATTGTCCGACATCACAGTGAGTGGAATGCCGTGTCGAGCAAAGGTGTCCTTGCAGGCACGGATGACTGCAGACGATGTGATGTCGTGTAGACGTACCACCTCAGGGTAGTTTGAAAAGTAGTCTACAATCAGGACATAGTCCCTGCCCAGCGCGTGGAACAGGTCAATGCCCACCTTGGTCCAAGAGGACGTGACCAACTCATGGGGCTGTAGGGTCTCACATGGTTGGGCTGGCTGGAAGCGCTGACAAGTGGGGCAATTGAGCACTGTGTTTTGATGTCGTCATTGATGCCGGGCCAGTACACTGCCTCTCGGACCCGTCGGCGGCACTTTTCCACGCCAAGATGGCCCTCGTGTAGCTGTTCCAAGACGAGCTGGCGCATGCTATGCAGGATGACAATGCGGTCCAGTTTCAGTAGAACGCCATCTACTACCGCAAGATCATCTCTGACGTTATAGAACTGCAGGCATTGGCCCTTGAGCCACCCGTCTGTTAGGTGGCGCATGACACGCTGTAGCAAAGGGTCCACCGCCGTCTCGCGGCGAATTTGGACGAGGCGTTCATCCGTGGCAGACAGATTGGAGGCCACGAAGGCGGTGTGTTGACTGCCCTGGAGAGAGCGTTGGCAATGATGAGGTCTTTGCCTGGGGTGTATACCAGCTGGAAGTCGTATCGTCGGAGCTTGAGCAGAATACGCTGGAGGCGAGGCGTCATGTCGTCCAAGTCTTTCTGTATTATATTGACCAGCGGGCGATGGTCGGTCTCGACGGTGAATTGGGGAAGGCCGTACACATAATCGTGAAACTTGACGACACCGGTCAAAAGGCCCAGGCACTCCTTTTCTATCTGCGTGTAGCGCTGTTCCGTGGGGGTCCTGGCACGTGACGCTTTTGCAACGGGGACCCATGATGAGGCCACATTGCGTTGCAGGAGCACTGCCCCAATGGCGGATTGGCTGGCATCAGTCAAAATTTTGGTCTCTTTTGCTGGATCAAAGAAAGCTAAGACCGGGGCCGTGGTGAGTTTGCTTTTGAGTTCTCTCCATTCATGCTCGTGGGCAGGAAGCCATTGGAAGTCTGTTGTCTTCCTGACCAGGTTCCTGAGAGGCGTGGTATGAGAGGCGAGGTTAGGGATGAACTTCCCTAAAAAGTTGACCATGCCCAGAAATCGGAGGACCGCCGTTTTGTCCTCTGGCGTTTTCATGGCTGTGATAGCAGCCATCTTGTCCGCATCCGGCCGCACACCCAACTGGGAGATGTGGTCCCCTTGGAACTTGAGTTCCGTCTGACCAAACGAGCATTTGGCTCTGTTGAGGCGTAGGCCCTGCTCACGTATGCGTTTGAACACATGCTGGAGGCGACTGACATGCTCCTGCGGGGTGGTGGACCAAATGATTATGTCGTCAACATAGACGCGAACACCTTCAGTGCCTTCCATATTTGTTCCATGATCCTGTGGAATACTTCTGAAACCGATATGATCCCACATGGCATCTCTGATGTAACAATATCTGCCAAAGGGGGTATTGTTGGTACACAGTTTCCTGCTGGATTTGTCGAGCTGGATTTGCCAGAATCCTTTCAAGGCGTCGAGTTTGGTGAAGAGCTTGGCGCGAGCCATCTCACATGTGATCTCTTTGCGCTTGGGAATTGGATAATGCTCCCTCATGATATTGCGATTCAGATTCTTGGGATCAATGCAAATTCGCAGCTCGCCGGAAGGCCTTTTTACACACACCATGGAACTGACCCAGTCGGTTGGTTCCGTAACTCTGGAAATCACTCCTTGGTCCTGGAGGACCTGCAGCTGCTCCTTGAGGCGGTCCTTAAGGGATGCTGGGACTCTGCGAGGTGCGCCACCACAGGCGTGGCATTCTGTTTGAAGTAGGATCTTGTAAGTATATGGGAGCGTGCCCATGCCTTCGAAGACGTCGCGGTGCTGGTCGATGATGGCATCGAGTTGCGCTCTGAAGTCAGCGTCCTGGAAGGCAAACGTGTCATCAGGAGAGAGAGAGTGAACTCTCTGAACGAGGTTCAACAGCTTGCATGCCTGTGCGCCAAGCAGGGAGTTCTTTGAGGAGCCCACGATCTTGAAAGGAAGGTTGGCTTTGCGTGACATGTGCGTCACTTCAAGTTGGCACGAGCCGCTAGCAGGAATGATGTTGCCATTATAATCCAATAGCTGGCAGGCTGATGGAAGGATGGCTGGATTGACACGAAGGCTTTGGAAATCAGACCACGCCATGAGATTGGCGGAGGCACCCATGTCCAGGCGGAATCGTATTTGGGACCGGTTGACCATCAGGGTGGCACACCAGTCATCGTCTGGATCAATGCTGTATACCGACAGCGGCTGGTGTCTTTGCTTCGGGGACAGCCTGTTTTTTGTTACGACACCGATTTGAAAAGGCGCCTTCGGGTCCTCGGTGTCACTGCGTGTGGGAAGTCGCATCGGGCTCGGTGACCGTGGGTTCAATTGCCCGAACATTCCTGCGAGGTTGCCTGAAGCAATATGAATTGGCAGGCTGAGCTGCTCGACAGACGGCAACATAGTGGCCAAGTCTGCCACATCGTAGGCATTGTCGAGATTTTGCAGGGCATTGCCGCTTTAAATGGGCTGAGCCACAGTTGCAGCACGTTGTGATGTCAGCACGTTCGCCGCGCCACCGCGCATGCGCGGTGCGGTCGTGCGTGGTGCGCGCCTACGCATTACGTTCCTCCACATCGCTGTCCCCTCGTTTGGTGCGCACAAGCGCGGTAGTCCGCGAAAAGCGCGCGAAATGGCCGCCCTCATCCAAGCTGAGGCCCTGGAGGTGCTCAATCACTTGGACCCATTCCGCCTCGTGGGGACCTTGCCGTGCCGTTTCAGCCGCTTGTATATGGGAATACTGACTCGTGGCATTTTCATGTAAGACACAGGTCTCGATGGTGGTCGTTAGGGTGAGTTGCTTTACTTTTAGGAGCTGCTGACATAGGGGGTCCGACCGAACACCAAAAACGATCTGGTCGCGTATCATGGAATCGGAGGTGGGCCCGTAGCTGCAAGATTGCGCAAGGATGCGGAGGTGCGTGAGAAAGGATTGGAATGGTTCATCCTTACCCTGCAAATGCTGCTGGAACACGTAGCGCTCAAAACTTTCATTCACCTCTACGCTGCAGTGAGTGTCAAACTTGAGGACGACCGTCTTGAACTTCGTTTTATCTTCATCATCCGCAAAGGTGAGAGAGTTGAAAATGTGGATGGCATGGTCCCCGGCCGTGGAGAGGAGAAGAGCAATCTTTCTGGTGTCCGAGGCGCCCTCCCTGTCCGTGGCTTCGAAGAAGAGCTGGAAGCGCTGTTCGAAAATCTTCCAGTTGGCCCCGAGGTTGCCGGCGATGCGGAGCGGCGGCGGCGGCGGGCTGATGTTGTCCATGTTGCAGAATGACGGAATGCTGGCGGAAGGCAGATCACTTGCAGGTAGGTCTAAGAAGTGCTAATATCCCTCAACTCCTGGTATCATGATGTGTTGGGTGTTCTGGATCACATACAGGTCACCAACACTTGAAATAGTGCAACACTATTTTATTGAATCATTAACTGTGGGTAAATACGATACTAGCTTTAACTAAAGACCTTTGCCTTGTCCTAACCAATCGATGCACTCAGCACATGGTGAATGTCTGTGTTACAGGCTGTGAGCTCTGTCCTCCTAGCTAGCTGCAACTCGAATGAGCGGGAAATCTGATGCCCCCTGTCTTTATAGTGAGTGTGCTCTCACTGGTGATTGGCTGTGGTGTTGTGTGTGTTGATTGGACCCACTGTGTGTCCACCAGTGTGTGTCTGCACCATGATATACTGGTGTATATTATGACAGATGCCACAATGAATCCTGTAAAGGCACACCAAGACCCCGCATGGATAAAGGCAGAGGTACAGCGCAGCACCCCAAGACACAGGAATGTTATAATTGTGGACACGAAGGACATTATGCCTGAGAATGCAATGCCCCTCCCGAAGTAG
Organism: Scyliorhinus torazame; assembly: GCF_047496885.1. Classification (NCBI taxonomy): domain Eukaryota; kingdom Metazoa; phylum Chordata; class Chondrichthyes; order Carcharhiniformes; family Scyliorhinidae; genus Scyliorhinus; species Scyliorhinus torazame. The sequence goes on from NC_092707.1 coordinate 159,923,717, forward strand.
CAAAGGAAGCAGCACACAAATGCCCCCCCTAGAAACAATGCCAGACCCATCCACAGTGTTAGTGCCCAAGCAGATAATTCGGCCATGAATGGCACCGATTGACAGTGTTTGGGCTCCCCAACTTGGGTCTGCGATACCCTTTGGGATAAGTCCGGAAGACTGGTAGTTTCAGGCACAGTCCGGGGACATCCCGTAGAGTTCCTTTGGGACACAGGAGGGTCCCAAACTATGTTAAACTCCTCCACCATGTACCAGAGAGGGATATGGCCCACTACGGACACCATTACCCCTAGTGGCTTTACAGGTCACCTCCAGCAGGGACACATCACAGCCCCTGTGGACGTACAGCTCAGTAATATTAAAACAAAACTTGTTTGTTTTAGTAGATTTACCCCAGGCAGCAGAACACATCCTAGGCATAGATTTCATGAGTACACACAACCTTTCATTCGACCCAGTCAACCGATGCATATGGAAAATGGCTAGAGCAGCGCGAGCCCCCGCCAGGCTCACAGTAGGAAATTATGCCCATAGAATTAGCTCAGTAGGAGAGTACTAGTTTGATGCACAAACCATTACCACAGACAAAGCGGTTAGAGAAGTCTTGAAAAGGCATAAAGCAGCGTTTGCCCAGCACAAACACAACTGCGGCAAAATCCCAGGAGTAGTAAACATTCCAGGTCCCGATCCTAAACCCCAGAAACAGTATGGCTTCGCCCAGCAAGCCGAGGGAGAGATAGCCAAGGTAATCCAAAGTTTATTGAATCAAGCAGTGATTCGACCCGTAACATCGATGAACAATGCCCCGATTTGGCCAGTAAGTAAACCTGATGGTTCATGGCGACTGACCATCGACTACAGAGAATTGAACAAAGAGACCCCACTAGCAGCCTCCACCATTGCCATGAGTCCCAAGACCATGTTGAGACAGGGACTCCAGTCGAGATTTTTCACAGTATTGGATATCAGCAATGGCTTTTGGTCCATACCACTGGACAAAGCATGCCAGTATAAATTTGCGTTCACTTTCCAGGGACAGCAGTACACGTTGACGTGCCGTCCACAAGGCTTCCACAACTCCCCCTCCACTTTTCACAGACAATTGGCAAATGTCTTATCTAAATTTTCACGCCCTGAATGCCTTGTTCAGTGTGTGGACGGCTTGCTCCTACAGACTGACACCAAGGAAGAGCACATTTCGCTTCTTTCTGAATTATTAGAACTGCTTACAATGATTGGATGCAAAATTAACCCCAAGAAAGCCAAAATCCTTCAGGAAAAAGTCATATAATGAGGTCATCACGCATGTGAAGCGTGAAATAGAACCCAAACGCATGGATTCCATTGTCAAATTACCCTTGCCCCAAAACGTTACAGCACTCCGGTAATTTTTAGGACTGGTTGGATATTGTAGGAACCACATAGACGGTTTTGCCGCGAAAGCAGCCCCACTTTATGAGCTCCTAAAGAAACAGGCCCCATGGAAATGGCTTCCACAGCACATGGATACCATGGATGCATTGAAACGCACCCTGATCACAGCCCCAGGTCCATACTCCCCATACGTGATAGAGTTAGCGACCACCGACCGAACCCTTTCGGCCGTACTCCTGCAGGAAAGGCACGATCGTCTAGGACCCGTAGCCTATACCTAGCGAGTCTTAGATCCAGTGGAACAGGGATTTTCAGCCCGTGAAAGGCACCTGTTGGCAGTTTTCTGGGCGGTACAGTACTTCTCGTACATAACCGGACTCAACCCCATAACCATTTTGACCAAGCACACCCCAACACAACTTTTATTGGATGGCAGACTAAATGACGGCATAGTAAGCCAAATTCGAGCAGCGCTATGGACCCTACTCCTACAAGGATGCGACATTACTGTAAAACGGACAAAAACGCCCATGTTTCTGGCCGATAATTTGCACTATGCAGGAACCCCACATGAGTGCGAGATCATAGCCCCCAAGCACAGTACAGGCCCCTTTGTTCCTAAGTTGGTTCCGAAAAACATAGGCATCCGACCACAGACGACCCAGCCCACAGCCAAAGCACTGAGAATTTATTTATGTAGATGGCTCCTCCACAGTCCTTGATGGAAAAAGCAGAACAGGATGTGGAATTTATGTAGAGGACGCGCAGGGTCGCGCTTTAGAAGAAATTGCTTTAAGGTTGCCTGGACACTTAGGTTCGCAGGCAACCGAGTTATCAGCCATCGCTCACATTGTCCAGCACCCCGATTCGCTCCCGATCCCAGCAGACATATATTCAGACAGTTTGTACATCTGCAACAGCCTGACAGAATTCCTACCCCTGTGGGAATCGAGAGGATTTATTTCCGCTGACGGAAAACCTCTACCCTCAGCCCCACTGCTCAAACATATCCTCCAGACAGCGAAAGGCAGGAAATATGGCAACGTTAAAGTAAGAAGTCACCATCGTTCCTCCCCACCCGGTAACGTGAAAGCTGATGCCCTAGCGAAGGCAGGCTCACGACATGGCCACTTTTCGCAACCCCCCGAGAGTGCCCCAGTACACGCAGTTCAGGTCTCACAGACCAACATCCAAGACCTAGCCCAGGCACAGAAGGAAGATGAGGCATTAAAGGAAATTTTAAAAGGAAACTTCCCAGGGGCCTTCTGGGAGGTGAGTAGTTAGTTTAAAAGCTCTTACCTTTACAGGAGCAGCCCATTGGATTTCGGCGGCAGCGGTGCGCAGGGGCCTTCTTGGAGGTGAGTAGTGAGTTTAAAAACCTTACCTTTACAGGAGCAGCCCTTTGGATTTCGGCGGGAACCGGAAGTTCGACCTCTGGCAAGTCCCCCCCCCCCCCCCCCAATAAATTCTGGTGGAGAGGAAACCCGAGACACTACACGTGTAGTGTCTCCCACCCACCCTCCTCCTCTAACCTAATAATAAGACCCATTGGTGTAAGGTAAGTGCCATATTATATTATATATTATTAGCATTGTGCAGGCCAAGGATTGGAGGTGGAGGAGCAGTCTCTGTCAGCGAGAGAACCTGAGAACATCTCAGAAGGTAAGCAAGTGATTTTTACTTTTATACCTTTTTTCAAATTGTGTGTGTCGGGGGGGACAGAAAAGCTGTGACCTGAGTGGCTGGTTGGGATTCTAACCTAAATTTTTTTGACTACTTGGGAACTAATTAAACATAATAACTTAATTATAATTTAGAGGATATCTAAGCCAGAGATCGGAGGATATTATAGTTAGCTATCGCATTTCTATTAGAAATCTAGTGCTAGGAAACAGATAGTTGACAGTAACTTTGTAATTTAAAAAAAAAAAGACAAATTTTAATTTTAATTAATTGACGCAATGTCAGTTAGAGGGGTGCTGTGCTCTGACTGTGAGATGTGGCAGGTCCGGGAGGCTTCCAGCGTCCTGGATGGCTTCATCTGCAGAAAGTGCACCCAACTGCAGCTCCTCACAGACCGCATGGTTCGGTTGGAGCAGCAATTGGATGCACTTAGGAGCATGCAGGTGGCGGAAAGCGTCATAGATCGCAGTTATGTAAGTGTGGTCACACCCAAGGTGCAGGCAGAGAAATGGGTGACCACCAGAAAGGGCAGGCAGTCAGTGCAGGAATCCCCTGTGGTTGTCCCCCTCTCGAACAGATATACCCCTTTGGATACTGTCGGGGGGGATAGCCTATCAGGGGAAAACAGCAGCAGCCAGAGCAGTGGCACCACGGCTGGCTCTGATGTTCAGAAGGGAGGGTCAAAGCGCAGAAGAGTAATAGTTATAGGGGACTCTATAGTCAGGGGAACAGATAGGCGCTTCTGTGGACGTGAAAGAGACTCCAGGATGGTATGTTGCCTCCCTGGTGCCAGGGTCCAGGATGTCTCCGAACGGGTAGAGGGAATCCTGAAGGGGGAGGGCAAACAGGTAGAGGTCGTTGTACATATTGGTACTAACGACATAGGCAGGAAGAGGCATGAGGTCCTGCAGCAGGAGTTCAGGGAGCTAGGCAGAAAGTTAAAAGACAGGACCTCGAGGGTTGTAATCTCGGGATTACTCCCTGTGCCACGTGCCAGTGAGGCTAGAAATAGGAAGATAGAGCAGACAAACACGTGGCTAAACAGCTGGTGTAGGAGGGAGGGTTTCGGTTATCTGGACCACTGGGAGCTCTTCCGGGGCAGGTGTGACCTGTATAAGATGGACGGGTTGCATCTAAACCGGAGAGGCATAAATATCCTGGCCGCGAGATTTGCTAGTGTCACACGGGAGGGTTTAAACTAGTATGGCAGGGGGGTGGGCACGGGAGCAATAGGTCAGAAGGTGAGAGCGTTGAGGGAGAACTAGGGAATATGGACAGTGTGGCTCTGAGGCAGAGCAGACGGGGAGAAGTTGCTGAACACAGCGGGTCTGGTGGCCTGAAGTGCATATGTTTTAATGCAAGGAGCATTACGGGTAAGGCAGATGAACTTAGAGCTTGGATTACTACTTGGAACTATGATGTTGTTGCCATTACAGAGACCTGGTTGAGGGAAGGGCAGGATTGGCAGCTAAACGTTCCAGGATTTAGATGTTTCAGGCGGGATAGAGGGGGATGTAAAAGGGGAGGCGGAGTTGTGCTACTTGTTCAGGAGAGTATCACAGCTATACAGCGAGAGGACACCTCAGAGGGCAGTGAGGCTATATGGGTAGAGATCAGGAATAAGAAGGGTGCAGTCACAATGTTGGGGGTATACTACAGGCCTCCCAACAGCCAGCGGGAGATAGAGGAGCAGATAGGTAGACAGATTTTGGAAAAGAGTAAAAACAACAGGGTTGTGGTGATGGGAGACTTCAACTTCCCCAATATTGACTGGGACTCACTTAGTGCCAGAGGCTTAGACGGGGCAGAGTTTGTAAGGAGCATCCAGGAGGGCTTCTTAAAACAATATGTAAACAGTCCAACTAGGGAAGAGGCGGTACTGGACCTGGTATTGGGGAATGAGCCCGGCCAGGTGGTAGATGTTTCAGTAGGGGAGCATTTCGGTAACAGTGACCACAATTCAGTAAGTTTTAAAGTACTGGTGGACAAGGATAAGAGTGGTCCGAGGATGAATGTGCTAAATTGGGGGAAGGCTAATTATAACAATATTAGGCGGGAACTGAAGAGCATAGATTGGGGGCGGATGTTTGAGGGCAAATCAACATCTGACATGTGGGAGGCTTTCAAGTGTCAGTTGATAGGAATACAGGACAGGCATGTTCCTGTGAGGAAGAAAGACAAATACGGCAATTTTCGGGAACCTTGGATGACGAATGATATTGTAGGCCTCGTCAAAAAGAAAAAGGAGGCATTTGTCAGGGCTAAAAGGCTGGGAACAGACGAAGCCTGTGTGGCATATAAGGAAAGTAGGAAGGAACTTAAGCAGGGAGTCAGGAGGGCTAGAAGGGGTCATGAAAAGTCATTGGCAAATAGGGTTAAGGAAAATCCCAAGGCTTTTTACACTTACATAAAAAGCAAGAGGGTAGCCAGGGAAAGGGTTGGCCCACTGAAGGATAGGCAAGGGAATCTATGTGTGGAGCCAGAGGAAATGGGCGAGGTACTAAATGAATACTTTGCATCAGTATTCACCAAAGAGAAGGAATTGGTAGATGTTGAGTCTGGAGAAGGGGGTGTAGATAGCCTGGGTCACATTGTGATCCAAAAAGACGAGGTGTTGGGTGTCTTAAAAAATATTAAGGTAGATAAGTCCCCAGGGCCGGATGGGATCTACCCCAGAATACTGAAGGAGGCTGGAGAGGAAATTGCTGAGGCCTTGACAGAAATCTTTGGATCCTCGCTGTCTTCAGGGGATGTCCCGGAGGACTGGAGAATAGCCAATGTTGTTCCTCTGTTTAAGAAGGGTGGCAGGGATAATCCCGGGAACTACAGGCCGGTGAGCCTTACTTCAGTGGTAGGGAAATTACTGGAGAGAATTCTTCGAGACAGGATCTACTCCCATTTGGAAGCAAATGGACGTATTAGTGAGAGGCAGCACGGTTTTGTGAAGGGGAGGTCGTGTCTCACTAACTTGATAGAGTTTTTCGAGGAGGTCACTAAGATGATTGATGCAGGTAGGGCAGTAGATGTTGTCTATATGGACTTCAGTAAGGCCTTTGACAAGGTCCCTCATGGTAGACTAGTACAAAAGGTGAAGTCACACGGGATCAGGGGTGAACTGGCAAGGTGGATACAGAACTGGCTAGGCCATAGAAGGCAGAGGGTAGCAATGGAGGGATGCTTTTCTAATTGGAGGGCTGTGACCAGTGGTGTTCCACAGGGATCAGTGCTGGGACCTTTGCTCTTTGTAGTATATATAAATGATTTGGAGGAAAATGTAACTGGTCTGATTAGTAAGTTTGCAGACGACACAAAGGTTGGTGGAATTGCGGATAGCGATGAGGACTGTCTGAGGATACAGCAGGATTTAGATTGTCTGGAGACTTGGGCGGAGAGATGGCAGATGGAGTTTAACCTGGACAAATGTGAGGTAATGCATTTTGGAAGGGCTAATGCAGGTAGGGAATATACAGTGAATGGTAGAACCCTCAAGAGTATTGAAAGTCAAAGAGATCTAGGAGTACAGGTCCACAGATCACTGAAAGGGGCTACACAGGTGGAGAAGGTAGTCAAGAAGGCATACGGCATGCTTGCCTTCATTGGCCGGGGCATTGAGTATAAGAATTGGCAAGTCATGTTGCAGCTGTATAGAACCTTAGTTAGGCCACACTTGGAGTATAGTGTTCAATTCTGGTCGCCACACTACCAGAAGGATGTGGAGGCTTTAGAGAGGGTGCAGAAGAGATTTACCAGAATGTTGCCTGGTATGGAGGGCATAAGCTATGAGGAGCGATTGAATAAACTCGGTTTGTTCTCACTGGAACGAAGGAGGTTGAGGGGCGACCTGATAGAGGTATACAAAATTATGAGGGGCATAGACAGAGTGGATAGTCAGAGGCTTTTCCCCAGGGTAGAGGGGTCAATTACTAGGGGGCATAGGTTTAAGGTGAGAGGGGCAAAGTTTAGAGTAGATGTACGAGGCAAGTTTTTTACGCAGAGGGTAGTGGGTGCCTGGAACTCACTACCGGAGGAGGTAGTGGAGGCAGGGACGATAGGGACATTTAAGGGGCATCTTGACAAATATATGAATAGGATGGGAATAGAAGGATACGGACCCAGGAAGTGTAGAAGATTGTAGTTTAGTCGGGCAGTATGGTCGGCACGGGCTTGGAGGGCCGAAGGGCCTGTTCCTGTGCTGTACATTTCTTTGTTCTTTGTTCTTTGTTCTCCCTATGAAAAGTTTAGGAATTCTTTAATGATCCATGAGGGAATCATTTTAAAAGATGGAATTTATGTAACCCCACCCAGGACAGGAATGAGATAATTTGTAAATTCCATGATTTTCGGCGGGAGCAGTGGCCAGGTGTGTCGGGAAGGTAAGTTTACCCTTTAAACACTTACCTTGCAGGAGAATCGGCCTTCAGATTTTCGGCAGGAGCAGCACCCAGGGGTCTGTCGGGAAGGTAAGTTTAACCGTTAAAAACTTACCTTGCATGAGAAGCGGCCTTCAGATTTTCGGCAGGAGCAGTGGCCAAGGGTCTGTCGGGAAGATAAGTTTAACCGTTAAAATCTTACCTTGCAGGAGAAGCGGACTTCAGATTTTCGGCGGGAGCAGTGGCTAGGGGTCTGTCGGGAAGGTAAGTTTAACCTTTGAAAACTTACCTTGCAGGAGAAGCAGCCTTCAGATTTTCGGTGGGAGCAGTGGCCAGGGGCCTGTCGGGAAGGTAAGTTTAACGTTTAAAAACTTACCTTGCAGGGGAAGCGGCCTTTAGATTTTCGGCGGGAGCAGTGGCCAGGGGTCTGTCGGGAAGGTTAGTTTACCTCTTTAAAAACTTACCTTCAGAGCTGTAGGAAGTCGGCCATGGGGATTTCTGGGAAGATTTGTTAGTACCTGTATATAAGTTGGGCGGTTGCTAAACCCGAGACACTACACTTGTAGTGTTCCCCACACTCCCACCTCCTCTAACCTAAGGGGTTGAGTGAATATCAGATCATCTCTTCCTTTCCTTTTCTTGTTTTATCTAGAGGGGATGACAGGGAAGGCAGTGCAATGTTCCTCCTGCAGAATGTTTGAGGTGAGGGACGCCGTCAGTGTCCCTGCTGATTGCACCTGTGGGAAGTGCACCCATCTCCAGCTCCTCAGAAACCGCGTTAGGGAACTGGAGCTGGAGCTGGATGAACTTCGGATCATTCGGGAGGCAGAGGTGGTCATAGATAGAAGCTTCAGGGATGTAGTTACTCCGAAGACTAAAGATAGATGGGTGACGATGAGAGGGGCTGGGAGGAAGCAGTCAGTACAGGGATCCCCTGTGGTCGTTCCCCTTAGTAAAAAGTATACCGCTTTGGATACTGTTGGGGGGGATGATTTACCAGGTTTAAGCCATGGGGTACAGGTCTCTGGCACAGAGTCTGTCCCTGTTGCTCAGAAGGGAAGGGGGGAGAGGAGTAGAGCATTAGTCATTGGAGACTCCATAGTTAGGGGGATAGATAGGAGATTCTGTGGGAACGAGAGAGACTCGCAGTTGGTGTGTTGCCTCCCAGGTGCCAGGGTCCACGATGTCTCAGATCGTGTTTTCGGGATCCTTAAGGGGGAGGGGGAGCAGCCCCAAGTCGTGGACCACATAGGCACCAACGACATAGGTAGGAAAAGGGATAGGGATGTAAGGCAGGAATTCAGGGAGCTAGGGTAGAAACTTAGATCTAGAACAAACAGAGTTATTATCTCTGGATTGTTACCCGTGCCACGTGCTAGCGAGAAGAGGAATAGGGAGAGAGAGCATTTGAACATGTGGCTACAGGGATGGTGCAGGAGGGAGGGTTTCAGATACCTGGATAATTGGGGCTCATTCTGGGGCAGGTGGGACTTCCACAAATGGGATGATCTACACTTGGACCGGAGGGGTGCCAATATCCTTGTGGGGGAAATTTGCTCATGCTCTTCGGGAGGGTTTAAACTAGTTCAGCAGGGGGTTGGGAACCTGAATTGTAGCTCCAGTATACAGGAGGTTGAGAGTAGTGAGGTCATGAGTAAGGTTTCAAAGTTGTAGGAGTGTACCGGCAGGCAGGAAGGTGGTTTAAAGTGTGTCTACTTCAATGCCACGAGCATCCGGAATAAGGTGGGTGAACCTGCGGCATGGGTTGGTACCTGGGACTTCGATGTTGTGGCCATTTCGGAGACATGGATAGAGCAGGGACAGGAATGGTTGTTGCAGGTGCCAGGGTTCAGATATTTCAGTAAGCTCAGAGAAGGTGGTAAAAGAGGGGGAGGGGTGGCATTGTTAGTCAAGGACAGTATTACGGTGGCAGAAAGGACATTTGATGAGGGCTCGTCCACTGAGGTAGTATGGGCTGAGGTTAGAAACAGAAAAGGAGAGGTCACCCTGTTTGGAGTTTTCTATATGCCTCCGAAAAGTTCCAGAGATGTAGAGCAGAGGATTGCAAAGATGATTCTGGATAGGAGCGAAAGTAACAGGGTAGTTATTATGGGGGACTTTAACTTTCCAAATATTAACTGGAAAAGCTATAGTTCGAGTACATTAGAAGGGTCCGTTTTTGTCCAATGTGTGCAGGAGGGTTTCCTGACACAGTATGTAGATAGGCCAACGAGAGGCGAGGCCATATTGGATTTGGTAATGGGTAATGAACCAGGACAGGTGTTAGATTTGGAGGTAGGTGAGCACTTTGGTGATAGTGACCACAATTCGATTACGTTTACTTTAGTGATGGAAAGGAATAGGTATATACCGCAGGGCAAGAGTTATATCTGGGGGAAAGGCAATTACCATGCGATGAGCCAAGACTTAGGATGCATCGGATGGGGAGGGAAACTGCAGGGGATGGGCACAATTGAAATGTGGAGCTTGTTCAAGGAACAGCTACTGCGTGTCCTTGATAAGTATGTACCTGTCAGGCAAGTGGTCGAGCGAGGGAACCGTGGTTTACTAAAGTAGTTGAATCACTTGTCAAGAGGAAGAAGGAGGCTTATGTAAAGATGAGACGTGAAGGTTCAGTTAGGGCGCTCGAGAGTTACAAGTTAGCTAGGAAGGACCTAAAGAGAGAGCTAAGAAGAGCCAGGAGGGGACATGAGAAGTCTTTGACAGGCAGGATCAAGGATAACCCTAAAGCTTTCTATAGATATGTCAGGAATAAAAGATTGACTAGAGTAAGAGTAGGGCCAGTCAAGGACAGTAGTGGGAAGTTGTGCGTGGAGTCCGAGGAGATAGGAGAGGTGCTAAATGCATATTTTTCATCAGTGTTCACACAGGAAAAAGACAATTCTGTCGAGGAGAATACTGAGATACAGGCTACTGGACTAGAAGGGCTTGAGGTTCATAAGCAGGAGGTGTTAGCAATTCTGGAAAGTGTGTAAATAGATTAGTTCCCCTGGGCCGGATGGGATTTATTCTAGGATTCTCTGGGAAGCTAGGGAGGAGATTGCTGAGCCTTTGGCTTTGATCTTAATGTCATCATTGTCTACAGGAATAGTGCCAGAAGACTGGAGGATAGAAAATGTTGTCCCCTTGTTCAAGAAGGGGAGTAGAGACAACCCCGGTAACTATAGACCAGTGAGCCTTACTTCTGTTGTGGGCAAAGTCTTGGAAAGGTTTATAAGCGGTAGGATGTATAATCATCTGGAAAGGAATAATTTGATTAGGGATAGTCAACACGGTTTTGTGAAGGGTGGGTCGTGCCTCACAAACCTTATTGAGTTCTTTGAGAAGGTGACCAAACAGGTGGACGAGGGTAAAGCAGTTGATGTGGTGTATATGGATTTCAGTAAAGTGTTTGATAAGGTTCCCCATGGTAGGCTATTGCAGAAAATACGGAGGCATGGGATTCAGGGTGATTTAGCAGTTTGGATCAGAAATTGGCTAGCTGGAAGAAGACAAAGGGTGGTGGTTGATGGGAAATGTTCAGCCTGGAGCCCAGTACTAGTGGTGTACCACAAAGATCTGTTTTGGGGCCACTGCTGTTTGTCATTTTTATAAATGACCTGGAGGAGGGCGTAGAAGGATGGGTGAGTAAATTTGCAGATGACACTAATGTCGGTGGAGTTGTGGACAGTGCGGAAGGATGTTACAAGTTACAGAGGGACATAGATAAGCTGCAGAGCTGGGCTGAGAGGTGGCAAATGAAGTTTAATGCAGAAAAGTGTGAGGTGATTCATTTTGGAAGGAGTAACAGGAAGACAGAGTACTGGGCTAATGGTAAGATTCTTGGTAGTGTGGATAAGCAGAGAGATCGCGGTGTCCATGTACATAGATCCCTGAAAGTTGCCACCCAGGTTGAGAGGGTTGTTAAGAAGGCGTACGGTGTGTTAGCTTTTATTGGTAGAGGGATTGAGTTTCGGAGCCATGAGGTTATGTTGCAGCTGTACAAAACTCTGGTGCAGCCGCATTTGGAGTATTACGTGCAATTCTGGTCACCGCATTATAGGAAGGATGTGGAAGCATTGGAAAGGGTGCAGAGGAGATTTACCAGGATGTTGCTTGGTATGGAGGGAAGACCTTATGAGGGAAGGCTGAGGGGCTTGAGGCTGTTTTCGTTAGAGAGAAGAAGGTTAAGAGGTGACTTAATTGGGGCATACATGATGATCAGAGGATTAGATAGGGTGGACAGTGAGCCTTTTTCCTCGGATGGTGATGTCTAGCTCGAGGGGACATAGCTTTAAATTGAGGGAAGATAGATATAAGACAGATGTCAGAGGTAGATTCTTTACTCAGAGAGTAGTAAGGGCGTGGAATGCCCTGCCTGCAACAGTAGTGGACTCGCCAACATTAGGGGCATTTAAATGATCATTGGATAAACATATGGATGATAAGGGAATAGTGTAGATGGGCTTTAGAGTGGTTTCACGGTCGGCGCAACATCGAGGGCCGAAGGGCCTGTACTGCGCTGTAATGTTCTATGTTCTATGACGAACATGGACACCAAGGGATTGAATCCACCCTTGCCCACCTCAGACCCCTCTGCTGGTGGCCTGATTTGAAAACAGACGTATCTCATTACGTTGAAAACTGCTTGATTTGTGCACAAAACAACCCAGATCGGTACGCGGAAAAAGCCCAGCTACGACACACCCGCCCTGTAAATAGCCCGTGGACAAACCTTCAATTAGATAATATTGGTCCCCTCCCCTTTGTAGGAATGGATACAAATATGTGTTCGTGGTAATCGACACATTTACGAAATGGGTCAAAGCGTTCCCCTCGAGAATCTATACAGCCAAGGCCGCGGCAAAGATCTTAACCGAGCAAATCTTTGCGAGATGGGGACTCCCTTGTACAAAGAACAAAGAACAAAAAAAATTACAGCACAGGAACAGGCCCTTAGGCCCTCCCACAGCCTGTCTTCTATTTTCCAAGCATCTACTTCCCTCTGTTCCCCACCCGTTCATATATCTGTCTAGGTGCATCTTAAATGATGCTATCATGCCCGCCTCTACCACCTCCGCTGGCAACGCGTTCCAGGCATCCACCACCCTCTGCATAAAAAACTTTCCACGCACATCTCCCTTAAACTTTCCCCCTCTCACCTTGAAATCGTGACCCCTTGTCATTGACACCCCCACTCTTGGAAAAAGCTTGTTGCTATCCCCCCTGTCCATACCTCTCATAATTTTGTAGACCTCAATCAGGTCCCCCCTCAACCTCCTCTTTCCAACGAAAACATTCCTAATCTACTCAACCTTTCTTCATAGCTAGTACCCTCCATACCAGGCAACATCCTGGTGAACCTCCTCTGCACCCTCTCTAAAGCATCCACATCCTTCTGGTAATGTGCCGACCAGAACTGCACGCAATATTCCAAATGTGGCCTAACCAAAGTCCTATACAACTGTAACATGACCTGCCGACTCTTGTACTCAATATCCTGTCCGATGAAGGCAAGCATGCTGTATGCCTTCTTGACCACTCTATCGACCTGCGTTGCCACGTTCAGGGTACAATGGACCTGAACTCCCAGATCTCCCTGTACATCAATTTACCCCAGGAGTCTTCCATTGACCGTGTAGTCCGCTCTTGAATTAGATCTTCGAAAATGCATCACCTCGCATTTGCCTGGATTGAACTCCATTTGCAATTTCTCTGCCCAGCTCTCCAATTTATCTATATTTTGCTGTATTCTCTGACAATCCTCCTCGCTATCTGCAACTCCACCAATCTTAGTATCATCTGCAAACTTGCTAATCAGACCACCTATACCTTTGTCCAGATCATTTATGTATATCACAAACAACAGTGGTCCAAGCACAGATCCCTGTGGAACACCACTAGTCACCTTTCTCCATTTTGAGACACGCCCTTCCACCTCTACTCTCTGTCTCCTGTTGCTCAGCCAGTTCTTTATCCATTTAGCTAGTACACCCTGAACCCCATACGACTTCACTTTTTCCATCAACCTGCCAAGGGAAACTTTATCAAACGCCTTACTGAAGTCCATGTATATGACATCTACAGCCCTTCCCTCATCAACTAACTTTGTCACTTCCTCAAAGAATTCTATTAGGTTTTTAAGACATGACCTTCCCTGCACAAAACCACGCTGCCTATCACTGATAAGTCTATTTTCTTCAAAATGTGAATAGATCTTATCCCTCAGTATCTTCTCCAACAGTTTGCCTACCACTGACGTCAAGCTCACAGGTCTATAATTTCCTGGATTATACCTGCTACCCTTCTTAAACAAAGGGACAGCATTAGCAATTCTCCAGTCCTCCGGGACCTCACCCATGCTCAAGCATGCTGCAAAGATATCTGTTAAGGCCTCAGCTATTTCGTCCCTCGCTTCCCTCAGTAACCTGGGATAGATCCCATTCGGACCTGGGGACTTGTCCACCTTAATGCCTTTTAGAATACCCAAAACTGCCCCGTTCCTTATGCCGACTTGAGCTAGAGTAATTAAACATCCATCCCTAGCCTCAACATCCGTCATGTCCCTCTCCTTGGTGAATACCGATGCAAAGTACTCATTAAGAATCTCACCCATTTCCTCTGATTTCAAGCATAAATTCCCTCTTTTGTCTTTGAGTGGGCCAATCCTTTCTCTAGTTACCCTCAGGATGGTTCCATGTAAATCAGCTTAAGGTTTATGGAACACAGTGCAGCCACTCGCACCACCTCTCATTGGCGATGGCAGACAATGAGGACCCGCCCACTGACAACCCAAGTTCCCCCTCCCCCAGCAGCAGCAGCACGTCCACAGACACAACAATGACCATGCCCCCAGAATCAAATTTCACCCTGACGCTTGATTCGGCTGCTAGTGATAGCGACAGCGACAGCACAGCTGAAGCCCCTGAGAACACTGAACAATGGACACACAGACCAGGCCCCAGTCACTACAGCCCCAGAAACCCCGACCAGGATACGCTCAGCCTCTTTGAGACAATTTATTTGCCCGCACCGGAACCTGACCCGCCACCCAACGATTGCGACAACCCCCTTGCCCCGACCGCCCTACGGAACATGAAACACTGGCACCGTGATAATTCCTTTTGCCTGACAAGGAATGATTAAATGGACCCCACATCGGCACACGCCGCGTTAGCATGCAAACTCCATGAACGAGTTTGGCACCCGGGAGATGATGACATCTCCGAGTCTGACTCCCACTATGGTAACCCCTTTGAAAATCTTTTTGGAATGGAACCTTGAGGTGTTCAGATGATGAGAGTCAAGAACCAATTGAGATTTATGGTGTCCTATACTCTGATGGAACCTGCCCACTTTTCTTGTTTAATTTGTTTTAAATGTTGTTTGTTCTCTCTTGTACGATTTTGTGTGTCAGCCTCTCGGACACTTTCTTAATACAGTCATAACTACTCTTCTGATGCCACATGGCAGTTAAAGAAACAAGTTTGTTGGAGCCCATATAGTTACAAATGCTTACCGCTCTTGGAAGGTCACTCAGGCAGTGGAGTAATGGCACTTATCCCTGCCCTGCCTGAGGGCCCCCTATACATTTGGTCCGCCAAGCTCGGGTAGTGGAGCAACGGCACTGATCACCGCCCTACCCGGGGATTCCACCCAGTCATGCCCTGCCGTGGATCATATGCACCACCCCATTTGGAGAATTGTTTTCTAAACTCTTTTGCTGTTCTTTTTCATTCCTGTGGTTTAAAGAATGCATTTTACCACAACTTTTGCCCCTTTCTGGCAACCCTTCGGTTGCTATCCCCCACCTACTATTTACATGTCAGAATCACTTGGTTGGAGAAACAAGTTCGCAGAAGACAGAAAAATTGTCCGCCCACTCAGTCCATCACACACAGGCTGCGAGAGTGCTCGCACAGTGACAGAATCTTTTTGGGGATGTCTTGTCTCCCAAATGGTTGGTTTAAAAAAAAAAGAGTCACATATGGTGACAATTCTAATGGTGAATTGACGCTAAGGAGAAACAGACAGACAAACGAGATGTTGAGCAACAAGATAATAACAGATATTATGCTTGTTCCCCTAGAAAGATATGAAGATACTCAACAACGAAGGAAAGCCTGAACAAGATGAAGACGACCCTGATGATCGGCATCATGGTCGTCGCTGGAACAGTACAGTTGCGCACGTTACTTACCTCCGCCTCCCTCAGCACACAAGCCCCGAACACGACTACCCAACACAACACCCCCAGCCCGGACACGACACCACACATAGACCCAGCCACCGATACCCCACATGGTGTGAGAATCTCATTAAGTGGTATTCCCTGTCCTACACAGTGGAAGCCTTACTAGTGATAGTCATATTGTGCAGTGTCATTTAGACAATCAGGCTGCGTAAATGGAGGAGGAGAGCCTCCCGCCCTCCAGTATACACATTTAGAGCCCCCTTCCTTGGACTCCAGCAAGCCCCACACTCTTTCTGAACCTTTCGCTTTAATAAATTCCGTGGTTGTTGTTTCGTTAATAAAGCTCATTTTTCTGCATGTCAGTGTTAGTGCGAAGAAGAAATGTGATGCTGCTATTAGATTTTTGTATTGTAAGATAAGTTCTTTGATTGTTAAATAGCAGCAAGAGTGTAGTCTAGTTAGAGACAGTTAGAGGTTCCCTTTTTATTGAATGTTAAATGGCCCCCTGGGAATTTTTAGATATGTTTTGTATTAGGGAAATTTAGGTAAATGTTTTTGACCCATAGGACAGAGTAGGGTAGAACCTGTCCTTGGTTGAGGGTACCCGGCATTTCAGAAGCAAAGAAATCCCAGTATTGTGATCCTTCACGCTTCGCGTTGAGGATCAAGAGGACGGAGTGTAGCCATCTGGAATGGCCACTTCCAACTAGGTACAGAGAAACACGCAAAGCCTAGCAGGTAAAATGGACAAGCCAAGACTCAGACAGGCTCAGAGCCTGAAATGCATATCTGCAAGCAAGAAGTCCAGACCGTATAGATACTCCGACCAATTAGCATTTTAATGGGGCTGATTAGCATTTGATGGCCCATCTTCACCAACACAAAGGACTTGTATTCAAGCAACCGGTACAGTCCCAGACATTTTGGCGCCACTCCCTGTTCAAGGGAAACGCAGACAACGGGGTCAGTGACCGCTTGGGACACACCCAGCCATCCAGATCCCCGCCCACTTATTGGTTAGGAATCAAACGGTGTGATCAGGGATCACCCAATTAGTGGGGCCCCAACCGGAGGACCGCCCAAAAGAGCGTGAAAACCCCCAAGTATAAGAAGAAGAGTTCGCCACATGTTCACTCTCTCTTGGACCTGGTACCCCGGTCACGGCCATCGCCAATTGCAGCAACACCAGAAGCGAGTCCAAGTTCAACGCTCGCTACCAGACGGATGAGCCCAGCTGAGCAGCAGTTACTCCTTTGGACTCGATAGATCCAGAATCGAAAAGCAGCCACTGTTTCTCTGAACTAAGCCGGGTGCCCGAAGCTAAGTACAGGTTGTCTTAGTCAATAGGTGTAGTTAACTAGTAGTGTTTATGTTGCATGACTAATTGTGTGTAAATAAAGTACCCTTGACTTTGAACTAACTAACTGGTGTTTGGCTCTTTGATTGATAGCCTGTTGAACCTTGTGGTGGTATCATTTGATACCAGGCGACTCTAAGCATTAGAACATAGATAACCCAGAAAGAAGGGAAAATTCACTGATTACCATAATTGGAACAGAGCCACAGAAAGGACAGAGTAAAAGAGTAAAAGAAAAGGCAACAGTGGTACTACCGAGTCACTCTTGGTGATGGACATAGAAGTCCCCCACCCAGACTACATTCTATGCCCTTTCCAACCTCTGTGCTTCCTCCAACTGGTGTTCAACATGGAGGAGTACCGATTCATCAGCTGAGGGGGGACAATATGTGATCATCAGGAGGTTTCCTTGCTCATGTTTGACCTAGTTCCATGACACTTCATGGGGTCCAGAGTCGAGGTTGAGGACTCCCAAGGCAACCCCTCCCAACTGTATACCACAGTGTCAGCAGCTTTGCTGGGTCTGCCCTGCCAGTGAGACAGGACATACCCAGGAACAGTGGTAATGGTGTCTGGGACATTATCTAGCATGTATGGGGCGGGATTCTCCACGGACCGGCGGGGCAGGCCACTACAGCGCCAAGGAGTGGCGTGAACCACTCCGGCGTCGGGCCGCCCAAAAGGTGCAAAATCCTCCTCACTTTCAGGGGCTAGGCCAGTGCCGGTGTGTTTGACGGTGCGCCAGCCGGCCCGGAAGGGCTTGACGCCACGCCAGCCGGTGCCAAAGGGCTTCTGCCGGCCGGTGCGAGTTGGCGCATGCATGGGAGCGCCAGCAGTGTGCTGGCATCATCCCAGGGCATGCGCAGGGGAGGTTCTTCTCCGCACCGGCCATGGCGGAGGTTGACAGCGGCCGGTGTGGAGGGGAAAGAGTGCCCCCATGGCACAGGCCCGCCCGCAGATCGGTGGGCCCTGATCGCGGGCCAGGCCACCGTGGGGGCACCCCCCGGGGCCAGATATCCCGCACCCCACCGAGGACTTTGCAGGCCACCCGTGGAGCCAGGTCCCACTGGTAAGGACCTGTTGTGATTTACGCTGGCAGGACCCGCCGAACACGGGCGGCCACTCGGCCCATCGCGGGCCAGACTCGCCGGGGGGGCCGCTGTCAGCAGCCGCCAACCGACGTGCCGCGATTCCCGCCCTGGCGAAACCCCGGCGCCGGAGAATTCGGCAGTAATCAGGGGCGGGATTCACGCCGCCCCCCCGCCCCGCCGATTCTCCGACCCGGCAGGGGCTTGGAGAATCCCACCCATGATTCTGTGAATATGTTGGGGCGAAGTTCTCCCCCAACGGCGCGATGTCCGCCGACTGGCGCCCAAATCGGCACCAATCAGATGGGCATCGCGCCGCCCCAAAGGTGCGGAATGTTGGGGCTAGGCCGACGCCGGAGGGATTTCCGCCCCGCCAGCTGGCGGAAATGGCGTCTGTTGCCCCGCCAGCTGACGCGGAAATGCGGCGCAAGCGCGGGAGCATCAGCGGCCGCTGACAGTTTCCCGCGCATGCGCAGTGGGGATAGTCACTTCCGCCTCCGCCATGGTGGAGGCCGTGGCGGAAGTGGAAGGGAAAGAGTGCCCCCACGGTACAGGCCCGCCCGCGGATCGGTGGGCCCCGATCGCGGGCCAGGCCACCGTGGGGGCACCTCCCAGGGTCAGATCGCCCCGCGCCCCCCCCAGGACCCCAGAACCCGCCCACGCCGCCTGGTCCCACCGGTAAATACCAGGTTAAATTTACGCCGGCGGGACAGGCAATTTCTGGGCGGGACTTTGGCCCATCCGGGCTGGAGAATTGAGCGGGGGGTCCCGCCAACTGGCGCGGCCCGATTCCCACCCCCGCCCAATCTCCGGTACCAGAGACTTCGGCGGGGGCGGGGGCGGGATTCACGGTGGCCAACGGCCATTCTCCGACCCGGCGGGGGGGGTCGGAGAATGACACCCCTGATGTCAGGCTGCTGCTGACTAATCTGTGAGAAAGCTCTGCCAATTTTGGCACAAGTACCCAGATGTTAGCACGGAGGACACTGCCGGGTGGACAGGGCGGGGTTTGCAGGTCTTGTTTCTGGTGCCTAGGGCGATGCCGGATGGCCTGTCAGCTTAATTCTATTTTTGTGTCTTCTTTACTGTGGTTGAAAACAACTGAGTGGCTTGCTAGGCCATCTCAAAGGGCATTTAAGAGCCATCCATATTCCTGTAGATCTGGAGTCACATGTGGACCAGACCAGGTAAGGATGTCAGGTTTCTTTCCTTAAAGGACATTAGTGAACCCGATGAGTTTTATAAGGGGAGGATCTGAGAGCGGCTCAGGATGTATGAGTCACAGATACTACATCCTGAGCTCTCATCTCAGGAATATTGTCTAAAGTTTCACGCCAAAGCCTTGTGTGCAACTTGGTCAACGGGAGGCACCTGTCAAAATGCATCTCAGCACACATCTTTTTTTAAATACTTTTATTGGTTTTCACATTTTAAGTTACACATTTTAGTTGGTGCATTAAATTACAAGTATCGTAACTGTCCATAATATCAAACAAAAGCAACCAAGACAAACTTAAAATTACAAAAGAGAGATAGACCAAAGAACAAGAAAAACAAAAACAAGCAAACGCGGATCACTATAAATATTTACATCTACAACATCTGATGGGCCGGAGAATTATCCTCAGCCAGTGTAACTGCTCACTGTTGAAGGGTATGTGTGTGCTTGCTCAGTCACCCATTGGTGCACGGAACGCATAGCAGTCACTGAATGTGGAGGTCAGTGCATCGAGGTTTAACTGCTGCACAGCAATCAGTGGCACACACACACATTAGTGGTGATTTAGTGGGCATAATTGGATGGGCAGTCAGACTACGGATATGTTTATTGAGTTCTAGCTGAACGATCTCGGCTGCAACAGAACTTTTATTACTAACACGCTTCACCATTATACTTTCCCATTGCAGTAATGGTACCGATCTGTGGGCAGGCCTGTGCCATGGGGGCACTCCTTCCTTCCACGCCGACCCCTGTAGGGCTCCGCCATGGTCGGCGCAGAGAAGACAACCCCCTGCGCATGCGCCAGAATACACCGGCCGATCTGCGCATGCGTAGAACCATGCCGGCGGTTCTGCGCATGTGTGAGATCACGCCGGCCCTTCACCACATGCACTGACTCGTGCAGTCCCTTTGGCGCGGCTGGCACGGCGCCAACCCCTCCGGCGTTCACCTAGACCCCGGAAGTGTGGAGAAGTCCGCTCTTTCAGAGGCTGTTGACGCCGGAGTGGTTCGCGCCGATTTCCCCGCCGGCATAGTCCCCGGACATTTGGAGTTTCATCTAATTGCTCTTTCTAGCATCTCATTTTGTGCAAAATGGCTGCTATATTTGTCATTGTACTTCGGATTAATTTGTGTAATGTGAAGGTTGCTGAGATAATTTTGAAAGGAATAAGGACCTTATTTAGGGACTTTAATGACTCCATTGTAGTGATCTCAGTAGGTGCATGCACACACGGGGCTAATGGGTAGATAGCAGCACCACATGATCACTAGAGGCCTGGACCAACAGGGGTATAAAAGGTAGCCACACTGGGTCTCTCCCTCGCTCCCATGGGTGTGCTGTGAACAGGGTAACATCAGAATCACATAGATAGTTCGTGGAGTTACGTTTAGTTATAATTATTAAATCTTGTTAACCAATTCCTAGTTTCCATGTTAAGGTAAAGAACTCATGCATTAATAGTTATAGTTACTAAATAAATCTTTGTTGTTACTGGACGAGTTTGAGTCTTCTTCAACAAGATTCAGAGGACCTCACCATCAACCAAGGATTGAGTAACACGTGTTATCGACCACGCAGGTAACACCACATGGTACCAAGGGGTGTTGGCCTTAGCAACAAAAACAGAAACTAGCTAGATTAGGTTCAACAGACAAGAGAAAAAAAGAAAAAAACTTGGATAAGATATTCGGCCAAGGAAGGCATCGCTACACTCGGATCTCTCGGGCACAAACCGATAAGATGGAATCACTTCCAGCTCCAGAACACCTCAGAATCTCTGGTAATCTCCAGTATAATTGGAAGATATTCCTGCAACAATTTAATTTGCTTCTGGAAATTAAGGACATGACCGCTGCGCCAGATTAAAAAAAATAACATACCCCTTAGCAGCGGCAGGGAAACCGGCCATGGAGGTATATAACTCATTTACCTGTGCCGAAGGGGGGGACAAGGATAAATGGGACACAATTATAAAAAAATTCGATACCCACTGCAAATCGGAGGTGAATGAAACATTTGAATGCTTCAAGTTCACCAGGCGTATACAAAGACCAGGAGAATCGTTCAGCAGCTTTCTCACTGACTTAAAGCTGCTGGCCCAATCCAGTAATTATGAAACCCTCCGTGACTCCCTCATCAGAGACCAAATTG
Source organism: Scyliorhinus torazame (assembly GCF_047496885.1). Lineage (NCBI taxonomy): Eukaryota > Metazoa > Chordata > Chondrichthyes > Carcharhiniformes > Scyliorhinidae > Scyliorhinus > Scyliorhinus torazame. The sequence goes on from NC_092707.1 coordinate 159,945,157, forward strand.
TCAGTGGCATCTCTGATGAGGGACTCAGAAAATCTCTCCTTAAGCACCAAAATCTTAATCTTGAAATGGCTACACAACTATGTTCTGCTCACGAAATCACTGAAGTACAATATCATCAGTTTACTTACGGGAACCAAGGCCTCCACCACGAGGTTGGAGCTGTCAAAATGGTGGCCCAGGCTTCTCGAAGGCGCTCCTCCACTGACAATCCCGCGCGCGCGAATCTGCAAGTGGCCCACACACATGTGCAGTTCGCACGGAGACTGGAATCGGCTGGGAACGCTACTGCGCATGCGCAAGCATGGCAGGACGGCGTCATGATGTGTCATAACTGCAGACACGTCCACTTAAAAGTGCAATGTCCAGCTTATGGCAAACAGCGCCAGTGGTGTGGAAAGTACAACCACTATGCCTTCAAATGTCGAGCTGTGCTACAGATGGCTTCCACGGGACAACAACTAAGACCCTGCGACATTCGGAACATGGCATCTATGGACCGCCAACCAATATTCAGTGATTACCTGTCCGAAAATGATGACCTTGCCTATGATGACTCCTACGGTGTGGACGCGGTTACAGTAACTGAGGAACTTTACATCACCACGCCTCATCCAAAATGCCCGAAAGTGAACAAAAAGGGGTTTAAAGTCTCAAAACACAAAAAATTATTTTCCCCAGCGACAGAATGAAGATCGAGCCTCCACTCACAGTTAAAGATCACTGCTGCAGCACCCTGAAACATACCGGGCGTCATTCTCCGACCCCCCAGAGGGTCGGAGAATGGCCGTTGGCCGCCGTGAATCCCGCCCCCGCCGGTTTCGAGACTCGAAGTCTCCGAAGGGAGAAAAGTCGGCGGGGCGTTAATGTCGCCGCTGCCGCGGAGAATGTCACGGGTCTGCGCAAGGCAGCCGATTTTCGGACTGCCGATATTCTTCCTTCCGGATGGGCCGAAGTCCCGTCGACGGGATGACCGTTCACGTCGACGTAAATTAAACCTCCTTTTCATCGGCGTGACCCTGTGCTCCAGGCTCACGCCGACCAGCGTGGAGGTGAGTGACGGCCTGGGGGGTTGGCTCTGGGCAGGCGATGGCGTGGCCTCAGTCTGAATGCGTGAGGAGAGGTGTGTCTCTGTTGTGTGTGTGTGTGTGCGGCAGGGGGGGGGGGGGGGTGGTTACAGTAGGCTGGGCTCCGGGGGAGTGCCGGGAGGGGGTCCATGCCGGGGTGGAGGTTGGGGGGCGGGTCCGTGCCGGGGAGGGGGATGGGGGGTTCGTGCCGGGGTGGAGGTTGGGGGGGAGGTCCGAGCCGGGGTGGAGGTTGGGAGGGGGTCAGTGCCGGGGAGGGGGATGGGGGGACCGTGCCGGGGTGGAGGTTGGGGGGGGATCCGTGCCGGGGTGGAGGTTGGGGGGGTGGGTCCGTGCCGGGGAGGGGGATGGGGTGTCCGTGCCGGGGTGGAGGTTGGGGGGGGGGTCCGTGCCGGGGTGGAGGTTGGGGGGGGTCCATGCCGGGGTGGAGGTTGGGGGGGGGTCCGTGCCGGGGTGGAGGTTGGGGGGGTGTCCGTTCCGGGGAGGGGGATGGGGGGTCCATGCCGGGGTGGTGGTTGGGGGGGGGTCCGTGCCGGGGTGGAGGTTGGGGAGGGGTCCGTGTCGGGGAGGGGAATGGGGGGTCCGTGCCGTGGTGGAGGTTGGGGGGGGGGGGGTCCGTGCCGGGGTGGAGGTTGGGGGGGGGGTGGTCCGTGCCGGGGTGGAGGTTGGGGGGGGGTCCGTGCCGGGGTGGAGGTTGGGGGGGGGGGTCCGTGCCGGGGAGGGGGATGGGGGGTCCGTGCCGGGGTGGAGGTTGGGGGGGGTCCGTGCCGGGGAGGGGGATGGGGGGTCCGTGCCGGGTGGAGGTTGGGGGGGTTCCGTGCCGGGGAGGGGGATGGGGGGTCCGTGCCGTGGTGGAGGTTGGGGGCGGGGTCCGTGCCGGGGTGGAGGTTGGGGGGAGTCCGTGCCGGGGAGGGGGATGGGGGGTCCGTGCCGGGGTGGAGGTTGGGCGGGGTCCGTGCCGGGGAGGGGGATGGGGGTTCCGTGCCGGGGCGGAGGTTGGGGGGGAGTCCGTGCCGGGGAGGGGGTTGGGGGTTCCGTGCCGGGGTGGAGGTTGGGGGGGGGTCCGTGCCGGGGTGGAGGTTGGGGGGGGATCCGTGCCGGGGAGGGGGATGGGGGGTCCATCCCGGGGTGGAGGTTGGGGGGGGGGTCCGTGCCGGGGATGGGGGATGCGCGGGCAAGTGAGTTGGTCCACCTGGCCAGGTGCCAGTCTCCAACAGTTGGACCCATGCGGTCCATGCCACCTGGCAGGGGGGAGGAGGGGATTTGTGCAATGATGACATGTCACATTCCCCTCCCCCACCAGGCCGTCATGTTTTCAGATCATCCAGCGATGTTGGCCGCCGTGGCGGCAGCCGGTCATGTCTTTGTTGCCCTGGATGAGGAAGAGGAGGAGGAGGAGTAGGAGGAGGAGCGTGCCAGAGAGGCGACGCAGGCTGCCGCAGAGGGGCAGGCGGCAGCCGCCCAGGCTGGAGGGACAGCTGACCGACAGGACGAGGAGGGGGAGGAGGTCGTCGCGGCCCCACGGCAACGGAGGCACCCGAGGGCGCCCCGTGTGTGCCGGCCCCGGCAGTCATGCCAGGACCTCACGGACCGGGAATGCAGGAGGAGACTCCGGATGAGCCGGGAAACCGTGGCACACATCTGCCACCTGCTGGCACACCTGTCACCGCGTGGCACTGGCGGGGGACACCCTCTCCCCGTGTCCGTCAAGGTTACGGTGGCCCTGAACGTTTATGCAACGGTGTCATTCCAGGCACCGAGTGGGGACCTGTCCGGCATATCGCAGACATCGGTGCACCGGTGCATCCGGGCAGTGACAGATGCCCTTTATGCCATGGCGCACCGCTACATCCGCTTCCCCGTGGACCGGGCCAGCCAAGATGCCCGGGCCGTGGGCTTCTCTGCCGTGGCCGGGTTCCCCATGGTCCAGGGCGCGATCGATGGGATGCACGTCGCCCTGCGGCCACCTGCAGATAACAGGGCCGTGTTCACCAATAGGAAGGGGACCTATTCGATGAACGTACAGGTGGTCTGCGACCACCGCATGATGATCCTGCACGTCTGCGCCCGTCACCCAGGCAGTGTACACGACTCATACGAGTTGTCGCGGTCATCCATCCCCGGCATTTACGAGGTACGCCATCCCCGGCTGAGGGGCTGGTTGCTGGGCGACAGGGGCTACCCATTGCGATCGTGGCTGATGACGCCTATACGGAGGCCACGCAATGAGGCAGAGAACCGCTACAATGATGCCCATGTAGCGACAAGGGGAGTGATAGAGAGGTGCTTTGGCGTGCTGAAGATACGTTTCAGGTGCCTGGACCTCTCTGGGGGCGCCCTCCAGTGTCGGTCAGATAGGGTCGGCCGCATCATTGTGGTGTGCTGCGTCCTGCACAACATAGCCCAGCAGAGGGGCGATGTGCCGCAGGCAGAGGAGGGCGGAGTGGAGGAGCAGCAGGAAGAGGCGCAGTCCTCCCAGATGAGGGGGATGGGGGTAATGGTCAGGGCAGACGGGGTAGACACAGGCGGGTGGCTGTCCACTGTTACCGGCTGGCCCAGCGGGCACGGGACAGACTGATAGACGCCCGCTTCACTGACTAGATGGGCGTGGGAATCGGGCAGTATGGCCACAGACCGCACACCATGGCAACAGCCGACCACCCACACCCCCCACCCATCCACCCACCCAGCACCCTCACCCCCCTCCCCAACCCCACCCACCCCACCCGCATGCACACCAACCCCCCCATTGCCGATCCACCTGCGGCACAACGGGCCGGGCTCACACAGTTGCGGGTGGACGCGTGTCTATTGCAGGCCATGGAGGATGATGACAATCCGCCCTGCGGTGAGCTCCTGGCTCCACATCATTGGACTATGTCTGACCCATGGCCACAGTACCACCATCCACCCGGACCATCCCTGCATGCGGCTGTGACACTGCAGCGCATGGTCCCGTCCTCTGCCCGGGGGATGTTGATGGCGGCCCAGGGGGAAGGGGGCAGACTCACCTGGGGCTGAGGTAAGACCACCCCTCACGCACACACTTGCGCTCAACGTACATGACACCCCCGCACGCTTTGGACAGAGCACAAAGGCAGCTTCTGTAGGTGTAACATTGACTTTAATAACCAAACAAGTTCATGCACGTGCGCTAGCCCCTAAAACTCATCTGTGCCCTGCACCTGTGCCAACTTACTCAGTGTCTAATTGTTTGGCCTTACGGGCCCTTTGACTACGTCTACGTGGTTCCCCAGACGGTACAGCAGAACTGGAGGTGGACTCCTGTGATTCCTGCCCTCTGACACTGGATCCCTTTGGCGGCTGTTTCCTGGGGCGTTCTGGCCTAGATGGGCCAAGCTGCGGCCCGGGCGACTGGGATGGCGAGCTGCCAGCCTGTCCTGCCCGTTGCCCACCCGATGCACCAGGGACGGAAGGGGGGGAGTCCGAGGTGTCGCGGTGTACCGGGACCTCCCCTACAGGGGGAGCCGGGACCGACCACACCACCTCCTCCTCCCTCGGGGTGCCCGATGGCCCCCAGGCCTCTACATGGGTGGGGGATGCGAACGGACTGGCCATCCGACGCCCCCCCGACATCTGGCGCTGCCAGTCCTGGAGGCCCATGCTGGTATCAACAGGGGTCTGCAGGTTTGCAGCCATGGAGCCCAGGGGGTTGGCAAACCCTGTCTGTGAGAGTGCGACGCTGGCTCGCACATGGCCACTGGCGCCGATGCCCTCAGCGATGGCCTGCAGAGACTGGGCCATGGCCTGCTGAGGCTGGGCCATGGCCTGCTGAGACTGGGCCATGGCCTGCTGAGACTGGGCCATGGCCTGCTGAGACTGGGCCATGGCCTGCTGAGACTGGGCTATGGCGTTGAGCGCCTCTGCCATCTGGCGCTGGCACTGGCTCATGGCCTCCTGTGAGAGGGCAGCCATTTCCTGGGCCACAGACGCCGCCTGCACGGAAAGCCCCAGGCCTCGCAAAACGTTCCCCATGTCTGACACCGTCGCACCCATTGCCTCCACCGCGGACGCCACACGTGCAGTGTCGGCCTGGGTGGCACGCATGACCGGCACCACTCCCAGCTCCTGGACGTGGGTGGACTCCTCCACCTGCGACTGCAGCCGCCGCAAGCCGCCCGTCACCCTCTTCGCTCGTCTCCGGGTCGGTGGTTGCATGGGATCTATATTTGGGTGTGGTAACTGCAGGAACCCGGGATCCATCTGGGCGGCAGATGTTCGCTTGGGCTGGGCTGGCCTCCGACTGCCCGGCCCCTCTGCTGCTCCTACCTCCACCTGCTGTACCGGGACGGCTGTGTTGTGCGCACCAGTGAGTGTACCAGACGCCTCATCACTAAAGTGCCCAACCGTGGTGAGTGTTTCTGCGATGGTGGAGGGTGTTGGTGACAGCAGTGGCGTTGTGTCGTGCTCTTCGTCCCACTCTGAGTCCATGGCACTTTGGGGTGGGGGTTCGTCTCCACCCATCCACTCTGAGTCACTGTCCTGTATTTCGTCTTCCTGGGTAGTGGTGTCCCGGGCAGTGCTGTCCCGGGCAGTGCTGTCCCGGGTAGTGGTGTCCCGGGTAGTGGTGTCCCGGGTAGTGGTGTCCTGGGTAGTGGTGTCCTGGGTAGTGGTGTCCTGGCTCGGATGTGACGGGGGCCTGTGGCTGCCCCCCTCATCGCTGGATGGTCGCTCCCGCACGTGACGGGGGTGTCGTCTCCCTGTTGCTCCAGGTCTCTCCGTCTCCCGTGGTGTGCGAGGGGCATCCTGCGGGCGTCGCATGCTGGAGGGTCCGGGTCTCTCCGTCTCCCGTGGTCTCCGAGGGGCATCCTGCGGGCGTCGCATGCTGGAGAGTCCGGGTCTCTCCGTCTCCCGTGGCCTCCGAGGGGCATCCTGCGGGAGTCGCATGCTGGAGGGTCGGGGTCTCTCTGTCTCCCGTGGCCTCCGAGGGGCATCCTGCGGGCGTCGCATGCTGGAGGGTCCGGGTCTCTCCGTCTCCTGTGGTCTCCGAGGGGCATCCTGCGGGCGTTCTGCATCTGCGGGGATGGGTGCCTGGACGTTTGGTCCTGCGATACACAATGAAGCATGCATGGTTAGACACGCAGGCAGTGATCAGGTGATATGGGGGAGGGGGATATAGGGGAGGGGGGATATGGGGACGGGCTGTCGGTGGCTCACTTGCTAGTATGCCCCCGACCTCTGCATCAGCAACCTCCCGGTCCTCAGGTCCGCCAGCCAGTTCCAGGGCCCTTTCCTCGTGTTCGGTCAGTGGCCTCACATCAGCGGGCCCTCCTCCAGTCCTCACATGCTCCCTATTGTTGTGTGCGCGCTTCTCCTGGGGGGGGGGGGGGTGGCAGGGGTAAAAGGCAACACTGTTAGGCAGGTATATGAATGCACGCCATCGGTTGCGCGTGCATTGCAGAGGTTAAGGTTAGGGCTGGATTCACTTGGGGATATGGGGGAGGGGGAATATGGGGGGGATATGGGGGAGGGGGATATGGGGGATATGGGGAAGGGGGAGATGAGGGGGGATATGGGGGAGGGGGGTATGGGGGGGATATGGGGAGGGGGGATATGGGGGAGGGGGATATGGGGAGGGGGGATATGGGGGATATGGGGGAGGGGGGATATGGGGATGGGGGGATATGGGGGAGGGGGATATAGGGGAGGGGGGATATGGGGGAGGGGGGACATGGGGAGGGGGGATATGGGGGAGGGGGATATGGGGGAGGGGGTATATGGGGAGGGGGGTATGGGGGATATGGGGGAGGGGGGATATGGGGGAGGGTGGATATGGGGGAGGGGGGATATGGGGGAGGGGGGCTATGGGGGAGGGGGGATATGGGGGAGGGGGGATATCGGGGAAATGGGGGAGGGGGGATATGGGGAGGGGGGATATCGGGGATATGGGGGAGGGGGGATATGGGGGAGGCTCACCCTGCCTGCTCTGACGAGGTCGTTCACCTTCTTGTGGCACTGGGTGCCTGTCCGTGGTGTCAGGGCCACAGCGGTTACGGCCTCTGCCACTTCCCTCCACAGACGCCGGCTGTGGCGTGGGGCAACTCTGCGGCCGTGCCCGGGATACAGGGCATCCCTCCTCTGCTCCACCGCGTCCAGGAGCGCCTCCACATCCCGTGACTCGAACCTCGTGGCTGAGCGGCGGCCAGCCATCCAGTTGGGTGTTGCGGTCGGGTGTTCCGGTCGGGTGGGGGTGAGCAGCGCGGCCTTAGGAGCCGTCACGCCATGCGGCGCGTATGACACTGCACGGCGTGAACCACTGCGCAAGCGCGGATCCCGTTACGTCGCTGCTAGCTCATTTCGGGCCGGAGACTATCGACCCATTTTTCCGACGTGACGCAAGTCGGATTTGCGCCGTTTTTTGCGCCGATCTGCGGACTTTCCGCCGATAACGGAGAATTTCGCCCACCGTTTGCAACACCCAAAGAGAAGAGCACAATGACAAATCCATAGTAAAAGATTTGTTCATTGGCGATGATTAATCAGGAGATGAGTTCCTCATTGGACAAATAGAGCACCTTGACACATCCTTGACAAGAAGCAATGATTTTCTCGCTGATGTATGCCACTCAGCCATGGATCAGTTCTCTGGATCTGATGGTCACCACAGCAGCAACATGGGAGCCAAGTTCCATACGAGTCTCATGGTGGGAGAATCCAGTACCATGACGACATGGCAGTTCGTCGACAAAATGGATGACAACCACATGTCACATATCCCAGCAGAAGGCGACGCCACACAGAGAGCACAGATCGACTCCACTGAGGGAGTGATACCGTCCTCCATAGCGAGCTCGTTGATAGGCTCCAGAATGGCCACAAGCAACGACTCCAGAGCGACAGCCGTGAACGTGGAAGACTATGACGGTCTAGCTGTCTTGTATGAGCAGCCAGCAGCAGACATTAAATGTCTATCCACTGTTGATAAAAACAGTGAACAAAACCACAACAACAACAAATCTCGTGATTTTGTGTCTGCGCCGTAACAATCACCCAACCCAGTTTGCAAAAAAGATAACATACGGGGTCAACACTGCAAGCACAAAAGAAAGTCCGCTACTAACATCAAATTACTTCGACCATTCCGATGTCTCATGATGTCCTCACGGACACACATAAACATAGACGGTGGTCACGACAACATGACAACATCAACACTGCCACCTCAACGGCAGGCGAAGAGATCAACCCACCTGATCAAACTCATACAGTCTGGACTCACAAGTTTTTCATTAGGATTGGACTTTTTAAACGTTGATTGACTTTGTACAGTCATTAATACCATCACATTCTGTACACAGCGTTACTTGTTTTATCAGTTCCCAGTTGATGTAATTCATTATGTTTGTTCAGTTTTCGTTACACCATACGGAAAATCTGTAACACATTAAAAAGGGGGGATGCATTGATCTCTGTAGGTGCATGCACACAAGGGGTTAATGGGTAGATAGGAGCACCACATGATCACTAGAGGCCTAGACCAACAGGGATATAAAAGGCAGTCACACGGGGTCTCCCCCTCTCTCTCGTGGGTGTGCTGTGAACAGGGTAACATTAGAATCACATAGATAGTTCGTGGAGTTACTTTTAGTTATAATTATTAAATCTTGTTAACCAATTCCTAGTTTCCATGTTAAGGTAAAGAACTCATGCATTAATAGTTATAGTTACTCAATAAATCTTTGTTGTTACTGGACGAGTTTGAGTCTTCTTCAACAAGATTCAGAGGACCTCACCATCAACCAAGGATTGAGCAACACGTGTCATCGACCACGCAGGTAACACCACATTCATGAATTTCTAAAGAACTTCAGAGCCAATAAAGTCCTTTTTTGAAATGTAGTCACTGTTGTAATGGGGGGTTACGTGGCAGCCAATTTGTATCCAGCAAGGCTCCACAGAAGGCAATTGGATAACTGACTATATAATCTGCTTTTAGAAATGTTGACCGAGCAACAAATATCATTCCGGAGACCTCCTTCAAATAGTCGTGGAACCTTTGTGTGGGAAGGGGTGAAGTGGTTTCCCTCTATTCAACCTCCTCAGTTGGTCACAACAAAGGATTATGTGGTTTCTATTTCATGAAGCTATGCCTTTTTCCAAAACAGAATGCATTTAACGATTTAAGTTGTGACCACTAAGAAGCCAATCAAACAAGGTTTTCTTGAGTCAAAGAAAGAGCAAATTTCTTAAATCCATGAAAAATAATTAAAATGCGGTATCGCACATTTAACCCTCAAGAAGTCATTAAGGCCCACGCGCACACACACACAAACAGGCACACATATATATAATCAGAAATAAAGGGAGTTGAGGGTCCAATAAAAAAATGGGAAAATACAATATGGTTAAGTGTCCTTTGGTTGCCCTGGAGATGTAGATTTTAAACCTTGGAGCCGATTTAGGCACACTGGTTCTTTGATGTGGTCAGATGTAGACGATGTTTCAGCTTCTACAAGATCTCGGTTTGCTGGTATGTGTCTGTTGGAGTTGCCTTCTTGAACTAGGTGATATTTCTTGTCATAATATGCACCCATGCACATCATGAGGTAAAAGCAGGCAGTGACAGACACCCAGGTGAGCCAATCAATACACAGAACAGAACACGACCAGTCACAAGACAGGGCACCAGAGGGGGGCTTCCACCTATAAAACACACGAGGCATCAGCATCCTGCCTCTTTCCACTGGTGATAGCTATAGTGATAGTCAGGGTGTACAAATCATTCAACACCTCCAACACGTGGATCAGAGCTAGCCTGGTCTAGATAGTTAGCTTTAGTTACTTAGGATAGTAGAGAGTCAACCCACAGGCAGCTGTGTGTTTTGTTGCTAGAGTTCAATAAATCTCATATTGAACCAATGCCTTCGTTTGGTGTATACTTGATCAGTTAATTGCATTGTGTGCAATCCGTGTTACCGCAGGGTGAACAACACGACATGGTACCAGAAGTGCTACTGCCTCTAAGTAATTTACCTTCGAAAATTCTCTGAAGACCAGCAACTGCCTTCCTGTAGCATGGAAAAGATCCAGGCACCTCTGCAGCTCCGCATCCCCGGGAACCTTGGCGCCAACTGGCGAGTCTTCAAGCAAAAATTAAGCCTATACCTTGAGGCCTCGGGCCTCAAAAGTGCCTCCGATGCACGAAAAGTCGCCCAGCTGCTGTCTACTACGGGGGAGCAGGCCATCCAAATCTTCAATTCGCTCACTTTCTCCGACAGTGAGGACAAGGCCAAGTTCCAGACTGTCCTCGCCAAATTCGACAGTCACTGCGAGGTCGAGACAAACGAAAGCTTCGAGCGTTACGTAGTCCAGCAGCACCTTCAGGGTAAGGACGAGACTTTTCAGTCTTTTCTTACTCAGCTTCGCATTCTAGCGCAGTCCTGCAACTACGGAGACACCGCTAACTCCCTTATCAGGGATCAGATTGTGTTTGGCATCCACTCTGACACCCTATGGGAGCAGCTCCTAAAATTTAAAAATATGACCCTGCCAGTGGCCATCAAGACGTGCAAAGTCCACGAACTGGCGAAAAGTCACTATTCCAGCCTGAAGTCGGCAGAGCAGGACCAACCCGCCTCCCACAAGGCTGAAAGTGTACAGGCCATCGTCCGAATGCGGGGCCTGAGCATCAATGAAGGCGGCCATTTCATACGCTTTTCCAGGAGTCCCACGCATGCGCATCAGGGTCGGGAAAACGAAGCGGTCGAAGACTACACTGCGCAGATGCGAGCAGCGGCTGACCGCACTGCGCAGGTGCGATGACACGCCGAACGTCACAACGTCGACGTGATGACGTGCCCCAACTGCGGCACCGCCCATTTAAAGCGGCAATGCCCTGCGAGAGGCAGGCGATGTCTCAACTGCAAGAAGCTTGACCATTATGCTGCTCTGTGCAGATCTGCACCTCCGACAGGGGGCCAGCGGTACCAGGTCCAAAGAAAACGAGTTTGAAGTGTGCAGCAAGGGCTGCTGGATTTGGAACCAGATCCCATCACCGATCCAGAGGACGACTGCCCGGAGTACCCGTATCGAGTGGGCATCATCACCATGCATAACCATGCCTCCCCACATTCACCAACACACACGCCCATCCTTAAAGTGGATTGTGCGGACGGGTGGCGTGCCACAGTACAGGTCAACAATTGTAGCATCCGGTTCAAGCTCGACACCGGTGCTTCAGCCAACCTAATATCCCGAGCAGATCTTGCTCGTATCCAGAGGCAGCCAACCATTCTTCCGCCGGCCTGCCAGTTGCTCGACTACAATGGGAATGCCATCACGGCGGTAGGGTCCTGTCACCTGCAGGTATTCAACAGGGCCGTCAAGGCCACTTTGCGGTTTGAGATCGTCCAGCCCGGCAAGGCTTCTCTGCTGGGTGCCCGAGCGTGCAAGCTCCTCCAGCTAGTTCAGGGTGTACATGCCATGTCCTCAGCTCACAACACTCTGCAAGCCGACATTGAGGAGCTCCTACTGCAATACCCGGATGTGTTCAGAGGGATGGGCACGCCGCCCTCTACCGCTATAAAATTCTGCTCAGGCCTGATGCCACGCCTGTCATCCATGCACCCCGCTGGGTGCCAGCGTCCCTCAAAGACCGTCTAAAGACGCAGCTGCAGGACCTCCAGGATCAAGGAATAATATCCAAGGCGACAGAACCAACTAACTGGGTCAGCTCGATGGTCTGTGTCAAGAAGCCCTCTGGAGAACTGCGCATTTGCATCGATCCCAAGGATCTAAATCGCAACATTTTGAGGGAACACTATCCGATCCTGAAGCGGGAGGAGGTGACGAGTGAAATGGCACATGCCAAATATTTTACAAAGCTGGACGCATCGAAGGGCTTCTGGCAGATACAGCTGGATGAGCCCAGCCGGAAGCTCTGCACATTTAACACTCCCTTCGGGAGATATTGCTATAATGCCATTTGGCATTGTGTCGGCCTCCAAAATCTTTCATCGAATAATGGAGCAAATGCTCGACGGCATTGACGGTGTATGGATCTATGTTGACGACGTCATCATCTGATGCACGACCCTGGAGGAACATATTGCCCGCCTGCAGCAAGTCTTCAGGCGCAGACATGCCAACGGCCTGAAGCTCAATAAAACTAAATGCTCCTTTGGCAGGTCGTCAATTAACTTTATGGGCGATCAAATCTCACAACAGGGCGTGCAGCTGGACTCAGACAAAGTCCAGGCAATTAGCACGATGAAGACTCCAGAGGACAAGGAAGCAGTCCTCCGCTTCTTGGGGATGGTGAACTTTCTGGGGAAGTTCATTCCCAATCTTGTGGCACACACCACGGCCCTCAGACACCTTGTGAAAAAGTCCACCACTTTCCAGTGGCTGCCCGCACATCAAGAAGAGTGGATTGAGTTGAAAGCGAAGCTAACCACCGCTCCTGTTCTAGCCTTCTTTGACCCAGAAAAGAAGACCAAGATCTCCACAGACTCCAGCCAGGATGGCATTGGGGCGGTGCTCCTGCAGAAGGACGACACCTCGTCCTGGGCTCCAGTGGTCTACGCGTCCAGGGCCATGACCCCCACTGAGCAATGCTATGCTCAAATCGAGAAAGAATGCCTGGGCCTGCTCACTGGCATTGTGAAATTCCACGATTATGTGTATGGTCTCCCGGCCTTTACTGTAGAGACGGACCACAGGCCCCTGGTGCACATTATACACAAGGACTTAAATGACATGACACCCAAGCTCCAGCGCATTCTCTTTCGATTTCGCGGGTATGATTTTGAACTGGTTTACACACCTGAGAAGGAGCTAATCATCGCGGATGCCCTGTCCCGTGCCATTACCTCACCATGTGAGCAGGTGGACTTCATGCACGGCATCGAGGCGCAGGTGAAACTGTGTGCCAGCACCCTCCCGACATCCGACGAATGACTCGGCATCATTCGAGAAGAGACCGGCAAGGACCCTCTGCTGCAGCGGGTCATTTATCACCTCACGGATGGCTGGCAGAAGGGGCAATGCCCCCAGTACTATAACAAAAAGGATTACCTGACTGTTGTCGAGGGGATCCTTCTGAAATTGGACCGCATTGTCATTCTGCGCAGCCTCCAGAGCTTGGTGCTCACGCAGATGCACGAGGGACACCCCGGCATTGAGAAATGCAGGCACAGGGCCTGGCAGGCTGTCTATTGCCCCGGCATCAATGAGGACATCTCAAACATGGTCCTCAATTGCGTGACCTGCCAGCGTTTCCAGCCTGCTCAGTCCAAAGAAACGCTCCACCAGCATGAGATCATAACCTCTCCAAGGTCTAAAGTTGGAGTGGACCTTTTTCATGCCAACAGGCGTGACTAAGTCCTGATAATTGATTACTTCTCCAGTTACCCAGAGGTAGTGAAACTATTGGATCTAACGTCCAGGACCGTCATAAACGCCTGCAAAGAGGCATTTGCCAGGCATGGAATCTCGCTCACGGTCATGAGCGAGAACGGTTCCTGTTTCTACAGTCAAAAATGGTCCAACTTCGCAAAGCAATACCACTTCCAGCACATCACCTTGAGCCCGCATTCCCCATAATCTAATGGGAAGGTCGAAAAAGGGGTCCACATCGTGAAGCAGATGCGGACTCAGCTTCGGACTTCAATCTCGCTCTTCTGGCGTACAGGGCAAATCCTTTGTCAACCGGTATGTCTCCGGCACAGCTCCTTATGAATCGTAACCTGCGGACGACTGTTCCGGCCATTCATGGACCTGACCTGGATCACCTTCCAGTGCTGCAAAAGATGCAGCAGATCAGAACCCGGCCAAAGACAACATATGATGCTCAGGCTACTGATTTGCCTGTGCTCTCTCCAGAAGATGCTGTTCGCATCCAGTTGCCTAGTGGAGGCTGGTCAGCTCCAGCTGTTGTTCGACAGGCTGCTCCCAGGTCATTCGTGGTTCGCATGGCTGGTGGATCTATTGTAAGGCGCAACAGAAGGACATTACGCAAACATGCCTGCCCATCACTGGATCTCACTTTCCCAGATGTCCTTCGGCCCCTTCCGGACACCTCGCTTCACGAGGCCACCAACCTGGCTGCATGTCAACCGGTCAAGACACTTTCATCTCCGTCACCACCTCCCAGGCGGTCCACAAGAATCCGACGACAGCCCCAATGACTGGACTTATAAATAATTCTTTGTACATATGTTGTTCTGTTTCTGCACGTTAGACACCTTACATGTATATATGCATCCACTCACTGATTTTTTTGTATGTAGTTACTCTTGTGAATATGTTGTTTCTGCTATTAGCAGCCGACAAATTTTTTTTTAAAAGGGGGATGTCATAATATGCACCCATGCACATCGTGAGGTAAAAGCAGTCAGTGACTTGGCATTAGCTATGAGGAGCAGTTGAATAAACTCGGTTTGTTCTCACTGGAACAACGGAGGTTGCGGGAAGACCTGATAGAGGTCTACAAAATTATGAGGGGCATAGACACAGTGGATAGTCAGAGGCTTTTCCCCAGGGTAGAGGGGTCAATTACTAGGGGGCATAGGTTTAAGGTGCGAGGGGCAAGGTTTAGAGTAGATGTACGAGGCAAGTTTTTTACACGGAGGGTAGTGGGTGCCTGGAACTCGCTGCCGGAGGAGGTGGTGGAAGCAGGGATGATAGTGACATTTAAGGGGCATCTTGACAAATACATGAATAGGATGGGAATAGAGGGATACGGACCCAGGCAGTGTAGAAGATTGTAGTTTAGTCGGGCAGCATGGTCGGCACAGGCTTGGAGGGCTGAAGGGCTTGTTCCTGTGCTGTATTTTTCTTTGTTCTTTGTTCTTTGACAGACACCCAGGTGAGCCAATCAATATACAGAACAGAACACGACCAATCACAAGACGGGACACCAGAAGGGGGCTTCCACCCTGTAAAACACACGAGGCATCAGCACCCTGTCTCTTTCCACTGGTGATAGCTGTAGTGATAGTCAGGGTGTACAAATCATTCAACACCTTCTACACGTGGATCAGAGCTAGCCTGGTCTAGACAGTTAGCTTTAGTTACTTTGGGTAGTAGAGAGTCAACCCATAGGCAGCTCAACAAATCTCATATTGAACCAACGCCTTCGTTTGGTGTATATTTGATCAGTTAATTGCATTGTGTGCAATCCGTGTTACCACAGGGTGAACAACACGACACTTATTAATGAAAAAGTCAGCGAGGGAGAGAGAGCTGCCTTCAGCCTGTTTCCTCTGCTGAACACTCTCTGGATACTGCCCCGTGTCACTTGCAATCCCTCTCTGTTGGCTGGCAGCCTTGGTTTGAAATACTTTACCCATTGTGTATTTGCAATAGGTTTTTGGGGGATCTGTGTGTGTTAACCATTTGTCTTAATATCCAGTACCAGCCTCCCCGAACAGGCGCCGGAATGTGGCGACTAGGGGCTTTTCACAGTAACTTCATTTGAAGCCTACTTGTGACAATAAGCGATTTTCATTTCATTCCATTTCAGTGTATTGCATTTATAATGTCTCCTCCTTATGTAGTTATGAGTTTCGATAGGTGCCTGGATTATAGGAAATGTCTCTCTCGTCACACTCCCCTGAGGGTGCTTTGTTTGTTTCTCACTTCCACCTTGGAATGTGGCCTTGCATTTTTTTTAAACAGTTTGCTCTGCCTCAGCTCAAATTGCAAAAGTCGGTTGAAAGTTCATATTTTCACAAACAAAAGGGGCAAAGCCTCATAATATCGTGAATGAGAGGGAAAATAAGGCCTCAGTTTAATGCTTTGCCCAAAGCCAGCACCTGTGAAAATGCAGAGCTCCCTCAGTACTGTGCTGTAGTACGAAGCTAGTTTGCCTGCTGAATTATCTGGAATGGGGCTTGAATCTCACACTCATTGGCTTAGCAGCAAGGTTGTTAAGAGGCTCCATAAATGCAAGTTTTTTTTCTTTTTTTAAAAGACTTTAACAGGTTAAAAAAAACCTTGGTAGCTGATATGTGGCAGCATATTCTAGTTTTTATGCAGAGTTCAGGCTATTCCAGCTTCAGATAGGTTTTACAATGGGCAACGGTTCAAACAAAGTTCAAGAACTGGTCCCAGGAATGCATCCAAAGAATGTAAAGCAACATAGTCTGCAAATGCAATTTGAAGTTTTAAAACTTTCTTTTAAGACAAGTTTAGGGCAAATATCAGGTGAGTCAATAAGAAAGTGGGAGCAAGTAGAACGCATATCTTCTTCTACTGCAAATTGTGGGGCATTTACATTCAAGGCGCTGGCAGTAGATCAAGTAAATTGTAGTTAATGGGGTGTGCAGATATTAAATACTGATTTTGATGTGGCTATAATAGAGGTTTGTTAGATCGGTGATGTTAAATATTTACTGTGCGTGGATTTAGTTAAGATTTCCATGACACAAATTCATAAGGACCAAACAATCACTTTAGTGTAAAACATATTGCATTCTGCTGATAATCCCACTTTATGCACTGCAACGCCATACATAGGAAGATAGAATCGCTGGATGAAAAATAAAGACTGGTCAATCTACTTCACCTTCTCTCATCCAGGTAGCTGCAAGATACAATGATTAGACCAATCATGGCAATCTCATCAATTAATCTACAGCAGACTCAGAGATGCCACGAGGAAAAGCCAGGATGGTGGAGAGCGCTGGCAACGATAGTTTCAAAGTCACTGGTCTCTCCCAAGCATGCCCCACAAATCATATGACATGCTTCAAATTACTCACATTCTATGTCCCAAAATGGAATTTTCGGAAATCAATTTATCTACTCTAATACAGTGAAACCTGAGGGTAATTTACTCTTTACGTAAAGCCACATGGTGATAAGCACGATACCCACTCTGAAATCAGATTGGATGTTAAATATTACAATGGATTATTTATCAAATCTAATCTGGTCAACTATTCCCGGGTGTTCAATGGATTTCACGTTTTTAAAGTTATTTCATACGATGAGGTCTTTATTGTTAAGACCAGCATTTATTAACCATCCCTAATTTCCCTCGTGAAGGAGGTGATGAGCTGTCTTCTTGAACTGCCGCAGCCTGAGGTGCAGCGGGACACACTCGCTGTAAAGTAGGGACTTCCATGTTTTTGACCAAGCGAAAATGAAGGAATGATGATGTAATTTCAGTGGGGGCGATGTGTGACTTGGAGGGGAGTTTGCAGGTGCCAATGTCACCACACATCTGATGTCCTTGTTCCTCCAGGTATGGAAGTGCAGTGCACACTGCAGCCACAGTGTATCAGTTTTTCTATTTCAAAAACTTGACTTTCTTTGATGTCTGTACTTGGTAATGATTCATTTTCTTATACCTTGTCTCAATTCCAAATAAAGTTTCAACATAAAAATGATTGTGAAACACATAAAGAGGTTAGTACACTACTTTTCACCGATAAGGCCAATTGGATGAAAAATGACTTAAGTATCCCCAAAATTGCAAATGTCATCTCCAATGGAAATCTAATCCGTTAATCTTTGCCGTTGGAAAAAATAATTCTTGTACTCAGACATCTTGCAAAACACATGAGAAAGTTTAAAAAGTTTAGAAGCAAACCCTGAATTTACCACAGAGATCTCAATTAAGGTTTTCCATAAAGTGTACGCACAATGCTCAACATCAATCACAGTCACGATGGGTCTGCTCCATTAAAACAATAAATGGTAAGGAATGGCAAGGGAGGAATGATGCTGCTATGTTTCTGGGTCCTTACCTCAAATACATTCTCTCATATTCCGTGCCTATGACTCACTAAAAGAAGCAGAACCCACCCTCCATTTGTCTCAGGCTTTATGAACTTGATATTTGGTAATGTAGCCAGTCCAGGGATCATGCAGAAATCCTCATCACTATGCTTAGCTTACTGGATATAACGCCTCACATGATCTGTCAGACTCCTGAAAGGATTAGAAATTAGCCAATAAAAGTGTCAATCATCCAGAATCTTTAATGTATCAAAAGCCAAAACTGCAAACCCACATGAAACCTCTTTATCTTGTTATTGTGAAATTGTCAGAAGAGATTAGAGAGTCAGAGCTGTCAATCAGGCAACGTTTTCACTGACGCTCAGGTACTCATGTCTAGATTCTCAGCCAAGAATACATAATGAGGCTTGGCTAAGAGCCCAGAAATCCATTAGAGTACTGGAAAACCTGAGCCCCAGGGAACTAATTTGTAAGCAGGAACTAGACTTAAGAGGCTGAATGACCTCCTTCAGTGCTATAAATGAGATTCTAAATACCAATAGGGAATACAAGTACCCGTTCATCACTAATAGATGAAGACACCTCATTGCAGATCTCCAATCCCAGCAAACAAAATAGACAAATACCAACATGAAGGAGTGTGTACTCTCATATTAGCCTGTGGGGAATATAATGACACTAACTGGGTGACAGGCTTCAATACCAGTAAATGATCATCGTGTGAGATGGAGAGTTCAGCATGGAGTCATAAAGTACAGAAGCAGGCAATTTGATATATTGAAATGAAATGAAATGAAAATCCGCTTATTGTCACAAGTGCCTGTACTGGCTCTTTGACAGAGTCACTGAATTAATACCACTCTCATTCCCTTTCCACATAGTCCTTTCCATGTTGAGCATATATCTAATTCCTTTTTGAAAGGCACTGCTGTATCTCCTTCCATCATCCGTATGGACAGTGCAGTCCAGATCATAACAACAGGTTGCATTAAAATAATTATTTCCCTCTTTCCCCAGCTTTGATAAATCTGTGCCTTCTGATCACCAACCACCATATAGTGAAAACAATTTCTCCCTCCTTACTCCCTCTCTACAAACCCCCTCATAATTTTGAACACAAAGAACAAAGAACAAAGAACAAAGAAAAGTACAGCACTGGAACAGGCCCTTCGGCCCTCCAAGCCTGCGCCGACCATGCTGCCCGTCGAAACTAAAATCTTCTACACTTACAGGGTCCGTATGCCTCTATTCCCATCCTATTCATGTATTAAATTGACCATTCAACCTTCTCTACACCAAGAAAAATAATCTCAGTTTTTCAACTCTTGCCATATACATTGTACTTTGTTGGCTATGAAGTGTTTTGGGATGTTTTGAAGATATAAAAGGTGTTTTATAAATGCAAGTCTTTCTTTAATTTAAGTGCGTCACCCTGGTGTCATTCTAGTAAACCTCCTCTGTGTCCTCAAAATTTTGACATTTTTCTTATTATGTGCTGGCTGAGAATTGGACACAAGAGGGTGACAGAATGGAGACAGAGGGGGTCTTGGCCACTGGCTGAAGAGCCAGTAAGGAAGCCCAGTTGCCTCCTCCTAGAAGCAACTACCAGCATTACATGCCAATCAGGCAGTTGGGGTCAGCAGCAGGTCTTCCAGAGGATCATTAATTGTCCACTTAAGGGCCTTAATTGGCAGCAGAGTGGGACGTTCATTTAAGGGATTTCCCATCATGGACTTAATCAGGGTGGAGGCTATGGCGATGGTGATTCACATCTTCCACCCTCCTATCTGATTAAATGCCATCTCCACCTCAAAACTCTCCATTGGGGAGAGCAGAAAATACCGCTCAGTTCTTCAGCTAGGGCCGAACCAGTGATTTATCGAAGGTTTAAATGATTGCACAGCGATATTTTTTCTCTTTTGCAAATGCCTCCAAATTTTTTTGTTTTGTTTTGCTTTCAGAAACCAAGGGCTAGACTTCAGGTGCCCCCAGCAGCCGTGTTTTTAGAGAGGTGGCAGATAACATGTGTCAGGTGGCGAGCCCACTACCTCCTGGCCAGCCACGACCTGACTCCCATAATACACTAGCTGGGCAGACACCTGCCATATTTAAATAAATGATGTAAAGTCAATTAGGCTTGTTTTATTGGCTAGGAAAACATGCTACCCATGCCACAATACGTTTGGTGCGGACAGATGGGCAAGGATGGCAGGCATCTGTTAAGGCCCAGATGAAACACGGTGGGAAGGAAGCACAGGCACCTCAGGGCTACACACGGCATTCATGTTAATTAAGGGGCCTCAGTGGGGACTGCGCAGCCGAGGCAGCCATAGCCCCGTTTTGTACACAGGTGCTCCACTTGCTGGAACCCCTCAGCATAGCAAGAGATCGAGACACCATTTTTAAATGCCACCCTGAACTGCAAGGCCCCCAACATGATTCCCGATCCACTCATGCACTAACACACTATGGGAGTGTCTCCCCCCCTGCACTAGGCACCCCAGTCTGATCGCCAGCACACAAAAATGCCAGCTTGGCCCATTGGGCAGTGCCAGGCTGGCACCCAGGTGGCACTGCCAGGGTACAACACTGCCCAGAGGATTGCACCTGGTGGCCTCCAATCCCCTGGGTGACCCCCACAAGTGCTGTTCTCTCTGGTCCCCGTTTGTAGAGACCAGTTTTGGTTTTTTTATTCAAAAAAATATACTTTATTCATAACATTTATCATAAGCATTACAGAACATTTCGAATTGTCTTGACTGTACATTTCCATCAGAGTTACACATTGCCTTGACTTTCTTCCATTCGATTTTGATACTATTATACACATATCACTCTTTACATTACAATTCCTTCTTAAATATTTACATTGTCATGTTTATTTTATACATTGGAGTGTTAATGACCCAGACCGAGGGGGGTTTACACTGTTACCCGCCCCTCGGTGTACATCTGCTGGAAAGACCTTACACAGTGGTCTTTCCCCATTGCGCCTTGGCGGCAGCTGCCCCAAGCTTGCGTGCGTCCCTTAGCACGTAGTCCTGGACCTTGGAATGTGCCAGTCTGCAACACTCGGTCGAGGACAATTCTTTGCACTGGAAGATCAGCAAGTTTCGGGCAGACCAAAGAGCGTCTTTCACCGAGTTGATGACCTTCCAGCAGCAGTTGATATTTGTCTCGGTGTGTGTCCCTGGAAACAGTCCGTAGAGCACAGAGTCCTGTGTCACAGAGCTGCTCGGGATAAACCTTGACAAATACCACTGCATCTCTCTCCAGACCTTCTTTGCAAAGGCACATTCCACAAGGAGGTGTGTGACCATCTCATTTCCCCCACAGCCACTCCGAGGGCAGCGTGCAACAGCGCAGAGCCTTCGGGTGTGCATGAAGAATCTGACAGGGAGGGCTCTTCTCACCACCAGCCAAGCTAGGTCTTGGTGCTTGTTTGTAAGTTCTGGTGATGAGACGTTCTGCCAGATGACTCTGGCAGACTGCTCAGGGAACCATCCAACATCCTCCACAGTCTCCTTTTCCCTGAGGGCCTCGAGGGCATTACATGCTGACCACTGCTTCATTGCCTTGTGGTCAAAGGTGTTTTCCTTCAAAAGCTTTTCCACGAAGGACAGGTGGTACGGCGCGGTCCAACTACTTGGAGCGTTCCGCGGCAATGAGGCCAGGCCCATCCTTCGTAACACCGGGGACAGGTAGAACCTCAGTATGCAGTGACACTTGGTGTTTGCATACCGGGGGTCCACACACAGCTTGATGCAGCTGGACACAAAAGTGGCCAACAGTATGAGGGAGGCGTTGGGTACGTTCCGCCCTCCCTTCTCCAGAGGTTTGTACATGGTGTCCCTTCGGACACGGTCCATCTTGGAACTCCAGATAAATTTGAAGATGGCCCGGGTGACTGCTGTGGCGTAGGGTCGGGTTATGGGCCAGACCTGCGCCACGTACAGTAACACCGAGAGTACCTCACACCTGATGACCAGGGTTTTGCCCGCAATGGAGAGGGAGCGAGCGTTGCTCCCACCAGCCCAGTTTCTGTCTTACCTTTGCTATGCGCTCCTCCCAGTTTTTGGTGCACGCCCCAGCAGCTCCGAACCATATCCCCAGCACCTTCAGGTAATCTGACCTGACAGTGAAGGGGACAAAGGACCGGTCCGCCCAGTTCCCAAAGAACATGGCCTCGCTCTTGCCAAGGTTTACCTTGGCTCCCAAGGCCAATTCAAACTGGTCGCAGGCGGTCAAGCGCCTGCGCACAGACGCAGGATCCGAGCAGAAGACGGCAACGTCGTCCATGTACAGGGAGGCCTTGACTTGCATGCCTCCACTGCCTGGGATCGTCACTCCTCTTATACCCAGATCCTTCCTGATGGACTCGGCAAAAGGTTCTATGCAGCACACAAAAAGGGCAGAGGAGAGAGGGCAGACCTGCCTGACTCCAGATTTGATCTGGAACTTTTCTGATTCCCACCCATTGATTGAGACTGCGCTATAGATGTTGGTGTCGAGCAGTTTGATCCAATTGCGAATTCCCTCCCCAAACCCCATTTTGGAGAGCACATCCATCATGTAGGTGTGCGATATTCTGTCAAAAGCCTTCTCCTGGTCAAGGCTGATGAGGCAGGTGTCCACCCTCCTGTCCTGCACATAGGATATCGTATCCCTGAGTAGCGCGAGGCTATCAGAGATCTTCCTGCCGGGTACAGCACAGGTTTGGTCAGGGTGGATCACCGACTCCAGAGCAGACTTGACCCAATTGGCGATGACCTTGGCTAGAATTTTGTAATCCACATTCAGCAGTGAAATGGGTCGCCAATTTCGAATTTCTTCCCTTTCCCCCTTCTTCTTGTAGATGAGGGTGATGATGCCTTTCCTCATGGACTCTGACATGCTGCCTTCCAGAAGCATACTCTCGTACACTTCCAGCAGGTCTGGACCCATCCAGTCCCACAGAGCCGAATACAACTCAACTGGTAAGCCGTCGCTTCCGGGAGTTTTACTCGTCTCGAAGGACTTGACGGCCTTTGTGAGCTCATCCAGGGTTAGCGGTTTGTCCAGGTTTTCCAACTCGCTGTCGCCTATGACCTCCGTGATAGTCGACAGGAAGGTCTGGGAAACAGTGCTATCTGTTGGCTTCAGGTCATACAGTCCGGCATAAAAGGATTGGCTGATCCTCAGGATGTCAGACTGCGATGACTTTACAGAGCCATCTTCTTCCTTCAGGCTGCTGATCACAGAGGTCTCTCTGTGCAGCTTTTGGAAGAAGAAGCGTGAGCATTTTTCACCCTGCTCCACGGAGCGGACTCTGGAACGGAAGATATCCTTGGAGGCCTCCGAGGTGTAGAGCGAGGCTTGCTGGCTCTTCACCTCTTGGAGATCCTCCTTGGCATCCACCCCCATCGACTGCAGCTGGAGCAAATTCTGCATTTGTAGAGACCAGTACTGAATGGCGCTCGCCCGAGGTCTCTGAGATGAAGGAGATTGTCCCCATGCCCCAGGTAACTCCGTAATCTGCACATTAAAGGGAGACTAGCCGTCTCACTCAAATATGCAGATTTTCTAAAAAGTGAACCCGCCCTCAATAGGCAGGATTTACATCGAAACGTCTCGCAAGAACGCATTAGATCTCGCAGGGTGTTGCGAGCCGGGTAAATCCAGGGGGCGAGGTCGCCCGGCCTTTATCAGTCATGCTGCGCTGCTTTTCAGGCACAGCATGGCCATTGGATCATGCCCTTTGTTTTAAATCTGCTACCCCTTTTCCTCAATGACCTCTCGTTCTAGATTGCCCCAGAAGAGAAAACATCTGCTCTCCATCTACTTTGCTAATACCTTTTATTATCTTAAACACCTCATTTAGATCTCCTCTCATTCTTCTAAACTGTAAAGAGTATAGGCCTAAACTGCTCAATCTCTCTTTATAACACAAACCCCTCATCTCTTGAATCAATCTAGTGAACCTCCTCTGAACTGCCCCCAATGCAACTACATCCCTCCTCAAGTAAGGGGACCAAAACTGTACAGAATACTCCAGGTGTGGTCTCACCAATGCTTTGTACTGTTGCAGCAACATGTGCCTACTTTAATATTCCATTCCTTTAGACATAAATACCAAAATTCCATTTGCCTTTCTTATTACCTACAGTACCTGCACATTAGTTTCCTGCGATTCATGCACAAGGACACCCATTTCGATAACAAATTGCCTTTCTAATTTTCTGACCAAAATGGATAACCTCACACTTGTCCACGTTAAACTCCATCTGCCACATTTTGGTCCATTCACCTAACCTATCCATATCCATTTGTAAATTTCTTATTTCCTCATTGCAATTTATAATCCCACCTATTTTAGTGCCATCTGAAAATTTTGCTATAATACCTCCTATCCTCCTATCTTAGGGCATCTAAGTCACTAACATAGATTGTAAATAGTTAGGTCCCGAAGACCAATCCTGTGGCACCTCACTAGTTACATCTTGCCAACCATTTATCCTGACTCCTGTCCTCCATCCAAACCAATAAATTACTCCTAATCCCATGTGATCTTACCTTGTGTATTAACCTTTTGTGTGGCACCTTATCAAATGCCTTCTACAAGTCCAAATACACTACATCTACAGGATCCCCATTATCCCTTGGCTTGTTACACCTTTGAAGAACTCTAGCAAATTAGTCAAACACGATTTATCTGTCATAAAACCATTCTTCCTCTGATGGATTGTGTTTTGACTTTTCCAAATGCCCTGTTATTACTTCCTTAATAATGGATTCTGCCAATTTCCTAGCAACAGATGTTAAACTAACTGGTTTATAGTTTCTTACTTTCAGCCTTCTTCCCTTTTTTGAATAATTAGCGTTTTTCCAAACCACTGGTACCTTTCCTGCATCCAGGTAATTTTGAAATATTAACCCATGGATCCACTACCTCTGCTGCCACTTCCTTTAAGACCCTAGGATGTAGACCATCAGGCCTTGGCGACTTGTGTGCCTTCAATCCTAATGGATTATTTAGTATTTTTTCCCTAATGATGATGATTGTTCTAAGTCCCTCCCTTTCTTTACCTCTGCATTACCTGTTAATATTGGGATGGTGCTGATGTCCCCCACCATGAAAACTGAGGCAAAATATTGATTTAGCATCTCCGCCATTTCTGTGTTCCCCACTATGAACTCCCTGGTCTCATCCTCCGAGGGCTGAACTATCACTTCAGCTACTCTCTTCCCTTTTATATACGTACAGAAGCTTTTGCTATTGATTTTTATATTTTGTGCTAGGTTTCTTTCATAATTTACTTTTGCTCTTTTTATTGATTTTTTAGTAACCCTTTGTTGATGTTTAAAAGTTTCCCAATCGTCCAGCCAACCTTTCCATTATGATATGCCTGAGTTTTTGTCTTTATGCTATCTTTAAATTCCTTGTTTAGTCATGGATGTCTGCCTATGCCCCAACCTCCAATCTTTCTTCCTCTCTGGAATATGTTTCAGTTGGGAAGAATTGAATATCTCCTGAAACAACTGCCACTGCTCATCAACTCTCCTACCTTTTAGTCTTCCTGCCCAGTCCACTCAGGCCAAATCTGTCCTCATGCCTATGAAATTACTATTGCTTAACTCAAGAACACTATTGTGAGACTCCCGTTTCTCGTACTCAAACTGAATTCGAAATTCTATCATGATATGCTCACTCTTCCCTAGAGGATCTTTAATTATGAGATCATCAATTATACCCTCTTCATTATACAATACCAAATCCAGGATAGCCTGCTCCCTGGTTGGTTCCACAACATTTTGCTTCCAGAAACAACCTCTAATACATTCAGTGAACTCTCCCTTGAGGCTGCCCTTGCCAACTTGATTATTGCAGTCAATATGCATAATAAGATCACGCATGATTATTGCTATACATTTTGATTTGATTTATTATTGTCACATGTATTAGTATACAGTGAAAAGTATTGTTTCTTGCATGCTGTATAAACAATGCATACTGTACATAGGGAAGGAAGGAGAGACTGCAGAATATAATGTTACAGTTATAGCTAAGGTATAGAGAAAAGATCAACTTAATACGAGGTAGGTCCATTCAAAAGTCTGATGGCAGTAGGGAAGAAGCTGTTCTTGAGTCGGTTGGTACATTTCTTACAATCCTCAGTATTTCCTGGTTTATACTATGCCCCACTGCAGAACTACTGTTTGGGAACCTATGGATTGCTCCAACCAGGGACTTCTTTCCCTTGCTATTTCTTATTTCTACCTAGACTGATTCCCCAACTTGATCTCCAGTGCATATATCATTTCTCACTACAGCACTGATCCCTTCCTTTACTAGCAAAGCTACATCACCTCCTCTTCCTTTCGGTCTATCTTTCCAAAATACTGAGTATCCATGGATATT
The DNA here is from genome assembly GCF_047496885.1 of Scyliorhinus torazame. Lineage (NCBI taxonomy): Eukaryota > Metazoa > Chordata > Chondrichthyes > Carcharhiniformes > Scyliorhinidae > Scyliorhinus > Scyliorhinus torazame. Next base: position 159,971,344 of record NC_092707.1, read on the forward strand.
CAACTTCCAGACCTGGGGCTGGATTCTCCATCGGCAGGATCCTCCATTTCGCCTGCAGCACACTCATGCCCGTGGATTTCCTCGATTGCATAGGAAACCCCATTGTCCGGCTGCCGGGCCGGAGACTCTCGCTGCCGGTGGGGGTGCACTGCACCAGAAAACGTTTGCGGCGGGACGGAAAATCCTACCCTGGTCTCCTTGTAACCATGTTTCAGCAATCGGCACCTGACCATATCCCTTTATCTCTATTTACACTGTTGACTCATTGATTTTATTCTGATTGCTTCATGCATACAGATACATAGCCTTTAAGTTTGTTCTGTAATTAAATTTCTATGACTCCTTGGTGCAATACGATGTTCACTCATTCTGTCCCTTCCTAACAAGCAGTTTCATCACTAACCCACACGCCTATGTTCTCTTTTAACTTGGGTGTTCTAATTTTCCATGCAACTAAAGCGCCCCCCCCCCCCCGCCCCCCACCCACCCCCACCCCCAACATCACCACCATCACTATTTAGTTTAAAGCCCTATCTACAGCCTTTTCTTCAGAAACCATCACTCAGCTTCATGCTCCATCTTGCAGTCCCGGCAGTGCCAACAACTGAGCTCTGATGCTGCCAGGATTGTTGGAACTGTGAGCCAATCAAACTGGTTGACAACTCTTTGTTGACAACCTACTGAGGGCCATTGAGGACCATTAAGTCCCAATCTCATGGTCTGGCCTTTCACGAGCATGTTATGACTGTGTGTCAACTGCTGACCGACGTTCCTTCAAGTGGATAAGCAATCCATCCCCGCCCCAGTAAAATGCAGGCCCAGGTTTTTTTTAATTGGCCAAAACCATCTCAATACTATCATTCTGTCTCCAATGAGTCTGGAAACTATGTCAACATCTGTCCCTGAAGTGAACGTTTGTTACCATCAAAAGAACTTCCCTTAAAAACTTTGCTTGCTTGTTTCTTCTTTGATTACCTTGCTCAGACACTATGAGGAATAATCTTTGTTGTGATTTTTTTTCTGTTGTGTGTGTGGTATGTGGCTATTGTTCACATTGGGGAGGGCAGCATGGTGGCGCGGTGGTTAGCATTGCTGCCTCGCGGCGCCGAGGTCCCAGGTTTGATCCCGGCTCTAGGTCACTGTCCGTGTGGAGTTTGCACATTCTCCCCGTGTTTGCGTGGGTTTCGTCCCCACAACCCAAAAGATATGCAGTTTAGATGGATTGGCCATGCTAAATTGCCCTTTAATTGGAAAAAAAAATTAATTGGACACTCTAAATTTATTTTTAAAAAAAGGAATTGTTCACATTGGGATAAAAATATTTTTAGGGAATAATATCTGTATGGAAAAGTTGACCCAGGCACAGCTCCATGAATTATCTGCTGCCATTTTGCAGCGCCACTAAAATAATACCAGTCTACAAGAGAATTAATTTATCATTTTCAGAATCCCAGATGGGTTCATTGCTCCTTCATATTATAGCACTGCAGCTGACAGCATCCCTCTCTCAATACAACAGTTTTAAATGAGGCCTTCAAGGGTACCAAGGACTACGTAAAAGGGCAAATGTACAATGCTGATTGCCTTTGCATTTTGCTTTTGAATGTTAATTCCCCCCCCCCCCCACCCCCCACCCCCGCCCCCCACACCGAACTGACCCACAACCCATTTCCCACTCCCTCAGCTGCACAGAACATAAGACCATCAGACATAGGAGCAGAAGTAGACCATTTGGCCCATCTAGTCTGCTTTGCCATTCATTTACATCATTATTGATCTATTTTAGATCAGCTTAGCTGGCTTAGCTGGTTTAGACCGGTTTAGCTCAGTTGGTTAGACAGCTTCATGATGCCAGCAGCATGGGTTCAATTCCTGTACTTGCCAAGGTTATTCATGAAGGCTCTGCCTTCTCAACCTTGCCCCTCGCCTGTGTTGTGGTGACCCTCATGTTAAATCACCACCAGTCAGCTCTCCCTGTCAAAGAGGAAAGCAGCATATGGTCATCTGGGACTATGGCGACTAGTAGTAGTATTGATCTGATATGAATCTCCTCAACTCCACTTTCCTGCCTTATTCCCTTAACTCTTGATCCCCATACCAATTAAATATCTGTTTCTCTCAGCCTTGAACGTACTTAATGACCCAGCTCTCTGCATTCAATAATTCCACAGATTCACCACCCTCTGAGGGAAGAAATTCCTCCTCATCTCCGTCTTAAGTCGGTGACCCCTTACTCTGAGATATGCCCTCTGGTCCTAAACTCTCCCACAAGGAGAAGTATCCTTTCAGCATCTCTTCTGTCATTCTCCCTGAGAATCCTATATGTCTCAATAGTGTTGCCCCTCATTCTTCCGCACTTCAATGACGACAGGCCAAAACTCTCCTCATAACAAAATCCCTTCATACCCGGGAGCAACCCAGTGAACCAGCTCCGGACTGCATCCAATGCCAGTATATCTTTCCTTGGAAAACGGGACCTAATTGCTCTCTTAGCCACCATATCAGTCCAGAAACAAAGGCGTGATTCAACGGATTCAAGAATCACCCCTATCCAATGGCACTTTGCCGTGATTTTTGGCCTCAGGGAGATTCTCCCCACCCAGGCTGCGCTTAGAGGAATTTGCCACTGGCGAGCTGAACCTCACCAGCAGGAAAGGCTCCTCGCAGATTGGGTTGGCATTTTGGAATCTTCCCCTTCCCCGTTTCAGGCCCCCCCCCCCCCCGCTCTTTTGTCACCCCCTCACCCCCCAACCTTAGGGAGGACGCGGGGAACCAGTGTGGACTGGTACTAAATGACGTCATGGTAGCATGGTACCATAGTGGTTTGCACGGTTGCTTCACAGCTCCAGGGTCCCAGGTTCGATTCCCGGCTTGGGTCACTGTCTGTGCGGAGTCTGCACATTCTCTCTATGTTGCGTGGGTTCCCTCCGGGTGCTCCGGTTTCTTCCCACAGTCCAAAGATGTGCAGGTTAGGTGGATTGGCCATGATAAATTGCCCTTCGTGTCCAAAAAGGTTAAGTGGGATTATGGGGATAGGGGTGGTGGTGTGGGTTTGGGTAGGGTGCTCTTTCCAAGGGCCGGTGCAGACTCGATGGGCCGAATGGCCTCCTTCAGCACTGTAAATTCTATGATTCTAAGATTCTACGTCCTGGCGAGGTTTCCCAGGCACGGTCTGTGCCGGATGAATCTGGCGTTCAGGAATTTAAATGAGCCGTAAGGCTTATTTAAGTATTCAGAACTGGATCTCGCTCAGTGAGGACGAGATCCAGATCACGCCGGACGGAGTGAGTTGGGTGACTTGCGTAAGGTTTTGCACCCAGCACGGTCCCTGATTTGGGGCTCATGCGCGATTCACTCATTGCGCAGCCCCACTGGGAGAAAGGGGGTCGCTAATTCGTGCCCATAGAATTACAAATCTTGGGTGTAAAGTTCCGGCCCCACCTTGGTGGGGGTGGAGTCTGAGCTTTAGAATGCGGCAAGCCGTTCAAAATTCAATTGACATCGGAGGGACTGGAAAGTCTTGCTGGCGGGGCAGGTTGTAAAATTCTGTCCCTTGCCTTTCAAACCAAGATGCAAGAATTTCTATATTGGTCTACCGCTACTGAAATGAAAAAAAAATGAATGAATGGATGAAAGCCAATTACGTAAGGCCTTTCACTGCCTCAGGATATCTCAAAGCACTCAATGAAGCACTTGAAGGGTAATCACTGTTTAAAGCAGCAAAATGCAGCTCGACGAAGGGAATCTTCACCCTACACCACTGGCAGCAATCGGGCGAGTGAGCAGTTAGTGGATGGTTCCCATCCTTTCTAAATTTAGGTGGTGTTTATGGACTGTCCACTCATTGCTAGAAAACCTTAATTCAGTTAAGAGGGGTAGACATCTGGTGGTATTATTATGCTCCGCCAGCATTTTAAATTAAGTCCGAGCAGCTTTACTGCCAGGTGTGGGTTGCTGGTAAAGAATGATAGAAGGAGAAAAGATGCTGAAGGAACATTCCTGCTATCATTTCTCAAGCCATGAATGCTGGTTTGAATCCCATTGGGCTTTCATATCCTGGCTCCTCCGTCCAGCCACAAGACCTCCTCCTCACAATTGTGTGTTAGCCTGTTGACCTTCTGCTTTTTAGAACACAATTTCAGTTAGGTTGGACAATAAATGCCGCCCACCCCCCATCACGAACATCCTGAGAGTAAATTAAAGAGCTCAACATAAGGATGATTATCATTTGAATGATTACCTACTGATTCCTGGATTTACCGGACCGTCCCACAAGGACAGATTGAGTCGAATGGGCCCATATCCTCCGGAGTTTAGAAGTAGAGGTTACCTCTTTGAAACATACAAAGCTTTTCTTGGCACTATAGATTCTGAGTGGTTGTTTCAGCTTGTTGGCGATTCTAGAACTATGGGTCATAGTCTCATGATAAGGCATCAGCCATTTCTGATAAAGTTCTTCATTCAGAGGCTTCTGAATCTTTGGCATTCTCTACCCCAGCGGGCTGAGAATGCTTTGTGGTGAGTATGTTCAAGATTGAGGGATTTCTTTGGACAGTAATGGAAACAATGGATGTGGAGATGGAGCAGGAAAGTGGAGGTGAGGGAGATGGCTGTCATGATATTCAAACACACACATCATGATAGACACACCAACAGACAAATCAGCACACACAACACGACAACCAATCATAGACAAGGACAGAGACAGTATAAGAGAAGAAACACGACACCTGGTGGCCAGTAGATCTGGAGACGAGGACAAGGACAGGACCTGATTAACATCACACACAGGGAGTCACCACGTGCAGAGTATCAAGACAGAACTGTAAATAACAAGTTGAAATAAAACAGCGTTGTACCAAATACAACCGTGTTGGTTCATCTGTACATCAGAACACCCAACACTACAATGGCTAGCCAATTCAATCCTGTTCAACAGCAGAGCCGATCTGAGCGGCTGTGTGGCTAACTCTTATCTCTTGTATTCTTAAAGTGTTCTTCCGTCCAATGGCTGTGAAATTGGACTTGGGTGGAGAGAGAAAACTGGTAGACTTGTCTTTGACTTATACACAATGAACTCAACATTCAACTCCATTGAAGTCAACAGGAGAAAAAAATTCTTCTTTTTTGGTGATCACTCACTGACGAGTATGATTGTCCACCTAAGAAACTCTATGTTACTGGTCATGGGTTCAGTGGGTCCTTGCATGACTAATGAGGCTGATCCTGGAGCTGGATCTCCGACCACACACTTGGCAGGTATTTCCAGAAGGTGGGATTGATCCTTGGACTTGAGATCGTTGGTATTCCTTTCTCAGGTTCCTTTTCCAGACTTCCCCTTGCCGTTGGGTGTTCTCGAAGAATTGTGTCCTTTCAATCAGGAGGTTCCTCCAAGTAGGTCTCTTCTAAGCAAGGGTCTCCCAGGTATTGAAGTCGATGTTGCATTTATTGAAGTAAGCCTTCAGGGTGTCTTTGAAATTATTCCTTTGTCCTCCTCTTGTTTGGGGGCTTTCCCTGAGCTGGACGAAGATTTGCTTTGGCAATCAGTATTCTGGCATCCTAAGCATGTTGCTGACCATAAGACCATAAGACATCGGAGCAGAATTAGGCCATTCGGCCCATCGAGTCTGCTCCGCCAATCAATCACGGCTGATATTTTTCTCATCCCCATTCTCCTGCCTTCTCTCCATAACCCCTGATCCCCTTATTAATCAAAAACCTATCTATCTCTGTCTTAAAGACACTCAGTGAATTGACCTCCACAGCCTTTTGTGGCAAAGAGTTCCACAGATTCACCACCCTCTGGCTTAAGAAATTCCTCCTCATCTCTGTTTTAAAGGACCGCCTGTTTGGTCTGAGATTGTGTCCTCTGGTTCTAGTTTTTTCTACATGTGACCGAGTGGAGTTGGGTTTGGATGATCATGGCCTCGGTGATGGTGCACTTGGCTCCTTCAAGGACGCTGATGTTAGTGCACCTGTCCTCCCAACTGATGAGGAGAATCGGCCTCAGACAGCATTGATAGTACCTCTCCAGGGCCCTGAGATGGCGTCTGTACATTATCCAAGTTTCTGAGCCATATAGCAGTGTTTGGGAGATGACAGCCTTGTACATGGGGGATCTTGGTATCAGCATGGATGTCACGGTCGTTGAACACTATCATTCTTTGGCATGTGAAGGTGACTCCACATCCAATTTCACTCCCTTCAACTTGGACAGAAACCTTCACTGCACAGGTTTGGTGCTTTTGAGTCCGACACCAGGATTTGGGCTCCGTGTCCTCTCTGGAGATCAGTGTTATGCCCTGTGCCATGGGTTAAGAGTGGGGTTCTGCAAGGTATGCACTGTTGTGAAATATGATTACAAAATAAGGGTTAGGGTTCTGTAAGATGGACTTTGTGAAATGGAATGTTTATTGCACTGCATGCCAAGGAATACAGGTAATGTTCTGCAAGTCATGCATTAGTGTGAAATGGAGGATTAATCTACAAAGTATGTTGCAGGTTAGGATCAGGGCATGGTAGGATATCCTCTCCAAAATCTTCAAGCTCTGTTACACATTGGGCTCAATTTTCCTTTGAGGTCAGGGGATTAATGGAGACAGTGGGTGGAATCTTGTGTTCTCCTCCTTTGATGGTGGGGGTAATTTAATCAGGTGGGCCCGGAACCCCTCTTCCCAATGCTGGATATCTCAATCTGGCACTGATTGCCTTTGAACTAGGAACCCCCCCCCTCACCCTGAGAGCCTGACAGCAAACCTGGCAGAGTTTGCTTTTCGTCCTTCCCTGTGGCAAGTTCCCCGCCCGCTGCTGGTTGAATACCAGCCCAGCAGGATAAGACCCCCTTAGATGGGTATTAATTTCTTCGGCAGAGGCAGGAGGGCAATGGTACCTCGACCCTCCAGCCCAATTAAATGCCCACCCCTCCTCCAAATACTTCACCTGAGAGACATTGAATTCCGCCCATTATGTGTGTGCGTTAAGCCCTTCCGTCTTGCACTTCCTTTCTGCGCCTTCTTTGTCTGGGCATTTCCACTGCAGTAACAAATGGAGATTTATTTGATTCAAGGCAGAAGGTTTCAGCCATAGGCCTCCCCTGAAGCATCGATATTCGGGCCTGAGCTCCAAAGTGATTCCTCAAAGAACTTTCAGGCACTTCTGACAAAGTTGATGAGTCGTCATAAAGTTTCAAAGAACAAAGAATAAAGAAAAGTACAGCACAGGAACAGACCCTTCGGCCCTCCAAGCCTGTGCCGATCATGATGCCCTAACTAAAAAAACAACTTCTGCCCTTCCTCAAACCATTTTCCTTGAAAAGAAAATTACCAAAAAGAACTTTGTTTTTTACATCATCACCTGAGTGAAAGCAAACCAACACAAGTTTAATATCTCCATTCAATTGTCATCAAAGAGAAATTAGAATAATATTTATGTAAGTGCCAAAGTGATGGGTGTGGAATATCGGGAATGGTTTATCAGTAATTTTACATGTTACAACTATGATTGATAACAGGAACTTTGCTGAAGGCATTTGCCTGACATTTATTGTTTTCCTGTTAATACTGACTCAATCCAACAAGTTTATCTCCAGGGAGGAAGCGTGTTTGAAAATAGCCCTCAAGATAACGATTATATTCCCTTTCTGAAAATTGTCAAGATTTGCAGAGGGACTGATAAAGCTATGCATCAGCACTTTACTTTTGCCTGTCACCAGCAATCTGACAAGGTCAGGAATTCCACAAGGAGGGTAATTCAAACTTTCTGTTCAAAAGGCAAGTTCAGCACACACCACCGCAGCAGTTGCTGGATATGTTTGTCTGGATAATGAGGCCTATTCTACAGAGTGGGACCTATTCTATATAATGAGGTTATTACGATCCCAGACCAGATCCCAACAGTGGCTAAGATACTGTACCGAAACCCGAATATTTTAGTTTATTTGTAAGACTGTGCAGAAAGAATGATTCGCTCCAGGAGTGATTGCATGAAAAAATTGTGAAGCTTTATTGTGAATACAATATTAAACTTTTTAACTTACACGCGAAAAAAACAGTTTACAATTACCCCTGAACACTACTGCACAATTTCCCATTAACCAACAAGAAAAGGAACATATACCTCTCAATCTATCTTAAAATTAGAAGGACATAGAGTAATATTTGTGGTACAGAACAGATTCTGGCTCTGGTTAGAACCCCTTCAGACTCTGCCTGAACGTCTTCTAATTGTTGCCTCCGCTGGGTTGTTTCGTTCTCTTCCGTGTCTTTAGAGAATTCTCTATGCTTTGAAAATATTATTACTCTTGTTTTTACATTCTCCTACTTGGAAAGAATTGTGGACTCAGAGTCAGGCAGATCAGAACTAAGCTCCTCTCTCTCTCAAATTCACCAGCCCTCTGCCTTTCTGTGCTCCACCCAGCAATGATCTCATCTTCCCAAGCTGCAGGCTGAAGCACATTAACTCCCCAGAGATCTCACCAGGCTAACCACTATGTATTAACCCACACCGATAAACACATTCCTTCAATTTCACCAGCTGTTTCTTAGGGGGGGATTCCCTGCCGCCTGTGGCGGAGAATCAAAAAATCAGGATCGGTGCCGGACGTCAGCAGGCGCCAATCCAAACGTGATGCTCCAACCACCCTGCTGGTGAAGGGATCGAGGTTTGTGCCCACGCTCCAGCGGGCAGATGTAAATGAATGCAAATGGATATTAATGACCCATTTGCATCCATTTAGTGGTCCTGGCACCCTATTCTCCAGCCCAACATGATCCTCCGCTTCTCGGAGCCAGGAATCACATGGGCAAGGATTATTACAGGTCTCACCAAATGTGAACCTGATGTGGTGGACCTCGCGGTGGGCCAAGGGGGGTAATTCCTGAAGGAAGTTGCCTCCAAGGTCCATCTGAGGGCCACCCTCCCCCCCAACAATGCACACCCTGCCACCCCTCTGCTACCAGACCCCATCCCCCCAACCCCCCACCCTCCAGGGACCCCCAAGAATGGGAGACCCACCCAAGAGATCCCCTTAACAGAGAGATTCCCCCCAGGGACCCCTTTAATAGAAAGACCCCTCTGGTACTCCCTTAATAGGGAGACCACCCGATGGGATCCCCTAACTAAAGAAACCTCCCACAGAGACCCCCTAACTAGAGGCCCCGCAGGCACACCCTGACTAAAGGACCTCCACCCCCCATAAATCTGCATGGCATGGAATACTGAATTGCTTCCTGATTTGTACTTCCAGGGGGAATGTAAATCAGGAGCAATTCTCCTCCGGCGGGAGAGCACAGTCTCCCAAAGAATCTCATCCCTAGAAGCAAAACAAAGGGCGGGATTCTCCCAAAGGGAGGCTAAGTGCCGAAGCCTGAGTAAAAACGGGAGTGTTTTACGCCGGCGTCGGCGCCCGTTCCGGGACACCATTCTGCAGCCCACAGGGGGCTAGGATGGTGCTGCTGCTGATCCCGGCCTGAACCCGGCACCGTGGGGTCCACGCATGCGCAGTCGGGCCGGCACCAACTAGAGCAGGTTAGAACGGCGCCGGCGGGACTCGGCTTTTTGTTGACGGCTGCTCGCTCATCTGGCCCGGAGAATCGGCGCGTTGGCCCGTGCCGATGAATCGGCGCATACCCCAACCAGCGCCGTGCCGACCATGCCGCCGCCGATTCTCCGCATTGCGGAGAATTGCGTCCCGGCCAATCGGGCATGGCGCGATTCGCGTGGCGCGGCGCCGGTTCTCCTACCCTACGGGGGGGGTCGGAGAATTCCACCCAAAATCAATTTTAAACATTCTAACCCCCAGGCTTTGAACCCTTAAATTGCTCCGACATTCAGAATCCAATTTTCCTAACATCTACCAATCGTCACAAGGTCCAATTCCATACAATGACGCCTTTTTCCTATGACAAGGCCTAATCTATATCATGAGATCCATTCCATACATTGAGACCTATGCTGTACAATATGTTCTATTCCATTAAGAAGGCTTATGATGTATAATGAAAGCTATTCCATTGAGCCCTACAATATATAATGAAATCTATTCCATAAAATTCTGTACAATAAGCCCAATTCTGCACAATTTGGGTGATTCCACAGAAAATTCCTGTTCTATGTAGTGAGAATTCTGAACAGTGGTAGGATTCGTGGTGGGTGGGGCACTAAATTTGGTGGGGTTTAAAAAAAGTTTTCCCTCTATCCTTCCATCATAAAGCCAGAAGTCGGGATGTTCCATTCACGAATCCTCAGATAAGTCAGGCAGGTAAAGGGAACCAGCAGTCAGGAACTCAGGAGCCTCAGCCCTTGACCCTGTCCAACAGGTATGAGGCACTTGCTCCCTGTGTGGATGGCGAACAGGGCTGCAGGAAGGATGAGTCAGCTGACCAAGGCACCATGGTTCAGCAGGCCATTCAAGGCGAGTGAGTAAATAGGCAAGTTGTAGGGGATTCTATTATCAGGGGGATAGATAGTATCCTTTGTGAGCAGGATAAAGAGTCCCGCATGGTATGTTGCCTGCCCGGTGCTAGGGTGCGGGACATCTCTGACCGGCTTGAAAGGATACTGGAAAGGGAGGGGGAGGATCCAGTTGTTGTGGTCCATGTCGGTACCAACAACATAGGCAAGTCTAGGAAAGAGGACCTGTTTAGAGATTATAAAGAGCTAGGATTCAAATTAAAAAACAGGTCCTCAAGGGTCATAATCTCCGGATTACTGCCCGAGCCACGTGCAAATTGGCATAGGGAGGCAAGAATAAGGGAAGTTAACACGTGGCTGAAAGAGTGGTGTGGGAAAGAGGGGTTCCTTTACATGGGTCACTGGCATCAGTTTTGGGACAGGGGGGACCTGTACCGTTGGGATGGTCTCCACCTGAACCGAGCTGGGACCAGTGTTCTGGCGAAAAGAGTAAATAGGGTGGTCAATAGGACTTTAAACTAGAGATTGGGGGGGAGGGGAAAGTCAGGGAACCAAGAGGTGAAGTAATCAGTGGGAAGCGTAGCTGCTTAGGAATACAAAAAAGCACGAAAAGACAGAACTCAGGAGAGGTTACGATAGTCCCCATTGTCATGATATTCAAACACACACATCATGATGGACACACTCACAGGCAAATCAGAGTACACAACACCACAACCAATCACAGACAAGAACACCAACCACATAAAAAGCACGAGCACGACACCTGGTGGTCAGTAGGTCTGGGGAGAAGGGAACAAGAAAGAGCTGTTAAAACATCACAAGCAGGGAACCCCCACGTGCAGAGTGCAAAGACCAAACTGTAAATAGTAAGTTTAAATAAAATAGCGTTGTACCATATGCAACCGTGTTGGCTCATCTGTGTGTCAGAACACCCAACACCACATGGTACAGGAGTGGATCGATACCTGCCTACTAACCTGCCATTCTGGACATGGACCACACCGACAAACCGCAGCCGATGCAAGTCGCGGGGAACCTAGGTACCAACTGGAAGCTCTACAGGCAGCGATTTGACCTGTACATCCGTGCCACCGAAAAACAGAATGCCTCGGATGACACGAAGATTGCAATGCTCCTCTTCTACGCAGGTCAGCACGCCACCAACGTCTTCAACTCACTGGTGTTCGAAGAAGGCGAAAACCAAGCCAAATATGACACGGTCATCCTCAAACTGGACCAGCACTTTCAAGTTGAAGTAAATGAAAGTTTTGAAAGATACCTCTTTCAGCAACGCCTGCAAGGTAAGGAGGAGCTTTTTCAACCCTTCTTGACGCACCTCCGGATTCTAGCGCAGTCCTGCGGTTACGGCACCACCACAGAGTCCATGATCAGGGACCAGATTGTTTTTGGCGTTGCCTCTAGTGGCCTACGCCAGCAGCTTCTTAAAATGAAAAGCCTCACCTTAGCGTCTGCTGTGGAAGCCTGTGTCCTCCACGAAAATGCTACCTGCCGTTTTGCCCGATTTCAGGCGTCCGAGTTGGCACGGAGGGGGTCCCCAGCCGTCGAATCGGCAAGCCAGGCCGCCCACGACGTCGAACGCATCCAGGCCGTCGATTACTTCCCGACCCACGGCCCGGACGACAGCGGCCGCTTCCCGCGCTTTTCGCGGTCTCCCGCGCAGGTGCGCGCCAAAAATAACGGCCACAACAAGGGACGCACTGCGCAGGCGCGCCCACCGCAAGATCGCACTGCGCATGCGCAGTGGCGCAACGAACGCCGTGACGTCATGACGTGCGGCAATTGTGGAGCTCTACATTTAAAAGGGCAATGTCCTGCAAAAAACCGACAGTGCCTCAGATGTGGCAAGATGGGCCACTACGCAGCCCACTGTCGTTCGGCTCAACCCATGGATCCGGCGCATCCTCGACAATCTCGCAGACAAGTCAGGACCGTCCAGCCCACGCATCAAGACTTCCAGTTAAGTGATGCAGATGACCAGGATGCCTTCCGCGTTTCCGTCATTGATGTCAACAAGGTCAATGCCATCAATCCAGCCGATGAGTGGTGTGCCACCCTGACGGTCAACCCGAACTCGTCGCAAGCCCATTAGACTGGACTTATAATACCGTTCATATGTTTAACAAGTTGCACAATTTTACATGATAACCTGTTGTTGTTTATCGTTCCAGATGTCGTCTGACTGGACAACTGTTCAAGTTTTTTTTTTTCTTCTTCTCTCGTTCGCATTTATGTTATGTTATGGTACAACTTGGTTCATGTGACGCACCCGACATCGCCCCATGTACATAGTTCCATCATATGCACATGCTGCACACGACACACACACACTCTTAGATGCACTCACGACACGATCATATTTATTACCACGTAGGCACATATCTTTGTAAAAAGGGGGGATGTCATGATATTCAAACACACACATCATGATGGACACACTAACAGGCAAATCAGAGTACACAACACCACAACCAATCACAGACAAGAACACCAACCACATAAAAAGCACGAGCACGACACCTGGTGGTCAGTAGGTCTGGGGAGAAGGGAACAAGAAAGAGCTGTTAAAACATCACAAGCAGGGAACCCCCACGTGCAGAGTGCAAAGACCAAACTGTAAATAGTAAGTTTAAATAAAATAGCGTTGTACCATATGCAACCGTGTTGGCTCATCTGTGTGTCAGAACACCCAACACCACACCCATCCCACAAAATATGACACAGTGTATGGAAAGGCTCAGTAAACCAAGGTCCACCACACTAAGAAAACAAAAAGGGACGGTCAATAGAGAATTAAAAGTGCTATAAAAGTGTACGAACAAGGTAGATGAGCTTGTGGCCCAGATTGTGACTGGCAGGTATGATGTGGTAGGCATCACAGAGACGTGGTTGCAGGGGGTTCAGGACTGGCATTTAAACATCCAGGGATTCACAACCTATCGAAAAGACAGAGAGGTGGGCAGAGGGGGCGGGGTTGCCTTGTTAATTAGGAATGAAATTAAATCAATAGCACTAAACGACATAGGGTCAGATGATGTGGAATCTGTGTGGGTAGAGTTGAGGAACCACAAAGGCAAAAAAAACATAATGGGAGTTATGTACAGGCCTCCTAACAGTGGTCAGGACCGGGGGCACAAAATGCACCACAAAATAGAAAGTGCATGTCAGAAAGGCAAGGTCACAGTGATTATGGGGGACTTCAACATGCAGGTGGACTGGGTAAATAATGCTGCCAGTGGACCCAAGGAAAGGGAATTCATTGAATGTTTACAGGAGGGCTTTTTGGAACAGCTTGTGATGGAGCCCACGAGGGAACAGGCCATTCTGGACTTAGTGTTATGTAATGAGCCAGACTTGATTAAAGATCTTAAAGTAAGGGAACACTTAAGGAGGCAGTGATCATAATATGGTAGAATTCAATCTCCAATTTGAAAGAAAGAAGGTAGAATCAGATGTAAAGGTGTTACAGTTAAATAAAGGTAACTACAGGGGCATGAGGGAGGAACTGACGAAAATCGACTGGGAGCAGAGCCTAGTGGGAAAGACAATAGAACAGCAATGGCAGGAGTTTCTGGGAGTAATTGAGGACACAGTACAGAGGTTCATCCCAAAGAAAAGAAAGGTTATCAGAGGGGGGATTAGGCAGCCATGGCTGACAAAGGAAGGTAGGGAATGCATCAAAGCAAAAGAGAAAGCCCATAATGTGGCAAAGAGTAGTGGGAAGTCAGAAGATTGGGAAGGCTACAAAAACAAACAGAGGATAACAAAGAGCGAAATAATGAAAGAGAGGATCAATTATGAAGGTAGGCTAGCCAGTAACATTAGGAATGATAGTAAAAGTTTCTTTAAATACATTAAAAACAAACGGGAGGCAAAAGTTGACATTGGGCCGCTCCAAAATGACGCTGGTAATCTAGTGATGGGAGACAAGGAAATAGCTGAGGAACTAAATAAGTATTTTGCGTCAGTCTTCACAGTAGAAGACATGAGTAATATCCCAAGAATTCAGGAGAGTCAGGGGGCAGAATTGAATATGGTAGCCATCACAAAGGAGAAAGTGCTCGAGAAACTAAGAGGTCTAAAAATTGATAAATCTCCGGGCCCAGATGGGCTACATCCTAGAGTTCTAAAGGAGATAGCTGAAGAAATAGTGGCGGCGTTAGTTATGATCTTTCAAAAGTCACTGGAGTCAGGGAAAGTCCCAGAGGATTGGAAAATCGCTGTTGTAACCCCCCTGTTCAAGAAGGGAACAAGGAAAAAGATGGAAAATTATAGGCCAATTAGCCTAACCTTGGTTGTTGGCAAGATTCTAGAATCCATTGTTAAGGATGAGATTTCTAAATTCTTGGAAGTGCAGGGTCGGATTAGGACAAGTCAGCATGGATTTAGTAAGGGGAGGTCTTGCCTGACAAACCTGTTAGAGTTCTTTGAGGAGATAACAAATAGGTTAGACCAAGGAGAGCCAATGGATGTTATCTATCTTGACTTCCAAAAGGCCTTTGATAAGGTGCCTCACGGGAGACTGCTGAGTAAAATAAGGGCCCATGGTATTGGAGGCAAGGTACTAACATGGATTGACGATTGGCTGCCAGGCAGAAGGCAGAGAGTTGGGATAAAAGGTTCTTTTTCGGAATGGCAACCGGTGACGAGTGGTGTCCCGCAGGGTTCAGTGTTGGGACCACAGCTGTTCTCCTTATAAATTAACGATCTAGATGACGGGACTGGGGGCATTCTGGCTAAGTTTGCCGATGATACAAAGATAGGTGGAGGGGCAGGTAGTATGGAGGAGGTGGGGAGGCTGCAGAAAGATTTAGACAGTTTAGGAGAGTGGTCCAAGAAATGGCTGATGAAATTCAACGTGGGCAAGTGCGAGGTCTTGCACTTTGGAAAAAAGAATAGAGGCATGGACTATTTTCTAAACGGTGACAAAATTCATAATGCTGAAGTGCAAAGGGACTTGGGAGTCCTAGTCCAGGATTCTCTAAAGGTAAACTTGCAGGTTGAGTCCGTAATTAAGAAAGCAAATGCAATGTTGTCATTCATCTCAAGAGGCTTGGAATATAAAAGCAGGGATGTACTTCTGAAGCTTTATAAAGCATTAGTTAGGCCCCATTTAGAATACTGTGAGCAATTTTGGGCCCCACACCTCAGGAAGGACATACTGGCACTGGAGCGGGTCCAGCGGAGATTCACACGGATGATCCCAGGAATGGTAGGCCTAACATACGATGAACGTCTGAGGATCCTGGGATTATATTCATTGGAGTTTAGGAGGTTGAGGGGAGATCTAATAGAAACTTACAAGATAATGAATGGCTTAGATAGGGTGGACGTAGGGAAGTTGTTTCCATTAGCAGGTGAGACTAGGACCCGGGGGCACAGCCTTAGAATAAAAGGGAGTCACTTTAGAACAGAGATGAGGAGAAATTTTTTCAGCCAGAGAGTGGTGGGTCTGTGGAATTCATTGCCACAGAGGGCGATGGAGGCCAGGACGTTGAGTGTCTTTAAGACAGAAGTTGATAAATTCTTGATTTCTCGAGGAATTAAGGGCTATGGAGAGAGAGCGGGTAAATGGAGTTGAAATCAGCCATGATTGAATGGTGGAGTGGACTCGATGGGCCGAATGGCCTTACTTCCGCTCCTATGTCTTATGGTCTTATGGTCTTATACTGAAACAATCAAGCCCAAATGCAGCAAGATCTGGATAACATTCATGCTTGGGATGACAAGGGACAAGTAACATTCATAAGATATAAGTACAGGAGCAGTATTAGGTCATTTGGTTAATTGAGTTTGCTCCGCCATTATATCATAGCTGATATGTTCCTCATCTGTTACCTACAATGTTACAGACCAAGAGCTGGATTGCAAAATCGGCCAGAGTATCTCCTCCGTAAAACATGACGAATGTGATATAAAATAGTTACTTTAGAGATACTAGTTAATGTAATGTAGAAATAAGCCACTTTGATTCTGGCAGTTAGGGACGAAGGGATTTGAGACCGCATGGAAAAAGCAGGAAGAGGTGTGTCTATGAGAATGATGCTGCATTGATAGGGGCCAGAGAAAGGGATTGGAAGTGAGCCAATCAGAATAGATCAAACAGGTCAGGAGGGACATAGGCTGACCTATGGGCGTCGAGTATGTGAAACTTGATACCATTTGAATTGATTTTGCAGAGATCCTTTTGTCTCTTTGTTCAGTCGCTTTCTGGAGTGTAAGAGGCTGGATGTCTCTTATGTTTCTGTAAGATGAATTAAGCTTGCAAGCTAAATAAATAACTTCTTTTTACGTGCGAATCCATCTCAACTTTTATTGAGGCCAGACTGACAGAGAAAGAAATTTGGGAATCAACAAACACATGACTTAGGAGCAGGAGTAGGCAATTTAGCCTCCTGAGCCTAAACACCCTCAATGTGATCATGGCTGATCCCATCTTGGCCTCAGCTCCACCGTCCTGCCCATTCTCCATAACCCTTCAACCCATTACCAATAAAAATCTGTCTAACTTCTCCTAAAATTTACTCACTGTCCCTGCATCCACCGAACTCTGGGGTAACGAATTCTACAGATTCACAACCCTTTGGGCGAAGCTGTTTTTCCTCAAATCAATGTTAAATTTGCTACCTCTTGTTCTAAGATTATGACTTCTCGTTTTAGAATGCATGCAAGAAGAAGCATCAGCTCCACGTCTACTTTATCCATACCGTTAGCATCTTGTATATCTCAATGAGATCTCCCTCATTCTTCTAAACTCTCGAGTGTTTTGGCTTAAACTGTTCAATCTCTCCTCATACGATCCAGCCAGTGGCCATCTCCAACATGAGAGAATATAACCATGGGTCCTTGACATTCAATTGCATTACCATCAATGGATCTCCTACTATCATGATCCAGGGTATTACCGTTGACCAGAAACTGAACTGGACTAGCCATATAAATGCTGTGGCTGCAAAAGAAGGTCAGAGGCTAGGAATGCTGAGGTAAGTAACTCGCTTCTTGACTTCCACCATCTACAACACACAAGTCAAGAGTGTAATTTAATACTCCCCACTTACCTGGAATTGTGCAGCTCCAACACACTCAAGAAGCTCAACCATTGTTGCTAATTGTGTTTCTCTTTATTTGGCTCTCAAGATGGCGGCCAATATGGTCACCTCCCTTAATTCTAATTACGTTTTGCTCTAGAGTCAGCAGGTATCTCTCGATACCGCCACAAGGTTCAAAACCGAATACTGATCAAAGACTCGATACACCAGTTAGTAAGTTCAAACTCAATGCTCATTTATTTACACACACAGTCAAATATACTCATGCACAAAACTCTACAGACTAAACTATCACTACTGCTGAAGCCTATACTTAGCTTCGGGCGCCCACTCAGTCAGAGGAACAATGGCCGTTGTTCAGTTCTGAGGCTGCTGGGGTTGAACTGGTATGGAATAACAGCTAAGGTCGTCTGTCTGGTAGCATGCGTTGACCTTGGACTTACTTGTTCTGATGCAGCTTTGACAGGTCTCTCCTCGGTGACAGCCGGAGCCACGAGAGAATTATTCTCCCTTGGGTGTTCCTTCTTATACCCAAAGGGGGCTTCGCGCACTTTTGGGTGGGCCTTGAACATAGTCCCAATTAATTGGGCAGTTTCTCAATCGTTCTTATCGATTTCCTCCAATAAAGGGGTGGGTGCCCTGATGGCTGGGCGTGTCCTAGGTGGCCGTTGGCCTGCTTTGTACTGGTCTCCTCTGGCACCGGGGTGTCTGCCTTGGTATCGTTTACTTAAATGTTACTCTTTTGTCCTCGGAGATGGCTCATTAGTATGGTAATGGCTTTGCAGTTTTGGTCTTGTCTGGGAGCTGCAGCTCCAATCAACAGACAAACCATGCACCTGCTTGCTTTCTCAGTATTGTCCATTTTCCCTGCAATCTTTGCAAAGTGTCCATTTTGTAATCGGGAAGTGGCCATCCCAGATGGCTACGCACCCTCCTTGTGATCCTCAACGCGAAGCGTGAAGGATCACATTACTGCATCGTCTTTGTTCTCTGACCAAGCGTGGCACCCATAAGCACTTCACGGGCTCTACACTGCCCTATCCTATGAAGCACAATTTTTACCTAAAAATCATTTTACTTACATACATCAGTATAAAACTCGACGGGGCGCTATGACATTCAGGCATGCATTGCAAAATAAAAAAAACAAGAACCTCTAACTATCCTAAATAAACTATCCTCACTCAAACAATCAATATTAATTCTTCAACATTTTAAATGTACAAATAGCAGCAACACAAGTTTATCTGGCTTGGCAGTCAAGCACAGAGGTTTACATTTCTATATTGAATAAAACACACATAAAGAGAAGCGGATGCACTTTAATTCACTCAAGGGGTACCCCCTACCTTTGGTGAAGTTCGTAAATAGGGGACCTAAACGTGTATGCTGGGGTGCGAGAACGGTAGGCTCTCCTTCGTCATTTTCTGAGTTGAAGTGTCTGCACGACACTGCAGAGTATCACCAGTACTAAGAGTGATTCTACTGTGTAAGATAGTGACTACCAGGTTATCATAGATTATCATAGAATTTACAGTGCAGAAGGAGGCCATTCGGCCCATCGAGTCTGCACCGGCTCTTGGAAAGAGCACCTTACCCAAGGTCAACATCTCCACCCTATCCCCATAACCCAGTAAACCCACCCAACACTAAGGGCAATTTTGGACACTAAGGGCAATTTAGCATGGCCAATCCACCTAACCTGCACATCTTTGGACTGTGGGAGGAAACCGGAGCACCCGGAGGAAACCCACGCACACACGGGGAGGATGTGCAGACTCCGCACAGACAGTGACCCAAGCCGGAATCGAACCTGGGACCCTGGAGCTGTGAAGCAATTGTGCTATCCACAATGCTACCGTGCTGCCCCTTATGTTATGAACTTGTCACACCAGGTCGGGGTGTCGTTAACAATCTCGGGGTTAACTATCTCGGGGTGTAGTGTGTGGTAGGGATGGGAATCATTTACAGCCTGTGTGGTATGGGTCAGGGGGGTAGCGTCCGCGTGCAACTGAAGGGATCCTGCTAAGATCCAGGTAAACATGAAGGTTGTCTTCATCTTTCCGTCTTTCAGTCTTCTTCTTTTTCTTCTTCTGGTGTTCCTGAGGTTCCGGAGTTCTATGGACACAAGCATAATATCTGTTATTATCTGGCTTAAGATCTCGTATGTCTGTCTGTCTGTCTTTGTTGCCAATTACCCATTATAATTGGTCACCATCTGTGACTCCCTCATTTTTTAAAAAACCAAATCTTTGGACAAGACATCTGAGAAAATTACTGACGCAGTGCGAGCTGTCTCACAGCCTGTGCGATCTACCATCCTAGTGTTTGAGGATGTAAATAGCATATGGAAGCAACCTAAGGGTTGCCAAAAACAAACAAAAGAATTTCGAACGTAACGAGCCAAAATGGGTAAGAAATGGGTGGAATCCCCGGGTAGGGCGGTGATCAGTGCCGTTTGTGCTCTACCCGAGCGTAGCTGACCAGAGGGGGTCCTCAGGCAGGGCGGGGACCAGTAATTTTTCTCCACTGCCTGATCGACCGGCAAGAACGGGTAAGAATGTGGTTGTCGTGGGGGCTGCCTCTCATGATCGAATCAGGAAAGTAGCTATGAGTGGTGTCTGTCGGTAAACTAGTTCCTTTGAATGGTTGTCTGTGGACAAACTTGTTCCATTAACAGTCATTGGGCATCAAAAGGGTGGTGGCGTGGGCCCATGAAAAACTTTTAAATTCACAAACAACATTTAACATGTACATTAAATGAACAAACACACAACAAACATGGTGCAGGTTCCATCAGAAAGGACACCGTATCTCTCCATCGGTTCCTTTTTTTTTTCATCATGTGGACACCTCATTGATCAATAACAAACAGGGTTGCAAAGGGATTTGGTTGGTGAGAGTCAGACTCTATGTCATCATCTTCTCCCGGCTGCCATACTCTTGACTGGAGTAGTTTGGCTAAAGCTGCTTGGGGTGAATTGGGATTCATCTCATCATTCCGGATGAGGCTGTGCCAGAATCGTGTGTCAAGGTTGGAGCTGCTAGGCTGTAATCCGTGACCATCGGGCGGTGGATCTGGGTCAGGGGCTTTGATGTATGTGATTTCGAAGGGGTCACTGGAATCATGCTCGGATTCGCTGGGAGTGGGGCCTGGTGCAGGGGTGTAATTATAAAGTGGTGTGCTGTGGCTGTCGTCATTGCTGTCGCTATCACTGTCACTGTCGCTGCCGGTTGAAGGAAGGGAGAGGCGGAGTCGTGCCTCTGGGGATGGAGTTGAAGTGTCTGAGGACGGACTGGACTGGCTGGGGGAGGGTAGGAATACGTCATCTGTGGGTGAGGCGTGCTTGTCTGCTGCTGCGAGCAAGATGTGGTGTGAATGGTTGTTCTGCGAGCCATAAGCCTTAAGCTGGTTTATGTGAAACCACGCAGACTTGCCATTGGGATATGTGATCTTGTATACTGAGGGGCTTACTTTGTCTGAAATGGAGTACGGTCCGGAGAATTTGGGGGAAAGGAATGAACTGGGGTTCTGTAGGGAAAGCATCACTTGCTGCACTACTACAAACTCAGTGGCGTATACCATTTTATCGAAACAAGCTTTGCTTTGTTTCCTCCTGGTCCCAAGTCTCACAGCTGCTGCGAGCTGGGCTGCCTTTATGTTCTCAATAAGCTGCGGTACAGCATTTTCATGCGTGAGGGTGGTGACTGCGGGGCTGGCCAAATCCAGTCCTAATAAATACTCTGTCCCTTTCATGGGGCGTCCGGTCATGAGGGTGTGGGGGGTGTATCCTGTGGACGTGGATACCGTGTTTCTTAAGAAAATTAAAGCAAATGGGAGAATTGAATCCCAGGTGCTGTTGTTCTGTTGTACCATTTTCCTGAGAGTGGCTTTTAGAGTTCTGTTCATCCTCTCTACAATGCCGCTTGACTGGGGGCGGTAGGCTATGTGAAACTTTTGCCTGATTCCGAAAATTGTGAGGATGTTTTTCATTACTCGTCCTGTAAAATGGGAGCCTTGATTGGACTCTATACTGCGTGGGAGGCCCCATCTTGTAAAGATGTGCTGTGTTAGTATTTTAGCTGTTGTCTTGGCCGTATTCGCTCTCGATGGAAAAGCTTCCGCCCATTTTGTGAAGGTGTCGATGACCACCAACACATACTTATAACCATTTCTGCAGGGGGGTAGAGGTCCTATATAATCTATCTGCAAATTTGGCCAGGGGCCATTAGCAGGGTGGGTGTGACTAAGCTGAGCCTTTCTTGCATATTTGTCCGGATTGTTCTGGGCACAGATCAAGCAATTTTCAATATAGTGAGTAACATCGGCTTTTAAATCAGGCCACCAGCAGAGAGGTCTGAGGTGGGTGAGGGTGGGTTCAATGCCTTGGTGTCCATGATTGTCATGGAACTGACAAATAATCTGGTTCCTGTCCTGGCTGGGAACTACACAAATGCCTTCTTTCAAAATCACACCGTCGTGTGTGGTGATTGTGTTTTTAAACTTGTCGTATGGGGCTGGGAAGGTTCCTTTTAAAACTTTCCTGAGTTTTTAATCTTCCTTCTGGGCATTTGCTAGGCTGTGAATGTTGGTCTGTGAGACCTGAACCGCGTGCACTGAGGTGCTCTCGGGCGGGTTCCAAAAGTAACCATGTCTGGAACCTGCCTTCGCTCGGGCGTCTGCTTTAACATTACCAGGTGGGGAAGAACGGTGATGACTGCAAACTTTAATTATACCGTATTTCCTATCTTTAGCTGTCTCTAGGATATGCCGGAGTAATGGGGCTGAGGGGAGGGGCTTTCCATCTGCGGAAACAAATCCTCTAGTTTCCCACAGGGGTAGGAATTCCGTTAAGCTATTACAGACATATAAGCTGTCCGAATATATGTCTGCTGGGGTCGGAAATGTGTCAGGGTGGTCTACAATGTAAGCTATGGCTTCCAGTTCTGCTGCCTGCGAGCCTAGGTGTCCTGGCAACTTTAGTGAAATCTCATCAAGGGCGCATCCCTGCACGTCCTCTACATAAATGCCGCAACCGGTAATTCTCTTTCCGTTCAAAACTGTGGAGGAGCCATCCACATAAATTTTCAGCGGTGCGCACGTGTCTGTTGCCTGGGGTCTCTGGGGTGTATTTCCTGCTTTCCTGGGAGCTGACTTAGGTATAAATGGGCTTGTGTTGTGCTTTGTGGTGATGATCTCGCACTCATGTGGGGTACCTGCATATTGCAAATTATCAGCTAGGAAAGTGTGAGTCTTGTTTTTTTAAATTGCAATGTCCCGTCCCTGTAAAAGAAGGGTCCAACGGGCCGCACGGATTTAGCTGACTGTGCCATCTTTATGTCGACTGTCTAATAATAACTGTGTTGTGATGTGTTCAGTGAGAATGGTGATGGGGTTGAGTCCTGTAATGTAGGCAAAGTACTGTACTGCCCAAAAAACTGCGAGCAGGTGACTTTCGCAGGCACAAAATCCTTGCTCGACAGGCTCTAACACGCGTGAGGCGTATGCCACGGGGCGTAATTGGTCATGGCGCTCCGGGAGGAGCACGGCCGAAAGGGTTTGG
Source organism: Scyliorhinus torazame (assembly GCF_047496885.1). Taxonomy (NCBI): domain Eukaryota; kingdom Metazoa; phylum Chordata; class Chondrichthyes; order Carcharhiniformes; family Scyliorhinidae; genus Scyliorhinus; species Scyliorhinus torazame. The sequence continues at coordinate 159,994,388 of NC_092707.1, forward strand.
TTGGTGCTTGCAACTTCGATTGCGTACGGGGGAAATGGATCTGGGACCTGTAATGCGGGGGCTGTGCTGAGGGCTCTTTTTAAAGCATCCACGGCATCCGTGTGCTGTGGAAGCCATTCCCAAGGTGCCTGGTTCTTGAGAAGGTCAGATAGGGGCGCTGCTTTTGTGGCGAAACCGTCGATATGGTTTCGGCAGTAGCCAACCAGTCCTAAAAATGACCGGAGGGCTGAGACATTATGGGGAAGGGGCAATTTGACGATCGAGTCAATTCTCTTTTGCTCGATCTCGCGTTTACCATGAGTGATTACTGTACCCAAGTAAATCACTTTTTCCCGCAAAATCTGGGCTTTCTTGGGGTTGACTTTACATCCAATATGTTTTAGGAGTGCTAGGAGTTCGGCGAGAAGCGAAATGTGCTCTCCCTTTGTGCTGTCTGTAGTAGCAAGTCATCTACATACTGGACCAGACAATCGAGGCGGGAAAATTTTGCTGGTCCATTTGCCATTGGAAAATGGAGGGGGAGTTGTGGAAGCCTTGTGGAAGGCACGTCCACGTATATTGTTGTCCCTGGAATGTAAAGGCGAATTTGTACTGGCACGTTTTATCCAATGGAATGGACCAAAAGCCATTGCTAATGTCCAAAACAGAATTTTTTTTTGACTGGAGTTCCTGTTTGAGCATGGTCTCGGGACTCGTGGCTATGGTGGGGGCTGCTACTGGGGTTACTTTGTTCTGTTGCCGGTAATCAATGGTCAGTCACCATGATCCATCGGGTTTCCTGACGGGCCAAATCGGTGCGTTGTTCATGGAGGCTACTGATCTGAGTACGCCTTGATCAAGCAAACTCTATTACTTTGGAGATTTCTCCCTCTGCTTCTTGGGGAAAACCATACTGCTTTTGGGGTCTGGGGTCGGGACCTGTAATGTTTAGCAAGCCAGCTATCTTGCCACACTCGTACTTGCGCTGTGTAAATGCTGCTTTGTGTTGCTGCAGGCCTTCCCTAACCTGTCTGTCCTGACTAATGGCTCGAGGGTCGAACCAGAAGTCTCATACTGAGCTAATCCTGTTTTCATAGTCTCCAACTGTGAGCGTGGCGGGGGCTCATGCTGCCTTTGCCATTTTCCATACACATTTATTAGCTGGATCAAAAGAGAGGTTGTGGGAGCTCATAAAACCGATTCCTGGGATATTTTCAGCTGTCTGGGGTAGATCGGCCAAAACTACGGGATGTTTAGTTGTAATGTTCCCTATTTGTATCGCTACAGTGGCTGTGATGTGTCCTTGTTGTAAATGACCAGTGAAGCCGCTGAGTGTGATTGTCTCTGTTGTGGGCCACGTGTCTCGCTGAAACATCGTGGAGGAATTGAGTGTGGTGCGGAACCCTCCTGTGTCCCAAAGAAATTTTACGGGGTGTCCCTGGACTTTACCTGCTACGACCGGTCTACCGGACTTGTCCCAAAGGGTGTCGCAGACCCAAGGTGGGTAGCCCGAACACCATCAGTCGGTGCCGTTCATGTCTATGTTCTCTGAACGGGCGCTAACGCTATGGATTGGCTTTGCCCTATTCTTATTTAGCGTGCCTGTCTGCTGTTTTCTCTGCTGCTTTTGGGGCGCGTTGCACTCTCGTGCAAAGTGTCCTAATTGTCCACAGTTGTAACATTCCTGGGATTTAGGCTGCGGTGGGCTGTTCCTGCCCTCATTTACCCATGCGGGGTTCTGGTGCGCTTTTACTGGATTCATGTCTGCCTGCTCTTCCTCGGGTTTTGCAAACTGATTGCTCCCAAGCGTGGGACAATCTCTTCAAAACCCATTTCTCGTTGTGGGCCTTGTCTGAGGGGTCGTAATTTGCGCAAGCTCTCTGTCCTGCCTCTGTCGCATGAGAGACTCGGATTCAAGTCCATTTGGCCATATTATCTGCGGACAAATGGGCGCGGGCGAACTCTCCAAATACTGCTGTGAAATGTATCCACAAGTGCCCAGCAAATGCTGTGGGGTGCTCTGTTTTCTTTTGCTTACACTTGTTTAGACCTTCTACGGGGTCTCCTCTGTTATAGCCGATCGCATCCAGGATCGCTGTGTGCGCTCCTACATTCTTGGAGTGTGCTTCCTCCTACATTCTGTGGGTCGGGAAGGGCTGCCACGACTGAAGGGTCGAGGCTTAAAACTGTGAACTTCACTTGCTCCTTTTCGTCCAGGCTGCACATGGTAGCCTGCTGTTTAACTCTAATGAAAAACTGGTGGGGGTCTGATGTGGGAAGGAACAGTGTAATATTTCCACACGCGTCCCGTAATTGGGTCACGGTTAATGGGGTTGTATATAGGAAATCTGCGTTTCCTTCTGCTGTGGCCCGGCGGTGTGTGTTTACAGGGTTCATGCCTGTTGAGTTGGGGGTTGGGGTGCTTTCCTCTTTTGGGGTTTTTCTTGCGTACATATCCCATGTACGTATCTGTGGGCAGTTTCATTTAACTCCTGCCAATCGGGGCCATTTTCCTGGTCTAACTGGGGTCCAAACATACTTTGAAACCCATTCTGGACAGAAAGCAGAGATTGCAATTCTGCAATTTGCTTCCGGCACTTTGCGACATCTACGGAGCTCTGCCTTTGTTCCGTTGTGGAATTGTGGAGCGCTCGTAAGGCTACTTTCAAATCATTGCATTGTTTCTGCAATTTCTCTACCTGTTGCTCGGTTTCTTGTCTTACCAAGACCGCACGTTGCGTGTCCTGGTAGGCCTTATAATACTGGGTCTGAAAACTACTCAAATGGGCGAGACAAGCCTGGTGTGCCCTCTTGGCATCATCCACCTCTCTGTCCCTCACTGCTGACTGTTCTCTCAAATCTTTATTCTCCTTCTCAAACTCGCTCACATCTCCCTCACTATTTCTGTCTCTCTCCTCAATCTCTCTACGGAGCATCCTAACAACCTCCTCTGTGCCTCGCAATTGTGCCAAGCAGGACACGATTGCCATCGGCTTGCGAACTTTCCCTAAGCTCTTCTTGTGGACCTCTGACAGGTTCCCCCACCAAGTATGTCCTATACTCCTGGGACCTCTTTCGTCATTCGCGCAGAATTCGCTCCAAAGGGGCCATCCTTTCCCTTTGAGGTACTTTCTGATTTCCTCTTCCCATACGGGACACTGTCCTACTCTACTGGTCGCTGCGTTCTCAAATCCCTGGGGGTTCATAAGGCGTTCCATTGCCTTCATTGCCATTTTCTCTATCTGGGTCCTCTACTGAATTTGGAACAGGGGGTGATAAAGTGGTGATGTAAACACAGGTACGGCTTACGCTAATTTCCGGCCTACAAAACTCCCGACAGTTTTACGCACAAAATCTCTCAGGTTTATCTTATATCCCTGTTCGTACGCATGCATTAAAACACTTCTGAATCGTGGAGGTTTGATCAGTATTGTTCTCACACTTGTGATTTTACTGTTTCCAATTGGATTCCAATTCAAATTTGGGTTCTCTCGGAATGGTTTGGCCACTTCTAAATCGAGTCCCGGCGGAGTTGCCAGTAAATATTGCTAATTGTGTTTCTCTTTATTTGGCTCTGAAGATGGCGGCCAATATGGTCACCTCCCTTAATTCTAATTACGTTTTGCTCTAGAGTCAGCAGGTATCTCTCGATACTGCCACAAGGTTCAAAACCGAATACTGATCAAAGACTCGATACACCAGTTAGTAAGTTCAAACTCAATGCTCATTTATTTACACACAGTCAAATATACTCATGCACAAAACTCTACAGACTAAACTATCACTACTGCTGAAGCCTATACTTAGCTTCAGGCGCCCACTCAGTCAGAGGAACAATGGCCGTTATTCAGTTCTGAGGCTGCTGGGGTTGACGGGTATGGAATAACAGCTAGGAGCGTCTGTCTGGTAACGTGCGTTGACCTTGGACTTACTTGTTCTGATGCAGCTTTGGCAGGTCTCTACTCGGTGACAGCAGGAGCCACGAGAGAACGATTCTCTCTTGGGTGTTCCTTCTTATACCCAAAGGGGGCTTCGCGCTCTTTTGGGTATGCCTTGAAATTGGCCCCAATTAATTGGGCTGTTTCTCAATCGTTCTTATCGATTTCCTCCAATAAAGGGGTGGGTGCCCTGATGGCAGGGCGTGTCCTAGGTGGCCGTTGGCCTGCTTTGTTCTGGTCTCCTCTGGCACCGGGGTGTCTGCCTTGGTATCGTTTACTTAAATGTTACTCTTTTGTCCTCGGAGATGGCTCATTAGTATGGCAATGGGTTTGCAGTTTCAGTCGTGTCTGGGAGCTGCGGCTCCAATCAACAGACAAACCATGCACCTGCTTGCTTTCTCAGTATTGTCCATTTTCCCTGCAATCTTTCTTTGCAAAGTGTCCATTTTGTAATCGGGAAGTGGCCATCCCAGATGGCTACACCATCCAGGACAAATCAGCCTGCTTGATTTGCACTTCATCCACAAATATTCACTCCCTCCACCACCGATGCACAGTGGCAACCATGTGCTACAAAATGCACTGCAGAAACTCACTGAGACAGCATCTTCCAAATCCACGACCACTAGCTTCGAGAAGGATACATGGGAACATCACCATCTGTACGTTCCCCTGTAAGCCACCCACCATCCTGTTTTGGAAATATATCCCTGTTCCTTCACTGTCACTGGGTCAAAATCCTGGAATTCCCTCCCTAACAGCACTGTGGGTGCATCTACACTTCAGGGACTGCAGCAATTCAACAAGACATCTCACCACCACCTTCTCAAGGGTAGGGAGGGTTATACAGATTGTGACATGCCACAATGAGCACTATGGCTGAAAGAACAAAGCATGCATGCCTGTTGTGTCTCCTGAGTCCTTTTCAGTGCTGATGTCCTATCTGCTGGCCATGCGTGACATCACGACTGGTTCTATCCCTTAGACTGCCTGATGTCCTTATCAGCATGCCTGGAGTGGGTAGAAGTTTCACTTACCCTGGGGGGAGTGAATCAGATCATTCATCCTCTTTTGGCATTGCAGAGCAGTTTCCCATGTGCTGATCTGCCCCGTGACCTTCTCCCAGGTCGGTGTAGTCAGGTCGAATGACCTCCAGCTCCCATCCCAAGGAAAGAGGAGCTCCTGTTTTTCTTGAACAGTCTGGGGAGAATCCCCAGGGAAGCTTTGCTAAGCCGTGGTGCTGACAGTTTTGATCTTTTATGTGTCATGGATTACGTGTCCAACAGAACACCAGGACTGCATTGAGTGATTGTCTGTGCTTATAAAAAACATTTCATTGAGGCATTCGCAATTTTAACACTTTTAAACAGAAAAATCCAACAAAGACAAAAAACCCCATAATAACATAGCCACACCCCCCAAACACTTACCCCAATCAATATGGTCCATATAAATACTCCGTCTCACGGCCCTCCCTTCATTGGTTTTCCTACCCTTGTTCGTCACTTCCATGCCTGCCCCCTTTTCCTCCCCACCCCAATCCCGCCCCCCCCCCCGCCCCCGCTTGCTCACAGACTAATTTTCCTCAAAGAAGTCGATGAACGGCTGCCACCTCCGAGCGAACCCCTGTAACAAACCCCTTAAGGCGAATTTGATTTTCTCCACTCTGAGAAACGCTGCCATGTCGCTAACATGGGGGTTCCGAGTCCCTCCATCCCAGCAGAATCCATCTCCAGGCCACCAGGGAAGCAAAAGCCAAAACGTCGCCCTCTCTCCCCCCCTGGGCTCCCAGATCTTCCGACACTCCGAATATCGTCACCTCTGGACTCGGAGTCACCCTCTCTTCCAGGATCTCATCAGGACATCTGCAAATCCCTGCCAAAAGCCCTTCAACCTTGGACACATCCAGAACATGTGCACATGATTCGCAGGACTTCCCGCACAGCGCCCACACCTGTCCTCCACCTCCTCAAAAAACCTACTCATCAGGGCCACTGTCATATGGGCCCTGTGGACCACCTTGAACTGGATCAGGCTGAGCCTGGCACATAATCAGGTTGAGCCTGGCGTCCACTCTCCACAGGACCTCCTCCCATACCCCAATCTCCAACTCCCCTCCCAACTCTTCTTGCCACTTCCTCTTCACCTCCGCTATGGGAACTTGTTCCTAGTCCATCAGCTCCTTATATACGTCTGAGACCTTCCCCTCTCCAACTCCTGTTTTTGACACCACCTTTTACTGTAGCCCCCTTTGTGTGAGGCGCTGATAGCTCGAGTCCTGCCTCCGGACAAAATCCCGTACTTGCAGGTACTGGAACCCATTCCCGCCCGGCAACTCAAACTCTTCCTCCAGCTCCTCCAAACTCGGGAAGCCCTTCTCAATAGAAAGATCTCCAAATCTCTCGATCCCTGCCCGCTGCCACCTCCTAAAGCCCCCGTCCAGCCCCCCTGCCCCCGGAGCGAACCAATCGTTGTCACAGATCGCTGCCCACACCGACGCCCCCTCCAACCCCGTGTGTTGTCTCCACTGTCCCCACATCCTCAGGACTGCCACTACCACCGGGCTTGTGGAGTACCGAGCCGGCGAGAACGGCAGAGGTGCCGTCAACAAAGCCCTCAGGCTCATGCCCTTACAAGGTGCCGCCTCCACCCACTCCCACACCGAACCCTCCCCCACTACCCACCTCCTAACCATCGATATAGTAGCCACCCAGTAGTAATTGATAAAGTTAGGAAGAACCAGCCCCCCCTCGCCATGCCCCGCCCCAGCAGAACCTTCCTCACCTGCGGGGTTTTTACGGCCCAAATAAAACCCGAGATTGCCGCATTCATCTTCCTGAAAAATGCCTTAGGGATGAAAATTGGGAGACACTGAAATACAAACAGCAATCTCGGGAGGACTGTCATTTTCACAGTCTGTATCATCCCCGCCAGTGACAGTGGGAGCACGTCTCACCTTCGGAAGTCTCCTTTCATCTGTTCTATTAGTCTATCCAAATTCAATTTGTGAAGTTGACCCCATTCCTGAGCCACTTGAATACCCAGGTACCTAAAGCTCCCGCCCACCACCTTGAACGGCATCTCCCGCAAACTCTTCTCCTGCCCCCTGCCTGGATCAAAAAAACCTCGCTTTTACCCATATTCAATTTATAATCTGAGAACCAACCAAATTCCTCCAATATCCTCATAATCCCTCCAATCCCGCCCAGCGGGCCTGCAATGTATAAAGGAGCAAATCGTCCGCATAAAGCAAAACCCTGTGTTCCACCCCCCTCGTAGTATCCCCCGCTAAATGTTTGATGCTCGCAGCACCATTGCCAAAGGCTCTATGGCCAGGTCAAACAGTAGTAGGGAGAGTGGACACCCCTGCCTCGGACCCCGATACAAGCTAAAATACTCCAAACACACCCGATTCGTCCTTACACTCGCCACTGGTGCCTGATAGAACAACCGGACCCAATCCACAAATCCCTGCCCGAACCCAAACCATCCCAGAACCTCCCACAAATATTTCCATTCCACCCGGTTAAAACCTTCTGTGCATCCATGGCCACCACCACCTCGACCTCATGCCCCTCCATAGGCATCATTATTACATTTAAGAGCCGCCTAATATTGGTGCTAGGTGTCGCCCCTTAACAAACCCCGTCTGATCCTCCCCTATTACTCCTGGGACGCAGTCCTCGATCCATGTGACCAGGATTTTTGCCAACATTTTAGCATCCACATTTAATAAGGAGATTTATCTATATGACCCCAAGCTTTCCGGATCCTTGCTCCGTTTCAAGATGAGAGAAATCGATGCCTATGATAACGTCGGAGGGAGCATTCCCAAATTCTTTGACTCATTAAACGCCTTTACCAAAAGCGGCCCTAGCACCCCGGAAAACTTCTTCTAAAATTCCACCTGGTATCCATTCGGTCCCGGGGGTTTGCCCGATTGCATCGACCTCAGCCCCTCTTTTACCTCCTCAAGCCCGATTAAGGCCCCCAGACCCTCACCAGTTGCTCATCCACCTTTGGGAACTACAGCCCCCCCCCCCAAAGATTGTCTCATCCCCTCCTCCCCAGTTGGGGGGGTTCCGATTTATACAGCAGTTTACTATAACATTTTTGAAACACACCATTCGCCCCCGCCGGGTCCAAAACCACCTTCCCACCTGCGTCTCTCACTTTCCCTATCTCTCTCTTGCCGCCTCCTGCTTCCTCAACTACTAACTTTCTCCCCATATTCATAGACTGACCCCCCTTACCCTCCTCAGCTGCCCCACTGCCTTACCTGTGGACAGGAGCCCAATTTCCAGCTGCAGCCTCTAGCGTTCTTTCAAAAGCCCATCCTCCGGAGTCTCCGCATACCTCCTGTCCACCTGTTAAGATTTCTCCCACCAACCGTTCTGACTCCACCCGCTCTGCCTTCCCCTTGTGCGCCCAAATAGAAATAAATTCCCCTCTAATAATTGCCTTCAGTGTCACCCAGACCACCCCTGCCGACACCTCACCCGTATCATTGATCTTTATATACCCCCGGATGGCCTTCCTCACCTACTCACACACCTCCTCCTCCGCTAATAGCCACACATCCCACCTCCAATGCGGGCACTGGGCCTTTCCTTTACTCACTTGCAAGTCCACCCAGTGCGGGGCGTGGTCTGACACCACTATTGCTGAATATTCAGCATCTAACACCTCTGCTAGCAGCGTTTTGTCCATCACAAAGAAGTCTATCCGGGAATACACCTTATGTACATGGGAATAGAATGAAAATTCCTTACTCCTCTGCCTCCCGAATCTCCACGGATCCACCTCCCCATGTGCATCATAAACTCCCGGAGCTTCTTCGCCACTTGGGGAGAATGGGATCAAAGGCTAGGGGGAGAAATCAGGATAGGCTATTGAGTTGGATGATCAGCCATGATCGTAATGAATGGCGGAGCAGGTTCAAAGGGCCAAAGGGCACACTCCCTTCTCCCAATTTACAACCTTCAGGTAGTAATCTGCCTTCCTGTTTTTGCTTCCAAAGTGAATAACCTCACACTTATCCAAATTATACTGCATCTGCCATTGGTTTGCCCACTCACCCAACCTGTCCAGATCATGCTGTAGGATTCCTGCATCCTCGTCACAATTCACCTTCCCACCTAACTTGATATCATCTGCAAACTTTGAGATGTTACATTTTGTTCCCTCATCCAACTCATCAATATATATTGTGAATAGCTGGGGTCCCAGCACCGATCCCTGTGGTACCCCACTAGTTACTGCCTGCCAATTTGAAAAGGACCCATTAATCCCTACTCTTTGTTTCCTCTCTGCCAACCAGTTTTCTATCCACCTCAATACATTTCCCCTAATCCCATGCGCTTTAATTTTGCACAATAATCTCTGATTCGGGACTTTGTCAAATGCCTTCTGAATGTCCAAATATACCACATCAACTGGCTCCACCTTGTCGACTGTACTGGTTACCTCTTCAAAGAATTCCAACATTTGTCAAGCATAATTTTCCCTTCAGAAATTCATGCTGTCTCTGACTGATCCTGCCACTGCTTTCTAAATGTTCCGCTATAAAGTCCTTGATAATGGATTCAAGCATTTTTCCCACTACCGATGTTAGGCTTACTGGTCTATAATTCCCTCCTTCCTTTCTACCTCCCTTTTTGAATATCGGAGTGACAGGAGCTACCCTCCAATCTGCAGGGACAGTTCCAGAGTCAACAGAATCCCGGAGATGACCACCAATGCATCCACTATTTCCAGAGCCACCTCCTTAAGCACTCTGGGTTGCAGATTCTCAGGCCCTGGGGATTTATCTGCCTTCAAACCCAGCACTTTTCCCACCATCATTTCTCTACTAATATCAATCTCCCTCAGTTCTTCCCTCTCACTAAGCCTTTCATTCTCCAACATTTCTGGTATCTGATTTGTGTCCTCTTTTGTGAAGACAGAACCAAAGAATGTATTCAATTGATCAGCCATTTCTTTGTCCCTTATTATGCATTCCGCTGTTTCTGTCTGTAGGGGGCCTACATTTCTCTTTACCAATCTCTTTCTCTTCACATATCTATAGAAACTCGTAGTGTCAGTCTTTATGTTCCCTGCAAGTTTCCTTTCGTACTGTACTTTCCCCTTCTTAATCAATCCCTTTGTCCTTCTTTGCTGAATTCGAAACTGCTCCCAACCCTCAGACCTATTATTTTTCTTGGCCAATCTGTATGCTTCTTTGTATCGGATACTATTTCTAATTTCCTTTGTAAGCCATGGATTGGCCCTCTTACCCCCTTTGTTTTTGTGCCAGACAGGAATGAACAGTTGCTGTAGTTCCTCCATGCGTTCCTTGAATGTTTGCCATTGTCTATCCACTGTCATCCCTTTAAGTAACTCTCCCCAATCTATCAAGGCCAACTCACACCTCATATCTTCATAGTTCCCTTTATTAAGATTCAGCACCCTAGTCTCCAAATCAACTACTTCACTCTCCATCTTGATAAAAATTTCTATCATGTTATGGTCGCTCATCCCCAAGGGGTCTCATCCAGCCAGATTGGCAATGACTCCCTTCTCATTACACAGTACCCAGTCTAGGATGGCCTGCTCTCTAGTTGGTTCCTCCACATATTGGTCAAGAAAACCATCCCGTATACACTCCAGGAATTCCTCCTCTACAGCATTGGAGCTAATTTGATTTGCCCAATCTATGTGAAGATTAAAATCACCCATGATCACCGATATTCCCTTGTTACATGCATCTCTAATTTCTTGTTTAATGCCATTCCCAACCTCACCACTGCAGTTTGGGGGTCTATATATGACACCCACTAATGTTTTTTGCCCCTTGGTATTTCTCAACTCTATGCATACAGATTCCACACTGTCAGAGCTAATATCCTTTCTCACTACTGTGTTAATTTCCTCTTTACCCAGCAGTGCCACACCATCACCTTTTCTTTTATGCCTGTCCTTCCTAAATACTGAAAACCCTGAGACATTCAGTTCCCATCCCTGTTCACCCTGCAGCCATGTCTCCGTAATCCCAATTATATAATACCCATTTATATCTATCTGCGGGATTTGTTCATCCACTTTATTGCAAATGCTCTGTGTATTAAGGCACAAAGCCTTTAAGTTTGTCTTTTTCACAATATTTGTCTTGCTCCCTATACATTTCTCTTGCCTTCTCCTGCAGTCGCTTCTGCTGGTCCCACATCAGTTCCACCTCCGCTGCCATCGAGGCAAACTGATCTCCATGCTCCCCCACCAGCTCCTCCAACTTCTGGATCGCCTGTCCCTGGGCTGGCAGTCTCGGCTCAACGCAGTCATCCACCTCCTTGACTGAGTCCACTGCCTGGGCCAGGTCCTCCAAACCTTCTTTCCGTTGTTGGGTGAACTTCTCTTTCAAGAACCTCACCAGCTCCTCCGTCGACCACTGAGCCAGTAGGGCTGACCCCTGCCCTTCCGCCATCTCTGCGTGCGTTACCTGCACCACACCCATCTCAACCAACTGATTTCCTCTTTTTCGGGCACTTCTGGTCAGCAGCTCCACAAACTAGGGGGTCAATCTCCCCTGCTCACACTCCTACACCTTTTTCCTTCACAATTCCAACTGCAAGCCGGGGGAAAGGCTGCAAAAAGGCCGCCACAAGCGGGAGGTACCACATATGCGACCACTCACTCCATGGTCGCCACCGGAAGTCTCCCGCAGGTGCCATTTACATATGGCACCTGGACTTTCAGCCCTTGAGGTAATGACGGGGTGGACAAATCCCTGCCCCCCCTGCCTGCCATTAGGTTCACCAAGCTCCTTTCTGAGCTATAATTGAAGAGCTGAAAAGCAGAAGACTGCACGAGTTCATCTGAACAACAGCTGCCCAGCGGGAATCGCACACACTGTCTGGCCAGCCACCGAACTTAGTCTGCAGAACAGAAAATTCCACCCATGGTGTTTTTGTATCCCTCTTGCACCACTACCAAAATCCGATTAACATAGATTTCAAGTGAAAATTGAATTTCTGTAATATAGATTTTAGTCTTGTTCTGTCTTGAGCCAGTATTTTGCAATGTTGTGGAAAAAAATGCTACATGAATTTACCATCGGAACCTCCATTTCCTGTATTTTATATATATAAATAACATATTATATATTGTTATATAGTGATGTATGCACACACTCAGTAAATCTTCCACAGTCAGTTTAAAAATATCTAATTTTTATACTTACAAGCTTGTGACTGGGTTGCGAAAGGATATTGAGAAAGTAACTCTCGAGAGTTTACAACTTCACTGCGACAGTTGAAAATTAAATGAGAATGTTGACATAACAACCTACCTTGAAAAACTGATACAGACAAGCAGGTTAATCTGCTACAACTGTTGAACATTATAGTGAATTTATATTAAAATAAAGGACGTGCATTTACCCCCACAAAATGTTTTACAGGGAATCAAGAACCTTTGAAATGCAGTCACTGTTGTAGTATAGGATATGTGGTGGCCAATTTGTGCACAGCAAACTCCCACGAGAGGATAATCACCAGGAAATCTGTTGGTTGAGAGATAAATATGAACCAGGACACTGGGAGAACTTCCCTGCTCTTCTTTAAGTAGTGCAATGGAATTTTCCACAACCAATCCGAACAGATGATGCCTCGATTTAATACCTCGCCCCAAAAAACTGACTAATTCTTCCACTCAGTGATAACCTGACCCAACACTTTAACTTAGGTCAAGGAATAGAGTTTGAACTTGAACTTTTAACGTAACGGCAAGTCTGTACCCATTGAGCCATGGCTGACCATGATTAGTCTTCATATGTCAATCTGTGGTGTTGGAAAAGCAGCGAAAGGACAAACATCTGCAAGGGTAATTTGCTTTCAGCCTTTACTGATTAAAGTGCTGGTGTGTACGTTCTAGCTTATGTTGTTCCTACAAATATGTTTAATATTGGGCTTCCCTGAACTGATAAAGCAAGTGTGAATTTGAGTAATTGAAATGTGTAAAAGTATTAAGATATTCAGAGAGGAATTTATTATGAACGCCCTAGTGCTTGTACAGAATGATGAGGGACAGGAGCTATGTGGCAGACACAAATCAATGATGTAGTCATTACAGTTGATCTGGTGTCACATGATCCGCTGATATGGTTTGAAGTCGTTCTGTGCTATTTTAGAAACAGTGCAAATCATACAACACAATATAATGGAAAGCATTAACCCCATTTCTGGAATCTTGCTGTACATACATTGGCTATCGTGATTCCTACGTCACAACAGTGACTACATGCTATGGGCGCAATTTAATGCCCCCTCCTGAGGGGGAAATTTAATTGGGCAAGAAGTTGTGGATTGGGGGCTCCGACCCCTCTGCCCAATTAAGTCCAGGGCAGGAAGGCTCGTCAATGGAAAACCCTAACTCCAATGCCTATTGAGACTCTTAAATAGACCAGTAATGCGCAATTAAGGGCCTGTCCCACAGCTGCTGGTGTCCAAAAAGAAGTGGGCAGTGCAGGCACAACATAGGGAGCCCGAAAAGCAAGCCCGAGGGGCTCTCATTGTCAGGCACTCAATGCCTGATTGAGGGATCCAGCATGGGAAGGGGAGGCCTGCTAAAAATAACTTCATGTCCTTTCTTTGGACACCCCTGCTCCTCACTCTCAGCCAGGAAACTCCTCCATGCCCTCACTTATGTGTGACCTGCTTCCTTCTAAGCTCCTGGGCCACTAGTGGGTCCATTGCTGGCAACCACCACTGCTCCTGATGGCACTATCAGCAAGGGAGAGTTTCCACTCTCTGACTGACTGGCAGTTCCATCCCCATGGTCCTTAATATGAAAGGTCTTTCCCAATGAGGTGACATAAGACTCTCTGCATAATCCCTGTCGCGGGAATTAAATTCTGCCCCATTAGCTGTTAAGCACTTCAGGATATCCTGAGGTTATGGAGGGAGCTATATTAATGCAAATTTCTGTAATGGTGGAAACATTCCCACCCGTTGTTCATTCAACAAAGCCTGATTTCAGTTCATTCAGGCAACAGATTTAATTCAACAGATATTTTCAGTAAGAGTCACAATACACGAGAAGCCTGGAAACATATGGGGCTGGAATCTCCAAACATGGGGCTATGTCCACACGCTGGCGTACAAATGCTGGTGTTTCACGGAAGACTTTCCTTAAAAAATTAAGAGCTATTCACCTACCTGCAGGGGGCTTTAGCTGCGATACGGGCCCCCGCACTTCCGGTTCCGAGTCCGCCCACGTGCACGACGGCGGCTTCCAGCGACTGAGTCGAACGCGATGGCGGACTCAGCCGGTGGACCTGGACCAACAAACAAGGGGCGCGATTCTCCACTCCCACGCCGGTTGGGAGAATCGCCTGGGCCGCCAAAATTTCCGGGGGCGCCGGTCCGACGTCCTCCCGCGATTCTCCCAAGCGGCGGGAACGGCCCGGTCGAGTTTCGCGGTCCGCAGGCCGGAGAATCGCCGGAGACACCCAAAATGGCGATTCTCCGGCACCCCCGCTATTCTCAGGCCCGGATGGGCCGAGCGGCCAGGCCAAAACAGCGGGTTCCCCCTGGCGCCGTCCACACCTGGTCGCTGCAGTCGTGGGCGGTGCGTGAACGCTGGGGGGGGGGCGGCCTGTGGGGGGGCGAGGGGGGATCCTGCACCGGGCTTTACCTGGAATGTGGGGTGGCCCGCGATCGGTGCCCATCGATCGTCGGGCAGTCCTCTCTGAAGGAGGACCTCCTTCCTTCCGCGGCCCCGCAAGATCCGTCCCCCATCTTCTTGCGGGGCGGATTTGGACAGGACGGCAACCACGCATGCGCGGATGACGTCCGTTATGCGGCGCCGGCCGCGTCATCTATGCGGCGCCGCTTTTACGTGGGCGACAAGGCCTGGCGCGGGTAGATGACGCGGCCCCGATACTGGCCCATTGTCAGGGCCTGAATCGGTCGGGACCGGGGCCGTTCCGCGCCGTCGTGAACCTCGACGGCGTTCACGACGGCGCGGCCACTTCGGCGTGGGAGTGGAGAATCCCGCCCAAGGTCCCAACGATCTGCCTCATGCCGCTCCATCGGACCCGACCGATCGCCGCCCCGACCCCCATCAGGATGACTGCAGACTGAGTCCGCAGTCATCGCGTGAGAGTCCCGATTGGCCAGATGTGGTTAGAATCACGCCATTGGGAATTCGGCTGCTCTGGACCGAAGCATCGCTGGGAGGGCCTCTGGCAATGGCCCCTCAGTCAAGCCGCGTAAATCGCGCGCGAGCGTTTCTCCAGGGACTGGCACCGGGCCCGATTCGGGCATAAAAGTGGATTCTCTGCCCCCGCGCCAAACACAATTTCGGCGTGGGGCTCTGGAGAATCCAGTCCCAGATGTCAGTTTGCAATACTCCTGCAATTAACATCAAACAGTCTATACCGGTGATATCACGAGTTAGATTTCTAGACCTACAGCAGAAGGCATCTGGCAACATCTGAATATTCTCCTGTAGAATCCTTAGGCTGAATGCAAGGCAGTTAATAAAACCATATGTTACGGTAATGGGTGCAATGCTTAGATATTTGTACAATGCCTCATTTCTTTTCCCTTTTGTAATTCCTTAAGCCCCCATCATCCTGACATACATGACGTAGATTTACAGAACATACCGAACAAGACTGCTCCCTTAAGCCTGCCAAGACTGCTCTTCATTTTATCTAATCAACCAAAAATAGTCATATCAGTGTTGATGACATATTCTTGTGAAATACACATATCTTTCTCGATAAAGAATGAAATATGATTTATTTTAGAGGAGGAAGTATAAGTTGTCATTCAGGCAATCTATAGCACACATGAGGGACGGGATTCTCTGTCCCGCCACATCCGCTTTCTGGTGTGTTGTGCCCCTGCCGACAGCGGGATCCTCCTTCACGTCAGCCGGCCAATGGGGTTTCCCACTGTG
Source organism: Scyliorhinus torazame (assembly GCF_047496885.1). Classification (NCBI taxonomy): domain Eukaryota; kingdom Metazoa; phylum Chordata; class Chondrichthyes; order Carcharhiniformes; family Scyliorhinidae; genus Scyliorhinus; species Scyliorhinus torazame. Next base: position 160,010,245 of record NC_092707.1, read on the forward strand.
GGCACCCCAATGGCGTTGAGAAATCCACTTGGGTGAGAGCGCTGTCGGCGAAACGGAGAATCTTGCCGACGGAGAATCCAGCGCGAGGTGTTTCCCGGTTGTTTACCATCTCAGTCACATTGTCAAACAGTTGAAACATTTTTTTAATGATTGTAATAATTATGTCCTGAGTACGTTGTTTATAGAAATACTGGGCGGGATTTTCCAGCCTCCCAGCTGGGAGTTCTCAGAGGTGGCAGGTAACATGGCATTCATTACGGCAGGATTCTCCGCTCCAGCTGCTGTCAATGGGAACTCCCATTGAAGCCACGCCATGCTTCTGGAAAACCCATGGGCGGGGTGCACTTCCGGCGGGACCAGAGAATTTTGCTGCCAACGAACGGCAGGAGAATTCCGACCATTTAAAAAAAAATTCTATCATGGGATATGGGCATCGCTGAATAGGCCAGCATTTGTCGCCATCCCTAATAGCCCTTGAGAAGGTGGCGGTGAGCTGTCTTCCTGAACCGCTGCAGCCCATGTGGCATAGATACACCCATAGTGCTGTTAGGGAGGCAGTTCCACGATTTGGTCCAGCATCAGGGACATATTTCCAAGTCAGGGTGGTATGTGGCTTGGAGGGGAACTTGAAGGCAATATTGTTCCTTTGCATCTGCTGTCCTTGTTCTTAGAGATCGGAGGTTCAGAAAGCGCTGTTGACTCGGTGCTTGGTCAGCTTGTTCGGTGAATTGGACATTCTGAATTCTCCCTCAGTATACCCAAACAGGTGCCGGAGTGTGGCAACTGGGGGGTTTTCACAGCAACTTCATTGCAGTGTTAACATAAGCCTACTTGTGACACTAATAAAGATTATTATATAGTTGTTGCAGTGTATGTTGTAGATTGGATACACTCATCCAGGTTACAATTTTGCATATAGCAGGTTTAATAGCAAAACAGGATGGAAATTGAAAACTGTACTATACTTTTCAAAGTCGACGGTCTTATCATTCTCATCTCATTTTCAAAGACAACCAATTACTACTCTGTAAAATGTGCCATTATTCTCCCATTGATAGGAAAAAATGCACAGAAGGCGGTCATTCAGCCCATTAATCCTTTGAAATGGCATCTAATTAATCCCACACTTTCTCCAAAGCTATGCAAATTGCTTTTTTTCAAGTATATATCTAATTATCTTTTGAAGATTAATATTGAATCCACTTCTACCAGCCTTTCAGACCGTCATTCCAAATCATAACAACTCCAGAGAATCCATCAGGGCAGAAGGGGGCCATTTGGCCCATTGAATCTGCACTGACCCCACTAAGAGCACCCTACCTAGGGCCAGTCCACCACCCCATCCCCATAACCCCACCTAACCTGCATATCATTGGATATTCAGGGGCAATTTAGCATGGCCAATACACCTAACTGGACTCACTGTGTAACAAGTTCTGGTATCCCCTACAGCGCTTTTGCCAATTACCTTCAAACTGTGTCCCTGGGTTATCAATTTTCCGCCAATGGAAACAGTTTCACTCCAACTGTTCACAATTCTGAACACCTCGACTCGATCTTTGTTTAAACATTCGCTGCTTTTAAGAGAACAATTTCAGCTTCTTGAGATCTCCAGGTAGCTGAAATCTCTGATTCCTTGGACTATTCTAATAAGCCAACTCTGCATAGACAGTTTGGACTGAACAGGTTTACACAGTGCGGATCAACGTATGGACTGAACTCCTACAAAGGCAGATAGTACGGAACTATTTAAGGGAAACTCATGTCCATATTTTAGAGAAGGAATAATTAACGAATATTAGATCTTGGGACTGGCAGACTCGTCTCAAGTGTCATTTCCAATCCTCTACTTTCCCATCTACTTATTTTGAAGGAAATTGTTGTCAAATTGGGATAGGAGAAAATAACCAACCATTAATTGAAAGGTAAGATTTGGATAGATGGCAGAGCTCTCCATTCACACAGAATGATCAAGATTGAAAATTGACTTTGCGGTTGAGAAGAGGAGACGAAAACCTGAGAATCATTTTTTTAAAATGTTGGATGTTGAAATTGGGAGCCTCTTGAAATGTTTTAAATAGTGAATCTAGGATTGGCCAAATGATTTTCCTCATCAGTATGTATTGTGTGATAATAATCAGTTCAAAACATAAGCACACAACTTTGGTTTGATCAATGTAGCAATATGTTTGGGCGTGCCCAAGTTGAACATGCTTTGGGAGACAGGTTGCCTGTTCCTTCCTGCACATCACCAGTGTCACGTGTGAAATAGTGGCATTTCTGCTTCTTACTAGGCTCAACTTGCATGACCTCAGGTTAACACCACAGCGGTATTTCCTCATTGGCCTGCTCTCCATAGTTGACCATGTTAGCTTCCTTGTAGATAAAAGGGAACGACGTCCCTGAATTTGACCACCAGGGGATAATATGGAGGAAGCTTGGGGACACATAGGGCACAATTCAACTAATTGGGAACAAAGTCCCATAGCAAGCGCGTTTAGCCGCGCGTTTCTCACCGTCCACAGTGCCGGGAAACACATGGCTATACAACGTCACTCGTATTGGATAGGGGGCCTCAGCAGGGAACACGCGGCTGAGGTTGCACATTGCCCCGTTTTGTACACTGGGGAGCTTAGCTCACCGGAACGTCCCAGTGTAGCAAGGGTTCGCAACGCCATTTAAAAATGGCATCATGGTCTCCAAGGCCCCGAAGTGGCCCCCCAACCCAAATGCACTATGGGATGGTTCCTGGTACCCCAGCACTCGCTCAACACCCAAACAGGGCCTTATAGCATGCTGCAAAAAAAATGCCAGCTTGGCAGTGCTAACCTGGCAACACCCACACCAGCTGGAGGTGTCACCTGGGCACCTTGACAGTGCTCAGGTGGCACCAGAAGTGCCAGGGCACCACCCTGCCCAAAAGGACTTGCAGCTGGAGGGGCTCGGATCTCCTGTGACACCCCACAAATGCCACTCCAGCTGGTCCCCATTTGTGGAGACCAGCACCAAACAGCACTCACCTGAGGTGTCCAAGGTGATGGGGATAGATCCCAAAGCTTCACGTACCTCAGGAATCTGCACATTAAAGTGAGACTAGCTGTCTCGTTTTAATATGCAGATTTGCCAAAAAGTGATCGTGCCCACATCTCGTGAGATCGCTTTAGATCTCGCGAGATGTTGGGAGCTGGGTAGATCCGGGAGTGGAGTCTCCCAGCTTTTATCAGCCACACTGTGTCACGATGAGCTGACTTTCAGGCACAGCATGACAATTAGATCGCACCCATCGAGTCACAGAACCAAACAACGTAGACACAGGCCCTTCGGCCCACCATGTCTATGCCGGCCATCAAATTCCAATCTTTACTACTCCCATTTTCCAGCACTTGGTCCATAGTCTACCCTGCTGTAGCGATTTAAGTGCTCATCCAGATGCTTAAATGTTGCACCCCTTACAACATTCCATGGCTTCACATAGGGTGCATGTTTGGAAAGACGACCCAAGGATCTAGTGCATACAATTAAGAAGTCAATTTTTAGTGGCCTGTCAAAACTAAAGACTTTGCGAATTTCCATTGACAAATCTTCAGTTAAAGGTCTTTAACTGGCCATCATGCTTGAACCGCTTTAATCAAGTTTCTACCCTTGTCACAGCAATTAAACCTTGAGGTTGCAATATCTATCTTTTGCCCTCTTTAATTTTTCATTTAAAAGCTGCTCCTCAGCACCATCATCAAAAGACAATCAGGTTCCACTTGTACGCTGACACCCGGCTCTACCTTACCACCATCCTTTTGACGCTTCTATTTTATTACTTTGTGCAATATATGTTATTCATTTGCTTCTTGCCAGGATGATCTTTAATTCAATGTTGACCAACACTCGTAGTCTTCCAATTAGAGCAAATACTTTATTGAGTAACGTTAACAAATAAACTGTGGGTTTGTTCTCTCTCCAACACTTATATTAGATGTTAAATAAACAAGGTTCAATAAGAATTAACTATGATTAACTACATCTATACTCTGAGCTGTCTCTCTACCTCTGGTCATTAGTCACTGTCCACACGAAGAGTCGGATCTTGACTTGAGTCTGTCTTTATATACCCATCTCTAGTTCTGCCATCTAGTGATTACTTAGCTGTTATGTTTATACATTAACCCCTTATGTACATACAGATATGCAGATCACTACAGCTTCCACTGTCTGTTTGTCATGTTGCTTTACGACACTCATTGCTCCAGGAGCAGAATTTACTCCAAATTAAACATTTAGAACTCAGAAGAGGTTCTCTTTAATCCCCTTTACAAAGCCCATTCCCCCATTGCCAATTACAGCCCCCTCCACAGTCATTGATTCAGGCTGGGCCAGAGTGTGTGCAGCCTTGGCATCCTATATGACCTCGAGGTGGATGTTGGGCGCAATATCCTCCCCGCCATAAAGGGTGCTTACTTCCATGTGCATCAAAGATTTCACACATCTATGTTCCCACCTCAGTTCATCTGCTCTTTATCAAATCATAGAATGATACAGCACAGAAGGAGAACAGTCCATCTATGTATATATGCAAGCTCTTTGAAAGAGCCATCCTGTCCAACTCCTCTGCTATTTCCCCACAGCCATGTGTATTTTTCTCCTTCAAGTATTTATTTAATTCCCTTTTGAAAGTTATTAGTGAATCTACTTTCATCATCCTTCAAGGCTGTGTATTCCTGATCATAAGAACTCATCGCGTAAAGATTTATTTCCTCTTTCTGACTCTAGGATATATTTGCAAATTGCCTTCAGTAAATGAATTCCCTGGCCAGGAATTGAATCCAGTCTGCAATCTAAATCCTAACCATGAGAGCACGATAGAACAACATGAATGCTTTGGGTACCACCAGACTTGACGACTGTAATGTTCTCCTCGACGGCCTGCCATCTTTGCGCTCCAAATACTTGGGGCGGGATTCTCCACTCCCGCGCCGAAGTGCCCACGCCGTCGTGAACGCCTTTGAGGTTCACGATGGCGCAAAGCGGCCCCTATCCCGACCGATTCAGGACCCGATAATGGGCTAGGAGCGGGGCCACGTCATCTACACGCGCCAGGCCTTGTCGCCATGTAAAGGCGGCACCGCATACATGGCGCGGTCGGCACCGCATAACTGGCGTCACCCGCGCATGCGTGGTTGCCGTCCTCTCCGAGTGCGCCCCGCAAGAAGATGGCGGACGGATCTTGCGGGGCCGCGGAAGGAAGGAGGTCCGCCTTCAGAGAAGACGGCCCGCCGATTGGTGGGCACCGATCGCGGGCCACCCCACATTTGAGGCACCCCCCAGTGCAGGATCCCCCCCCCCCCCCCCGCAAGCCGCCCCCCCAGCGTTCCCGCGCTGTTCCCAACGGCAGCGACCAGGTGTGGACGGGGCCGGGGGGAACCCGCCGTTTTCGGCGGGCCTCGGCCCATCCGGGCCTGAGAATAGCAGGGGTGCCGGAGAATCGCCATTTTGGGTGTCTCGGGCGATTCTCCAGCCTGCGGCCCGCGGAACTCGACGGGCCGTTCCCGCAGCTTGGGAGAATCGAGGGAGGGCGTCGGACCGGCGTCGCAGGAAATTTTGGCGACCCAGGCGATTCTCCCAACCGGCGCGGGAGTGGAGAATCGTACCGAAGAAGTCACCCAAAACCGACTGCCCATCCTGACCCAAACTGAATACTGTTCACCCATCTCCACTATGCCCACTGATCTAAACTTGCTCTCAGTTTAGCAATGCTTTCACCTTAAAATTCTCGTCCTTGTTCTCAAATCAAGCTATGGCATCACCCCTCTCTATCTCTGTAACCTCCTCCAGCGACAACACTGTGAAGTGGCTTTTCCTGAAATTCTGGCCAGTTGCAAGTCCCTCACTCCTTTCACCTCACCATTGAGGGCAGCACCATGAGTTGTCAAGGCCCAAAGCTCTGGAATACCAACCATAATCTTCTTTTTGTTTCTCCATCTCTCTTTTGCCATTTAGGATCTCCACAGAACCTAACCTACTTTTGTGACAAAGCTTTTAGTCATTCATTTTAATATTTTCTTCCATGCTCAGTGTCAATTTTTCTTGCATTTTGATATCATTTATGGGGTGTGGGCATTGATAACAAGGCCTTGCTAACAAGGCCATCCATAATTGCCATGGAGAATGTGGTCATGTGACTCAGCGATATAATTCCAAGTTGGGATCGTAAGTGACTTGGAAGGGAACCTGCAGGTGTTGATATTACTGTACACTTGTTGCCCTTAACCTCCTAGTAGAGGTCACAGGCTTAGAAGGTGCTAAGGGACTGCTTTGGGACTGCTTTGTCCTGGATGGTGTTGAGCTTCTTGAGTGTTGCAGAAGCTGCACCCATCCAGGCAAGTGGTGCGTATTCCATATACTCCTGACTTGTGCCTTGTAAATAGTGCAAAGTCTTTGGGGAGTAAGGAGGTCAACTACTCAGCACAGGATTCCCAGCTTCTGGCCTCCTCTGGTAGCCCATAGTATTTATGTGGCTACTCCAATTAAGCTTTTGGTCAATAGTGGCTCCAAGGTGTTGATAGGTGGGACATTCGGTGATGGTAATGCTACTGAACGTCAAGGGGAGATTGATTAGATTTTCTCATGGGAGATATTCATTGCTTGCACTGATGCGACACAAATGTTCCTTGTATTATGGGCCAGGGTTTAGAGAACCCCAAAGTGTACCATGGAGTTCACCTGACCCACAACTTTTAATATATTGTGGTTATGAGGAGCACACGGCCCTACTCTGCAGGTGTGATGTAACAGAGATTTACAGCACTTTTAAATTAAAACAATGTTTATTTATGAAACCAGTTAACACTTTATAAACCCACAGTGAACATCTTAACAACTATCAACACCAATAAATCCCCCAAACAATACAGTACTCTATACGTAACTCTTAATCTGTCCTTGCAACATCCATAAGACAAAAGAACCCTTTTTACAGAAAGACACCGGCCGTATGGGTGCCCCCACAACCTACCCTCTGCCACAATCCCCCCCAACCCCCCCTGTCTGCCACCTGCTGGCGGCCCACCCAGGGCAACACCCACAGTAGCCCCTACCGGGGCACCGTGTGCACCCCTGACGAGGGCAGTGCTAGCTGACAGTACCCCTGGAATCAGGGATGGGCTCCAGGGCCAGAGGGCCCCATGGTGGACATATGGGGGTAGAGTCCACAGTGCCAACTGGGGCCACCATGTAGTCCAGTGGACCTGGTTGGGCTTAGGGTTTGCACCATGCTAAGATGTAGGACGGTGGCAACCGCCCAGGATGGAGAGCCGGCTGCCCAACAGGCCAAGGAGGAGGAGGTGCCAAGGATGCGCCGCATGAAGCCTCATGTATACCGGCACCGCCTGTCATTTGAGGACCTGCTGGACCAGGCATGCCGTCGAAGACTCTGGTTGAGCAGAGAGACAGTGCAACATATCTGTCAAATGATAGCACACCTGGCACCGGGGGTTTATGGGGGAGGACACCCGCTCCCGGTGGCTGCCAAAGTGACGGTCGCCCTAAACTTTTACGCCAAGGGCTCCTTCCAGGCACTGACTGGGGACCTGTCTGGGACCTCACAGACCCCAGTGCACAGGTGCATCCATGCAATCATGGTGGCCCTGTATGCCTGCCAGACACAATATATCAGGTTCAATATGGACCGAACCTACCAGGATGCCTGGGTAGCGGTGTTCATCACCATCACCGGGATGCTCCAGGTAGAGGGGGTGATCGACCAGCTGCAGGTTCCCCTATGAACACCAGCCCATGGGCGGGATTCTCCGACCCCCCGTCAGGCCGGGGAATCGCCGGTCGGCGGCCGCTGACAGTGCCCCCACCCCGGCGATTCTCCGGCCCGTGATGGGCCAAGCGGCCGCCCGTTTTAGGCCGATCCCGCTGGCATAAATTAAACCTGGTACATACCGGTGGGACTTGGCTCTGCGTGCAGCCTCCGGGGTCTTTAGGGGGGGGGGGCGCGGGGGGATCTGGCCCCGGGGGGTGCCCCCACGGTTGCCTGGCCCACGATCAGGGCCCACCGATCCGCGGGCGGGCCTGTGCCATGGGGGCACTCTTTCCCTCCGCACCGGCTGCTGTGGACCTCTGCCATGGCCGGTGCGGAGACGAACCCCCCTGCGCATGCGCTGGGTTAACGCCAGCACACGCTGGCGCACCCGCGCATGCGCCAACTCGTGCCTGCCGGCGGAGGCCCTTCGGTGCCGGTTGCCACGGCGCCAACCCCGCCGGCACTGGCCTAGTCCCTGAAGATGCGGAGGATTCCGCACCTTCCGGATGGCCCGCGCCGGAGTGGTTCACACCACTCCTTGACGCCGGGACCGCCCGCCCCGCCGGGTAGGGGAGAATCCCGCCCCATGACGGTCTTCACAAACCAAAATGGGTCACACTGAATGAATGTGCAGCTGGTGTGTGACCATGAGGTGCACATCTGCACCCGATACCCAGGCAGTGTGCTTGACGCCTTCATCCTGACACTCGCTGGTTCCTCTCACCTTTGAGGCCCACCCCTGGGTGAGGTGTTGGCTCTTGGACAACAAGGGTTATCCGCTGTTGTCGTGGCTGATGTAGCCTACCCGGAAATCACAGACTGAACAGAGACCCGCTACAATGATACCCTGGCCGCGACCAGAAGCATATAGGCAAAAGTTTTGGAATTTGAGGAGACAACTGGGACAGAACTTTGCCAAATTCGAAAGGGTTAAGCAGAAAAATGTTGATGGATGGGTACGAGCATTGGGTGTTGCAACTACCTATTAGACTCTGAGAGAGGTGATTCTCTTAGAGAAATTTAAGGATTCTCTATCTTCTATGATAAGAACCCATGTTGAAGACCAGAAGGTGCTGATTGCTAGACAGGCAGCAATTATGGCTGACTATGATGAACTAATCTATAAATTTACATTTTTCTTGCATCATCGCCATAATTATAAAAAGGACAGGAAGTGGGAGAGTGAAATGGTGGCAGGTAGCCAAGGTAAAGAATGGATAGCTGAGGGTGGAGATGAGACTCGGAAACCTAGATGTTACCATGGGAACAAGGTGAGAGACGTTCGTTCAGCTTTTGGAAAACCCATGGGATTTGTGTGAGTTCATAAGGAGGATTCTGAAAACGGAACAAAAGTGGAGAATACTACAAGTTAGATTGCAGCTTAAACTGGATTTAGGAGAATTAATAAACACTGCTGTGGGAGCAGGTTTGTTGAATGAGGTAAAGGGGTTTTATGGAGGGTTTTTGTTTTAAGAGGTAGATCACCCCATTTTCAACAACTGATGTAGCCAAACCCATAACTATCATAAGGGACACAGGTACTACTCACTGGACAAGGATTAGATTTTCCCTGCAGAGAGCTCAATGAAAACTAAGCCATTAGTGAATGGGATAAATGGATATTATATCCGAGTTCCATTGTGTAAAGTACAATGGCAACGTGATTTAGTGTCAGGTCCAGTAGTTGTCGGAGCGGTTAAGAAATTCTCAGTGGAAGGCGTAGATTTACTTTTGGGGAATAATTTGACAGGAGTGAAGGTGGTAGCTTCACCCATGATTACAGAGAATCTGAGGGAAGTACTGCGGATAGCACCTGAGATAACAATGGTCGGGCATGTGGGAATTAGGAAAACACATTGGACATTATATGACTCAAAGAAAGAACAGTTGAAAGATGTTGACCAAATATCAAATGGCCATGGTAGTGAATCTGATTCTTCTGATTCTTCTGATAAAACAAGAATAGCTCCTCAAAGATTTGTCGAGTAGAGAACCAGATTCTCAGAACTCCAAAATGTTACTGCACCCTGGGCAAGTGTGTGGCAAATTCCAGTCCCTAGTGCACCAGAGTCACAACACAAGTTAATTAACCATTAATTCTTCTAACAATTCCTGAAGTCTTTGGCCCTGAGCTGCCTACTGATTACAGTCACCAGGTTTGTAGGTAGGGACACAATTACTGTTTATTTATAGCAGGAATAATGATGGAATATTCAGTAATCACAATTGGATAACAACAAGCTAACCTACTACCCTCTTTAACTGTTCCACCCTCTACCCACACACACACACAATACTGACAAACACAAAGGGGGGGAAGGGTGGTAATGATAAGGATGAAGATAAAAAGGTAAGAGTCTTTGCTTCCAATAACGGTCTGTAGCCGGCTTTCCTCACAGCATGCTGGTTGATCAATGCCTCGGGTGCACAGCTGGTCTTCTTTGCAGAGTTATTCATTCAGTACAGTACTTACAGGCAGCAGGCCTTCTGAAGAGTCACTTTACTTCTCCTTAAACTGGGCCTTCAATTCAAGGCTCATACTCAGGCCTATTTCTTTCTTAAGACACTCTGTGCAGGATTCTCTGTTTGAGAGACTAAATGCTGACCGGGGACTGTGTGGTGGGTGTTCCAGGGTCCAAATGCCAGCTCCAGGCCTGGAGCAATTCAGGACATGCTATTGGGCCAGCACCCGCACCACGTGGAACTAGTACAACTCTAACTGATGCTGGCGTCGGATTAGCGGCGGTCAGGGTTGCCTGAGAGAGCCTGACAGGCTGCAGCCGCATGTAAGCACTCCACACCCCACACTCTCATTCCAGCCAAGAAGATGCCACCCCAGAGAGCAGCCCCAAGATCCGCTGATGCAGAGCTCGAGATATTGCCGGATGCTGCGGAGGAGAGGCGGGACACCCTGTTCCCAGGAGTGCGAAGGTGGCTGCCACCCACAGCTCTCAACTGGTTTGGGGGCAGGTGGCAGAGCCGTGGGCCCAATCGCAAGGACTGGGCAGCAAAGGTGAAATAAGCTGCACGACCTCCTCATGGCGGCCAGCTTCGTGTCCCTGGCACCAGCCCCGCCTCACACTTCTCTACCCCTCACCACATCGCCCCCCCCCCCCCCCCTCACTCATTTGTGGCCCCCCACCAGACGGCCTGGTAGGCAATGTTGGATTGGATGGGCAACCCCCATGCCAGACATGGTGATTCACCAGCTCCGTGCCTCTGGCCCCACCCCTGTTGGACACACCCCTACCCCACAGCACCTACCCATCCGTCCCTTCCCCAGAAAGTGAGCTCACTTCTGCCGCCGGTAGCCCCCTCGCACCACACCCTGCACCACATGCCAACACCTGTGCCGCTCGCCATGGCCGGCTGCCCAGCACACGCAGGCACCAGCCGCGGACACCTGTGCTGTCTGCGTCCGCGTCTCTCACACTGTGCATTACCTGTTCCCCCTGCATCTTGCAGGGTCACCACAAGTCAATGAGGAACCGGCTGCCTCCAGCTGCAGCCGCGCAACCCATCGGGCCACGGGGCCATCGGGGCCCCACACCTCCCGCCGCAACCCTGTTACACCCGGGAACACATGTCTGGGGACGACCCCAACTTCTCGCCGCTGCTGTTGCAGGCACCTTCCCCCATCTCAGGGACACTCACCTCAGCTGGGCATTTTAGTGAAGAGGCTCCTGCGACACTATCTGCTGCACACTACACACATGCAGCAGTACATCAGGGTCAGGTAGTAATCCCCGAGGGGGCTGGTGGTCGGAGGGTTGCCCGACACCATGGACTAGCTTCTATCCAGACAGGTCCAGCACATCTGGAAAGGGCGGGTCCAGCGCTTCTGGAAAGGGCGGTCCCATCGATGTTGGAAATGCGGACGCAGAGCCGGGGACTACATGAGGGGTTGCCAGCAATCATCCAGTGCCTGCAGGTGCAGTTGGAGGAGCCCAACCACCTTGCAAGAACAGGAAGCAGTGCTGACCATGTGTGCCACCCAGTCCAACACCGCATGGGTGGCGGATGGTGGGGAGGTCTTGGCATCAAACGTTTCAGCCATGGGTCAGGATGTCCAAGGCCGAGGGCACAGTGTGCGGGCAGTGGGTGAGGCACAGGTCAGGGCGGCCATGTCACAGGCAGCCATGTATCAGTAACGGACCCCACTCCACTACTACAACCACGGCTCGCTTCGGTTACGCTCGATCAAGCTCGGCCCCGGACACTCCAGACGACGACGACAACGGTCCTAATAAACGGCCACGAGACGCCATGCCTAGTCGACTCCGGGAGCACGGAAAGCTTTATACACCCCGACACGGTAAGACGCTGTTCCTTGACCACCTATCCCAGCGCACAAAAGATTTGCCTAGCTGCAGGATCCCACTCCGTACAGATCCAGGGATTCTGCATAGTTACCCTAACGGTGCAGGGGAGGGAGTTCAAAAACTACAAACTAAACGTCCTTCCCCAACTCTGTGCCCCCACCTTGCTGGGATTAGATTTCCAATGCAATCTACAGAGCCTTACGTTCAAATTCGGCGGCCCCATACCCCCACTCACTATCTGCGGCCTCGCAACCCTCAAGGTGCAACCCCCGTCCTTGTTTGCGAACCTCACCCCGGATTGCAAACCCGTCGCCACTAGGAGCAGACGGTACAGCGCCCAGGGCCGGACCTTCATTCGGTCCGAAGTCCAGCGGCTACTAAAGGAGGGCATAATCAAGGCCAGCAATAGTCCCTGGAGAGCGCAGGTGGTAGTAGTGAAGACAGGGGAGAAACAAAGGATGGTCATTGACTATAGCCAGACCATCAACAGGTACACACAACTAGACGCGTACAATCTCCCCCGCATATCCGACATGGTCAATCGGATTGCCCAATATAAAGTCTTCTCCACCGTGGACCTCAAGTCCGCCTACCATCAGCTCCCCATCCGCCCAAGTGACCGCAAGTACACAGCCTTCGAGGCAGACGGGCGATTATACCATTTCCTACGAGTCCCTTTTGGCGTCACAAACGGGGTCTCGGTCTTCCAACGGGAGATGGACCGAATGGTTGATCAACATGGGTTGCGGGCCACGTTCCCGTGTCTCGACAATGTAACCATCTGCGGCCATGATCAGCAGGACCACGACGCCAACCTCCAAACATTCCTCCAGACCGCCAAAGACTTGAACCTCACGTACAACGAGGACACGTGCGTTTTTAGCACCGACCGGCTAGCCATTCTGGGCTACGTAGTGCGCAATGGGATAATAGGCCCCGACCCCGAACGTATGCGCGCACTCATGGAATTTCCCCTCCCGCACTGCCCAAAAGCCCTGAAAAGCTGCTTGGGGTTCTTTTCGTACTATGCCCAGTGGGTCCCCCAGTACGCAGACAAGGCCCGCCCCCTAATACAGACCACGACCTTCCCTCTGTCGACAGAGACTTGCCAGGCCTTCAGCCGCATCAAAGCGGATATCGCAAAGGCCACGATGCGCGCCATCGACGAGTCCCTCCCCTTCCAGGTCGAGAGCGACGCCTCCGACGTAGCTCTAGCGGCCACCCTTAACCAAGCGGGCAGACCCGTGGCCTTTTTCTCCCGGACCCTCCACGCCTCAGAAATCCGCCACTCTTCAGTAGAAAAGGAAGCCCAAGCCATAGTGGAAGCTGTGCGACATTGGAGGCATTACCTGGCCGGCAGGAGATTCACTCTCCTCACGGACCAACGGTCGGTAGCCTTCATGTTCGATAGTGCACAGCGGGGCAAAATCAAAAACGACAAAATCTTAAGGTGGAGGATCGAGCTCTCCACCTTCAACTATGAGATTTTGTATCGTCCCGGAAAGCTGAACGAGCCGTCCGATGCCCTAACCCGCGGCACATGTGCCAACGCACAAATTAACCGCCTCCAAACCCTCCACGAGGACCTCTGCCACCCGGGGGTCACTCGGTTTTACCACTTCATCAAGTCCCACAATCTCCCATACTCTTTAGAGGAGGTCCGTACAGTCACAAGGGACTGCCACATCTGCGCGGAATGCAAGCCGCATTTTTTCAGGCCAGATGGAGCGCACCTGATTAAGGCTTCCCGCCCCTTTGAACGCCTCAGTCTCGATTTCAAAGGGCCCCTCCCCTCCACCGACCGTAACGCATATTTTCTTAATGTAGTGGACGAATACTCCCGCTTCCCTTTTGCCATTCCCTGTTCTGACATGACCGCGGCCACAGTCATTAAAGCCCTGAACAGCATCTTCACACTGTTCGGTTACCCCGCGTACGTCCACAGCGACAGGGGGTCCTCTTTCATGAGTGACGAGCTGCGCCAGTTCCTGCTCAGCAAGGGCATAGCCTCAAGCAGGACGACCAGCTACAACCCCTGGGGGAACGGGCAAGTAGAAAGGGAGAACGGCACGGTCTGGAAGGCCGTCCTACTGGCCCTACGGTCCAGGGACCTCCCAGTTTCACGGTGGCAGGAGGTCCTCCCGGACGCTCTCCATTCCATCCGGTCGTTATTATGTACGAGCACTAATCAAACGCCTCATGAGCGTCTCCTTGTCTTCCCTAGGAGGTCCTCCTCTGGAACGTCGCTGCCGACCTGGCTGGCGGCCCCAGGACCCATCCTGCTCCGAAAGCATGTGCGGGCACATAAGGCGGACCCGTTGGTCGAAAGGGTTCACCTCCTCCACGCGAACCCCCAGTACGCCTACGTGGAGTACTCCGACGGCCGACAGGACACGGTCTCCCTGCGGGATCTGGCGCCCGCCGGCAACACGCACACCCCCCCGACACCATCAACCCAACCCCCCCCTTCCTGCCACCGCCGCACCCCGCGACCGCCCCTTTCCCAGGAGGATCGGTTCCCCTCCCCTCAGCACCGACCAAGAATCAAGCCCGAGCTGAAACCGTACGGCTCCTGGAGGCGACAACACTGGTACAAGCACCACCACCACCGCCGGGGCCGAGGCGATCGACACGGACGACCAGACCGCCCGACCGACTCGTGGCGTCGATGTAAAACAAATATGGACTGTTCACAAGAACATTTTGCTTTTCTTCCTATACCCTCTGTAAATAGTTGCAACAGGACAAAATTGTCCAATACTGTATTGCCATGTGAATGTTTTGTCCTCCCAGGACCTGCCCTGTAAACCCTTACCACCATACGAAGCATCACCCCGCCGGGTTCATTTTTGACAAGGGGTGAATGTGGTAGTATGTATTGGGGGTCATGTGGGACTGGAAGCCCTAATGTCATTGGCTGACAGATCCCGGGTCCTGGTTGGCCGTTGACCTCAAGCTCCGCCCTGAAGGCGGAGTATAAGAAGCCGGAGTCTTCCCCCGCAGGCCAGTTTACTATCGAGCTGCGGGGGAACAGACACGCTTAATAAAGCCTCATCGACTTCACTCTATTCGTCTCACGGAGTCTTTGCGCGCTACACATGGGCATTGTTGCGCCGCTCCAGAGCGTGGCCCAGTCGCAATGGGCATTGGCTGAGAGCCTTGAGAGCACTGGCTTGGCGACCGCTGACCTGAGCCAGATACAGAGGGACTTGTCACGGTCCGTGAGTGACATGGCCCAGTCCCAGAGGGATGTGGTACAGTCCCAGAGGGACGTGGTACAGTCCTAGAGGGAAGTGGCACCATCCCAGAGGGACATGCCACAGTCCCTGAGTGACATGGTACAGTCCCTGTATTCCATGGCCGTAAGCAATGATACCCTGGTCGAGACCAGAGTGGCCTCCAAGACTGGCAGCGCCAGAGCCCCAGAGCTCACTTCAGCTGCGCTCCTGTGACAAGGAGTAGCCTGGGGGCCATTGGGCATCCCGAGGGAGGAGGATGTGATGGAGTTGGCGACATCCACAGTGGTGCTGCCGGAATACTGCAGCACCTCTGAAGCCCCCACAACTCTCCCTTGCTCATCCGATGGATAACGGGTAGAACAGGGTGGCACTATGCCACCTGTGACACCCGGAAGACTGCCGGAAAGTTGAAAAGTTAGATCCCAGTTAAGTTGGTACGGATACACTACATAGGAAAGCGTAAGGGGCTAGGGCACAGTTAATGTACAAAGCACTGTCACCAATAAACACATGTTAACTGACGTTCCAAAATGCCTTGGCCCTCTGTCTGCAAGGTTTGAGGGATGGGCTGGACTGAGTGCTGGTTGGGTGTCGTTGTGGGGGTGGGGGGGGGGGGATGCGGTGTGGTAGGCCGGCAATGTGGGTGTGGGTGTTTGAGGATGGTACGGACCAGGGCCCTCAGGGGCATTGGGGGTACCCCCAGTGGCCGCCCTCGGAGGTGGCAGGAGCCTGGGCCAGAGATATTGGGGCACCGCATGGTTGGGCCAACCAGTGCGTGACCAGTGACCGCTCTCTTCCACTCCTCGCCACCCTGGACCACAGCCCCGCCCGCACCCGGTCGAAGGACTGTGGGGCCTGTCATGTGAGAGTACCTTTAAGAAATGGGTGTTTATAAATGGGTATGTATATAAATATCTGTAGTGAGAGTACCTTTAAGAAAAGGGTGTTTATTACTGCAGTGATGTCAGAGAGTGGGTGGAGCTGGGCTGTCTGTCAGCTTTTTTTTTTTGAGTAGGCTGTAGGGTGTGTTTTAGTTTCGTTTTCAGTGTTGGAGCTGAAGCCAGACAGAGCCGGTGCACTGTTGATCCCTCTGCCATGAAAATACTATCTCATGATCATTTGGTGAATTCAGAATTATAAATGTTCTCAGCAGTGAATGTAAACCTAATGTGCTTCTGTTGGAAGGTGTTTTAAGTCTTATGGATGTTAAAAGGAAAGCTTAAAGGATTACTTAGTGTTGTAGTCTTTGGGGGTAGTATTTGAGTTGATGGTTGCTAAGATGTTCACTGTATGTTTTAAAAGGTTAACTTGAGCTCATAGAATAAACATTGTTTTGCTTTAAAAAATACTTTTCCATTTCTGCTGTACCACTCCTGTAGAGTGGGCCATGTGCTCCCCATACCACAATCTATTAAAAGTTATGGGTCAGGTGAACTCCATGATATACTTTGGGGTTCTCTAAACCCTGGCCCATAACAAACTGGGGGCTCGAGGGGGTTAAAAGCCCATCTATTGGATTGGCTTAGTGAACTTAAAGACAGTGAGGGGTGAGCATATTGTGGTTGCTTTTCAGGTGTGGTATTCTAGTTTAAGTAGGGAGTGTGTTGTGGACAATGGCTCTTTCAGAGGATCAGAAGTTTTTGGGAGTGGAGACGGTCACGCGCAGTGCCTTATTGACAGAAACTAAAAGCAGACTGTTAGATATGGCAAAAACATTGCAATTAACATTACCTGACAAAATGCGAAAAGATTAGGTCATTATTGCGGTGGCTAAGCATTTCAAGTGGCCTGAGATACAGTTTGACTCATTGGAAATATCAAAAATTCAGTTGCAAATTAAACAAATGGAACATGAGAAAGAATTAAAGCAGTTTGAATACGAAAGAGGTAGAGAGAAAAAAGAAAGAGAGAGAGAAAGAGATAGAGAAGAAAAAGAAAGGGAGAGAGAGGAAAAAGAAAAGGAGAGCGAAGAAATGAGAAAAGAAAGAATAGCCCTAGCAGAAAAAAAAGAAAGAGAAAGGGCAATACAGATCAAGGAAAAAGATAAAGA
This sequence comes from Scyliorhinus torazame, assembly GCF_047496885.1. Classification (NCBI taxonomy): domain Eukaryota; kingdom Metazoa; phylum Chordata; class Chondrichthyes; order Carcharhiniformes; family Scyliorhinidae; genus Scyliorhinus; species Scyliorhinus torazame. The sequence goes on from NC_092707.1 coordinate 160,027,654, forward strand.
GAGAGAGTTTGAACTTCAGAAAATGGCCATGAAACATGACAGTCAGTTAAAATTGGCAGACGTAAAGGGAAATGTACAGTTTGATGATAGTGATGAGGATAGTGAGAAAGAGCGTCAAAGTCGAGGACTTGGTGGGAATCTATTTAAATATGTCCAAGCATTGCCAAGGTTTGATGAGAAGGAGGTAGAAGCCTTTTTCATTTCATTTGAGAAGGTAGCTAAACAAATGAAATGGCCACAGGACATGTGGGTATCACTGATTCAAACAAAGCTGGTAGGTAGGGCTAGTGAAGTGTTTGCATCACTACCGGAGGAAGTATCCAGGACGAATGAGGAGGTGAAAAAATCCATCTTAGGTGCATATGAACTAGTGCCTGAAGCCTACAGACAAAGGTTTAGAAATTTAAGGAAAGAATTTGGTCAAACCTACATGGAGTTTGAAAGGCTCAAACAGAGTAATTTTGATAGGTGGATAAAGGCTTTGAAAATAAACCAAACGTATGAAGCTCTCAGAGAAATTATACTTTTGGAGGAGTTTAAAATTCAATTCCTGATGTAGTGAGAACTCATGTGAAAGAGCAGAGGGTTAAAACTGCGTGATTAGCAGCAGAAATGGCAGATGATTATGAATTAGTTCATAAATCAAAGTTTGGTTTCCGACATCAGTTTCAGCCTGTGAGGGATAGAAACTGGGGACAGGAGGAATACTCAAGTGGTAAAGGTAAAGGTGATCTGATGGGAGATAATAAGGAGAGTGTACCTCAGATTTAAAAAAAAATCCAGGAGGGTGGAAAATAAATGAAAAGTTTCAAATGTTTTCACTGTAATAAACTAGGCCATGTAAAGTCACAGTGTCGGTGGTTGAAGAAAAGCACTGGGAAGGCTGAAGTGGTAAAACAGGATAAGATAGTGGGATTTGCTAAAGTGGGAAAGGAAATCCCAAGTGAAGCGAAGGAGGTGCAAAAGATTGTACAGCCTGATCAAGAGGTGATTGATAAGAAGGTGCCAGATCTCTTTAAAGAATTTACTTGTGTGGATAAAGTTTACTCATGTGGAATTCCGGGTGAGAGGAGTAGCGTTCCATTATATAAGGTAACGTTGGAAAGTCCAGTGAAGAGTGGTGAAGTGGTAATAGGAGTAATAGAGAAACTATCTTGTCCAGGAATACAGTTTATCTTGGGTAATGATATGGCTGGATCGCAGGTGGGAGTGATGCCTACTGTGGTTGATAAGCCAGTAGAAAATCAGACAACTGAAGTGTTGAAGGACGAATATCCTGGGATTTTTCCGTATTGTGTAGTAACAAAGTCACAAAGTCACAGGTTAAGCCAAGAGGAGAAATCAAAGAGCGAAGATGAAGTTGAAGTGCAATTATCAGAAATGATTTTTGATCAGATGGTTGAAAAAGAACAAGAACAGGTGGAGGATGAGGCGGATATTTTTAGTTCAGGAAAATTGGCGGAGTTACAACAGAAAGATGTAAAAATAAAACGGATATATCAGAAAGCATACACAGAAGAGGAATATGAGTGGATACCAGAGTGTTATTACCATAAAAGTGATGTCTTGATGAGAAAATGGAGACCTTTACATATGCAGGCGGATGAAAAGTGGGCAGAAATTCATCAAGTAGTATTGCGGTAAGGTACAGAAAGGAGGTGTTGCGAGTTGCACATGAGGTACCAGTGAGAGGTCATTTGGGAATAAGGAAAATTTAAGCTAAAATCCAGAAACATTTTTATTGGCCTGGACTACATAAAGATGTAGTTAAATTTTGTCAATCACACATGTCAAGTGATAGGGAAACCTCAAGCAGTGATAAAACCAGCGCCGTTAATACCCATTCCAGCATTTGAGGAACATTTTACAAGGGTCCTAATCGATTGCGTAGGACCGCTTCCTAAAACAAAAAGTGGGAATCAATATCTTTTGACGATAATGGATGTGTCTACTAGGTTTCCAGAGGCCATTCCTGTACGTAATATTACAGCTAAAAAGATTGTGGAGGAGTTACTTAAATTCTTTACAAGATATGGCCTACCCACAGAAATACAATCGGATCAAGGATCAAATTTTACATCAAGGTTATTGAAAGAAGTTATGGATAGCTTAGGAATAAAACAATTTAAATCAACTGCATACCATCCAGAATCGCAGGGAGCATCAGAAAGGAGGCATCAGACATTAAAGACAATGTTGAGGGCTTATTGGCAAGATTATCCAGAGGATTGGAATAAAGGAATTCCATTCGTACTGTTTGCAATTCGGGATGCACCTAATGAGTCAACCAAATTTAGTCCTTTTGAACTAATTTTTGGTCATGAGGTAAGAGGACCACTTAAATTGATTATGGAAAAATTGGTGAGAGAAATCGGAAATTACATTATTGGATTACGTGTCAAATTTTAGGGAATGATTAAATAGAGCTGGTGAATTGGCTAGACAACATTTAAAAGTTGCACAAAATGTGATGAAACAGGTGGCGGACAAGAAATACAAAGTTTGTAGTTTTGCCAGTGGAGTAAAGTTTTGGTGTTGGTACCAGTGGTAGGTGAACCTTTAAAAGCAAGGTTTTGTGGACCTTATCCGATTGAAAGGAAATTAAGTGAGGTAAATTATGTGGTAAAAACACCAGATAGAAGGAAGACTCACCGAGTGTGTCATGTGAATATGCTTAAAAGGTACTTTGAAAGGGAAGGAGAGAAAAAGGAGGAGGTTTCAATGATTCTAACTCAAAGTGACGAACCAAATCCAGATGACCTTGAATTTGACATGCCTCAAATTAAATTGGAAAATGAGAATGTTCTTAAAGATTGGGATAAATTGTTGAGTTACCTGCCAGAGGAAAAACGAACTGACCTGAAAGAGTTATTGATATCACATGGGCATATTTGTGGAGATAAATTTGGAAATACTAAAATGGCTATACATGATGTAGATGTGGGAAATGCTGTTCCAATCAAATAACATCCATATAGACTTAATCCTTTAAAATTGGCACAGGTTAACAAAGAGATTGAGAGTATGCTTAAAAATTGCATAATTGAAGTGGGTTGCAGCCAATGGCGCTCACCCATAGTGATGGTGCCAAAACCAGACGGTACCCAACGGTTGTGTGTGGACTATAGAAAGGTGAATGCAGTTACAAGAACGGACTCTTATCCTATCCCACGTTTGGAGGATTGCATTGAGAAAGTGGGACAATCAGCTTTTATTTTAAAAACTGGATTTACTTAAAGGTTACTGGCAGGTACCTTTATTCGAAAGGGTGAAGGAGGTTTCACCTTTTGTGACTCCAGATGGTATATATCAATTCAAAGTTATGCCATTTGGCATGAAAAACGTCCCAGCCACATTTCAACGGTTAACTAACAAAGTCGTTTTGGAATTACCCAATTCTGCGATATACATCGACGATCTGGTAATTTTCAGCCAGACATGGACAGAACATTTGAAACATCTGATGGAGTTATTCGATCAACTTCAGGAGGCAGGTTTGGTGGTAACATAGCCAAAAATGAATTTTGAAACGCTTAAGTCACTTTCCTTGGCCATACAATCGGACAGGGTCGAATGGTCACACGGGATGTGAAACCCAACAGTTATTGAGGCGTTTCCAATACCCTCAAGACGAAGGGAAATAATGCGATTTCTTGGCATGAGTGGATTTGATTGAACATTTGTGTAAAAGTTTTGTAGCGTGGTTGCTCCACTGATGGACTTGCTGAAGAAATTTCAACAATTTCAGTGGACAGCGGATTTTCAACAGGCATTTGACAGCCTGAAAGCTATGATAACCAATGCTCCTGTGTTGGAGAATTACAAGGGACTCTGTGATCAGATTGGTATCTGACTTTAAAGAGAAATGCCGAGGATTAGAGAAATGGATGGATCGTGCAGAGACCTTCTTGTTCAAAGAGACTGTCAATCGAGAAGAATATTAGTTGGAGGAAGAAGAATAAAAATGGACTATATTATTGTACCTGTTTGTGTGTGTTTTTTTTTTAAACAAACAAGTACATTTGTGTGCATTTCTTGAAGGATACTGAAAAGGTGAAAAAAGAAACCATCTTGAAGTTGATGGTTTATTTTTTTTTCTTGGGGGGAGGTGTCATGTGAGAGTACCTTTAAGAAATCGGTGTTTATAAATGGGTGTGTATATAAATATCTGTAGTGAGAGTACCTTTAAGAAATGGGTGTTTACTACTGCAGTGATGTCAGAGAGTGGGTGGAGCTGGGCTGCCTGTCAGCTTTTTACTTTCATTTTTGAGCAGGCTGCAGAGTGTGTTTCAGCTTCGGTTTCAGTGTTGGAGCTGAAGCCAGACAGAGCAGGTGCACTGTTGATCTCTCTACCATGAAAAGGCTATCTCTTGATCATTTGGTGAATTCAGAGTTATAAATGATCTCAGTAGTGAATGTAAATCTAATGTGCTTCTGCTGGAAGGTGTTTTAACTCTTATGGTTGTTAAAAGGAAAGCTTAAATGATTACTTAGTGTTGTAGTCTTTGGGGGTTGTATTTGAATTGATGGTTGCTAAGATGTTCACTGTATGTTTTAAAAAAGTTAACTTGAGTTCATAGAATAAACATTGTTTTGCTTGAAAAAATACTTTTCCATTTCTGCTGTACCACAGCTGTAGAGTGGGCCGTGTGCTCCCCACACCACAATCTATTAAAATTTGTGGGTCAGGTGAACTCCATGATACACCTTGGGGCTCTCTAAACCCTGGCCCATACAGGCCCGTGTGATGGAATGACTAGCACGCAAGAAGCGATCACCCGGGCGGCCAGTGGGATGTGACACTGGGGCAGGAGTCAGACATTGTCAGACGTTGCATAGCACCACAGCTCATCACGGAGCGGATCGTCATCATCCTCTGCCCCATGGTCCAGACCCGCTGATGCTGGGGACACTGGGAAGGGGTGATGAGGGTGCTGGGGTGGGGGTGTTGGATAGGGGGGAATGGGGTGCAGGGAGGGGATGGGTCCCGTCGATCACCTCCTGGACCTGGAGCATACCAGCGGTGGAGGCGAATCCCACTGCGGGGGTATGTTCGTGGGCTTGGTCCATGATGAAGGCAATGTATTGTGCTGCGAGGGCATACTGGGCATCCGTCATGGAGCAAATGCACCTATGCACAGAGGGCTGGAAGATCCCGACAGGTCTCCACTCGGCACCTGGAAGGACCCTGTGGCATAGATGTTCAGGGCGAGTGTCCCCTTCATGTCCATCCAAAGCAGATGTCCTCCCCCATTGCCCCGCATTTCCACATCCACCATGATGCGGCACAGATATTGCACGGTCTCCCTGTTCAACGACAGTTGTTGACGACACGCCCGGCCCAGTTGGTCCTTGTATGGCAGGCGCTGTTGGTGTACACGAGGCCTGATGTGATGCCTCCTTCAAACCTCCTCCTCGACCTGCTGGATGGCCGGCTCTCCATCGTCACTGGATGATTCCTGCTCCTCTGGGGAAGGCTCCTGTTCTGCAGGATTCTCCCCGAGCAGCTCCAGCTCATGTAGCCTCAGTGCATCTGTCAGGGCTGTGGTGGCCAGGCAGATGCCAACCACACCCGGCTATACTCCAAACTCCATTTTCTGCAGGGGATAAAGGGAAGACATGTTAGTATTGTGCATATTCCAGTGCCCAACCAAGTCCAATGGGCTACACTGTGGCCCTGGCCTGAACTGAAGCCCCTGCAATCGCATGGACCCCTCCCAATCCAGGCCCCAGCTCCCAGCCGTTCCACCGTCCCTTCCCTCCCAACCATGCCCCTGACCTGGTGGGTGCCTGTCACTGTTGGGCCTCCTGCCCTGCCTCCAACCCTGCCAGCATTACGCTTTGTGACTCCTGTCCCTTGTCCTCCTGTGGGGTCTACCATGGGTGCCCTCCCTGCGTGGACTGCATGCTACACCATCAGCAGGGTGCCATATGGTTCCGGGGTGGGGGCACCGCATGCCACTGACTGGCACCATGCCTGTTGGCATGCTTACAGGCAGGGACTGAGGAGGGGGCTGGGCAAGGGGGGTCCACACCCATTGCTACCACCGCTGTAGTGTGCCTTGGATCCTGTGTGCGACGCATGGGATGTGCCTACCTGTCTGAGGGCAGTACTCATGGGTGCAAGTGCGCTGCGGGCAGGTAGGACTTAGTGACAGCCAATAGTCCTGTGGGATGGGCTGGCTAATGGTGCCACTAGTGGGGTAACACCGTGGGGGGGGGGGGGGCGGTGTGCCAAGGAGTGTGGCAAGAGCCACACTGCATGCGTCCACTGTTCAGGGTGCACTTGCAAGCAGCAGTAATGGCGGTCTGAGCCTGGCCACTCCAGTCCTGGGAGGGGGGGGGGACACACACCCCAAAACCATGGCCCATCTCCTGTTCACCCCCTGCTAGTCACACTGGTTCTGGTAGATGACCTGCAAGCCAGTGGCACAGTTGTCAGCCCACTTATGCTCCTTTGGAAACTTTTCTTACCACCTCTCTCTCCCTCAGCAGCCACGGGTTCATGTTCCCGTTTTTAAATACCGCAAGTGAAACACGCTGCATGGCGGAGGTGGAGCCTCGGGAGAGGCTGGAAACTACCAGGACGGACCCGTTAATGACATGCTAACGGCCATTCTTGTACAATTTATATGCCCATGCCAGTGCACGGCATGGAATGCATTGACGCAGCCATCGAGGTGCCGGAGCATGGCGTTCCATTAGGCGCCCGGTGTGGTTTCGATTTTTGACTGACACACAATTCTCCGCTTGATTGCTAGATGGACAATCTCACCGTCTACCTCACATGAAACCCTGCTTCCAGCTCGTGGTATGACTTCAAGCCTTTGCAATCTCAAGAAAATGACACCCAGACTTATTGGAGAGAATCAGAGTCCTCACAGTGGCCTTCTGAAGAGAGTTTAGCTCAATCTTTTGGTGGAATTAATTCAAACCCTTCATTCAAGCTGCAGAATCAAAATAGAAACTATAACCTCAACCCTTGACCCTCTGAATCATTCCAGTGGGATCAGATCCAATCACCGCCAGGACAGAGCACAACCTTTTGGGCCAATTCATTTGTCATCAACCACATCAATAAACTGAGTCATCACTGAAGCCAGCTGATCTCCAATCACCAGCCTAAAACAGCACAACCTTCTGGAACAGGTTCCTTTCCCTTAAAGTCAAATCAAAAGTGCAACAGCAAAAATAAAAGAAAGGGGAAATAAGGAAATAAACAGGGAATAAATAAGAACAAACAGGAAGGACCCTTACAAAACCTGAAGGTGACCATAAGAAAGAGGAGTCCGAATGTAATAGGAGTAACAGGGATGAATAATCAAACAAGAGCTTTGAATCCGATTTTGGTTCGGTTTCAGATCACCAACGCTGGAACCGAACACGGGATCCATCCCAACTTGACCCGGGAAGACCCTGCCTGTGACCCAAACCTGGACTAAAGACCGAAAAATGGCTGAGGCCCCACGCGAAGATCCGAACACGCTGAAAGGTAGATGCGTACCTGCGGAACCCTGCGGCCTGACCCGACCATGAACATGCCCCCCCCCCTCGGCGACTCTGAAATCGCAAACAGCGCCCAGACCCCACCAGACGTGACCCCGAAATAGCAATGAACCTAATGTGCTTCTGTTAAAAGGTGTTTCTTTTGTTTTCCGGATGTTGTTTAGGAAGTTATTAAGGATTACTTAGTGTTGTATTCTTTGGGGGTTGTATTTGAATTGATGGTTGCTAAGATGTTCACTGTATGTTTTAAAAGGTTAACTTGAGTTCATAGAATAAACATTGTTTTGCTTTAAAAAAATCCTTTTCCATTTCTGCTGTGCCACACCTGTAGAGTGGGCCGTGTGCTCCCCATACCACAATCTATTTAAAGTTGTGGGTCAGGTGAACTCCATGATACACTTTGGGGTTCTCTAAACCCCGATCCATAACACCCACATCCCTGTGAAGGGCTACAGTGCCTCTTCTAGGTAAAAGAAGCAAATAACAAAGGAGATGATATAATCAGTAAACAATTTCTTTTAAAAATTAAGGGGGAAGTAGATGAAGAAACATGTAGTGATTCCGCAACTGTATCCATTAACAACCAGAAAGTTCATCGAGTCAAAAACATGCCATCATCTGATTCTGAAAGTAAAGAAGAACAGTTGAAATCTGGAAAGTACAAATTGTTTCAGTCTATAACACTAAATATAGATAAGGGCTGTGGTCATGAAGACTCCAATAAGGAGATAAAATCTGTTGGACAAAGAATGATGCATATATAGCCAACCAACTCTGCAAAGATTGAACCCTCAGTTGTACTTATTATTATTATTATACTTGTCACTGAAAGTAACCATGTGCAGGAAAAGAGAGAATGTAAAGCTGGAGGGGCTGAAGAGTGTTTATTGATTAGAAATCAACCAAATATTTCCCTCAGCATTGACAATACTGCTTGTAGCTTGGCTAAAGAATATCCTCAAAATTTGGATAAATAATCATCGGACAATCAGGAAAGACTGGTTGCATTACGTGACAGACAGAAAGAGACAGAAATGCAGAAGGTCATTCAAGGGTCTTCTCTAATTTGGACAGTCAGGAAACTGGCAAAGGGAAGCACATTGCCTTTGATTTTAAAACAAGAGTAAAAAGAAGGCATGTTTGAAGATATTAGATGGCGTTCTAACCAAAGATGCAAACCTACCAACAGAAAAAGAACAGGGAGAAGATATAATAAAGATACTGAAAGAGTATAGATGGAGTTGTAGGGAAACACCAGGAGGCACTCCATTAACAAAGCATGCTATAGACATAAGAAACTCTGAAACAATAAAGCCACATCCCTCTTGACTAAAACCATGGAGACTGGCTCAGTTAGAGGCTGAAATACAGTGCATATTGAATATATTGTGGAAACAAGCAAAAATGCTTTGGTCCACAGAAGGACAAGTAGAGTTTGAGAGGTTGAAGGCCAGCTTAATAAGTGAACTGGTGCTGGCCGTCCCAGACTTTTTCAAGACATTAAAGTGGCTACAAATGACAGTGACCTGAGGGTAGGGGCAGCGCTGCTAGTCCTTTGAAGTATTTGTCCGACATGACAATCAACACACCATATAAAAGCAAATTACTGCGGATGCTGGAATCTGAAATGAAAGAGAAAATGCTGGTAAATCTCAGCAGGTCTGGCAGCATTTGTAAGGAGAGAAAAGAGCTAACGTTTCGAGTCAGATGATTCTTTGTCAAAGCCGACAATCCACCATAACACACCATTCCCCAACACACCATAATCCACTTGCGTTTATAGAGAAGTTTAAAACCCGTAACGCAAGGTTTTTCCGTTGGAGTTTATTATTATAACAGTTCAACGTTAAAATTGTACACATTTCCAGAATAGATAATGTGATAGTGGATACTTTGTTGTGGGTTTAAGGGCTGACTAGTTCCCAATGTAAAGACTGGGAAGGGAACTTACATCATGGGACTGGTTGGATATGTGATTGTGATTTATGTCTTGCATACCTCATGTTTCCTTCTTTTCGGGAGGGAGGTATAGGAGGGTCTTTCCTGCTTATTCCCTTATTTACCCTTTCTTTTATTTTGCTGTTATCATTTTGATCCATGGGTGATTAATGGGCATGTATCTTTCTCTCAAGCAACAGAGAGAATGAGGAATTCGGAAGTTACAGGAGAGAACACTCTGCTAGTTTCTGATTGTTTGAACAGATGGTTCAGACCAGAGAGAGAAATGGAATGGAACTCAGGTTGATTTATTGGCTTGGAAAAAGGCTATGCTCTACCTTATAGCAGGTGGTGATTGGTTCCTGTCCCAATAAAATGGGTTTCAGAGGCCCAAGGAGTTTCAGTTTGCATCTTGGACACAGAAAGACAAGGACTTTCTTTCTCTCTCTCTCCAGAAAGGCTGTGAGTTCTGTATTCCTGAAGCTGCCCAGAAGCTGGATGAGTGAATTTACAGGGAAACCATTACAGGCTGCAACCAAAGACCAGGGGCAGGATTCTCCGACCCCCCCCCCCCCCGCCAGATCGGAGAATTCCTGGGGGGTGGCGCGAATCCTGCCCCGTCGCCCCAACGCCGGCTGCTGTATTCTCCGGAGCCGTTTTTCGGGCGGGGGCGGGATTCACGCCACGCCAGCCGGGGCCATTGGCGGCAGCCCCACCGCAGCAATTCTCCGGGCACCGATGGGCCGAGTGGCCGTCCGGTTTTGGCCAGTCCCGCCAGCGTGAATCACTCAACTCACATACCGGCGGGACCTGGCAGGTAAGTCGGCGGGCGGTCCTTGGGGGGGGGCCTGGCCCGTGATCGGGGCCCACTGATCTGCAGGCGGGCCTATTCTGTGGGGGCACTTCTACCTTCCATGCCGGCCCCTGTAGGGCTCCGCCATGGCCGGCGCGGAGAAGAGAACCCCCATGCATGTGCCAAAATACACCGGCCGGTTGCGCAGACCCACGCTGGCGGTTCCGCGCATGCGCGAGATCACGCTGGCCCTTCGGTGCATGTGCGAACACACGCCATCCCTTCGGCGGCGGCTGGAGCGGCGCCAACCCCTCCAGCGTCCACCTAGCCCCCGAAAGTGCGGAAAATTCTGCACTTTTGGGGGCAGTTGACGTCGAAGTGGTTGGCGCGGTTTCATCCGCCGCCGTGGGGACTTAGTCCCCTGAAGGGAGAATCCCGACCCAGGACTCTCTCCCTCCAGAAAGTCTGTGAGTGCTGTATTTCTGACACGTCAGACACCTGAATGAACATACAGTCAAGACCTTGAACTGAAAGCAAGGTTTGAAGAGGAGTAAGGTGCTAAACCCATCATCTTAAACAAAGAGTCTTTTTCTCCTTTACTTATGTTTTTTGAAACCCATTTCTTCCCCTCTGTGTTTGTCTGCTGTGAGTGAGTGAGTGTGTGTAAAGGGTGGGGGACAAGTTAAAGTGTAAGATTAGGAATTAGTAAATAGTTAACCAGTTGTATTTGCTGCAGATTTCATTATAGTTCTTGTTATAAATAAAAAGTAATTGTGTTTAAATTTACAAACTTGGTGACTGTAATTATTGAACAGCCAAGGGCCAAAGACTTTGGGTATTTTTCTAAGAATTATTAGTTAATTCACTTGTGTTGTGACTCAAGTGGGGCTGGAATTGACCGCACACTATCCCATGGTGTATTAACAAAGCACAGAATCCGGCATGTGATCAGCCATTATATTGTAAACAAACAAGACAATGGTTTCAATAATCTTTTTAAAACAAAGGCGTAATGTTAATGAATATCTTTATCTTGGTGACAAAATGGTAAGCAAACCAACCTCAGCCATCATGGCAACAAGCCAATCTTTGTTGAAACTACTGAATATATTGTCAATATTAAATATGTTGCTTCACAGTGACTTTCACTATTTCATCATGTGTTTGGTATTTAACTTTTCAATTGGAAGTGAAAGAATTAAATACACTACAAGGCGGTGAGGGGACGAGATAGACAGCATTTTCATAGGGATTTAAGGCACGATTGAAAGGTCTCAACCCGCCCGACTTGGTGACACGACGAGGCCGTTAAATCTTGCGATAGGCCTCTCCTGCAATTTGCAACACTCGGAATGAGATCATAATCTGCATCTATCCCTCGCTGGGTGAGATCCAGGTTTACATATTTAAGTGAGCCATTAGGCTCTTTAAATATGTCAACACCAGATTCTCCCAAGGCGCAAGAACGAACACCCGCGCCTGGGAGACCATGTCATGGCGCCGTTTAGCACTGGTCCACAAAAATGTGGACCAGGCCATCGGAGACCCGCAGGCGGCCAGGTTTTGGGCAGGGTGGTAGCTTGGCACTCACGCTCCCACCCGTGAACATGGCACTGCCAGCCCTGGCACCTTGGCACTGCCACTGATGCAACCTGGCAATGCCACCCTGGCACTGTTAGGGTGCCCAGGTGTCACTGCCATGCTGGCAGCGGCACTGTCAAGGTGCCAGACTGACAGTGCCAAGATGCTCGGGTGCCAGGTTATCCATGCCCTGCCCTTATGACGTTGGGTGAGGGCGGCTGGAGGCCCCCTAAGAGATAAGTTGGAGCATTGAGGGTCTGGTGGCCGCGGTGGTGTGTCTGAGGGGGGTCGGGAGTTCGGGGTTAAAATGAGTAAACGCTCAGAATGTTCTCCCTGGACCGGATTGTGGGTTTTTAATGTTCTCAGAAACATAGAACTCCCTTCAGACTGGATGTCATGCAAGAAGACTCCTGAAGGATTAAACAGGAGCGTCGGAGATTTGGCTTGTCTGTCAGACACAACTTATGAGTGAGTGAAAAATACCCTCCGGAACATATCGGCACCGACTCATGACAATTTGGCAAGCTGTCGTTCAGACACAGCCCAGAGCGGCATTTAGAAATGGCGGCCCTGGCACCTCGCCGGGGCGATCCTTGCCAAGGTCCCAAAAAGCAGAGTCCCGTTTGATAGCAGGGTCGTTCTTAGCATTGCAGGTGCCGGGAAACACCCCGTTAACCGCACCCAAACCGAGTTTGTTTTCTGGGCATTAAATTGCGCCCTTAATTTCTATGCAAATATAAAGGGACTTATTGCTTCATCAGTACGGCATTGTTTATATTACTTTAAGGCACTGAACTTGGTCGTGACTGAGCAGAATTAAATGACCTTTAATAAACTGAGTTTTGTCCTGGCACTAACAAAAACAGGGTTGTAACAGCCAAAATAAACAATTACATTCAGCAGCACACAGCATTAACAGCAGCAGGTTGTGTTTATCTAGGACATTTCATTCAATAAGAAGAGGTTGAAAGGCAGAACAGTTCCGAGAAAAACACTGAATGGTGTGGCTTTAAAACAGCTAAAGATTCTGCCACTGATAGTGAAGCAGAATGAAGGGAAATGGGGCAGAGGGCAGTGTCAGAATATTACAGGGGAATGCAATGACATGAAGAACAGTCTTTTTCAGGTTGGCGACCTGTAACTAATAGGGTTCCACAGGGACTGCAACTGTTTACATTATATATTACTGACTTGGAGGAAGGAAGCGAATGTACTGTAGCCAAATTTGCCTACCACACAAAAATAGGTGGAAAGACAAGTTGCGAGAGGGATACAAATAGTTTGCAAAGAGATATTGATGGGTGAAGTAAGTGGGCAAAAAGTTAGCAAATGGAGTATAATGTTGGAAAATGTTGTTCATTTTGGAAGGGAAAACAAAAGAACAGAGCATTATTTAAATGGAGAAAAACTGCAGAAAGCGGCAACACAAAGGGACTCATGGGACTTGCGCACAGAATACAGAAAGACAACATACAGGTGCAGTAGGTAATCAGGAAGGCTAATGGAATGTTGGCCCTTATTTGACGGAGGCTTAAGTATAAGAGGAGGGAAGTCTTGCTGCAATGGTACAAGGTACTGATGAGACCACAGCTGGAGAACTGCAAGCAGTTTTGGTCGCCCTACTTCAGGAAAGATATTGGGGTGGATTCTCCATTGCCCGACCCTGCGATTAGGATTCCCGATTGGAGCAGCCCCCGGAAAATAGGTTTGGCGGTGCTCTGATCCATGCCAGTGGCTTCAGCGCGCTAACCGGCCCATGCCAGCGAGAGATTTCAATATAATTAATGGGCTGGAAGCCCATTTCACCAACCCCTGTTATGCACCGACCCCCACTGTGGGAAATTCACCGGGTAGGCTGTGGTGCAAGTTTGCCCAAGCATGGCCCTGAAGTGGTGGACCCCAAGGTGGGTAAAGGGGATCAGTGCATAACTGAGGTGCCCCCAAATGACCATCGCAAGGCCCCCCTCCCCCACTACGCAAATCCTGCCCCCTTCCGTTGACAAGTAGAGGCATCCTCCCCTCTATCACAAGAAAAGCGGGTCACCCTCCCCACAGCATGCAAGTGTGAAAATGACCCAAACCCCTCCCTCAATGACTCCCCTGCTGAGACCCCCATCAGACCCCACCATCAGTCACCCCCATCAGATCTTCCATCAGTCACCCCATCAGACCCCCCATCAGACCCCACCATCAGACCTCTGGGTTAAGTCTTATATATATATCTGTTGCAGTAATATTTTTTTAAAATCCTGGTTTACAGGCAGACTCTGTGTCTGCAAAGGATGCAATTAAGATGTTGTCAAAGTGAGATCATTATTCATTCCAACCATATAATTGTTTACCTATGTAGGACTAATGGACTTTTGTTTATAGAAAGAAGGTTCCCTGTGGTTTAGATAATTGAGGGGTTGTGGTTAGCCTTAGTAAGATGGCCATAACCCAGTTAGTGGGATAGAGATTATTTAATTGCTGGGACGAGCCTGGTCTGTAGAAACCAGTTTAGCTTTGAGTCTGCCAAAGACAACAGAGCTTGCAGTTTGTTTGACCAGGTCTCCTTTGCTGAAAGTAGAGCACGGTAAGTATCCCTATGTTTGCTAACTGTATTTACAAATAGCTTTTGACTGTAATGGATTTTGCTTGATTGGAGATAGAGACGGTATAAGTTAGAAGGTAACGAATTTCCTTTTATTGTTAAGAATTGTTTAATTATTAATTGTAAGCTGTTTTCTGTGATATTAATTAAGTTCAATGCTGTGTTAATAATAAAGTATGCTTTAACATACCATATATCTATTGTGGAATTATTCCTGGTATTCTTTCCTCACAGTTTTACAAATTAAAAAATAAGTGTTTGGGGTTCTTGTTCGGTATCCTAACAGATGTTGGGGCCTGGTCCAGAATCTTAACACCTTTGAAGTGCAATTTAAATTTTGCACAGCAATACATTTCACTAGCCAGTGATTGACATTTTTATTAGTCCAGAGTCAGTTCCTTGGTGGACTGCTTACCTACCTTTTCCTTCATATTTGAAAGTACCCTGCTTTAAAACTTTAAGCTAGTTAAAAGGTCTAGTCTCGCAGTGACATTTTTCTGTCAGCCAATTGGAAGTGGCTACCTAAATAAGTGTCAATGATTGTAGCATGAAGCTGACTTAGCAGTTGCAACTTGGGTCTGAGTCAACAGCCCTTTATAAAAGCAGACAGGCTTTGTGACCACACATTTGGGAGCACAGGGTGGAGACGACGAGGCCTGAGTTGACGAAGAATGAGTGGTGACTTTGGAATTTGGTGCACATGCCAGCTATGGTTCAATGGGTAGTACTCACATTGCTGAGTCAAAACGGCTACAGGGTCAAATTCCACTCCTGAGACTTGAGCACATAGTCCGCATTGAAAGGGTGCTGCATTGTCAGAGATGCCGTCTTGCAGGTGAGACCTCAGGCGAGATTTTGCATAGAGTGCTGACTGGGACGAGAAAATCAGTGTATGGTTCTCCAGCTGCACAGCCAGGTTCTTCTCTCTAGATTCTCTGGCACTCTGTGCACGGAACATTTAGGGGCGTAGTTTCCACCATCATGCTGGTGGAGCGGGGCCTGATAGAGCCAGTAATGGCAGCTCCACAAAGCTGCCTTTACACAAAGGCCGGGGCACTTTTTAAAAAGGATGCCCTGATCTACTTTTGAACAAAACCCGTCCCAACCACCTACGGGCACAGGGGACCTTCCCCGACACAAGCACCAGGGAACCCCCCTCCCCACCCACACATAAATACCAGGGCAAACCCCTCACACAAACATCAGGGGCACCCACCCCCCCCCCCCCCCACACTCTGAGGTTATTGCAACTCATCAGCTGAAAGAAAAACCGAACAAAACTGGATAAGAATTGGAAAGGATATAGTCCATTTTAAAAGGACAAATGCTGTACAGAAAACAGAAACCAAATATCTACAAGCAGGCAGACAGCAGAATATACATCCCCCCAGAATCATCTCGACTAGGAAGAAAGCAGGGCCATGAGTCATGACAGGGCAAACGGACAACATTATGCGTGAGGATCTGCATGGCCCGAATTAACTCCAGGAGAAACAATGGATTGGAAATGGATTTTGCCCTGGCCAGATGAAATCGCACTATGCTAATGGAAAAATTATTAAAGTTGTCTCCAACATCCACTTGAGCCTTTTGCAAGAGATCAGTGGTCTACGGAGACATTATGGAACCTTTGAGGAGCAACTGATCAAATCAATTTCATCCTGTCAGCAATTAGCAGGCCTTTGTCCTGGATCTCACCTGTGGGAAGGGCCAATCAGCTCCATTCAGGATTTTGACCGTAGGAATGCGGGACTCAGGGCAGAGGCTCGCTCTTCCTTTGCTCCTTCTTCTCTTGCTCCGGGGCTACGACCAGACTACAAGACAGAAGGTCACGAACACCAGACTACACAGGATCAAGGCTCAGCAGCCAAACGGACCAGTCAGCTTTGAGGATCAGCCAAAGAGACATTCGTGCCAGTTTAACTATTTTTCCTGGAAACGGTGAGTATACGCCCTCAGCCCACAGAAACTCCCAATTAGGTTAGCTTGTTGAGGTTGGGGTGGGTGAGTGGATATATATGTGTTCATGCGTGCTTAAGTAAACTTCTGTAAAAGTAAGAATTTTCGATATGTTGTTTAGTTTCTGGCTTCCCATAGTATTTTTATAACCCGTGTTTGTGTGTTATAGTCTGAGTTGTGGTGGGCCTAATTTTCTTGAATAAATTATTTATTTATAAATTTACCATTATTGTAGTCTCACCTTGTTTCACTGTCCGCTCTGGTTGAATCACAATAATTGCCAGAACATAATTCCGTAGTCGAGGACCCAAAAGGAATCAGAGCGCTTCGAGCACACTCACTCAAGAGAGGATACTGGTTAGGGGTAAACAATGGTCCCTCTTTCTCTCTCTCTTGTGAAGTTGCATTAGCAGGGCACATCCGAGTGACATTTCACCATCAACAGGAGAACGAGACTCGCACATGCGTAGGTGGCAGTCAAGGTAACTGGCGCGGCATAAGGACTAACCCATTGGTTAGGCATAAACAGTGAGACTTGTTCTCTCTCTCTTGCGAAGCTGTCCCAGTGCGACACTTCCGGGTTGTGGTTCCAACACCTGCAGGAGAGAGACACCCGCAGTTATCTGTGACACCCAATACCAGTCTGTTGTGAAGTAAAGGAAACCCTTTTACAACACACACATAAGAGGAACCCCACCCACAATGGGGCTCCCCAGAGGGCCTTCCCTTGGCACAATCTCCTGTGGAATAACCACCCTGGCACTGCCACCCTGGCACTTCCCTTTCTGGGCAGGAATCTCATTACATCATCGGCAAGGGGCAGGGAAAATTGGGAAACGAGACCTTGCCAGTGAGAATCTTGTTTTCTGATTCTCGTGAGATTCTGACATTTGCACTTAGGGCGAATGCGGGTGCAAAATCACCCCCATTAAATGGAGGCCCTGCCTGTCCCCTTCTGTGGATAGACAAGATCCCATGGCATTATTCAATAAAGAGCAGGCCATTTGCCCTACTGTTCTGGTCCAATATTTATCCCTTAAGCAACTTATTTTTAAAAAAATATGTTTGTTATCACATTGCTGCTTGTGGGTCTTTGCTGTGAGCAAAGTAACTACCCTTCAAAAGTAGTGCTTGTTAAAGTGGTTTGGGCCACCCTGGGGTTAAGAAAGGTGCTATATAAATGAAAGTTGTTCTGTTTTTTCTTTAGGTTTAAATTTCTGCCTTTGATATTGTTACGGTACCCAGACCAAACCCCAACTGCTTTACTTTTTTAAAAATAAATTTACAGTACCCAATTCATTTTTTCAAATTAAGGGGCAATTTAGTATGGCCAATCCACCTACCCTGCACATCTTTTGGGTAGTGGGGGCGAAACCCACACAAAACAGGGGGAGAATATGCAAACTTCACACGGACAGTGACCCGGAGCCGGGATCGAACCTGGGACCTCAGCGCCGTGAGGCAGCAGTGCTAACCACTGCACCATCGTGCTGCCCTAGTTTTTCAATTCGTAACTTGTGAGGAAAGGATAGCTTGCTCCAGAAGTGATTCCACTGACAACTAGGAATCTTTTATATTGAAACAAACTTAATTATGAACACAGGTCTACCCCATTAACATTCAAGAAAAAACTATTAAACAGTTCTTACAAAAAATAAAGGTCTTGAGCATACTTTCCCATCTACTTCCAAAATTTCAATTACGCAAAATCCACACATCCAGGTGAAGTGCCACTTCTTAATATGTTAATACTCCTTGGCTTACAGATTTATGCCTAAAGTCCTTGGGAGAGAGGCTTTCAGAAGTCAGTCTGAGAAACACAACTCCTTTCTTCAGGAACCAGAGTAGAACTCAAAAATTGAAACTAAAAACATCAGAGATGGCAGAAATTCAAAACCAGAACCAATTCTTTCCATGAGTGACATCACAGCCCACCTAGCTGTTAACTCCTTAATCACAGCTTTAACAGACATATAATCTGGTTACCTCAATCTAATGTGAGGGCCGCTTCCTGTTGTTTCCCTTATTTCCCATTTCTTTTACTTTGTGGTTATCATTTTTGACCCATAGATGTTCACTGGACATATACTTTTAAGTCGAGCAAAGGAAGTGAGGATCTCAAAAATTCCAAAATAGTAACTGTGCTAGCTTTCGAACATCAGAACTCAGACTTTTTGGCACCCAAGAGATTGGAGGGACTTGGTTTAATTAGTTGACTGATGGCCAACGAATTGGCCAAAAGGCCGTATTCTGCCTGGCAACAGGTGGTGATTGGTCCTACTCAAGTGGGATGGTTTCCAGAGAACCAAGGAAAGGACAGTCGCATACTGGATACTTAGCTGCTCTATTTCTGAACCTACAGAGAACCTGAATGAAGCTACAGTGAAAACCATTACAGACTGAAAGCAGAAATCTTGAGCTGAAAGCTTAAACTAAAGGAAGGTGTGCTAGAAGACAACCATCTGAAACAAAGACTCATCCTTTATACCTTCATCATTATATTTACACCCCTCTTTTCCCCTCTGTGTTTGTTTGTCTCTCTTGTGTGTGTGTGTGTGTGTGTGTGTAGAGGGTGGGGGTAAGTTAAAGGGGAGGGGAGTTAGGAATTAGATAATGGTTAACCAGTTGTATTTGCTGCATATTGAATTATAGTTTTTGTTACAAATAACATTAATTGTGTTCAAATTTACATGCTTGGTGACTGTAGTTATTGGGCAGCCAAGGGCCAAAGATTCCATGTGTTTTTTAAGAATTATTTGTTAGTCTCAATTGTTTTGCAACTTCGGGTCAAGTGGGGTTAGAATTGACCACACACTAATCCAGGGGATCATAACACTAAGTTATTTTAATAACATTACTGCAACAGACACGTAATACAATATATATATTTATATATGTAAATATACATGTAAATTTCTTATATTCATCACAGGATCTAGACCTGTACTAAAACAGATTTATGTGCGACTGTGAAATTGGAATAATTAACTCCTGCCCTTGAACACTATGGCCTCGAGTTTCATTATGATAGAGATGCTCTCTGTCATGGCGAAAACCCAAGATGCTGGTGAACATGCCGAAAATGGCCAAAGATTGTACTTTCCACCCACAAAAATGGCATTTTATATTTTCGTTGGAGTAGGACTGGAATCAGGCTGGGGATCATGCATGCACAGTTTACAGAGGCAGCTTGCCATTTAAATCACTAGATTCCACCATTGACGTGGGCAAATTAGGTCAGTAAAAGCAAATCTGAACTTGGGGGATTTGTTTGGCTAGCTAGAGTACTCCTTTGGGAGAGATACCTTTTGAGAGAGGTAAGGCACTCTTTGGAATTGTGAAAAGCAAACGTGTTTGGAACATTTGAAGTTGTCAAGGAACTGCCAAGTGGTCAAAGCTGTTGAGGAACTGTCAATGCTTTCAAGGAACTGTCAACTGTATGGAGGGGTTAAGGGCACAATGTGGTGGGTGGGGCATTGGTTGGCATCAGGGCTACAAAGGCAACTGGGGTGAACTGGAGCATGGGTTAGCATTGGGGTTATGAGGGGGAGTGCCATAAGATGGCATAAATTGGCATGGATGGAGCATGGCGAATGTGTGGGAGTGTGAGGAAGGATGAGTGTTGAGGTTTGGAGGGTTGTTTTTTGTTTGAAACATTAAAAAAGTAACTTAAACAAAGTGCTGGAGCACAGAGGTAGGCTTCTGCCCACCCAACCTCCACGCTCATTCTTGGGGCAGCAGCCCGACTGCCCCCTCAGGACGTAAATCCCAACTGCGGCCTGCTATTTTTAAGTCATGTGACCCGGTAATTCTCTTGTCTCTGAGCAACCAATCCGGCAAGAAATACCTGAGCCTCAGAGTTGGTCGAGACATTATTTGATATGTTATGTCAAACGTGATCTTGAATACAAACAGAATAAAATATATCCTTTCCAGTGTAGAACCCATAGAATAATAATTCAACAGTTATCTCTATCTGAACAGTAGTGAATACATTTTGTATTTCCCCCAGTTTTTATCTTTCCTCACCTGTAGGGGTAGAACTATGCTGGGATCCAGTTGCTTGGGCACCAATAGCCCTCCATCACCTGGTCCAATTGGCCATTCACCAATTACACGTGCACTTGGATAAGGGGTATGTGCAGAAGCTTGTGGGGAACAATGGAAGACAACACAGCCCAATAAAGACTGCACCTGCCGGTACTTACGCACACACTTCCCAGCAGAGACCATTTATCTGGAACACCAGCCGGTCTTGATTGCCATCTCTGGACACTGAGGCTAATTTTTAAAATATTTACTTCATTTACGTGATGTGGGTGTTACTGGTTAGACTAGATTACTAGTCCAGCGACAATGAACAGGTGGTGATGAGCTGTCTTCTTGAATGCTGCAGTCCCTGAGGTGTAGGTACACCCACAGTGCTGGCAGGGAAGGAGTTCCAGGATTTTGACCCAGTGACACTGAAGGAACGGCGATATATTTCCAAGCCAGGGAGGTGAGTGAGTTGGAGAGGAACTTCCAGGTGGTGGCGTTCCCAGATATCTGCTGCTCTTGTCCTTCTACACAGTAGTGGTCGTGGGTTTGGAAGGTACTGCCCAAGGAACCTTAGTGAGTTCCTGCAGTGCATCTTGTAGATTCAATTGTCACTGTTGGTCAGTTATGGAGGGATTAAACCTTTGTGGAATGGATAGCAATAAAGCGGACTGCATTGTCCTTTATGCTATGAAGCTTCTTGAGTGTTGCTGGAGCAGCACTCATCAAGCAAGTAGAGAGTATTCCATTACACTCCTAACTTATGCCTTGCTGATTATGGACAGGCTTTGTGGAGTCAGGAGGTGAGTAACTCTTCACAGGGTTCCTGGCCTCTGACCTGCTTTTGCAGCCACAGTATTTAAAAGGCTGGTCCATTTCAGTTTCTGGTCAATGGTAACCCCCAGGATGTTGATAGTGGGGGTTGCCAGTTGATAATTGAACTCCAGTAACTATTGTCCTGGTTCATGTAACCTCAAGCAACCAGGGCGGGATTCTCCGGTCTCCCAGCTGCGTGTTTCTCCGCAGCTCACCATTTGCTGCCAGGCGGAATTCTCTCTTCCTGCCAATGGGATTTCCCATCGAAGCATCCCAACCTCCCGGGAAACCCACGGGCAAGAGTGTGCTACCAGCAGGAACAGAGAATCCCGTCGATCGGAGAATTCCAGCCCAGTAGTTTCAGAAAAACCCTCAGATGCAATCCCCAAACGACATTGCAAACACAGATGATCGGATCATTCATTAATCCTGTCTGCAGGATCTTTTTGTGAGCAAATAGATTGCCACATTTCCCTACATTCCAACAGTGACTACATTTCAAAAATGATTCAATTAATTTGTCTCTTTGGGACCTCTTGAGGTTGTGAAAGGTGTTATATTAATGCAAGGACTTATTCTTCTATCTTGCAAATGTTTTGTGGAGAATGCGCACATAACCCTCCCCTACCCCATGCGGGAGACTCTTGGCTCCTTCAATAATGAACACCCATTGTAAAAGAGGTTTTCCCACATGCCTGTGAGGAACAGCGAGGACGGCTAATGAAGTACAACCTGAAATACCTCCCTGACTGCTTCTGGTCACTGATGAGCAACTCCCTTACAATGCCTGAAATGTTCATGATGTCATAGGGTAGTCATGCCAGTTAAAGAATTACAGTGTTGAGAATGTCCCAATGTGAAGCTGGACTTGCCGTTTATATTACCAGATAATCCGCTGTTCCCAGGTGAGCAGCAAGAAAGTCAATGAAAGTTCCTTGGCATTTAGCAGAGCTTCACATTGATTAAGGGATAATGTTCCCCACCCTGAGGCACAGCAAACCCTTCTAACCACCGCTAATCTCTTTATGATTTCTGATTGGATCGTAAATGCAGGATAAAAGCCCATTGTTCTCCATGCTCTATTGCCCTTTAGACATTAACTTAACGTCAATAACAAATACCGATGTGGCTCCATAGGGCATTATCCATGTTAATTGATAATGAGCTATTATACTCTCATAATAGCAC
Source organism: Scyliorhinus torazame (assembly GCF_047496885.1). NCBI lineage: Eukaryota > Metazoa > Chordata > Chondrichthyes > Carcharhiniformes > Scyliorhinidae > Scyliorhinus > Scyliorhinus torazame. The sequence goes on from NC_092707.1 coordinate 160,050,063, forward strand.
AGCCGAGATATTACATTCCACTTAAAGCTGCAGTACCCCATAATTAGTATCTTTTTTCAATACAGCAACCACATTGCACCTTTACCATTACTCTGCTGCAAGGCTGTGTTGGCTGCATTATTTATTTGTGTCTATTGGACTGTGACGACCAATGAATAGCACATGGATTTGAAATTCTTGCTAACAGTGATTTTAGCAAAAGATTCACCAGGAGTATAAACCATTTTAAGACTATATCCTTACTTATCTCGCTGCCAAAGTTATCGCCAAGTGGAATTTCACCTCTGCAGTGATTTGGACATGGAAGAAGACCGCAGGAAGGCAGTGCTGACTGTGCTGATGATTAACAGTTTCCTTTTCCTTCTCACGCACGAGGTGACTTTATCGAGATATTTGACCATCTTTCTCGGGTCACTCTGCATCCCCTGCCATCCACAGCCAAGAGAGTTACTGGAATTGGCAACATGGAGATGGGCCTGCATTTGAGCTTACTTCGAAATCCAGTTGGGAAGATGAATGCAAAGATGAGACTTATTGCTCCCAATCTTAAAAGGAATAGTGTCAACTTTTTTTTTGGAGGGTGGCGACATTGGCGGTGGGTATTCTTGATGTATCCACTTCCTGGATTAGTCTGTCAGGCTGCTCCAAAAATGTTTCTGTAAAACCACCATGTTGGACATATTGCATCTTTTTTCCTTTTGTTGCGGAGGATACATCATTTTGCATTTAGATTTTGGCAAGACAGTCAAATGTGGCGAGCAATGCAGTAACCAGAGTCATACAGGACAGCAGGAGGCCCATGATTCTTTCAAAGCGCTGTGCAATTTCAACTTAACATAAAAATGCATCTAGTGATTTTGCTTGGTGACATCCCAAACGATTGTGAAGGTTTTCACTGAAAGTTCCAGTAAAACCATTTGCCGTCTTCTCAAAGAACAAGTTCACAATTTTCTGTGTGGAGGAAACCTTCAAAAGCATAAAAAAATCACTGCGCAGGGAGAGCCCCTCTTGCTGTGTTGGTGGTGATTGTAGCAGGGTGGGAGGGTGGATTAAGGAGTGGAGAAGTGGGGAGAATGGAGTGAAGGCTGAAAGCCCCACTCTGCTTTCTGACATTGGTGAACAGGGAGCTCATAACAAAGACCATCACACTCTCTCTCTCTCCTCACACTGTGCCAACTGATATAGCGAAGAGTGTAGCTGCAGGAGCACAGGACATGAACGGCCCTTGTCTCTGGGTGGAGCAATTTTAATTTTTTTGAATGATTTTATCTTTTCGTTTTGTTCCAAAAATTGTAAACTAGTTTAATGATTTCATATGAGAAAACACACCGATCTCCTGCATTGCAATAATGATTGCAGTTCACAATTACTAAATGATTACATTTTTTCTCCTCCTCTTTCCTCATCGAGGAACTAAACCTCTCTCAATCTGTATTGAAAACATGACATTGCCCCTTTAATGTTAGGAATAATAAATCTTCTTGTTATTGCAGATACCAGAGATAGAACAAAGAACAAAGAAAGAACAAAGAAATGTACAGCACAGGAACAGGCCCTTCGGCCCTCCAAGCCCGTGCCGACCATACTGCCCGACTAAACTACAATCTTCTACACTTCCTGGGTCCGTATCCTTCTATTCCCATCCTATTCATATATTTGTCAAGATGCCCCTTAAATGTCCCTATCGTCCCTGCCTCCACTACCTCCTCCGGTAGTGAGTTCCAGGCACCCACTACCCTCTGCGTAAAAAAACTTGCCTCGTACATCTACTCTAAACTTTGCCCCTCTCACCTTAAACCTATGCCCCCTAGTAATTGACCCCTCTACCCTGGGGAAAAGCCTCTGACTATCCACTCTGTCTATGCCCCTCATAATTTTGTATACCTCTATCAGGTTGCCCCTCAACCTCCTTCGTTCCAGTGAGAACAAACCGAGTTTATTCAATCGCTCCTCATAGCTTATGCCCTCCATACCAGGCAACATTCTGGTAAATCTCTTCTGCACCCTCTCTAAAGCCTCCACATCCTTCTGGTAGTGTGGCGACCAGAATTGAACACTATACTCCAAGTGTGGCCTAACTAAGGTTCTATACAGCTGCAACATGACTTGCCAATTCTTATACTCAATGCCCCGGCCAATGAAGGCAAGCATGCCGTATGCCTTCTTGACTACCTTCTCCACCTGTGTAGCCCCTTTCAGTGATCTGTGGACCTGTACTCCTAGATCTCTTTGACTTTCAATACTCTTGAGGGTTCTACCATTCACTGTATATTCCCTACCTGCATTAGCCCTTCCAAAATGCATTACCTCACATTTGTCCAGGTTAAACTCCATCTGCCATCTCTCCGCCCAAGTCTCCAGACAATCTAAATCCTGCTGTATCCTCAGACAGTCCTCATCGCTATCCGCAATTCCACCAACCTTTGTGTCGTCTGCAAACTTACTAATCAGACCAGTTACATTTTCCTCCAAATCATTTATATATACTACAAAGAGCAAAGGTCCCAGCACTGATCCCTGTGGAACACCACTGGTCACAGCCCTCCAATTAGAAAAGCATCCCTCCATTGCTACCCTCTGCCTTCTATGGCCTAGCCAGTTCTGTATCCACCTTGCCAATTCACCCCTGATCCCGTGTGACTTCACCTTTTGTACTAGTCTACCATGAGGGACCTTGTCAAAGGCCTTACTGAAGTCCATATCGACAACATCTACTGCCCTACCTGCATCAATCATCTTAGTGACCTCCTCGAAAAACTCTATCAAGTTAGTGAGACACGACCTCCCCTTCACAAAACCGTGCTGCCTCTCACGAATACGTCCATTTGCTTCCAAATGGGAGTAGATCCTGTCTCGAAGAATTCTCTCCAGTAATTTCCCTACCACTGAAGTAAGGCTCACCGGCCTGTAGTTCCCGGGATTATCCCTGCCACCCTTCTTAAACAGAAGAACAACATTGGCTATTCTCCAGTCCTCTGGGACATCCCCTGAAGACAGTGAGGATCCAAAGATTTCTGTCAAGGCCTCAGCAATTTCCTCTCCAGCCTCCTTCAGTATTCTGGGGTAGATCCCATCCGGCCCTGGGGACTTATCTACCTTAATATTTTTTAAGACACCCAACACCTCGTCTTTTTGGATCACAATGTGACCCAGGCTATCTACACCCCCTTCTCCAGACTCAACATCTACCAATTCCTTCTCTTTGGTGAATACTGATGCAAAGTATTCATTTAGTACCTCGCCCATTTCCTCTGGCTCCACACATAGATTCCCTTGCCTATCCTTCAGTGGGCCAACCCTTTCCCTGGCTACCCTCTTGCTTTTTATGTAAGTGTAAAAAGCCTTGGGATTTTCCTTAACCCTATTTGCCAATGACTTTTCATGACCCCTTCTAGCCCTCCTGACTCCTTGCTTAAGTTCCTTCCTACTTTCCTTATATGCCACACAGGCTTCGTTTAGAAGACGGAAACATTGCTGGGGGGGCAAGGGGGTTGGGGGGTGGGGGGGGGAGAGAGAGTGGGTTTGGGTGGGGGCAGGGGTTTAAACCATTAAAAACGCCAGCAGGTCAGAAACCCAGCATGATTCCACCCATTCTTTCATTTTACCAGTCCACATTTGAATGCTAGTGTGTGTATCTGCGCTGGTGAAAGGTGTACCTGAGTCACATGAGGGTGCATGCTTTGAATGCTCGCCCTCCTCTTAGAACTCCTAAATCTCTTCCTGCTGTCACCCTACAAGAACCTGCGATACATGAGGAAAGTTGATTCAAACTGACAAGTGGAAACGTTTCAAAGTTTATAATATGTTCCTCTGCTTCAGTTATTGGTGTCCGCAATTCCAAATTAGTCCATGCCATGTTCTAAGTGGCATTGTGACATCTAATTCTGCCACAGTGGGCAGAGGTGGGGGGTCTCCCACTGACCTGCTGATCTCCAAGACATTCTCCTCCATTGCAGTCAGGGTGGCTATAGTTGCAGGCCCACTGCCAGTTCTTTGCCTCCCCCTAGAGTTGTGCATTTTCCTCCCCTGCAGTGAGAGAAAGCAGAGAGCTCGGAACATGGGAAGTGCAAGATTTGAAGATGAACGAATTACCTTTGTGCAGGGTGATTGTGCGAGACGGATGTGAGATGGCACCCAAATGAGGTCGTGTGTCAGAGATGGAGAACGCATCGAAGAATAAGTGGAGCTGCACGGTGTGTTGCTCTGGTGAATGTTGTGGAGGAGAATTCAGGTGAGCAGCAGGTGGAGTGGTAGGAGCAACTATTGAACAAATCAAAGAATACAAATTTTATTTCATCAACATCGTGCAATATTGTTAATTTAACATTACATTCTGTAGTCTCTCCTTCCTGTCCTATGTACGGTATGCATTGGCTGCATAGCATGCAAGAAACAATACTTTTTACTGTGTACTAATACGTGTGAGAATAATAAATCAAATCAAATTAACAGCAAACTGTCCCATTTTTTATTTATAACACTGTGCAGACAGATAACACTGATTTTGGTGACTGCCTCAGTCCTTATTAACATGTCCTTCACATTGTACCATATTAATATGGTGACAGTAAATACATATTTGGGGGAAAGATTCAACGCTTCTACTTGGGTGCACGATATTATTCAATATCATTTTTTCATAGAAGGGGTGCAATTGGATTCTATTTTATCAGTAACCTCAAAAGATAGAAAGATCGGATGACTGGTGAGCAGAATCACAGGACAATACAGGGCAGAAGACGCCCTTCGGCCTATCGAGTCTGTACCGACGCATGAAAGACACCTAACCTGCCTACCTAATCCCATTTGCCAGCACTTAGCCCATAGCCTTGAATGTTAAGACGTGCCAAGTGCTCATCCAGGTACTTCTTAAAGGGCGTGAGGCAACCCGCCTCTACCATCCTCCCAGGCAGTGCATTCCAGACCGTCACCAGCCACTGGGTAAAAACGTTTTTTCTCAAATCCCCTAAACCACCTGCCTCTCACCTTGAACTTGTGTCCCCTCTTAACTGACCCTTCAACTAAGGGGGACAGTTGCTCCTGATCCACCCTGTCCATGCCCCTCATAATCTTGTACATTTGATTAGGTCACCCCTCAGTCAGCTCCAGTGAAAACAACCCAAGCCTATCCATCCTCTCTTCATAATTTAAATGTTCCATCCAAGGCAACATCCTGGTGAATCGCCTCCACACCCCCTCCAGTGCAAACACATCCTTCCTACAATGTGATATCCAGAATTGCACAGTACTCCAGCTGTGGCCTCACCAAAGTCCGATAAAACTCCAACGTGACCTCCATGCTTTTGTAATTGATGCACAGTCAATTACACAAAGACGAGAGTTGGATGTAATCGAGGCTTTATTACACTAAGATGTGTGGCCTCCTACAGAAGCTGGCAAAATGGCTGCTGTACGAGGAGCACACATATTTATACTCCACCTACTGGGCAGAGCCAGCAGGCAGGGAACTGCCCCCGTACCTGTAGTACAGGGCCTTACCACAAACACCTAATATATACATCATATACATGTGGTGACTACCACATTCACCCCCTGTTAAAATTAAGTCCGGCAGGGGGGGGGGGGGGGTCGAGAACTATATCCAAGTAGATGTTTTAAAGTACAGAAAGAAAATTGAGTCCAGCAGGGGTGGAGCAGAGTTATACAGAAGGATGATTTTTTTTTTTAAGAGTCCCGATCAAGTTACAGGTTCAGCCGGTCCGGAGCCTTGATCTGCCGTTGGGAGCACCGCAGTGATGGCGGAGATTCCGGTGTCGGTCTGGTCTTCGGTGACTCTGGGAGCATGCCAAAATCCTCTTCAACCTCGGGCGTGGGGCAGGGGGAGGACGGATTGTCCTGGGGCGGGGGTTGCGGCTGGGTGCGCCGGGGGAGGGGAGGGTGGCGCCGTGACGGAGGGGTGTGTGTGTGGAACCAGCTGGTGCCAGGTCCCTGAGGGAGACAGTATCTTGCCGGCCGTCGGGGTACGCTACGTAGGTGTACTGTGGGTTGGCGTGGAGTAGCTGTACCCTCTCAACCAACGGGTCTGCCTTGTGGAGTCGTACATGCTTACGGAGGAGTACGGGTCCTGGAGCTGCGAGCCAAGTAGGGAGCGACACCCCGGAGGTGGACTTCCTGGGGACGGCAAAGAGACGTTCATGGGGTGTGTCATTAGTCGCAGTGCATAGGAGCAACCAAATGGAGTGCAGTGCGTCGGGGAGGACCTCCTGCCAGCGGGAGGCCGGGAGATTTCTGGACCGTAGGGCCAGCTGGACGGCCCTCAATTCCGTCCCATTCTCCCTCTCCACCTGCCCGTTTCCTCGGGGGTTATAGCTGGTCATCCTGCTCGAGGCGATACCCTTGTTGAGCAGGAAATGACGCAGCTCATCGCTCATGAATGAGGATCCCCTGTCGCTGAGGACGTAGGTGGGGAAGCTGAACAGAGCGAAGATGGTATTGAGGGCTTTGATGACGGTGGCAGACGTCATGTCGGGGCATGGGATGGCGAAGGGGAATCTGGAATATTCATCGACCACACTGAGGAAGTACGTGTTACGGTCGATGGAGGGGAGGGGCCCTTTGAAGTCCACGCTGAGGCGTTCAAAGGGGTGGGAGGCCTTCTCCAGGCATGCACAGCCTGCCTGGTAGAAGTGCGGTTTGCACTCTGCGCAGACCTGGCAGTCCCTGGTGATTGCCCTGAATTCCTCGATGGAGTAGGGCAGATTGCAGGCCTTGATGAAGTGGTACAAACGTGTGACTCCCGGGTGACAAAGGTTGCCGTGCAGAGTCCGGAGTCGGTCCACCTGTGCGCTGGCACATGTATCTCGTGATAGGGCATCGGGGGGCTCGTTGAGCTTACTGGGGCGATACAAAATCTCGTAGTTGTAGGTGGAGAGCTCGATCCTCCACCTCAAGATTTTATCGTTCTTGATCTTGCCCCGCTGTGTGTTGTTAAACATGAAAATGAAATGAAAATCACTTATTGTCACAAGTAGGCTTCAATGAAGTTACACATGAAGGCTACCGACCGTTGGTCAGTAATGAGAGTGAATCTCCTGCCGTCCAGGTAATGCCTCCAATGCCGCACAGCTTCAATGATGGCTTGGGCCTCTTTTTCGACGAAGGAATGCTGAATTTCAGAGGCATGAAGTGTTCGTGAAAAGAATGCCACGGGCCTGTCTGCCTGGTTGAGGGTGGTGGCTAGAGCGACGTCTGATGCATCTCTCTCGACGTGAAATGGTAACATCTCGTCGACTGCGTGCATCGCGGCCTTGGTGATGTCAGCCTTAATACGGTTGAAGGCCTGGTGAGCCTTGGCCGTTAGGGGTAAAACAGTGGATTGGATGAGTGGGCGGGCCTTGTCCGCATAATTTGGGACCCGCTGGGCATAGTAAGAAAAGAACCCCAGGCAACGTTTGAGGGCCTTGGGGCAGTGGGGGAGGGGGAGTTCCATGAGGGGGTGCATGCGGTCGGGGTCGGGCCCCAGAACTCTGTTCTGGACCACATAACCGAGGATGGCTAAGCCGTTCGTGCTGAACAAGCACTTCTCCTTGTTCTAAGTTAGATTGAGGAGAGTGGCAGTGTGGAGAAATTTGGCAAGGTTGGCATCATGGTCCTGCTGATCATGGCCGCAGATGGTGACATTGTCTAGGTACGGGAAAGTGACCCGCAGCCCGTACCGGTCAACCATTCAGTCCATTTCCCGTTGGAAAACCGAGACCCCGTTGGTGACGCCAAAGGGAACTCTAAGAAAGTGGTAAAGGCGGCCATCTGCCTCGAAGGCAGTGTACGGGTGGTCCGCCTTACGGATGGGGAGCTGGTGGTAGGCGGATTTTAGGTCGACAGTTGAGAAGTCCCGGTACTGTGCAATCTGATTGACCATATCAGATATGCGTGGGAGGGGGTACGCATCGAGCTGCGTGTACCTATTGATGGTCTGACTGTAGTCCACGACCATTCTGTGTTTCTCCCCAGTTTTCACAACTACCACTTGGGCTCTCCAGGGGCTGTTGCTGGCCTCGATGATGCCTTCCCTTAGCAGTCGCTGGACCTCAGACCTGATGAAGGTTCTGTCCTGGGTGCTGTATCGTCTGCTCCTGGTGGCGACGGATTTGCAATCTGGGGTTAAGTTTGCAAAAAGGGAAGGTGGGTCGATCTTTAGGGTCGCGAGGCCGCACACAATAAGGGGTGGTAGGGGCCCGCCGAATTTCAATGTTAGTCTCTGGAGGTTGCACTGGATTCCAGGCCGTGTAGCAGGGCAGCGCAGAGGTTGGGGAGGACGTAGAGGTGGAAGCCGCTGAACTCCACGCCCTGGACAGTGAGAGTGGCTATGCGTTTCCCCTGGATCGCGACGGAGTGGGACCCGGAGGCCAGGGAGATTCTCTGGTTGGCAGGGTGTACCGCAAGGAAGTAGCGCCTTACTGTATCAGGATGGACGACGCTCTCAGTGCTCCCGGAAGCCAGCAGGCAGGAGATCTCTTGCCCATTGATTTTCTCGTTGGTAGAGGCTATTTCAAGGTTGCATGGGCGGGACTGGTCAATCGTGACCGATGCGAGATGCAGCTGGTCGTCAATGGTGGCAGACGATGGGGTGCCCAGGGGGCATGGGTCCTGGTATGATGGCAGCACCCACGGGCCGCACGTGTCATGGGGGAAACAAGATGGCGGCGCCTGATGATCCTGGGGAGGACAAGATGGCGGCGCCCACGGGCCGCACGTGATGGGGTCGAACAAGATGGCGGCGCCCACGGGTCGCATGTGGTCCGGGGAGGGGAAGATGGCGGTGCCCACAGGCCGTACGTGGGGGGGGGGGGTCGAAACAATAGCGGCGACTGCTCTAGCCTGACACACCGCAGCGAAGTGTCCCTTCTTGCCGCAGGCCTTGCAAAGGGCGCTCCGGGCCGGGCAGTGTTGTTGGCGGTGTTTTGGCTACCCACAGAAGTAACATTTGGGGCCCCCAGTGTTGGTTGGCTGCCGCGCGGCACAAGCGTGGGGTTGGCTGAGTGGCGTCCCCGATGGGGCGTCCGTCTGCGGAGTCCACGATGCGTAGGAGGGATGGGCCGCGCGGCCGGGGGTGTAGGCCTGGATGTTGCGCGAAGCTAGCTTTTTGGTTGCCGTGAGGTTGAGCGTGTCCCCTTCTAAGAGGCGCTGGCGGGTGTAATCCGACCATATCCCTGTAACAAAAGCGTCTCTCATGAGCAAGTTCGAGTGTTCCGTGGCCGTGACGGCCTGACAGTCTCTGACTAGGGGAATTAGAGCACGCAGAAATCTTCCACTGACTCACGATGATGCACGATCAACTCATTGATGCACGATCAATTGCACAAATATGAGAGTTGGATGCGAGGCTTTATTTCACTAAGATGTGTGGCTTCCTACAGCAGCTGGCGAAATGGCTGCTGTACGAGGGGTACACATATTTATACTCCACCTACTGGGCGGAACCAGCAGGCAGGGAACTACCCCCGTACCTGTAGTACAGGGCCTTACCACACATCTCCTAATATATACATCAGTGGTGACTACCACAGTAATCTACGCCTCAATTGATAAAGCAGGTGTCCCACATGCCTTTATCACCACCCTATTAACCTGCACTTCTGCCTTCAGAGATCTATGGTCAAACACACCCTTTTTCCTCAGAACTTCCCAGTGGCAGACCATTCATTGAATACTTCCTTGTCACATTACTCTTCAAAGTGTATCACCTCACACTTTTCAGGCAACAAGATGGAATGATTGAACAACATATGTTTTCACTGTCAGCGAGAAACATTGGATTCCTCAGGTTTCTCTGTGCCACCTACCACCTCTCCAACATAATAATAATAATCGCTTATTGTCACAAGTAGGCTTCAATGAAGTTACTGTGAAAAGTCCCTCGTTGCCACATTCCGGCGCCTGTTCGGGAAGGCCGGTACGGGAATTGAACCCGCGCTGCTGGCCTTGTTCTGCATTACAAGCCAGCTGTTTAGCCCACTGTGCTAAACCAGCCCATCCGCTGTGCGACACATCTTTAAAAAGGTCAAAGGACAGGGACTGAATGGTTCACAATTGTATCTGTGTTTTCTTGAACAGCAAGTCTGAAGACTTTTCTGATTGTTGCTTCTCGCTACAATATATTTTCAATATCAACTCCGCAACACAACTTTTTCATGATATTCCAATACCTTAAAAATCTCATAAAAGCACAAAACTAGTGTGGGATAATAGGTAAGTAAACAACAGGACATGATTGAAGTCAGTGGAAAAGACAGTGAAAACAGGATAAAACAGGTTACTGATTCACTTTGAGCGCATTACACACTCCCGTTCTGGTAATTTCACCCTAAAAAGTAAACTTCTACTAGTAACAAAACAAACAGAACTCTCATGATTCCACCCTCCTTTCGTAAAATAATTATAGATGACAAAGGCCATCTAGCCCAGCTAATCTCATCCAGCCAGAATGGTAGACAAACTTACAAACATATGTATTATGATCAGGAGTAAGCCCCCCCTTGAGCCTTCTCCACCATTTGAAAATATTACCTGAATTATACCAGTAACTACAACTCAAATTGGCTGTAAAGTGAATTGAGACATCAGAAAAGGTGCTTTATGAATGTAGGTTTTCTCTTTCTTCCAATGTACCTGCATTCAGAAGGCAAAGTGACTGGAGCAACGGTGAAATTGGAAGCCCATTGCTGATTCCCTAAGGATAATTAATCCCAGAGCAGTCAACTGTTATTAAGAAAATGGCTACAAAGTAATCACTATATTTACAAAACAGTTCAACTCCATAGCTAATACAACCGTACCATTCGCACGTCTCTGGCACCAATCCACAATGCACCATAAATATTATCTGTGCCTTTTACATTAATTACATTATCCCCCTGATTTTCCAATCAGACATCTACCAGCAGTTTAGAAAAACATGTACAATAGTTTGAATTGCTGATCTGAATTTTTCACAGAAATGATACAAATTGTGTTTCGACCTTACAGCCTAAAATGGACAAATGTAAGTAATAAGAAACTCAAACAGCAGAAAGAGAGCAACACTCCCAGCCCATCCCCACCCCAACATCCTCCTCACTCTTTCAACAGCAACTGCACCCCTCCAACGCAGCCAACATCCGCCTCACCCCTCCAATACCCCAACTTTTCCCTCACCCCCCCAATATCCCTAATCTACTCCTCACCCCTCCAATATCCCAAACTATCCCTCGCCCTTCCAACAGCTCCAAACCAGCCCACTGCTCCAAAGGTTCCAACCTACCCCTCACCCCTCCAACAGCCCCACCCTGTCCCACTGCTCCAAAACCGCAGCCTAACCCACCCCCAACAGCCCTAACCTACCCTACCACTCCAACAGCCTCAACATAGCCCCACCCCTCCAACACCGCAATCTATCCGCACCCCTCCAAAGCCTCAATCTACCCCCACCCCTCGCACACTCCCAAACTAACCCACATGCCCCTATACTCCAATCCACCCTCACTCCTCCAAAGCCACAATCTATGTCCGCCCCTTCCACACTCCCAACCCATACTCACTGCTCTCACCCCCCCAAAATACTCCATCCCTCCAACACCCCCAACTTAGCCCCACCCTCTAAGGGTCCACAATCTCCCTCACCCCTCCCAAACCACCCAACCTCCCCAGATCATATCTCTGCCCCATCCTCCCACCTCCATCTCTCAAGCAAATACACTGTCAGTTACTACGCTGCTGCTGACCTCCAGTCAGGTAACTTTGTGGCTTTCTGGTGGGGTGTTGTTATAAAATTCAAGCTATGAAGCTGCTCAAAGTTCAGAAGCAGCAGCACGGCAACTCAGTAAAGGAGACCTGACAGACTAGCTTTAAGAAATTGAAATTCAGCCTGATTTTTAACTAAAGTTGGTCTTTCAGGTCTGACGCTCTACCTCTGGTTAGAGCAAAGAGACTCCCCTACCCCCAAGCCCCTGGGCCCTAGGGTTTGGCACTGTCTGCACTTCCCCTGTCCAAGTTTTCCCACCTGCCTTCCATATTTCACCCCTCTTCAAACTTCAGCAGCATTATTGGATACAGCCATTTTGACTCCTGCTGGGGTCTGTTCAAATAGAAAGTCTGCCATTGGCAGATGCAGCTCATCATCGAGCCCGTATTTTTTTGGGAAAGTGGAAAGCAGGGATGCTATGGCTCTTTAACTGAACTGCTACCGACAGGATTGGGGTAATGGGATTGGTGGGATAGCTCTCCAGAGAGCTAACATCTTCAAAATGTTGAGTTCTCCACTCTGTTGCTCTTTATCTGCAAAATTGCCAGTTCTCAAAACATTTTGCAATTTGCTGTTTCCTTTCAAGTCTCACATCATCTTTGTGCTTTAACTTTCAATATACTTTCCATTTGTGTCTCCCCTCTGTTAAATATTTGTTCGAATAACCACACAATAGTTTGCACCAGGCACCAGATTAATGTGCAGTAATAATGTTGTCACTAGGACTCAGTATAGTTCAAAGGTCTGTGTGTGAATTTTTTCCACAGTATTGGAACTGTGAAAAGCACCCATGATCATAATTAGAATATTTAGACTCTTTCTGGAATGATGGACCAGGCAACATCTGTTGATAGAAAAATTGAATAATTCAGGCCATTGATCTGAAATGTTGACCAGACCTCCTCCTCTCCACAGTGTCATAATATACACACAGGTATATGATGGTGCAGAGACAGACACTGACTGACACACTGAAAGACCAATCTGTGGTGTTGGGTGCTCTGGTGCACAGATGAGCCAACACAGTTGTATGTGGTACAACTCTATTTTATTATAACTCTTATAATACAGTTCGTTCTGGATACTCTGCACGTGCTGTCTCCCTGAGTGTGTTTGGCAATAGATGTGTCCTGGTTCTCCTCTGCAGCTAATCCTGACCACCAGGGGTCGTGTCTGTGCTTTTATATCTTTCTGTCATTGGTTGTGGTGTTGTGTGTTCTGATTTGTCTGTTGGTGTGTCTATCATGATGTGTGTGTTTGAATATCATGACAACCCCCTTTTTACAAAGACAAGTGCCTACGTGGTTATAAATATAATTGTGTCGTGAGTGCATCTAAGAGTGTGCGTTTGTGTTGTGTACAGCGTGTGTTTATGACGTAACTATTTACATGGGGCGATGTCGGGTGCGTCACACTAACAAGGTTGTACCATAACAAAACTTGGATGCGAGAGAAAAAAAAAAACTTGAACATTGGTCCGGTCAGACGATATCTGGAACAATAAACAACAACAGGTTATAATACAGAAGTGTTTGACTTTTTGAACGTATTAACAGCGTTATAAGTCCAGTCTAATGGGTGACCGCCTCAAGAATGGGCTGGTCCTCAAGCCGGTTCAGCTGTGGAGATTTGGGGTCACACTGGTTCACCTTGGACTGTTGGAGGTGATGCTGTTGCCGAAGTCTCTACTTTACCATTTGTTGTACTTCGTGCAGTGCTTGGTTTTTTCATTCGTGCAAATATAACATTCAACATCTTTGTTAGTGGTGCCCTGGCTGTGGTTTGGTTCTGGTGGCGATGGAAGGGGCATGATCCGTGGCATCTCCACGAAGTCATCCTTGGGAACCAGTGGAGGATCCGGCGTGTGCGTACGGTGCAGTTGCGAGCGTGGAAGGCGGCACAAAGCCCGCTGATTTCGCCTACGCACCAATCCATCCGCCCTGCATGCCAGGAACAAGGTGGAGTCTGTTTTCTTTTTATGTTTGTGGTGGACGGCATCTTGTAGCCGATGGGTCGTTGCCATCGAAGTAGCACCATCACTAATATCATGCAAGGCGATGACTGTGCCAGATGTGGAAGTTGGCCAAGACCGTGTACGCTGGTTCCGGCCACCTGCTGTGCCGGAAGGGCGACTCCGCAGAGAAACGTCGAAGCATGTCGCCTTGGAGAGAGAATTGTTGCTCGCATCAACGTCTGGCGATGGCGCGAGTTGGTGTGTCCATCTTGGACCGCCGGTGCTGGTTGCCACTGCCGACCCAGTGGGACTGCCACGCGATCCATTCCCTGTCGCCGTGGCATCTGCCGTCACCCTGAGCGTGCCATCACCGAGGCCGCGACACCGCCCGTCCGGAGCAAGGTCTGGCGTGCGCAAATCAGAGTCGGCGCTTGGCTGCTCCCCATCTGGAGTCCGGTCTGCCTTCCGTCGATGCCCCCCGTCCGGAGTCCCAACAGGTTCACTGGAGGCAGCCGAGATTCCCTGAAGCTGCACTTCTGGAGTCGGAACATGCAGGAATGCACCAACCAGTGGAGAGGCTCGAGCCATCGAGGGTGGAAGCGGTGCGCCGCCACCGCAGTCGTCAGTGGTCCCACCGTGATCGTTGAGTGCCTCGGTACGCACTAGGCGAGGTCTGTCACCTTGCACCTTTTGCATGGGAAGTGGGATGCTGTCGTCACTCGTCTCACATCCCGTGGATAGATCGTCATTAGCAGCTTGCTGTTCACTAGGGTTGGGTAAATTGTCAGAGTTTTCATCTGGTGGTGCACACCATGTCGGTGGACTGTCATTGTCTTGCCATTGTCCTTCATTTGGGCTTTTCTTCTTTGGAACTTTAAATCTTCCCCCAGACATTGCAGAACCTTGTTTATTACCCCCAAATTCTCCCATATGTATGGTCTCGAATATAGGATCCACTGTTTCTATCGACATTGTACCATTTTCCAAAGAACATTCCGTTTCACTTTTCTTCTCAGGTACCTCATATGTAACTTTGTTTAATGTACATGCCTTCATGGTCTCTGGGTCTGATTTTGCTGGGACTGGCATGGTCACAGTCTCTCTTTTACTGTTCTCAATTGCCCACATTATACTCCCCATACATAACTGCTTAATCACTGGGGTTAGTGTGGTACAATGGATAATCGGGTCGACCTTATCTGCATCTTCACCATTAGTGGAAAGCACACTTGGTTCACTTGAAACTGCTGTGGGTTTTAAATTCGTTATCTGGCTACTCGATGTCGGTGTCCTCAGGATTCTTGCTCCAATGTTCTGCTCAATAATCAGTGGAGTGTGTATAGGTTCAATGCAATTAATGTTCCCCTCCAGGTTTGAAGAGTCATTACTGACTAACTGCTGGTCTCCGAAGTTGGGATTTTGCGGCATTGTGTTGAAGGGAGACATTTGTCCCTGCTGTAGATATGATTCAGGTTGTGTTATTTCCATTACCTGAGGATCAATGTCTTGTCCATTTTTTCGATCCGTACTAAAACACTGGCAATTCTCAGTCTGCTCCTTGCAAGTTAAACATTCAATTAATTTCGTTAGCAAATCCTCAGCATCCTTCTGTGGCCGTGCAGCATTATTAATCTCTGTTCGGCTACAATGATCCTGAAGGTCAGCGCATAAACCTTTTTTCTTCGGGCTTGGACGAGGCGATTCCTTTGGCTTGTCTTCAGTTGGGCTTGAACAGTCTTCAGCGCTGTGCCCTTTATTGTAGCATGAGAGACCGTCATGGTCATGCTGCTGTGTAGTGGAGCATGGTCGGCTGTTATAGCCTTCTTGCTGTTCACGGGAGCATGGCAGAGTTGCATCGTCTGCCGCTGGTTGGTCAGGAGAGGTTGCTAGACCCTCATGGTCTTGTTCCTGCAAGGACTGCGCTCTGGAGTCTTGCGTTCCTTCCATCGTGGAGTCCGTCCACGAGCTCTCTGTGGAGGCTTGTGACACTGGAGTCACTTCTTGTTCGTGCAAGGACTGCGCTCTGGAGTCTTGCGTTGCTTCTATCGTGGAGGCTGTCCACGAGCTCTCTGTGGAGGCTTGTGACACTGGAGTCACTTCTTGTCCGTGCAAGGACTGCGCTCTGGAGTCTTGCATTTCTGCAATTGTGGAGTCTGTCCACGAGCTTGCTGTGGAAGCTTGTGACACTGGAGTCACTTCTGGTTCATGCGAGGACTGCACTCTGGAGTCTTGCATGTCTTCTTTCATAGAGTCGGGAACGTTGAGCGGGACGTGGACCACGCTCTGTGTGGCAGCAGGGCACTCTCCGTGTGCTTGCACCGCTCCCTGTCTGTTAATGTCAGGCTGCAGCATCATCTGGTACTGATAAGTTGGAACGTCATATCTGCTGGATTGAAGATCCTCAAATCCAAAAAATGAATCCGCATCTGCGTCGGATTCAATGTGGGGGCCGCCAATGTGCAACACGAAAGGTTCGTCCGAGTCATAGTCATATAGGACCACGGAGCTATCATTGGGCTCGCGAGGTCCGGAAACACTGTAAAAATCGTCATCGAAGTATTCAAGGTCGGAATCATCGGCTTGTGCGTAGGTAACTGCTTGTCGGAGGGTTCTTCGGAGGTTAAATTCATCTCCTGGGTCAATTTGCGGCACTGTGCTGTCATTCCAGGTGAAGGAAGGTTGTTTTACAGCTTTAACAGATTTTTGTTTTTTTGATTTGGGACGTTTCCCTTTTAAATTGGATTTGGGACATTTCCCTTTTAAATTGGTGCAGTCTGGGGCCTCTGACATCCTGACGCTCGGTATGTAGCACGTAGGAAGCGACTGCGCATGCTCAGATCGCTGTTCCTTTACCGATGGCCGTTTTCTTGACTGCGCATGCGCAGCATCTCGCGCATGCGCAAACGAAACTTCCGGTTCTGCGCACTTCTCGCGCAACTGTGCTAGCGTTATACCTTTAGCAAGATGGCCGCCGACCTCGACCCAGCCTTTTCTCAGGCCCGGGATTTCGGGCTCCGGGATCCCAGCCACGAGGTGAGTACTGCAGCTTTTCTTACCTTTAAGTCCCCATTGGATTGCGTATTCTTCACAGTACTTGGAGAATTTGCCCAGGACTGCCTGGTAATCGTGCCTTTGCTGCCTCCTGAAGAACCTGAACCTTCTGAACATTGCTCTTGCCCTTGCACCGGCGACGGTGAGGAGAAATTCAATTTTTTCCTTATCATCCAGGTCCTTGAGTTCAGCTGCCGCCAGGAACAACTCGAACATTTGCCGGAATCGCCGCCAGTTTTCGTGGAGGTCGCCGTCGCACTGGAGCGCCTGCGGAACCGGGAGCTTGTACATCATGCCTGGGCACTGCTGGTTGTCTCTGTACACTGAGGTATGCCGGCAGGTATCGATCCACTCCTGTACCATGTGGTGTTGGGTGCTCTGGTGCACAGATGAGCCAACACAGTTGTATGTGGTACAACTCTATTTTATTATAACTCTTATAATACAGTTCGTTCTGGATACTCTGCACGTGCTGTCTCCCTGAGTGTGTTTGGCAATAGATGTGTCCTGGTTCTCCTCTGCAGCTAATCCTGACCACCAGGGGTCGTGTCTGTGCTTTTATATCTTTCTGTCATTGGTTGTGGTGTTGTGTGTTCTGATTTGTCTGTTGGTGTGTCTATCATGATGTGTGTGTTTGAATATCATGACACAATCAACACACAGAACACAGCAGCCAATCACCAGACAGGACATGGCCACTATATAGCCAGAGGGCACTAGTTTTCCCGCTCATTCGGGATGCAGCCTCTGGACAGCCAGAGCCCGTGATCAGTAACACAAACATCTACAATCTAGCAGGATAGTCTGGTCAGGTTAGCCTCAGGTCTCCAGTCAACCTAACATAGTGTCAGCCCACAGTGAAAGTATGTTTAACAGCTCGTAGCTAAATAAAATAGAGTTGTACTTCTACAAGTGTTGGTAGCCTGTCTCTCTCACTGCTCTGGTAAACGCAGTCCTCGCAGACCCAGCATACCCAACACATCATGGTACCAGTACGTGATGTTAGAGTTTGATGGACCTACCCTGAAATAATCTGCCTTCGACCAGCGATTAGCCATCCGGTAGTATGGACAGCGTCCGCCCTCCCCCGCCGCTCCGCATCACCGGCAACCTCGGTGCGAACTGGAAGATTTTTAAACAAACGTTTCAACTGTACCTCGAAGCTACCGACCTGGAAGCTGCCTCAGACACCAGGAAGATTGCTCTCTTTCTCTCCACGGCCGGGGACAACGCCATCCATATTTTCAACTCCCTCACATTCGCTGAAGGTGAGGACAAGTCCAAGTTCAAGACAGTCCTGCTTAGATTCGACAGCCACTGTGACATCGAAGTCAACGAAAGTTTTGAACGCTTCATCTTTCAACAGCGTCTGCAGGGTAAGGATGAACCTTTTCAATCTTTCCTCACCCATCTTCGCATTCTCGCGCAATCCTGCAATTACGGCTCCATCTCCGATTCAATGATCCGCGACCAGATCGTTTTCGGTGTGCACTCGGACCCCTACGACAGCAGCTCCTCAAAGTTAAACAGCTCACCCTCACTATAGCCATCGAAACCTGCGTTCTGCATGAGCACGCCACTAAATGATACTCACACATTCAAGCGGCAGAGGCTGCACGGCAAGGCCCCCACGAAGCAGAGCGGGTGCAGGCTGTAAAACAGCTCCAGGGCCTGCGCCTGGATGAGGGCGGCCATTTCGCGTGCTTTTCCTGGGCTCCCGCGCATGCGCGCAACGATCGAGGGGACGGCGAGGCAGAAGACCGAACTGTGCAGGCGCGCACTACGTATGACCACACCGCACATGCGCAGTGGCGCACTGAGCGTTCTGAGGTCACGACGTGCGACAACTGTGGCTCCTCCCACTTAAAACGGCAATGTCCCGCGAAATCTCGACCCTGTCTCCAGTGTGGCAAGCTTGGCCACTATGTAGCCCTGTGCCGGTCTGCTCAATCACCTGCCTCCCGTGCCTCCCACCAGCAGCGCAGGGACGTCCGAACGGTACAACAACCGGTCGCCGATTCCGACTCCGACATGGTTCCAGACCGACACCGAGGATCTCAAATTCCCATTCCGGGTGGGCATCATCACCAAGCACACGGTGTTTCAAAAGAAAAAGGCCAAGCCCTTCCCAGTGATGAGCATTGATCTGGACGATGAGTGGTGTGTCACCCTCACGGTCAACAAATCTCGCATCCGATTCAGGCTGGACACCGGCGCTTCAGCCAACCTCATTGCGCGGTCTGACCTGGACAGCCTCCACGTTAAGCTGACGATCCTTCCATCCGCCTGCCAGCTTCTCGACTACAATGGCGATGCCATTGCTGCTAGTGGCTCATGCCAACTTGTGGTGTTGCACCGTTCCTTAAAGGCTACCCTGCCCTTCGAGATTGTCGGGGCCACTAAAGCTTCCCTGCTCGGTGCTCAGGCGTGCAAGATCCTAAACCTCGTCCAAAGGGTTCACTCTATGTCACCCGCTGAGGCTTCAGCATCACAGGACGCCGACTTTCAAACGCAACAGAAGAACATCATCACTCGATACCACAGTGTTTTCGAGGGCATGGGCACACTCCCATACACGTACAAAATTCTTTTAAAACCAAATGCCACACCTGTGGTTCATGCACCTCGCCGGGTACCGGCGCCCCTCAAGGACCGCCTCAAGCAGCAGCTGCAGGACACCGGCGGACTAGAAGGCGGTCCTCCGCTTCCTGGGCATGGTCAACTTCCTGGGGAAGTTCATCCCCAACCTTGCATCCCACACCACGGCTCTCCGCAATCTGGTGAAGAAGGCAACCGAATTCCAATGGCTCCCCGCCCATGAGCAAGAGTGGTGTGAACTCAGGGTGAAACTCACCAAGGCCCACCGCGGTATTGGCATTCTTCGACCCTGCCAAGGAGACGAAGATCTCCACTGATGCGAGCCTGTCCGGCATTGGAGCAGTGCTCCTCCAACGCCTCCTCATGGGCTCCAGTCGCAAACGCATCGCGTGCAATGACGCCCACCAAGCAACGCTATGCGCAAATCGAAAAAGAGTGCCTGGGCCTCCTCACGGGAATTGTCAAACGGACCGCAGGCCACTGGTCAACATTATACAGAAGGACCTTAACGATATGACGCCGTGCCTGCAACGCATCCTCCTTAAACTCAGGCGGTATGACTTCGAACTGGTCTACACCCCGGGTAAGGAGCTCATCGTCGCCAATGCACTCTCCCGTTCTGTCACTACGCCCTGCGAGCCGTCGGGCTTCGTGTGCCAAATTGATGCTCCTGTTGAGTTCTGCGCATCTAACTTGCCCGCCACGGACGAACGACTCATCCAGATTCGTCGTGAAACAGCCAATGATCTTTTGCTCCAATGCGTCATGCACCATCTTACAGACGGATGGCTCAAGGGCCAATGCCCGCAATTCTACAACATCAAAGATGACCTGGCAGTGGTAGTTGGAATCCTGCTAAAGTTGGACAGGATCGTCATCCCGCACAGTATGCGGGAGCTCGTCCTTGAGCAGTTCCATGAGGGCCACCTGGGGGTGGAGAAGTGCCGATGGTGGGCCCGTGAGGCAGTGTACTTTCCTGGTATCAACTATGACATCGCCAACACCGTTCTAAACTGCCCGACATGTCAACAGTTCCAGCCAGCTCAGCCAAAAGAGACCTTGCAGCCACATGAACTGGTGTCGTCCCCCTGGACCAAGGTTGGCATTGATCTTTTCCATGCACTAGGCCGGGACTATGTCCTCATAGTGGACTACTTCTCTAACTACCCAGAGGTGGTTAGGCTGCATGACTTCACGTCGACAGCAGTCATCCGTGCGTGCAAGGAGACTTTTGCTCGCCATGGCATCCCACTCATGGTCATGTCTGATAATGGCCCGTGTTTTGCTAGTCAGGAGTGGTCCAACTTTGCCCGGCGGTATAATTTCACGCACGTCACCTCAAGTCCCCACTACTCCCAGTCGAATGGCAAAGCTGAGAAGGGGGTACACGTTGTCAAATGACTCCTGTGCAAAGCGGCCGTGCGGGATCCGACTTTTACCTCGCACTACTTGCCTACAGGTCAACTCCATTGTCCACTGGCCTGTCACCAGCTCAATTGTTAATGAACCGCACATTATGAACGACGGTGCCTGCAATACACGCCCCAGACTTGGACAACTTTCCGGTCCTGCATCGAATGCAACTGTCTCGGGCCCAACACAAGTCGGCGTATGACGCCTGCGTCACAGATCTCCCTGCTCTCGTTCCTGATGACCAGGTTTGTGTACAACTTCCTGAAGGTGGCTGGTCTGCCGCCGCGGTGGTAATCAAGCAAGTGGCCCCCAGGTCGTTCCTGGTTCGTATGCAGGATGGCTCTTTTCTTCGCCGAAATAGGCGGGCACTGCGGCTCCTTCCACGTTCGCCGCCAGATCGTGATGCCCTGCCTCGCCCTCAGGACAGGCCCGTCCAAGAGCTCGCAGATCTGCCTCTTCTGTTGCCACCCTCTGCGACTGACACAGTCCTGCCCGTTCCAGAGCAGGCAGCCCCTGACCCACCCTTGCGGCGGTCAACCAGAATTCGTCGCCCACCACAGAGACTGAATTTATGGGGCGGAATTCTCCCCCCCCCCCACGCCGGGTGGGAGAATCGCCCGGGCGCCGCACGAGTCCTGCCATGCCGTCCCGATGCCTGCACGTGATTCTCCCACCCCCCCCAAACTGGCACGGCGTGAATCACGGCTGGCCGCTGGGAGAATCGCCGCTTGCAGTTGTTCATGGGCGAGCGGTGAATCTCCGGCCTGGACGGGCCAAGCGGCCTGCCCAACATGACAGGTTCCCGCCGGCGCCATCCACACCTGGTCGCTGCCGGCGGGAACAGCGCGGGAACACTGAGGGGGTGGGGGCGGCCTGTGGGGGAGCGTGGGGGGTTCCTGCACCAGGAGGGGCTCAAAAGGGGCGAGGCTCGCGATCGGTGCCCACCGATCGACAGGCCGGCCTCTCTGAAAGAGGACCTCCTTTCCTCCGCTGCCCCGCAAGATCGATCCGCCATCTTCTTGCGGGGAGGACGGCAACCGTGCATGCGCGGGTTGGCGCCGGTGACGTCCTTTACGTGGCACCGGTCACGTCATTTACGTGGTGCCGCCCGGCACGCATAAATGACGCGGCGCCGCTCCTAGCACCCCGGGGGCGGGAGAATAGGGGGCTGGGAATGGCCTCCGACGCCGGAGTGAAACACTCCGATTTTCACTCCGGCGTCGGGACTTAGTCTCCCGATGGGAGAATTGCGCCCATGAACTGCCTGAATTTATGAACTCTCTAAACTCATGGACTGGTTGTTTCGTTATCCTGGTTATTTATTCGCGAGTTTGTACACACTGTTA
The DNA here is from genome assembly GCF_047496885.1 of Scyliorhinus torazame. Taxonomy (NCBI): domain Eukaryota; kingdom Metazoa; phylum Chordata; class Chondrichthyes; order Carcharhiniformes; family Scyliorhinidae; genus Scyliorhinus; species Scyliorhinus torazame. Next base: position 160,072,165 of record NC_092707.1, read on the forward strand.
TTCATGTCCCATGTTTTGTTACATACAGTCTATCTGCACTCGACACCTTCCCGTCTAAATATGTTAGAAATTTTGTATATAGTCCTGTAAATATGCTCACATATTCTCCATTTAGTCAGGAACATTCACATACCACACTATTTATTGTCACGTACACTTATCATTTTTTTAAAAAGGGGGAGATGTCATAATATACACATAAGTATATGATGGTGCAGAGACAGACACTGACTGACACACTGAAAGACCAATCAGCACACAGAACACAGCAGCCAATCACCAGACAGGACATGGCCACTATATAGCCAGAGGACACTAGTTTTCCCGCTCATTCGGGATGCAGCCTCTGGGACAGCCAGAGCCCATGATCAGTAACGCAAACATCTACCATGTGCTAGCAGTATAGTCTGGTCAGGTTAGCCTCAGGTCTCCAGTCAACCTAACATAGTGTCAACCCACAGTGCACCTATGTTTAGCAGCTCACAGCTAAATAAAATAGAGTTGTACTTCTACAAGTGTTGATAGCCTGTCTCTCTCACTGCTCTGGTAAGCGCAGTCCTTGCAGACCCAGCATACCCAACACATCACACAGTTGCTGCCTTACTTGTTGAGTAGCTCTTCCATTTTCTAATTTTGTTTCAGATTTCCAGTTATGCAATATTTTGCTTCTTCCATTTTACTGGCTGGTTTTGGGACAGTGAACAATCTGATACTAAGCTCCACCTTTACGATTTCCATAAGTACCATTTTCCATCAAAACAAATGGTTGTGCTTCTAGAATGTTCATTCCCATTAGCATGGTGGCGCAATGGTTAGCACTGCTGCCTCATGGCACCGAGGTCCCAGATTCGATCCCGACCCCGGGTCACTGCCTGTGTGGAGTTTGCACAATCTCTCCCTGTTTGTGTGGGTTTCGCCCCCACAACACAGTGATGCGCAGTGTAGGTGGATTGGCCATGCTAAATTGCCCCTTACTTGGGCAAAATTGGGTATCTTAATTTATTTTAAAAAATATTAATTCCCGTTAGTGCACAAGTTTAGCCGTTCAAAAGGTTATTTTTGACAGTAGCTCATAAACTTAAGGGGCGGGATTCTCTGACCCCTCCCGCCGGGTCAGTGTGGAGGTAGGGGTCGCTTGGGGCAGCAGCCGGAGAAGTGACGGCACGGTCGTAAGTGGGGGGGGGTCGCGGGTGCCGGTAGAGGGTGCGTGCTGGTGATCGTGGGCAGTGCCGGGGGTGGGGGGGAGAGTGCCGGGGGGTGGGGGCTGAGTGCCGGGGGGGGTGGGGGGCTTGGGGGGGGGGGAGTGCGGGGGAGTGTGTGCCGGGGAGGGGGGGGCTGAGGATGGTGAATGCCGGGGAGGGGGGGCTGGGGAGGGTGAGTGCCGGGGAGTGTGTGCCCGGGAGTGGTGGGCTGGTGAGTGTGTGTGCCGGAGAGGGTGGGCTGGGGAGTGCGAATGCCGGTGGGGGGGCGGTGCTGGGGAGGGTGAGTGCCGGGGAGAGGGGGCTGGGGAGGGTGAGTGCCGGGGAGGGGTGGGTTGGGGCGGGTGAGTGCCGGGGAGGGGTGGACTGGGGCGGGTGAGTGCCGGGGAGGGGTGGACTGGGGCGGGTGAGTGCCGGGGAGGGGTGGACTGGGGCGGGTGAGTGCCGGGGTGGGAGGGGGTTGTTTGGCCAGGTGCCAGGTGGCATCAGTCGTGACCATGCAGCCCATTACATGGCTGTGGAGGGGGTAAATACAATGATGATATGTCGTCTATCCCCCACCCCCCACCACCTGCAAACAGTAATGTTTGGGTATCACCCAGCGATGTTGGCCGCCATGCGGGAGCCGCCCTTCTACATGTTGCCCTGGGGGACCTGGAGCAGGAGCGTGCCATGGAGGCGGCGGAGGCTGCCGCAGAGGAGCGTGCCGCAGGGAGGCAGGTGGCAGCCGCCCAGGCTGGAGGGCCACCCGACCGACAGGACGAGGAGGAGGAGGAGGTAGTAGTGCCATGGCGATGGAGCCGCCCGATGAGGCCCCGTGTGTACGGGCGCCGCACGCCGTACCAGGACTTCACGGACCGGGCATGCAGGAGGCAACTCAGGATGAGCCAGGAAACCACCGCCCATATCTGCCACCTGATGGCACACTGGGCATCGCGTGGCACTGGAGGAGGACACCCTCACCTGGTGGCCGCCAAGGTTACGGTGGCCCTGAACCTTTACGCGACGGGATCATTCCAGTTGCCGAGTGGGGACCTGTTCGGCATCTCGCAGGCATCGGTGCACCGGTGCATCTGTGCAGTGACAGACGCCCTGTATGCCATTGCGGACCACCACATCCAGTTCCCTGTGGACCGGGCCAGCCAGGATGCCCGGGCAGCGGGCTTCGCAGCCGTGGCCAGGAGGGCGATCGATGGGATGCATGTCGCCGTGCGGCCACCATCTGATAACAGGGCTGTGTTCATGAATAGGAAGGGGACCTACTCCATGAACATTCAGGTGGTCTGCAACCACCGCATGAGGATCTTGCATATCTGCGCCCGGTACCCGGGCAGTGTACATGACTCATTCATATTGGCGCAATCGTTCATCCCCCCAATGTTCGAGGGATGCCCCCCCCTCCAGCTGAGGGGCTGGTTGCTGGGCGACAAGGGTTACCCGTTGCAGTCGTGGCTGATGACGCCTCTACGGAGGCCACAGACTGATGTGGAGAACCGCTACAACGATGCCCATGCAGCGACCAGGGGTGTGATAGAGAGGTGCTTTGGGCTGCTGAAGATGTGCTTCAGGTGCCTGGACTGCTCTGGATGGGCCCTCCAGTACCCGTCAGATAGGGTCGGCCGCATCGTTGTGGTCTGCTGTGTCCTGCACAACATAGCCCAGCAGAGGGGCGATGTGCTGGAGGCAGAGGAGGGGGGGGGGGGGGGGGGGGGGAGGAGGGGGAGGAGCAACACGACGAAGGGCAGGCCTTCCCGATCAGGAGGATGGGGCAATGTACAGGACAGACGGACATGGACGGGAGGCAGCCCACCGTTACCGGCTGGGCCAGCGGGCACGGGACAGGCTGATAGCCGCCCGTTCACAGACTAGGGGGGGTGGGAATCGGCGTGTATGGGCACAGACAGCACACTACGGCACCAGCCTACCACCCTCACCCCACCCACCCACCACCAACCACCCTCCCCCCCCACCCACCCACCACCAACTACCCTCACCCCCCCCACCCACCCACCACCAACCACCTCACCCCACCCGCATGCACACCACCCCTCCATTGCACATCCACCTGCGGCACAACGGGCCGGGCTCACACGATCGCCGGTGGAAGCGTGTCTATTGGAGGCCATGGAGGATGATGACAACCCGCTCTGCGATGAGCTCTGGACTCTACATCGTTGGACAATGTCTGACCCATGGCCACAGTACCACCCTCCACCCGGACCGTCCCTGCATGCAGCCTTGACACTGCAGTGCCCGGTCCCGTCATCTGCCCGGGGGTGGGGGGGTGGGGGGGGGGGGGGGGGGGGTGGGGGGGGGGGGGAGGAGGGGGAGGAGCAACACGACGAAGGGCAGGCCTTCCCGATCAGGAGGATGGGGGCAATGTACAGGACAGACGGACATGGACGGGAGGCAGCCCACCGTTACCGGCTGGGCCAGCGGGCACGGGACAGGCTGATAGCCGCCCGTTCACAGACTAGGTGGGGTGGGAATCGGCGTGTATGGGCACAGACAGCACACTACGGCACCAGCCTACCACCCTCACCCCACCCACCCACCACCAACCACCCTCCCCCCCCACCCACCCACCACCAACTACCCTCACCCCCCCCCCACCCCACCCACCACCAACCACCTCACCCACCCGCATGCACACCACCCCTCCATTGCACATCCACCTGCGGCACAACGGGCCGGCTCACACGATCGCCGGTGGAAGTGTGTCTATTGCAGGCCATGCAGGATGATGACAACCCGCTCTGTGATGAGCTCTGGACTCTACATCGTTGGACAATGTCTGACCCATGGCCACAGTACCACCCTCCACCCGGACCGTCCCTGCATGCAGCCTTGACAACTGCAGCGCACGGTCCCGTCATCTGCCCGGGGGTGGGGGGTGGGGGGTGGGTGGGGGGTGGGGTGGCGAGGGCGATCCGGGGGAGGGGGGCGCACTCACCTGAGGCCGACGTCCTATCACCCCTCACACACACACACTGGCACTCACCTCACACCACACCCCCACACGCATCGGACAGAGCACAGAGGCAGCTTCTGTAGATGTGAGAGGGATTTTAATAACAAACAGTTCATACACGTGCCCTAGCCCCTGTAACTAATCTGTGCCCACTGCACCCGTGCCAACTTACTCAGTGTCTAAATTTTTGGCCTTACGTCTAGGTGGTTCCCCAGACGGTACAGCAGAGCTGGAGGTGGACTCCCGTGATTCCTGCCCTGGACAAGGGTCCCTTTTGGCGGCCGTTTCCTGGGGCGGCCAGGCATGGATGGACCAGGCCGCGGCTCGGGCGACTGGGATGGCGAGCTGCCAGCCTGTCCAGCCCATTGCCCACCAGGTGCACCCGGGACGGAAGGGGGGAGTCCGAGGTGTCGCGGTGTTCCGGGACCTCCCCTGCAGGGGGACTCGGAACGGGCCCCAGCACCTCCTCCTCCCTCGGGGTGCCCGATGGCCCCCGGGCCTCTCCATGGGTCGGGTGTGAACAGATCCAGCATCTGACGCACCCCCGGCACCTGGTGCTGTCAGTCCTGGAGGCCCGCCCTGGTATCAACAAGTGTCTGCAAGTTTGCAGCCATGGAGCTCAGGGAGTTGGCCATCCCTGTCTGTGTCTGGGCGACGCCGGGCAGCACCTGGGCAATGGTGCCATGCCCTCAGCGATGGCCTGCTGAGACCGGGCCATGTCCTGCTGAGACTGGGCAACGGCACATGCGATCTGCTGCTGGCTCTGGCTCATGGCTTCCTGTGAGAGGTCGACAAGGATCAGACGCAAGCCCCAGAGACTGGACTTATGAACATTTGTTTTGTTTGCTATGTTCTATTTTCTCACATTAGGCAGCTGTCTTCACATGTAAATACATTCACATATGCCACCGCTTGTAAATAGTTAATATATGCCACCACATTTTGGCAAATCCAGCTGGATGAGTCCAGCAGAAGGCTCTGCACCTTCAACACACCGTTTGGCAGATACTGCTATAATCGCATGCCGTTTGGCATTGTCTCGGCATCGGGAGATCTTCCATCGCATCATGGAGCAGGTGATGGAGGGCATTGAAGGGGTTCGTGTGTACGTGGACGACATCATCATATGGTCCACGACCCCTGAAGAGCATGTTCCCGTCTCCAGCAGGTATTCCGCCGTGTCCATGCCAATGGCCTGAAGCTGAACAGGTCTAAATGTTGCTTTGGCATGTCGACACAAGTTCCGAGGTGATCAGATCTCTCAGCAGGGCGTGTGCCCCGACACAGACAAGGTCAAGGCCATCGAAGCCATGAAGGTCCCTGAGGCCAAGAAGGCGGTGTTGCGCTTCCTGGGCATGGTCAATTTTCTGGACAAGTTCATCCCAAACCTGGCCTCACACACCATGGCCCTATGAAACCTGGTGAAAAAGTCCACTGCCTTCGAGTGGAAGGCAGCACATCAGGCAGAGTGGTTGGAGCTGAAAGCCAAGCTCACCACTGCACCCGTCTTGGCATTTTTCGACCCAGACAGGGAGACGAAGATCTCGACAGATGCGAGCCAGGATGGCATCGGTGCGGTGCTGCTTCAACGCGATGACACTTCATCCTGGGTACCGGTAGCCTACGCATCGAGGGCCATGACGCCCACCGAAATACGGTATATGCAAATAGAGAAGGAATGCCTGAGTCTTCTCACTGGCATTCTCAAGTTTCAGGACTATGTCTACGGCCTGCTGACATTCACAGTCAAGACGGATCATAGGCCTCTGGTCCACATTATCCACAAGGACCTGAACGACATGACGCCTCGGTTGCAGTGCATCCTCCTCAAACTCAGACGAATTTGACTTAGTGTACACACCTGGCAAGGAGCTCATCATCGCTGATGCATTGTCCCGCTCCATCACATTGCCTAGTGAACCGCTGGAAATCATCCAGCAGATTGAATCACAGATGCAGCTGTGTGCTAGCACCCTCCTGACGTCTGATGAGAAGGTGGTTCGTATCCACGAGGAGACAGCCAAAGACCCCCTCTTGCAGCGTGTCATGCACCATCTCGCTGGCAGAAAGGGCAGTGCCCTCAATTTTACAATGTAAAGGACGACCTGACGGTGATTGATGGTATCCTCCTCAAGCTGGACCAGATTGTCATTCCACTCAGTCTCCAGAGCTTGGTGCTCCGCCAAATCCATGAGGGACACCTGGGCATCGAGAAGTGCAGACACAGAGCCAGGCAGGCTGTCTACTGGCCCGGTATTAGCCAGGACATCTCGAACATGGTCCTCAACTGTGCGACCTGTCAACGCTTCCAGCCAGCGCAGAGCAAGGAGACGCTCCAGCAGCATGAAATCGAGACCTCCCCGTGGTCCAAGGTTGGCATCGACCTCTTTCGTGCGAATGGTCGTGACTATGTGTTGATCATTGACTATTTCTCCAATTACCCTGAAGTCGTGAAGCTCTCAGACCTCACATCTCGGACCGTCATCAAGGCCTGTAAGGAGACGTTCTCCAGGCATGGTGTCCCACTCACTGTCATGAGTGACAATGGCCCGTGCTTCAACAGCCACGAGTGGTCTATGTTTGCCAAGTGAAACCATTTCAAACATGTCACTTCCAGCCCACACTATCCGCAGTCCAATGGGAAGGTTGAACAAGGGGTGCACATTGTGAAACAGATCATCAGCAAGGCCGCGGATTCTGCTTCTGACAGCTACCTCGCGCTGCTTGCGTACAGGGCGACCCCACTGTCCACTGGCATGTCGCCGGCTTAACTCCAGATGAACAGGGACCTGCGGACAACACTTCCAGCCATACACTTGCCCAACCTGGATCACCTCCCGGTGCTGCAGAAGGTGCAGCAGCTCCAAAACCAGCAAAAGCAGGGCTATGATGCTCATACCACCGATTTGCCCTTGTTATCCCCAGCAGACACTGTCAGGATCAAGATACCGGATGTGGCTGGTCTGCTCCAGCTGTCGTTGTTCGACAGGCTGAGTCCCGCTCATATGTTGTACGTATGGCTGATGGTTCTGTTGCGCGATGAAACAGACGGGCACTGCGCAAAGTTGCCTGCCCGTAACCACTTTCCTCTCCGTTTCGGTCCGTTGTTTTGCCACCTCCTGATACCTCGAACTGTGAGGCCACCAGTCAGGCTTCCATCCCGCCTGTCAAGGCGCCGTCGTCCCCACCACCACGTCTCCGGCGGTCGACAAGGATCAGACGCAAGCCCCAGAGACTGGACTTATGAACATTTGTATTGTTTGCTATGTTCTGTTTTCTCATATTAGACAGTCTTCTTCACATGTAAATACGTTCACATATGCCACCGCTTGTAAATATGTTAATATATGCCGCCACATGTAAGTACGTTCCCATATGCCAACAAAACATTTTTAAAAAGGGGAGATGTCATGATATGCAGACATGGAAATAATGATATACAGACAGGCACAGACAGGCAGCTAATGAACACAGAGAACAGGACATGACCAATGAGCAGGCAGGACACTCAGGGGTGGTATCTCACTATAAAAGACACGAGGCGCTCACACTCCGCCTCTTTACACTGATGAACATCTACAGAGTGAGTCAGGGTGTATGTACAGTATCACACCTCCAGCACGTGGCTAAGAGCTAGTCTGGTTCAGTCAGACAGAGTAACCACACTTAGGTTAGCAGAGAGTCGAACTCTTCGAGAATTGTGCTAACTGTGCTCCTGGTTCAATAAATCAGATTGAACTAACTTCAAGGTCTGGAGTATCTTTTGGTTAAAGCTGCATCCAGTTGCAGCCTGTGTTATCCCAGAGCACATAACACAACATCATGGGCCATGGACGCGCCTGCACGGAAAGTCCCAGGCCTTGCATACTGCTCCCGATGTCTGACATCGTCGCACCCATTGCCTCCATCGCGGATGCCACCGTGCGGTGTTGGCCTGGGTGACACGCCTGACCGGCACCAGTCCCTGCTCCTGGACGCGGGTGGACTGCTCCATCTGCATCTGCAGCTGCCGCAAGCTGGCCATCACCCCTATCGATCGTCCCTGGGTCCGTGACTGCATTGGGTCTATGGGTGGTTGTGGTAACTCCGGGAACCCGGGACCCGTCTGGGCAGCAGATGGTTGCTTGCGCCGGCCTGCCCTCCGACCGTCCGGCCCCTTGGCTGCTCCTACCACCACCTGCTGGACCGGGACGGCTGAGTTGTGCGCACCATTTAGTGTACCAGAGGCCTCATCGCTAAAGTGCACAACCGAGATGAGTGTCTCTGCGATGGTGGAGGGTGTAGGAGATAGCAGTGGCGTAATGGCGTGCTCCCCATCCGACCCGAAGTCTGGGGTCCCCTGGAGTGGTGATTCCTGTCCATCCGTCCCCTGTGTGTGGATGTTGTGTGTGTCAGTGTCCCGGGGCGACTGGGACGGGGGCCTGTTGCTGTGGCTGCCTTCCTCGTCGCTGGGTGTGGCCCGCCGGTGTCGCTGCACTGGCACTAGATGATTTCCAGCAACTTGCTTTTGTACCTTAGCCTCCCAGTTCAACCCTGAATCACATAGAATTTATCACAAATCACCTGTTCATTCAGTGTTCCTGGGTCAAAATCCTGGAATTCACAATGGAACAACATTGTGAAAATACCTTCACTACACAGCCTGTGGAGGCTGAAAGACAAGGCTCACCGTCACCTTCTCAAGTACAACTAGGATTGGACAATAAATGCCAGTCTTGCAATTAGTAAAGTTTCAAATTGTTGATTGTGTGGAAAGAAGACAGTCCAACATCAGGAGGTTTGGTGTAGAAATACCAGTTGTACAGATGCAATTCAGAACGGACACCTTGGGCGAAATTCTCCGATATCGGCGCGATGTCCGCCGACCGGCGCCAAAAACGGTACAAATCAGTCCGGCATCGCGCCGCCCCAAAGGTGCGGAATCCTCTGCCCCTTGAGCGGCTGAGCCCTAACCTTGAGGGGCTAGGCCCGTGGCGGACTGATTTCCGCCCCGCCAGCTGGCGGGAAAGGCCTTTGGTGCCCCGCCAGCTGGCGCGGAAATGACACTGCTGGGCGGCGCATGCGCGGGAGCGTCAGCGGCCGCTCATGGCATCTCCGCGCATGTGCTGGGGAGGGAGTCTCTTCCGCCTCCGCCATGGTGGAGACCGTGGCGAAGGCGGAAGGAAAAGAGTGCCCCCACGGCACAGGCCCGCCCGCGGATCGGTGGGCCCCGATCGCGGGCCAGGCCACCGTGGGGCACCCCCCTGGGGCCAGATCGCCCCGCGCCCCCCCCCCAGGACCCCGGAGCCCGCCCGCGCCGCCTTGTCCCGCCGGTAAGAGAGGTAGTTTAATCCACCCCGGCGGGACAGGCATTCTAGCAGCAGGACTTCAGCCCATCCGGGCCGGAGAATCGCGGGGGGGGGGGGGGGGAGGGGGGGGGGCCGCCAACCGGCGCTGCGCGATTCTCGCCCCCGCCGAATCTCCGGTGCCGGAGAATTCGGCAACTGGCGGGGCGGGATTCACGCCAGCCCCCGGCGATTCTCCGACCCGGAGGGGGGTCGGAGAATCTCGCCCCTTATCCTGATGGGCTATTATGCATCTGATGACAATAATGGCTGTTATATCTCTAGTTTCTTTGACTACAAATGAGTATTCTGGCCCATCCTCATACTCTGTCCCCTCCCAACCATCGAAGAAGACGATGACTGGATTGAATAATCAGGACCAGTCTTTGGCTTCTCTTTTAGAGATGGGTCTTTGGAAACATAGATGATTACTTTGAGGGAAAGAAAGAAAGAGAGGGCCAGAGGGTGAAAAGGCAAGAGGGTGGGAAAAGGTGATTGCGTGCACAAGACAGCAAGCACGTGAAAGCGAGTGCACACGAGAGACAGCAAGTGCGAGAGAGAGAGAGCATGAGGGAGAGAGTGTGCGAGAGACAACATGCGCAAGAGAGCGCATGTGTGAGAGAGAGAGCGAGAGAGAGTGCAAGAGAGAGAGAGTGCAAGAGAAACTTGCATTTATAAGGCGCTTTTCATGGCAGACTAAATCACTTTGCAGTCAGAAAAGTACATTGAAGCCTGGTCACAGTTGTGAAATAGAAAAGGCAGCAATCAATTTCCACACAACAAGGTGCTATAAGCAATAATGAAATAAATCACCACATCAGCTTATTTAGGTGATGGTTGACAGATAAATATTGGCCAGGACTTGGAATAAATGTCCCTTGCTCTTCTTCAAAATAACACCTTGGGATCTCTAGGGCGAGATTCTCCGACCCTCCGCCGAGTCGGAGAATCGCCGGGGGCTGGCGTGAACCCTGCCCCCGCCGGTTGCCGAATTCTCCAGCACCGGATATTCGGCGGGGGCGGGAATCGTGCCACGCCAGTTGGCGGGCCCCCCCCCCCCGCGATTCTCTGGCCCGAATGGGCCGAAGTCCCGCTGCTAAAATGCCTGTCCCGCCGGCGTAGATTAAACCACCTACCTTACCGGCGGGGCGGCGCGGGTGGGCTCCGGGGTCCTGGGGGGGTGCGGGGCGATCTGGCCCCGGGGGGTACCCCCACGGTGGCCTGGCCCGCGATCGGGGCCCACCGATCCACGGGAGGGCCTGTGCCGTGGGGGCACTCTTTTCCTTCCGCCTTCGCCACGGTCTCCACCATGGCTGAGGCAGAAGAGACTCCCTCCACTGCGCATGCGCAGGAATGCCGTCAGCGGCCGCTAACGCTCCCGCGCATGCGCCGCCCGGAGATGTCATTTCCGCGCCAGCTGGCGGGGCACCAAAGGCCTTTTCCGCCAGCTGGCGGGGTGAAAATTCGTCCGGCGCGGGCCTAGCCCCTCAAGGTTAGGGCTCGGCCCCCAAAGATGCAGAGCATTCCGCACCTTTGGGGTGGCGGGGTGCCCGACTGATTTGCGCCGTTTTGGGCGCCAGTCGGCGGTCATCGCGCCGATACCGGAGAATTTTGCCCCTAATGTCCACCTAAGGGGTAAGATAGGGGCTTGGTTTAACAGGGATCTGATATGAAAAATGGCATCTCAGACAGTCTAAGACTGCATCAGCCCTGAAAGGAGCTAGATTATGTACTTTGGTTTTTGAAGTAGGACATGAATTCATGACCTTTTGACTCAGGGACGGGTCACTGCTACACACTGAGCTACACCTATTAACCGATCTCTCACACATACTAAAACACACAATCCCCAACAGTACTTTATCTTTGAACTTACGCACTTTGAAACTGTTTTCATACTAAAACCTCTCCTCGGCCAAAAGTAAATCTTGCAGAATTTGTTTATGACCCCTATTTAGGACACACACAATCACAATCTTGAAGACAGTTAAAGCAAGGAAACATTTGGACTCCTTTGGACAATATGTGATGGATCCTAACAGATAATTTAGATTCAATTCTCCGATTTATGTTACATTAGCTGCACTCAGTCGGGATACTCGTAGAATTAATTAGCTGCATCTTCCTGGAAAAATAACAGCACGTTAATACTGCAGCCTTGAGTAATGTACAAATCAATCAGCAGATACCTTCTGTTATGTTATGCTGCTTCGGATAACACAGGCTGCTACTTGATGCAGTCTTAACTAAAGGATGCTCCAGCTCTGAAATTAGTTCAATGTGTTTATTGAACTATTAACACAGTTCTCAAATGAGTTCGACTCTCTGCTAATCTAACTGTAGTAACTCAGTCTAACTGTATCAGCTTGCTCTAAGCCACGTGCTGGGGTGTGATGCTGCTGATCAACCCTGTCTAACTCTCTAGATGTCTGTCTGTGGAAAGAGGCAGGGTGTGAGTGCCTCATCCCTTTTATAGTGTTTATGTCATGCCCTCTCGTGGGGATGCCACCTCTGAGTGTCCTGACTGCCCATTGGTTGTGTCCTATTCTGCATGTTCATTGGTTGCATGTTTGCATATCATGATATCTCCCCTTTTTTTGTGTTATTTTTTAGATGTATATACATGTGAATGTGTCTGTCTAATGTGACTGACTGAGGAATACAGGACAGAACAAACAAAACAAATGCTCATAAGTCCAGTCTCTGAGGCTTGCATCTGATCCTCGTCGACCGCCGGAGAGGTGGTGGAGGGGATGATGGTGTCTTGACAGGCGAGTGGGAGGCATGACTGGTGGCCTCGTGGTTCGAGGTGTCTGGAGGTGGCAATTCAACATGTGGAAATGGAGGGGAAAGTGGTTGTGGGCATGCAACTTTTCACAGTGCCCTTCGATTCCTTCGCACAATGGAGCCATCAGCCATACGTATGACATAAGATCTGGACGTGGCCTGTCGAACAACGACAGCCCGAGCAGACCACCCACTATCCGGTATCATGATCCTGACCATGTCTGCCGGGGATAGCACGTCCAGATCGGTGGCATGTGCGTCATAGCCCTGCTTCTGGCTGTCGCGAAGCTGCTGCATCTTCTGCAGCACTGGGAGGTGATCCTGGTTGGGCAGGTGTATGGCTGGAAACGTCGTCCGCAGGTCCCTGTTCAGCAGTTGAGCTGGCGACATGCCAGTGGAAGGGAGTTGCCCGGTACGCAAGTAGTGCAAGGTGTATGTCGGAAGTGGAGTCCGAGGCCTTGCGGGTCAGCTGCTTAACGATGTGCACCCCTTTTTCGACTTTGCCATTGGACTGCGAATAGTGCGGACTGGAGGTGACATGCCTGAAATTGTAGCTCTTGGCAAATGTGGACCAGTCTCGACTGTGGAAGCACGGGCCATTGTCGCTTATGACGGTGTTCGGGATGCCATGCCATGAGAAGGTCTCTTTACACGCTTTGATGACGGTCCATAAGGTGAGGTCTGGCAGCTTCAGCACCTCAGGATAGTTCAAAAAGTAATCGATGATTAAGATATACTCGTGACCATTCGCGTGGAATAGGTCAATGCCAACCTTGGACCACGGAGAGGTCTCTAGGTCATGTGGTTGGAGCGTCTCCTTGCACTGCGCTGGTTGGAACCTCTGACAGGTTTCACAGTTCAGGACCATGTCCGTGATGTTCTGGTTGATGCCGGGTCAGTAGACAGCTTGCCGGGCCCTGAATCTGCACTCATCTACGCCCAGGTGTCCCTCATGAATCTGCCGCAGCAGCATGCTCTGGAGACGTAGCGAGATGACTATCCTGTCCAGCTTGAGCAGGATGCCGTCGATCAGCGTCAGGTCATCCTTGACGTTGTAGAATTGAGGCCATTGCCCTTTCTGTCAGCCATTGCTGCGGTTGTGGATGACTTGCTGCAAGAGGGCGTCTTTGGCCGTCTCTTCTCGGATGAGAACGATCTTCTCATCTTTTGGCGGGAGAGTGCTTGCACACAGTTGTACCTGCAATTCAATGTGCTGGGTGATCTCCAGTTGTTCACTGGGTGAGTTGACGGAGCGGGACAATGCATCGGCGATGATGAACCCCTTGCCAGGTGTGAACACCAAATTTAAATCATACATCTGGAGTTTGAGCAGAATTCTCTGCAAACAAGGCGTCATGTCGTTCAGGTCCTTTTAGATGATGTGGACCAGAGGCCTATGATCCGTCTCAACAGTAAATGTTGGCAAGCCGTAGACATAATCATGAAATTTGAGGATGCCGGTGAGAAGACCTAAACACTCCTTCTCAATCTGCACATATTTGGTCTCAGTGGGTGTCATTGCCCGTGACGCTTATGCTACTGGTACCCAGGATGACGTGTCGTCTCTTTGAAGCAACACCGCCCCAATGCCATCCTGACTCACATCTGTGGATATCTTGGTCTTTCGGTCTGGGTCAAAGAATGCAAGGATGGGTGCAGTGGTGAGCTTGGCTTTCAGCTCCAGCCACTCCGTTCGGTGCTCCGCCTTCCACTCAAAAGCAGTTTTGATTTTTTTTTCACCAGGTTGCGTAGGGCTGTGGTATGTGTGGCCAAATTCGGGATGAACTTGCCAAGGAAATTGACCGTTCCCAGGAAGCGCAGTCCTCGGGGACTTTCATTGCCGTGATGGCTTTAATTTTGTCTCTGTCCGGGCGCACACCGTGTTGCAAAATCTGATCGCCCAAGAACTTCAGCGTGGATGTCCCAAAACAGCACTTGGACCTGTTTAGCTTGAGGCCATGTTCATGTATGCGTCGGAATACTTTCTTGAGTTGCGACACATGTTCCTCTGGGGTTGTGGACCAGATTATGATATCGTCATCGTAGACACGAACCCCTTCTATTCCCTCCATCATCTGTTCCATGATGCAATGGAAATTCTCTGATGCCGAGATGATGCCAAATGGCATTCGGTTGTAGCAGAATCTGCCAAAAGGCGTGTTGAAGGTGCAGAGCCTTCTGCTGGATTCTTCAAGGTGGATTTGCCAAAATTCTTGCGATGCGTCCAATTTTGTGAAGTGGCGCGCATGTGCCATCTCACTCGTGATTTCTTCCCTCTTCGGGATGGGGTAATGTTCCCGCATAATGTTTTTGTTTAGATCCTTGGGGTGAATGCAGATGCGTAGGTCCCCCGAAGGCTTCTTTCAGCACATCATCGAGCTGACCCAGTCGGTTGGTTCAGTGACCTTGGAGATGATGGCTTTTTGTTGTAGATTCGTGAGCTCTGCCTTCAGGCGCTCTCTCAGTGGAGCAGGGACACGTCGTGGTGCGTGGACACTGGCTTAGCATCAGGCCGTAGTAGAATCTTGTACTCATATGGCAGCGTGCCCATCCCGCTAAATACATATAGGTACTGGGTTAGGATGGCGTCGATGGTGGCTTGAAGATCCGAATGGGACGGCGTCGTGGTGTAGACCCTTTGAATGAGGTTCAATTGCTTGAAGGTGTGCGCACCTAGCAGGGACGCCCTCTCTGGTTTAACAATCTCAAAGCGTAAGCTTGCTTGTGTGTGTCAGCTGGACACCTGCAGATGGTAGGACCCTAGTGCCTTGATAGCGTTTCCATTGAATTCCAGGAGTTTGCAGGCAGCTGGAAGGATTGTGAGGGGGCTTTTTGATTCTCTTGAAGTCCACCTGCGAAATCAGGTTGGCGGAGGCACCTGTGTCCAGTTTGAACTGGATGGGGCAGTGGTTGACCTTCATCACTGCTCGCCATTCATCCTCGGAATCCACGGCCAGGATTGATTGGACTCAAGATGTGTCCGGTGTGGCGTATTTGCACTTCGTAATAATGCCCACTCGGTAAGTGTTGTCCAGGTATTCATCATCTGGATCCATGGCACTGCCTGGATCAGTGTCATGCATTCGGTGTTGCACACTTCTGATGCGCCGCTTTCGGAATTGGGAGCGCTGGCTCCTGACTGGTGGTGCAGATCTGCACAGGGCTGCATAGTGGTTTGGTTTCCCACAGTTTAAATAGCATTTGCCTCTTGCGGGGCAGATTTTTCTGGTGCCGCAGTTCGCATACGTCATGACGCTCAGTGCGTCGTTGCACAAGCGCGGTGCGGTTCTCGGATGTCTGCACCTGCGCAGTGCGGTTTTCGGCCGCTTCTTGTTCCCGATCGCATTGCGCATGCGTTGGGCCCCGGGAAGAGCGCGCAAAATGGCCGCTTTCGTCAATGTGGAGGCGCTGCATCCGGGAGATGGCCTGAACACTCTCCACCTCGTGGGAGGCTTGTTTTTACACTTTCTGCCGTTTTGTACTGTGAACAGCGATTTTTAGAGTGCTCATGCACAGTACACGTTTCAATCACGACTGGCAGGGTCATGTGCTTGATTTTCAACAATTGCTCTCGCAGAGGATCAGAGTGGACTCCAAAAATGATTTAGTCTCTGATCATGGAGTCAGCGATATCACGGAAGTTGCAGGATTACGCTAGCAGTCAAAGGTTAGTTAGATATGAAGTGAAGGATTCGTCTTTACCTTGCATCCTCTGCTTGAACATGTAGCGCTCGAAGATTTTGTACGTGCCCACCTCGCAGTGGCTGTCGAATTTGTCCAGGATGGTTTGGTACTTTGTTTTGTCCTGCCCTTCGGAAAAGTGAAAGGAGTTGAAGATCTCTATCACATGGTCAACCGCAGTGGTGAGTAGAAGAGCTATCTTCCGAGCATCTGTCGCGCCATTGAGGTCGGTTGCTTCCATGTACAGTTGAAATTTCTGCTTGAATAATCGCTGGTTGGCACTAAGATTGCCGGTGGTCCTGAGCTGATGAGGAGCCTGAATCTTGTCCATTGTGCCTGTATTCAGTAGCTGGTTGTCACGGATCTTGCTGAGTTGAAATAAATAGATTGAACAGTCACTCCTGGTATCATGTTGTGCCATGCTGCTTCGGATAACACAGGCTGCTACTTGATGCAGTCTTAACTAAAGGATGCTCCAGACTCTGAAATGAGTTTAACGTGTTCATTGAACTATTAACACAGTTCTCAAATGAGTTTGACTCTCTGCGAATCTAACTGTAGTAACTCAGTCTAACTGTACCAGCTTGCTCGAAGCCACGTGTTGGGGTGTGATGCTGTTGATCAACCCTGTCTAACTCTCTTGATGTCTGTCTGTGGAAAGAGGCAGGATGTGAGTGCCTCATCCCTTTTATAGTGTTTATGTCATGACCCCTTGTGGTGATGCCACCTCTGAGTGTCCTGACTGATCATTGGTTGTGTCCTATTTTGAGTGTTCATTGGTTGCATGTTTGCTTATCATGGCACCTTCCCTGCATTTCACAGAGTTCTCCATGTGGCTGGTGGACAGATACATGGTGGCTCAGTGCCTGACTGAAATGAAGCATTAAGGCACCCTAGGTGCACATTCACAAAATAATTGGTTTCTAACTCTTGACGAATAATACAACAAAATCTATAACTGTTTTGTATCATAGTTACACCATTAGCTGGTGTAATGTCACATGTTACACAATGACATCATCAGAGTGTTTTGCCGGCTTTTGCGGAGTTCACCATTGTACCCTGTTTGAGCAGCATTTTGTAAATAAACCCCTTGCACTGTGTAATACGAACTCGACATGTGCCACCTCTGGTTCTTTCCCTTTGCAGCTACAATGAAGAACATAAAAGAAAAACTGGCGACATGATTTGGACCGTAAACAAAAAAAAAGGAGAAAAATAACTTTTGACGACGATTTTGTGAGCCAGAAGAAGGAATCATTGAAGGAGGTCCAAGTCCATGCACCATCAGGAGTGAGGTTGGGAGAAATATTGTCGACTTCCAAGGTAAAATCATCGTTCTGGCAAGAAAAAAACAACTCTTAAGTAAATACTTGAACACTGCACAGTTTGTAGCGGAGCTTCGGCGAATCATCCGGTCAATGATAACAGCCGCTAGTGCAACACTGTGGGTTACTGGGGGCTTACTTCAAATGGAGGATCAAAGTTCTTGTGGGTAGAGCTGCAAAAACCGTGCATGTAGCACTGAAACGGGCCACGGGAACGTGTACCTACGGGGTCACCAACTCTGCAACCTACTGCTCGGGAATGCGTAAGCGGGACACAGAAACAGATAGTCTGCTTGTGCACCTGTGAGTTTGTCTGCTTTAAATAGAGAGAAAATCAACGGCAGTGAAGTCAAGCTGAAGGCCAAGTAGCACAGATCAGGGAGCTTCAATCCAAAAATGGTGGGAAGAAAACGTGTGAGGGACGCGTTTGATGCGGAGGGGGAGATATGGAATTCTTAAAAGAGAAGGTTCCAGCCATTCCATAACGCCAATCAGACACCAGCAGACCAGCATACTGCGACCCTTCTCAGCTCAATTGGGAGGAAAACATTCACTACAGAATTTGGTACATGGTGAGTTAATAACTGCCTTGCAAGAACATTTCTCTCCCAGTCCACTATTAATAGCTTAAAGTTTCTGCTTTCACCATCGTGCACAGGAGGAAGGGGAAAACATTTCACAGTTTGTTGCATCACTGTACAAGCTAGCACTACCAACAATTTGGTCAAACCTTGGATGATACACTTCGTGACCGATTAGTTTGTGGCTTCAGGAATGAAGACATCCAGAGGAAATTGTTGACCAAAAGTGCATTAACCTTAAAATCTGCAATAGAAATCACAATGTCAATGGAACTTCCTGGAGAGAAGCTTTGCTGATTGGAGTTGGAGCTAAGGACCATAACATAAGATGGAGTCTGTGAGAAGCAGGTCCACGGAGAACCTACCAAATCATTGCCCCACCAAGTGGGACATGTGGCTGAAGATTGTTGGATCAAGGAGAACAAATGCAAACAATGTGGTGAAGTTGGTCACATTGGCAAGACATGTTGGTCCCACCAACCTCATGAATACTAAAGAAGTGTACCAAGAAAAATAGTGCAGAGACTACAGGGTGTGTTTCCCACTTAAGTGTTCCAACTGAAGACTCACTGAGTACCAAAGTGCCAAGTCAGCTTAAGGAATTTAAGCTCAGCATTTTAGCAGTGAAAGGAGACCAGTAACAATTTTGGGTCTATCCAAAATTAAGGGGGAACACGATGAAGATGGAAGTGGATATGGACACTGCAGTATTACTTATACCTGAATCGATATACCGTCAGAAACTGAAGAATTTGCCGTTGCAACCATCTGATGTGGTCTTGAGGTCATATAATGAGGAGGCTGTGTTGCTGAAGTGCTTTATCAAGGTGACTGCGGAGGTTAACGGGCAGAAGTGGAGTTGTCCCTTCACATTGTTCAAGAAAACATTCCAGCATTGTTTGGGAGATCTTTGTTCAAGAAGATTAAGTGAACCAACTTGTTGATTCTACAAACAATCTTCAACCACTTCTGAGAAAGTATGCGATGGTATTTGAGGGGTCACTTGGATCCATGACTGGAGTGGAAGTGAAACTCAAGATAAAGGCAGATAGCATGCCTAAGTGTATGAAAGCAAGCACCGTACCCTTTGTTATTCGACCTAAAGTGGAAGAAGAACTCAAGAGGCTACTGAAGACAGGAGTCATGGAACCTATTACCACGAACAATTGGGCAACCTCATTCGTCCCTGTCTTAAAGGGTGGCATGGTAGCACAGTGGTTAGCACTGTTGCTTCACAGCACCAGGGTACCGGGTTCGATTCCCGGTTTGGGTCACTGTCTGTGTGGAATCTGCATGTTCTCCCCATGCCTCTGTGGGTTTCCTCCGGGTGCTCCATGTTCCTCCCACAAATCCCGAAAGATATGCTTGTCAGGTGAATTAGACATTCTGAATTCTCTCTCCGTGTACCCGAACATGTGCTGTAGTGTTGCGACTAGGGGATTTTCACAGTAACTTAATTGTAGTGGTAATATAAGCCCATTTGTGACATAATTTTCCTAATTAAGGGGCAATTAAGCATGGCCAATCCACCTCCCTTGCATATCTTTTGCGTTGTGGGGGTGAAACCTCTGGTGATATGCCTGTAAGTAATATCATAGATGGATGGTGTGTGACCTCCAACTAGCAGGTGGTGGTGCAGACACAACATGTGGTCTCAAGACCGTGGTCTTGTGACCGGGAACTCTCATATTAAAGAAGGATGGTTCAGTATGAATATGTGGGGATTTCAAAACAACTATCGACCCTCTATTATGTGCTGCTAAACAACCATGACCACTTACCAAAAATCTTTTTTCAGGACTTTCAGGAGGCCAAAATGTAGCAAAATTGATCTCTCCCAAGCCTGTCTGCAAATGAAAGGCTGACACCTTTACACACGTTGCTTTGTAACAAACATGCTTTGCTCTAAATTAAGATTGTGAAGATGCTTACCTTTTACAGGAATCGGGGTTATTGGTCTACTATAACCCAAAACTGAAGCTGCTGTTTGCTTGCGAAACATCACCCTATGGTGTTGGAACCGTTGTTCGCATATAATGCCTTCAGGTGAAAAGCGACCAGTAGTTTATGCTTCCAGGACTTTGACAAATGCTGAGTCCAACTACGTTCACCTTGAGAAAGAAGCTCTCAGCATTATTTTTGGAATTCAAAGTTTCCATCATTATTTATTTGGCCATCAATTTACTCTATTGACTGACCATCATCCCTGAACAATTTTGGAGCCAGTTCAGGGAATCCCTTCACTCCCTGCTCGTCGATTACAATGTTGGCCATTAATATTGTTGGCACACAATTATGTAAGTGAATATTGTGGACGGGATTCTCCAACTCCCCGCCAGATCGGAGAATCGCTGGGGGGCGGCGTGAATCCCAGCCAGCCGCTCCGCCGCTGGCTGCCGAATTCTCCGGCGCTGGTTTTTTGGCGGGGGCATGGATCACGTCATGCTGGTGGGGGGTCATTGGCAGTGGCCCCCTGGCAATTCTCCGGGCCCCAATGGGCCAAACGGCCGCCCGTTTTCGGCCTGCCCCACCGGCGTGAAATACACATGGTCCATACCGGCGGGACCTGGCTCTGAGGGCGGCCTGTGGAGTCCTTAGGGCGGTGCGGGGGGATCTGGCCCCGGGGAGGCCCCCACGATGGCCTGGCCCGCGATTGGGGCCCACCTATTTGCGGGTGGGCCTGTGCTGTGGGGGCACTCTTTCCCTCTGCACTGGCCTCTGTAAAGCTCCGCCATGGCCGGCGCAGAGAGGAAACCCACTGTGCATGTGCAGGGGTCACTCCAGTGGTTCTGCGCATGAGCCAGAACACGCTGGCGCTCCCGCGCACGCGCCGACTCGTGCCGGCTGGCGGAGACCCTTCGGCGCCGGTTGGCGCGGCGCCAACCACTCAAGCACCAGCCTAGCCCCTGGAAGTACGAACATCCAGGCAGCCCGACGCCGGAGTGGTTCACGCCACTATGTGGCACCGGTACGGCCCGCCTGCCGGTTGGGGGAGAATCCCGGCCCATAGGTCTGAACAGCACGTAAAGCTTGTCTAGACTGCCGCCTCAAGACTAGCAAGATCAAATTGATAAGCACGAATCTTGATGAACACTTCAACAATCTATTCTATCCGTCTCATGTGGAAAGTGTTCCGGTATCATCGTTTCAGATGCAAAAATTTAGCCAAACAGATCCAGTGATGGGGAAGGGGTTGGACATGATTCAAAAAGGCACACAAACACACGAGCACAGAAAGAATATTCGAGATCTGGCCCATAGTGGGCCGGATCTCGAATAACGACGAGTCAGAATACAGGAGGGGGATAGAGAACCTAGTGGAGTGGTGCAGCGACAACAATCTCTCCCTCAATGCCAGCAAAACTAAAGAGCTGGTCATTGTTTTCAGGAAGCAAAGTACTGTCCTGTCAGCATCAACGGGGCCGAGGTGGAGAACGTTAGCAGTTTCAAATTCCTAGTGGTGCACATTTCCAAAACGTCGACGCTACCACCAAGAAAGCACAATTGCGCCAAAACTTCCTCAGGAAACTAAGGAAATTCGGCATGTCCATATTAACTCTCACCAACTTTTACAGATGCACCATAGAAAGCATCCTATCTGGCTGCATCACAGCCTGGTATGCCAACTGGTCCGATTTCATATACTGTACAATCTGACGATGAGCAAATTTGGCATCAGCACTCTGACTAATTATTGTCTGCACAAAGTGAGAGTATAGAATCTGCACCAGATGTTTACACCACAGAGAGTATGGACAGCAACACGCCAGACTTGAGAACTCCAACTATCGAGATTTTGGAACCTGGCATGACAGAGTCACCCACACAACCAGGGACAGTTTTGTCGTGTTGGGTGTTCCGATATACAAACGAACCAACACGGTTGTAGATGGTACAACTCTGTTTTATTATTCTGTACAATACCAACTGTTAACTTCTGGCTGTGGTTCGTACTTCACCAGTTGACCTGTGGACCCAGCCCTAGCACTATCTTAGAGAGGCACTCAGCACATGGTGTATGTCTGAGTGGCACGCTGTGAGCTCTGTGCTCTGAGCTATCTCCTGGTGGAATGAGCTGGAACTGTGGTGTTCCCTGTTTTATAGTGCGTGTGCTCTCACTGGTGATTGGCTGTGATGTTGTGTGTGTGTTGATTGGTCCGTCTACCTGTCCATCAGTGTGTGTGTGTGATTGCACCAAGATATGTTAATATGGATCTCATGACATCCCCCCTTTTCACAAGAATATGTGCCTACATGGTAATAAATATTGGTGTGTAGTGAGTGCCGCTGAGTATGTGTGTGCAATATTTACAACATGTACATGAGGCTAAACTATATACATAGGAAGGTGTCAGGTGCAACATAGCAACGAGGTTGTACCACAAACAAAACAAGTGCAATCATAAAATATCGAAAGAGGACTCCTGGAACGACAAAAAAGAAAAGAACACGTTAACATTATTGTACAACAATTCAGTAAGTCCAATGTACAAACAGGCTCATAAGTCCAGCCTAGTAGGTGGGTGACGAGTTCGGGTTGACCGCCTCAAGGGTGGGTCAGGATCCACCGGCTGAGGAATGGGCCTGGCCACGGGCGATAGAGGAATAGGCAGAGTGGCAGGAAGCTCCACGAAGTCGACATCAGGGACAACAGGAGGGCGTGGCACCGGTGCATGATCACGTAGCGAGCGCGGAAGCAGCCGAAGGGCCCGCCGATTACGCCGGCGAATGGAGCCATCAGGCAGGCGAACCAGGAACGAGCGGGGAGCCACGCGGCGGAGAACTTCGGCAGTTGCCGACCAGCCACCCTCTGGTAGGTGGATGCAGACGTTGTCCCCAGGCACCAGGGCAGGAAAATCAGTTGCCCGAGTGTCATGTGCCACCTTCTGCTGAGCACGCTGCTGTCGCATCCTTTGCAGTACTGGAGCATGGTCGGGTTTAGGAACATGAATGGATGGCACAGTGGTCCGGAGGGTGCGACCCATCAACAGCTGGACTGGTGAGAGGCCTGTGGACAGTGGGACCGAGCGATAGGCCAGAAGGTCTAAACAGAAGTCAGATCCGGCACCAGCAGCCTTGCAGAGGAGCCGCTTCACAATATGGACGCCCTTTTCCACCTTGCCATTCGACTGGGGATGCAAAGGGCTGGACATCATGTGTGTGAAGCCGTATGAAGCGGCAAAAGAAGACCATTCTTGGCTCTCAAAACAGGGCCCGTTGTCCGACATGACGGTAAGCGGAATGCCATGGCGAGCGAAGGTTTCTTGACATGCTCTGATTACAGCTGATGATGTCAAGTCGTGCAGGCGTATGACCTCCGGATAATTGGAAAAATAGTCAATTATAATGACGTAGTCCCTGCCGAGCGCATGAAAAAGGTCCACACCCACCTTTGCCCAGGGGGACGTTACTAACTCATGGGGCTGAAGTGTCTCAGGGGGTTGCACCGGCTGAAACCTTTGGCAGGTGGGGCAGTTGAGCACCATGTTGGCGATGTCGTCGCTGATGCCCGGCCAGTACACAGCTTCTCGGGCCCTCCGCCTGCACTTTTCAACTCCGAGATGGCCTTCGTGCAGTTGTTCGAGGACAAGCCGGTGCATGCTGTGTGGGATCACAATCCGGTCCAACTTTAGGAGGACACCATCAATGACGGCCAAGTCGTCCTGAACATTGTAGAATTGTGGTCACTGCCCCTTGAGCCACCCTTCCGTCATGTGGCGCATTACACGTTGTAGAAGGGGGTCAGCCGCAGTCTCACGGCGAATGTGGGCCAGACTTGCATCAGTAGCCGGCAGATTGGCTGATGTGAAGGCCACATGCGCTTCTACTTGACAAACGAACCCCCCTCCCGATTCGGGCGGTGTGCTCACTGCTCTGGACAGGGCATCCGCGATGATGAGGTCCTTTCCCGGGGTGTAGACAAGTTGGAAGTCGTACCTCCGGAGCTTGAGCAGAATGCGCTGGAGGCGAGGGGTCATCTCGTTGAGGTCCTTTTGTATGATGCTGTCCAGGGGGCGATGGTCGGTCTCCACGGTGAACTGCGGAAGACCATACACATAGTCGTGGAATTTATTGATGCCGGTTAACAAACCCAGGCACTCCTTTTCAATTTGCGCATGGCGCTGTTCCGTGGGGGTCATGGCCCGCGAGGCATAGGCGACCGGGGCCCATGATGCAATGTCGTCCTGCTGCAGGAGTACCGCCCCAATGCCAGACTGGCTGGCATCAGGCGAGATCTTTGTGTCTCGAGTAGTGTCGAAGAACGCCAATACCGGGGCGGTGGTGAGCTTGATCTTGAGCTCCTCCCATTCCTTCTGGTGTGCGGGCAGCCACTGGAACTCCGTAGTCTTCTTCACCAGGCGGCGAAGAGCCGTTGTGTGCGAGGCAAGGTTTGGAATAAACTTCCCCAGGAAGTTGACCATCCCGAGAAAGCGTGGCACTGCCTTCTTGTCTGCCGGCTGCGGCATGGCTGCAATAGCTGCCACTTTGTCGGCATCCGTACGCACCCCTGACCGGGATATGTGGTCCCCCAGAAATTTTAGCTCAGTTTGGCCAAAAGAACACTTGGCTCGGTTGAGGCGCAGGCCGTGTTCTCGTATCCGAGAAAAGACACGCTGGAGACGACTGATGTGCTCCTGGGGTGTGGTGGACCAGATGATGACGTCGTCAGCATAGACGCGCACCCCTTCGATGCCCTCCATCATCTGTTCCATAATTCGATGAAACACCTCGGATGCCGAGATGATGCCAAACGGCATCCTATTGTAGCAGTATCTGCCAAAGGGAGTGTTGAAAGTGCACAGCTTCCTGCTGGACTGATCCAGCTGAATCTGCCAAAAACCCTTTGAGGCATCAAGCTTGGTAAAAATTTTAGCCCGGGCCATTTCGCTCGGGATTTCTTCCCGTTTCGGTATGGGGTACTGTTCCCTCATGATGTTGTTGTTCAGGTCTTTCGGGTCAATGCAGATCCGAAGCTCACCAGAGGGCTTTTTTACGCACACCATGGAGCTGACCCATGGTGTTGGCTCCGTGACCCGGGGAAGCACTCCTTGGTCCTGGAGATCCTGCAGCTGCTGCTTGAGGTGGTCCTTGAGTCGTGCTGGGACTCTACGAGGTGCGTGAATGACCGGGGTGGCATCCGGTTTGAGCCGAATTCTGTAAGTGTAGGGCAGTGTGCCCATGCCCTCGAAAACCTCCTGGTTGTGGGCGAGGAGCGAGTGGAGCTGCGCCCTAAAGTCTGCATCCGGGAAATCGGATGTGCCTTCTGGAGACAGAGTGTGTACCCGCTGAACGAGGTGGAGGATCTTGCACGCCTGTGCGCCTAGCAGAGAGTCCTTCGAGGATCCAACTAACTCAAAAGACAGTGTGGCTGTGTATGCATTGTGTGTAACCTCGAGCTGGCAGGACCCCATGGCCGGGATAACATTACCGTTGTAATCGACCAACTGACAGCGGGATGGCCGAATCGGTGGTTTGACCTTCAAGGTGTAGAAGGCTGACCATGCAATGAGTTTGCCGGAGGCACCAGTGTCTAAGCGGAATGTGATTGGTGATCGGTTGACCGTTAGGGTGGCACACCATTCATCGCCCAGATTAACGCTGTGCACTGGCATCGGCTGGTGGGTCCTACTTGGGGACATCCGATTTCTGTCTATTACCGCAACGCGGAAGGGTTCCCGGTCGTCGATATCATCGGTCTGCACGTCGTCAGCGTATGGCTCGGTGTATGGAGGCTGAATGGCCCGCACGTCCCTGCGAGGCTGGCGGAATTGCGAAGAGTTGGCAGGTTGGGCTGCTCAACAGCAGGCAGCGTAGTGGCCCATCTTGCCACAGCGAAGGCATTGTCGAGTTTTGGCTGGACACTGCCGCTTTAAATGTGCGGATCCACAGTTGCCGCACGTCATTACGTCATGGCGCTCGTTGCACCACCGCGCATGCGCGGTGTGGTCCTGCGCAGAGCGCGCTTGCGCATCACGTCCCTCTGCGTCGACGTCCCCTCTTTTGCTGTGTACAAGCACCGGAGGCCTCGGAAAGCGCGCAAAATGGCTGCCCTCGTCCGGGCCGGGGGCCAGGAGGAACTCGATTGACTGGACCCGCTCAGCCTCTTAGGACCCCTGCCGTGCCGATTCGGCCGCCTGGAATTGGGAGTACCGGCTGGTCGCGTTTTCGTGGAGGACGCAGGATTCGATGGCGGTGGCTAGGGTGAGGCGCTTTATTTTGAGGAGCTGCTGGCGTAGGGTATCCGAGGTGACCCCAAAAACTATCTGATCCCGAATCATGGAGTCGGAGGTGGCCTCATAGCCGCAGGACTGCGCGAGGATACGGAGGTGTGTCAAAAAAGATTGAAAAGGCTCATCCTGGGCGAAATTCTCCGTTATCGGCGGAAACTCCGCCGATCGGCGCAAAAAACGGCGCAAATCCCACTTGCGTCACGTCATAAAAATGGGCCGATAGTCTGCGGCCCGAAATGGGCTAGCAGCGACGTAACGGGATCCGCGCTTGCGCAGTGGTTCACGCCGTGCAGCGTCATACGCGCTGCACGGCGTGACGGCTCATAAGGCCGCGCAGCTCCCCCCCACCCGACCGGAACAGCCGACCGCAACACCCGACTTGATGGCTGGCCGTCGCTCAGCCCCGAGGTTCGAGTCACGCGATGTGGAGGCGCTCCTGGATGCGGTGGAGCAGAGGAGGGACGCCCTGTATCCCGGGCACGGCCGCAGAGTTGCCCCACGCCACAGCCGGCGTCTGTGGAGGGAGGTGGCAGAGGCCGTCACCGCTGTGGCCCTAACACCACGGACAGGCACCCAGTGCCACAAGAAGGTGAACGACCTCGTCAGAGCAGGCAGGGTGAGCGTCCCCCATATCCCCCATATCCCCCATATCCCCCCTCCCCCATATCCCCCCCTCCCCCATATCCCCCCCTCCCCCATATCCCCCATATCCCCCCTCCCCCATATCCCCCCCTCCCCCATATCCCCCCCTCCCCATATCCCCCCTCCCCATATCCCCCATATCCCCCCTCCCCCATATCCCCCCCTCCCCCATATCCCCCCTCCCCCATATCCCCCATATTCCCCCCTTCCCCCATATCCCCCATATCCCCCCTCCCACATATCCCCCCCTCCCCCATATCCCCCCTCCCCCATATCCCCCATATCCCCCTCCCCCATATCCCCCCTCCCCCATATCCCCCATATCCCCCCTCCCCATACCCCCCATATTCCCCCCTCCCCCATATCCCCCATATCCCCCCTCCCCCATATCCCCCATATCCCCCCTCCCCAATATCCCCCATATCCCCCATATCCCCCCTCCCCCATATCCCCATCCCCCGTATCCCCCCTCCCCCATATCCCCCATATTCCCCCCTCCCCCATATCCCCCATATCCCCCCTCCCCCATATCCCCCATATCCCCCCTCCCCCATATCCCCCATATCCCCCATATCCCCCCTCCCCCATATCCCCCCATCCCCCATATCCCCCCTCCCCCATATCCCCCATAACCCCCCTCCCCCATATCCCCCCTCCCCCATATCCCCCATATCCCCCCTCCCCCATATCCCCCATATTCCCCCCTCCCCCATATCCCCCATAACCCCCCTCCCCCATATCCCCCATATCCCCCCTCCCCCATATCCCCCATATCCCCCTCCCCCATATTCCCCCCTCCCCCATATCCCCCCTCCCCCATATCCCCCATATCCCCCCTCCCCCATATCCCCCCCTCCCCCATATCCCCCATATCCCCCCTCCCCCATATCCCCCATATTGCCCCCTCCCCCATATCCCCCATATCCCCCCTCCCTCATATCCCCCCCTCCCCCATATCCCCCCTCCCCCATATCCCCCATATCCCCCCTCCCCCATATCCCCCATATCCCCCCTCCCCCATATCCCCCCTCCCCCATATCCCCCATATCCCCCTCCCCCATATCCCCCATATTCCCCCTCCCCCATATCCCCCATATCCCCCTTATCCCCCCTCCCCCATATCCCCCATATCCCCCCTCCCCCATATCCCCCCTCCCCCATATCTCCCATATCCCCCCTCCCCCATATTCCCCATATCCCCCCTCCCCCATATCCCCCCTCCACCATATCCCCCATATTCCCCCCTCCCCCATATCCCCCATATCCCCCCTCCCCCATATCCCCCATATCCCCCCTCCCCCATAACCCCCCTCCCCCATATCCCCCATATCCCCCCTCCCCCATATCCCCCCTCCCCCATATCCCCCATATCCCCAAGTGAATCCAGCCCTAACCTTAACCTCTGCAATGCACGCGCAACCGATGGCGTGCATTCATATACCTGCCTAACACTGTTGCCTTTTACCCCTGCCACCACCCCCCCCCCCCCCCAGGAGAAGCGCGCACACAACAATAGGGAGCATGTGAGGACTGGAGGAGGGCCCGCTGATGAGAGGCCACTGACCGTACACGAGGAAAGGGCCCTGGAACTGGCTGGCGGACCTGAGGACCGGGAGGTTGCTGATGCAGAGGTCGGGGCCCCACGAGCAAGTGAGCCACCAACAGCCCGTCCCCATATCCCCCCTCCCCTATATCCCCCTCTCCCGTATCACCTGATCACTGCCTGATGTCTAACCATGCATGCTTCATTGTGTATCGTAGGACCAAACGTCCAGGCACCCATCCCCGCAGATGCAGACCGCCCGCAGGATGCCCCTCGGAGACCACGGGAGACGGAGAGACCCGCACCCTCCAGCATGCGACGCCCGCAGGATGCCCCTCGGAGACCACAGGAGACAGAGAGACCCGCACCCTCCAGCATGCGACGCCCGCAGGATGCCCCTCGGAGACCACGGGAGACGGAGAGACCCGAACCCTCCAGCATGCGACGCCCGCAGGATGCCCCTCGGAGACCACGGGAGACGGAGAGACCTGGAGCAACAGGGAGACGACACCCCCGTCACGTGCGGGAGCGACCACCCAGCGATGAGGGGGGCAGCCACAGGCCCCCGTCACATCCGAGCCAGGACACCACTACCCAGGACACCACTATCCAGGACACCCCTACCCGGGACACCACTACCCAGGACACCCCTACCCGGGACAGCACTACCCGGGACAGCACTACCCGGGACAGCACTACCCAGGACACCCCTACCCGGGAAGACGAAAGACCGGACAGTGACTCAGAGTGGATGGGTGGAGACGAACCCCCACCCCAAAGTGCCATGGACTCAGAGTGGGACGAAGAGCACGACACAACGCCACTGCTGTCACCAACACCCTCCACCATCGCAGAAACACTCACCACGGTTGGGCACTTTAGTGATGAGGCGTCTGGTACACTCACTGGTGCGCACAACACAGCCGTCCCGGTACAGCAGGTGGAGGTAGGAGCAGCAGAGGGACCGGGCGGTCGGAGGGCAGCCCAGGCCAAGCGAACATCTGCCGCCCAGATGGATCCCGGGTTCCTGCAGTTACCACACCCACACATAGATCCGATGCAACCATCGACACGGAGACGAGCGAATAGGGTGACGGGTGGCTTGCGGCGGCTGCGGTCGCAGGTGGAGGAGTCCACCCGCGTCCAGGAGCTGGGAGTGGTCCCGGTCATGCGTGCCACCCAGGCTGACACCGCACGGGTGGCGTCCGCGGTGGAGGCAATGGGTGCGACGGTGTCAGACATGGGGAACGGTTTGCGAGGCCTGGGGCCTTCCGTGCAGGCGGCGTCTGTGGCCCAGGAAATGGCTGCCCTCTCACAGGAGGCCATGAGCCAGTGCCAGCGCCAGATGGCAGAGGCGCTCAACGCCATAGCCCAGTCTCAGCAGGCCATGGCCCAGTCTCAGCAGGCCATAGCCCAGTCTCTGCAGGCCATGGCCCAGTCTCTGCAGGCCATGGCCCAGTCTCAGCAGGCCATCGCTGAGGGCATCGGCGCCAGTGGCCATGTGCGAGCTGGCGTCGCACTGTCGCAGACAGGGTTCGACAACCCCCTGGGCTCCATGGCTGCAAACCTGCAGACCCCTGTCGATACCAGCACGGGCCTCCAGGACTGGCAGCGCCAGATGTCGGGGGCGCGTCGGATGGCCAGTCCGTTCGCATCCCCCACCCATGTAGAGGCCTGGGGGCCATCGGGCACCCCGAGGGAGGAGGAGGTGGTGTGGTCCGTCCCGGCTCCCTCTGTAGGGGAGGTCCCGGTACACCGCGACAGCTCGGACTTCCCCCCTTCCGTCCCAGGTGCATCGGGTGGGCAACGGGCAGGACAGGCTGGCAGCTCGCCATCCCAGTCGCCCGGGCCGCAGCCTGGCCCATCTAGGCCAGGACGCCCCAGGAAACGGCCGCCAAAGGGATCCAGTGTCAGAGGGCAGGAATCACAGGAGTCCACCTCCAGTTCTGCTGTACCGTCTGGGGAACCACGTAGACGTAGTCAAAGGGCCCGTAAGGCCAAACAATTAGACACTGAGTAAGTTGGCACGGGTGCAGGGCACAGATGAGTTTTAGGCGCTAGGGCACGTGCATGAACTCCTTTGGTTATTAAAGTCAATGTTACACCTACCGAAGCTGCCTTTGTGCTCTGTCCAAAGTGTGCGGGGGTGTCATGTACGTTGAGCGCAAGTGTGTGTGTGAGGGGTGGTCTTACCTCAGCCCCAGGTGAGTCTGCCCCCTTCCCCCTGGGCCGCCATCAACATCCCCCGGGCAGAGGACGGGACCGTGCGCTGCAGTGTCACAGCCGCATGCAGGGATGGTCCGGGTGGATGGTGGTACTGTGGCCATGGGTCAGACATAGTCCAACGATGTAGAGCTAGGAGCTCATCGGAGGCGGGTTGTCATCATTCTCCATGGCCTGCGATAGACACGCGTCCACCCGCAACTGGGTGAGCCCGGCCCGTTGTGCCGCCGGTGGATCGGCAATTGGGAGTGGGGGGGTGGTGTGCATGCGGGTGGGGTGTGTGGGGTTGGGGAGGGGGGTGATGGTGCTGGGTGGATGGATGGGTGGGGGGTGTGGGTGGTCGGCTGTTGTCATGGTGTGCGGTCTGTGGCCATACTACCCGATTCCCACGCCCATCTAGTCAGTGAAGCGGGCGTCTATCAGTCTGTCCCGTGCCCGCTGGGCCAGCCGGTAACGGTGGACAGCCACCCGTCTGTGTCTACCCCGTCTGCCCTGACCATTGCCCCCATCCCCCTCATCTGGGGAGGACTGGGCCTCTTCCTGCTGCTCCTCCACTCCGCCCTCCTCTGCCTGCAGCACATCGCCCGTCTGCTGGGCTATGTTGTGCAGGACGCAGCACACCACAATGATGCGGCCGACCCTATCTGACCGATACTGGAGGGCGCCCCCAGAGAGGTCCAGGCACCTGAAACGCATCTTCAGCACGCCAAAGCACCTCTCGATCACTCCCCTTGTCGCTACATGGGCATCATTGTAGCGGTTCTCCGCCTCATTGCGTGGCCTCCGTATAGGCGTCATCAGCCACGATCGCAATGGGTAGCCCCTGTCGCCCAGCAACCAGCCCCTCAGCCGGGGATGGCGTCCCTCGTACATGCCGGGGATGGATGACCGCGACAACACGAATGAGTCGTGTACACTGCCTGGGTAACGGGCGCAGACGTGCAGGATCATCATGCGGTGGTCGCAGACCACCTGTACGTTCATCGAATAGGTCCCCTTCCTATTAGTGAACACGGCCCTGTTATCTGCAGGTGGCCGCACGGCGACGTGCATCCCATCGATCGCGCCCTGGACCATGGGGAACCCGGCAATGGCAGAGAAGCCCACGGCCCGGGCATCTTGGCTGGCCCGGTCCACGGGGAAGCGGATGTAGCGGTGCGCCATGGCATAAAGGGCATCTGTCACTGCCCGGATGCACCGATGCACCGATGTCTGCGATATGCCGGACAGGTCCCCACTCGGTGCCTGGAATGACCCCGTTGCATAAAAGTTCAGGGCCACCGTAACCTTGACGGACACGGGGAGAGGGTGTCCCCCGCCAGTGCCACGCGGTGACAGGTGTGCCAGCAGGTGGCAGATGTGTGCCACGGTTTCCCGGCTCATCCGGAGTCTCCTCCTGCATTCCCGGTCCGTGAGGTCCTGGTATGACTGCCGGGGCCGGTACACACGGGGCGCCCTCGGGTGCCTCCGTTGCCGTGGGGCCGCGACGTCCTCCTCCCCCTCCTCGTCCTGTCGGTCAGGTGTCCCTCCAGCCTGGGCGGCTGCCGCCTGCCCCTCTGCGGCAGCCTGCGCCGCCTCTCTGGCACGCTCCTCCTCCTCCTCCTCCTCCTCATCCAGGGCAACATAGACATGAGCGGCTGCCACCACGGCGGCCAACATCGCTGGATGATCTGAAAACATGACGACCTGGTGGGGGGGAGGGGAACGACGACATGTCATCATTGCCCATATCCCCTCCTCCCCCCAGCCAGGTGGCATGGACCGCATGGGTCCAACTGTTGGAGGCTGGCACCTGGCCAGGTGGACCAACTCATTTGCCCTCCCATCACCCACCCCGGCACGGACCCCCTCCCCAACCCCCAACCTCCACCCCAGCACGGACCCCCCCCAACCTCCACCCCGGCACGGAACCCCTCCCCAACCCCCAACCTCCACCCCGGCACGGACCCCCCCCAACCTCCACCCCGGCACGGACCCCCTCCCCAACCCCCAACCTCCACCCCGGCACGGACCCCCTCCCCAACCCCCAACCTCCACCCCAACACGGACCCCCCCCCCAACCTCCACCCCGGCACGCACCCCCTCCACAACCCCCAACCTCCACCCCGGCACGGACCCCCTCCCCAACCCCCAACCTCCACCCCAGCACGGACCCCCCCCCAACCTCCACCCCGGCACGGAACCCCTCCCCAACCCCCAACCTCCACCCCGGCACGGACCCCCCCCCCAACCTCCACCCCGGCACGGACCCCCTCCACAACCCCCAACCTCCACCCCGGCACGGACCCCCTCCCCAACCTCCACCCCGGCACGGACCCCCTCCCCAACCTCCACCCCGGCACGGACCCCCCCCAACCTCCACCCCGGCACGGACCCCCTCCCCAACCCCCAACCTCCACCCCGGCACGGACCCCCTCCCCAACCCCCAACCTCCACCCCGGCACGGACCCCCTCCCGGCACTCCCCCGGAGCCCAGCCTACTCTAACCACCCCCCCCCCCCCCCCCCCCCCGCCGCACACACACACAAGCCGAGACACACCTCTCCTCAGGCAATCAGTCTGCGGCCACGCCATTTCCTGCCCAGAGCCAACCCCCCAGGCCGTCACTCACCTCCTCGCTGGTCGGCGTGAGCCTGGAGCACCGGGTCACGCCGATGAAAAGGAGGTTTGATTGACGTCGACGTGAACGGTCATCACGTCGACGGGACTTCGGCCCATCCGGAAGGGAGAATATCGGCAGGCCGAAAATCGGCTGCCTTGCGCAGACCCGTGACATTCTCCGCGGCAGCGGCGCCATTAACGCCCCGCCGACTTTTCTCCCTTCGGAGACTTCGGTGGGGGCGGGGGCGGGATTCACGGCGGCCAACGGCCATTCTCCGACCCGGCGGGGGGTCGGAGAATGACGCCCCCTTACCCTGCAGGCGCTGCTGGAAGAGGTACCTCTCGAAGCTCTCATTCACTTCGACACTGAAGTGTTGCTCAAATTTTAGAAGGACCGTCTTGTACTTCGTCTTGTCCTCGTCGTCCGCGAATGCCAGGGAGTTGTAGATGTGGATGGCGTGTTGCCCCGCCGTGGAGAGGAGGAGGGCGATCTTCCTGGTGTCCGATGCATTCTCCCTGTCTGTGGCTTCTAAGAAGAGCTGGAAGCGCTGTTTAAACAGCTTCCAGTTGATGCCGAGATTTCCAGCAATTTGGAGCGGCTGCATCGGGCTGATGTTTTCCATGACGCAGGATGGCGCATCTCTGAAGAGGTGCAGGTAGGTCTCACAGTCGCTGGCGAGTTTCCAATCCTGGTATCATGTCGTGTTGGGTGTTCCGATACACAAACGAACCAACACGGTTGTAGATGGTACAACTCTGTTTTATTATTCTGTACAATACCAACTGTTAACTTCTGGCTGTGGTTCGTACTTCGCCAGTTGACCTGTGGACCCAGCCCTAGCACTATCTTAGAGAGGCACTCAGCACATGGTGTATGTCTGAGTGGCATGCTTTGAGCTCTGTTCTCTGAGCTATCTCCTGGTGGAATGAGCTGGAACTGTGGTGTTCCCTGTTTTATAGTGCGTGTGCTCTCACTGGTGATTGGCTGTGATGTTGTGTGTGTGTTGATTGGTCCGTCTACCTGTCCATCAGTGTGTCTGTGTGATTGCACCATGATATGTTAATATGGATATCAAGACAAGTTTTGAGTTGGTTTTGCCAGTTGTAACACTGACCAGTGTACAGGAAGACACTCCTAATACCCCTGAGAGCCAAGCTGCTGAATGTCATGTTCTGCCAAAACGAGACTGACAGTCACTGTCTTACTAATGTACATATGTATCCGTAACATAGCAATGTTAGTTATGGCATAATGTGATGCGTCTGTGTTAAAGTGTTTGCTTAAGTAAAAGTGCCAGGGACGCTAAAGGAGTAAAGAGGAAGGGGTGTTATGTATCATATGTATCACCGTTGGCTGGTGTAATGTCACGTGTTACACAATTATGTCATCGGAGCATGTTACGGACTTTTGTGGAGTTCACCATTGTACACCGAGCAGCATTTTGTAAATATACCCCTTGCACTACATTATATGAACTCAACGTATGCCACCTCTGATTCTTTTTCTTTGCGGCTACAACAAAGAACAGAACAATAACACATCCTTTGTTTTTTCTTAACTCTTAAATCTCACTATTTGAAGTGATAATTGGCTCTGTCATTTGCCAAGGCCTCTAAATTTCCAGTTGTTAGCTCACACCTCCAGCTTGATATCGCATCGAACATCTTCAAGCTGAAGGGCGGAAGAACTGCAACACAAGTTGGCCCCATATAGTTAACTTCAGCAACACTTGATTTTGAGAGGGTATAAAAAATAAATCAACTGGGTTTCCCACTTTCTGCTTGCTATCCAACAACCACTGGTGAGGCTGCGTACTGGGGATGGTGGTGCAGGCAGCAGGCTGCTTGGCTGTGATACCCAGCATCCCATGCCAAGTTGAACAGCTTGCCAGTACTCACTCTGCTTGTACATGAAGTCTGCCCAAATCAATGAGATACTGGTGTATTCGCAGGATTTGAGTATTGTTGGCTTGTGTGGTAAGCCACGTATGGCTGGTGTGTATATTATTGTATTTACTCACTGTTACTGTTGTTGTGTTGATGTTGTTGTTGGCTCCGCCCCTCTGAGAAGGTATATAATCCATCGATCCGGGACAGCCTCTCAGTGCGGGAGGAGCTACTGGTGGGCACATTCTAGCTGATTAAAACCACAGTTCTTGTCAACTACCATTTCGACTGGATTGATTGGTATCAATTTAATCAGCTAGAATTTTTTTAACATGGAAGCCGTTTTAAAACCAGAACGCCTCGATCTTGACCCGCAGGCGCCGGAGGCTACGGCAATATTTGAGCATTGGCTCAATTGCTTTGAGGCCTACCTCAGCTACTTCGCCGCCGAGGTCTCCCCGGAAATTAAACAGCGTCTCCTCAACGCCCAGGTGAGCACAGGATTTTCCAGCTCATCAGAGACGCGGCCTCATACACAGAGGCAGTGGAGCTGCTCAAACGACAGTTCGTGAGGCCGGTGAACGAGGTACTCGCTCGACACTTCCTGACCGCGCGGCATCAACGCCAGGGTGAGTCACTGGCTGAACTACGTGAACTGAGAGTACTCGTCCGCAGTTGTAACTGCAGGACTGTCACAGCGGTCGAGCACACGGAGCTGATGGTCCGGGACACCCATGTGGCAGGTGTCCGGTCCAGCTACCTCTGGCAGCGGCTTCTCGAAAAGGGGGCCCTCGACCTTCCAGAGCCTGGATGCCTTCCCATCCGACTACGCGGCATCCGCGGGGATGTCGGAGGCGCAACCATCACCCGACCCAGGCGTGCATCATTCCTGCGCTGCGCGGCAGCCGTCCAGCTCCAGAGGACCATGCTGTTACTTCTGCGGTCAGGGCCAGCACGCCAGGCAGCGTTGCCCGGCTCACAACTCCACATGTAATGAGTGTGGCAAGAAGGGGCACTACGCTAAAGTGCCTAGCTAAGCCTAAAAATCAAAATCAAAATCCAAAAGCCTGTCAAGCCCAGTCTGAGACTCACAGACCCCGCAGCGTGGCATTGTGCCTGCCCGGAGCGCCCTCTGCTGACGCGTCACTCACCGTGTGCAATCCATGGGGGCAGCCATCTTGTCTGACACCATCGACGTCGAACACTGTGTGCAATCCATGGGGGCAGCCATTTTGTCTGACTTTGTCGACGCCGCCATTTTGCGACCAGAACGACACTCATCGCCATCAACTCAACTCCATTCAACTTGACCAGTCCCGGCCTTGCCATCTTCAAAGCTCGATGATGGCCATCAGCCTCAATGGGCAGGAGGCGTCCTGCCTCTTCGACTCCGGGAGCACGGATAGCTTCGTCCAGCTGGACATGGTGAGGCGCTGTTCCCTCCGGGTCCTCCCCATCTCACAAGTCATATCCCTAGCTTCCGGATCACACACGGTGCAGATCCGGGGATACTGCACTGCCAACCTGGCAATACAGGGCGTCGAATACACCAATTTCAAACTCTACGTCCTCCCCCATCTCTGCGCCCCTCTCCTACTGGGTTTAGACTTTCAGTGCAACCTCCGTAGTCTAACCCTGAAGTTCGGGGGACCCCTGACCCCTCTCACCGTCTGTAGCCTCGTGACCCTGAAGGTCGCCCCTCCCTTGCTCTTCGTGAACCTCACCCCAGACCGTAAGCCCGTCGCCACCCGGAGCAGACGGTACAGTGCTCATGACAAGGCCTTCATCAGGTCAGAGGTCCAGCGACTCCTGAGGGAAGGGATCATTGAGGCCAGTAATAGCCCCTGGAGTGGTGGTCGTCAGGACTGGGGAGAAGAACCAGATGGTAGTCGATTACAACAGTCAGACGATCAACCGGTACACGCTGCTTGATGCGTACCCCCTCCCGCGCATATCTGACATGGTCAATCAGATTGCGCAGTATCGAGTATTCTCTACAGTAGACTTGAAGTCCGCGTACCACCAGCTCCCCATCCGGCGGGAGGAACGCCAATATACTGCCTTTGAGGCAGATGGCCATCTCTTCCATTTCCTCAGGGTCCCCTTCGGCGTCACCAATGGGGTTTCGATCTTCCAACGAACGATGGGCCGAATGGTCGACCAGTACAGGCTGCGGGCCACCTTCCGGTACTTGGATAGTGTTACCATCTGCTGCCATGACCTGCAGGACCATGACGCCAAACTTCAAAAATTCCTCCGCACCACCCGACTCCTTAATTTGACATATAATAAGGAGAAATGCGTTTTCCACACAACCCGGCTAGCCATCTTC
Organism: Scyliorhinus torazame; assembly: GCF_047496885.1. Taxonomy (NCBI): domain Eukaryota; kingdom Metazoa; phylum Chordata; class Chondrichthyes; order Carcharhiniformes; family Scyliorhinidae; genus Scyliorhinus; species Scyliorhinus torazame. Next base: position 160,109,495 of record NC_092707.1, read on the forward strand.
GGCTAAGTCGTGGAAAACGGAGTCCTAGGGCCTGACCCCGAACACATGCGCCCCCTCCTGCAACTCCCCCTCCTCCTCTGCCCCAAGGCCCTGAAAAAGTGCTTGGGGTTCTTCTCTTACTATGCCCAGTGGGTCCCCAACTACGCGGACAAAGCCCGCCCACTCATTAAGTCCATCACTTTTCCCCTGACGGCTGAGGCCCGCCTGGCCTTCAACCGCATCAGATCCGAAATTGCCAAGGCCACGATGCACTCCGTGGACGAATCCATCCCATTCCAGATGGAAAGCGATGCGCCTGACTTTGCCCTCGCAGCCACTCTTAACCAGGCAGGGAGGCCTGTCACCTTTTTTTCCCGTACCCTCCATGCCTCCGAAATTTGACACTCCTCTGTTGAAAAGGAGGCACAAGTCATTGTGGAAGGTGTGCAGCACTGGAGGCATTACCTGGCCGGCAGATTTACTCTCCTCACAGACCAACGGTCGGTTGCTTTCATGTCCAACAACACGCAGCAGGGCAAAATTAAGAATGACAAGATTTTTCGGTGGAGGATCGAGCTCTCCACCTATAACTACGACATCTTGTATCATCCTGGGAAGCTCAATGAGCCCCCAGATGCCCTGTCCCATGGCACCTGCGCCAACGCGCAGGCTGACTGGTTACGGGCTATCCACAACGACCTCTGTCATCCGGGGATCACCCGGGGGTCACCCGGCTTCTCCACTTTGTCAAGGCCTGCAACCTGTCCTACTCCACAGAGGAGGTCAAGGCCATGACCAGGGACTGCCAAGTCTGTGAGGAGTGCAAGCCACGCTTTTATCGGCCAGACAAGGTCCACCTGGTGAAGGCCGCCCGCCCTCTTGAACGCCTCAGTATGGATTTCAAATGGCCACTGCCCTCCACTGATCGTAACGTGTACTTTCTCAACGTTGTTGATGAGTACTCGCGTTTTCCTTTCGCCATCCCATGCCCTGACATGACCTCTGCCACAGTCATCAAGGCCGTGCACAGCATCTTCATCCTGTTCGGTTTCCCCACTTATATTCACAGCGATCAGGGATCCTCATTCATGAGCGCTGAGCTGCGTCGGTACCTGCTCAGTAAGGGCATTGCCTCGAGCAGGACTACCAGCTACAACCCCAGGGGAAACGGGCAGGTGGAGAGGGAGAATGCTCCAGTCTGGAAGGCCATCCTTCTGGCCCTACGGTCTAGAAGTATCCCAGTCGCCCGCTGGCAGGAGGTCCTCCCTGACGCGTTCCACTCCATCCGGTCACTGTTGTGTACTGCCAATAACGAGACCCCTCACGACTGTCTATTTGTCTTTCCTAGGACGTCGATCTCCGGGGTCTCGCTTCCTACCTGGCTCCCGACTCCTGGGCCAGTACGCCTCCGGAAGCACGTGAGGAGGCATAAGGCCTCCTCCATGTGAACCCTCAGTATGCATACGTGACACACCGCGATGGGCGGCAGGACACAGTCTCCCTCAGGGACCTGGCCCCCGCAGGTACCCCTGCGCCCACCATCACCTCACCGCTTCCTTCTACCCCCCCATCTACCCCATCAACTCATCCGGGGACCATTAGCACCGCCCCTGCGCCGTCACCCTGTCCGGGACCCTGTTGTGAGGACGACATGCTCCCGGAGTCGAAGATCTCGACGCCAGCGCCTACACTGCGACGTTCACAGTGGACAATACACGCTCCTGTGAGACTTAACCTGTGAGTCCACTTCACTCCTGCCGGACTTTTTTTTAACAGAGGGTGAATGTGGGGAGACATGTATGGCTGTTGTGTATATTATTGTATTTACTCACTGCTACTGTTGTTGTGTTGATGTTGTTGGCTCCGCCTGTGGCTCCGCCCCTCTGAGAAGGTATATAACCCATCGATCCAGGACAGCCTCTCAGTGCGGGAGGAGCTACTGGTGGGCACATTCTAGCTGATTAAAATCACAGTTCTTGTCAACTACCGTTTCGACTGGATTGATTTGTATCAGCTTGGCTGGTACTTATCGATCAGGATTTATTATCCTAAGTGGCTTTCTCGGGTCCTTCAGAGGGCATTTATGAATCATCGATTTTGCTGTGGGACTGGAGTCACAAAAAGGCTGGATCAGGTAAGGATAGTAGTGAACCAGCTGGGTTTTTGTGGCAGTGGCTGTTTCATCGCTGCTTCCCCGATACAGCATTTTCCGTTAAATTTCCTGTTTTTCTAAAACTAAATTAAATTTGACCAACAGCTGTGATGGAATCTGAAGTCAGATTCTGCTGATTAATTAGTCTGAGTGGTATTACTATTCCAGCAACAGGACCACTGCACTACTGGACCATGACATGAATTGTCCACCATGAACACTCGTGATCGAGCGAGGAGGAGCAAATTGGAATGCAAAACATGAACTGATAAAATAAAGTGGCAGAACCTTCATCTCTGAACTGAAAAGGACAAATATATTTGTTTCGTCTTCTTCTATCATTGAGGAGAAAAATATTCACCTTATTGCTCAAATGATAGCAATGCAGACACAAGAAAACACAACGACCTTCGAATGCTGTTCCATTATAATTATTTCCATCTCCACACAACCATTTCACCAATACATGACACAGGGCAGTAAAACAACGATAGCAGAGAAAGAAAAGACAGAAAGACATTTCTGAAAGGTGACAGCAGGTCTGAAGAGGAGGAAAATTGATATCCTGGGTGCAATTTTATGGCCTCGTCGTGCCCGACTTGGTGTTAGGACGAGACCTTTGTATCCAACGAGAGGCTTCTCGTGAGAATCGCGACTCTTGAGTCACAAGATGTCATGATCTGGATCTCACCATCACTGGGCAAGATTCAGACATGCATATTTAAATGAGCTAAGGCTCATTTAAATGTGCATACGCCAGATTCTCCCGGCACTCAGGACTTAACGGTCTTGCCTGAAAGATCTCGCCAGGGCACCATTTAGTACTGGTCCACTCAAACGTGGACCAAGCATGACGGCACCTGGGGAATCTCCCAGGCAGTTGAAGACCCCTGGATGGTCAGGAAGGAGCAAAATGGCATCCTGGCACTCCTGCTGGCACCTGGGCCCTTGGCACTGTCAACTTGGCACCTTGGCACTGCCAATCTGGCGCTGCTCTTCCAAGGGTGGCTCTTCTAAGATTTGAGGCGGGGGAGGTGGGTGGGTGCATGCACAAAGAGGAGATGCGTGACAGGATGATGGGCAGGGAGGGGAGAAGGGCGGGTACAAATGGCCTCATAAAGGTGGGGGGGGGGGTGAATTGTGGGGGTCCTGAAAGGGGGGGGCTTGAAAGAGGGGTGGAGAGGCCTGAAAATGTGGGGGCTCTCAGTGACCCCAAAGCGGGATGTCCTCACCTTGGAGGGGTGTGGGGGGGGGGGGGGGGCGGTTGTCATGTCCATGTATGCGGGGGGGGGGGGGGGGGGGGCACTATCCATGGGTGGGGGGTGGGGACCCTTAAGTTCACTTAGGGGTAGGGACACCCTTTAAAAAGACCGCCCCCCATCCCTGAGGAGTAGGTCTCACCAGCAAGTTCACCTCCCACTGCTGAAAGTTTTTATGGGCTAGACGAGGGAGAAACTACCCGAGGCTCAAAAAAATGACTAAGTATGGGTGAATACCGGCGTGGATCTCACCCAAAAAGCTGTCAGGAAACATCCTGACAAATTCGCCCAAAATGACTTAGGGTTGGATTTTCCGGCTGCGCCTGCCGCAAGATCACCACGGCCGGGGCGTGAGCCATGTAAAGGTCTGTTGATCTCAGGCTGAATTTCCAGTCGCCTGGCAAGTGCAGCCAAAAACTCACGATCTTAGAAATGTTTTAATTGAATTCCACCCCTTAAGAGATTGAGATTGAGGGATTGAACAAATTACAGATCTTCTAGGACTGATAGAATGTATCCAAGATTGCTGAGGGAGATCAAGGAGGGGAACTTTGGGAGTGTCATGATCATTGGCTGGGTGTCAGTGAAGTACCATAGACCTGAGAGCAAGTAATTGCAAAACCTGTAAATCCTTCCAATACGCCTTATGGCAGGCGATAATAATGGAAGAGTTTCCTGGTCAGCCACACTGCAGGAGATAATGACAAACTGCTGCAGAACTTTACCAAGCATCAGATGGACCAGTCCAATGGAAGTCCTTGGTTGCCAATGTCCTCATAGGGCATGGTATCCAAAGGGGAGGAGGATACTTAAAAACGATGGCACTTAACTAGTCAACAATTGGTCTATTCTGTAACCTGGTAAAGCAATGGAAATTATTTTGAGTGACAGATAGGAATGTCCAATACAGCCACAGGTGCCATGCCTGACCAACCTTCCTAACTCCTTTCAAGGTGTTATGAATAAAGCTAACAGTGAAGTTCTCTCTACTATATTTCTTTGGATTTTATATTAAAGCTTTCGAAAGAAAATAAGAGTGCTGAGAATCCAGGTAGAGTACATGACTGGATGTTGAAATGGTGAAAGCCTAGTGAACATTCATCCGAGGTGTGCTGTTGGACACGGATGAAGGGCTTCAGGGGATGAGGTGAAGACCACTGTGTTCGGTGTTTGATTCTTTGTTTGCTTTAACAAAGCTTGACGCATCCAAGACAACCAAGTTCACTTGATTGGCACTCAGTCTGTCAGCTGAAACATTCGCACCCTCCAACACCAGCGCACCTTGGCTACAGTATGCTATCTACAGGATGTACTGCAACAATTAGTCAAGACTTGCTTGACAACACTTTCCAAACCTGCAATCGCCACCACCTAAAGGGGCAAGGACCGTAGATGTATGTGAACACAGCTCTTCCAAGTCTTACACCATTCAGACTTTGATATTTTGGTGGTTCTTTCATTGTTGGTTGGTCAACATCCTGGAAGGCATGGGCTTAAGTAGGGTGCTTTCAGTGGGTCAGTGTCAACTTGATGGGCCGAATGGCCTCCTTCTGCACTGTAAATTCTATGACACGATGAACTCCCTGCCTAATAGCATTAAGACAGCACTACATGCAGTAGTTCAAGAAGGTGGCTCATCATCACCTTCTCAAGGACAGTGACAAATGGACAATAAATGCTTGCCCTGCCAGTGATCCAGAGAATTGATTTAAATAAATGACCTGGCTACTAAAACTATATGGAAGGTTTGTGGGTAACATCAAAGCAATGAAAACTGAGAAAACAATCAAGGATTTGAAAAAAGAATTGGATCAGACATGCACCTGAACAGAGAGATAGCAGATACACCCCATACCAGCCTCCCCGAACAGGTGTCGGAATATGGCGACTAGGGGCATTTCACAGTAACTTAATTTGAAGCCTACTTGTGACAATAAGCGATTTTCAAATTTAGGTTCGACAATGACAAGGTATTTCTTGAGTCAGAAATATTTCCTCATTCAAATTAACTGGATTAGAACCCAATAAGTCACCAGGGCCTGATGCTCTGCATCCCAGAGTACTTATGGAAGTGGCCCTAGAAATAGTGGATGCATTTTCCAGCCTTCTATAGGCTTTGGAAGTGTTCCAATGGATTAGAAGGTAGCTAATGAGGGTAGCTGGGTCACTGGCTGTGTGGAGTCTGCACGTTCTCCCCGTGTCGGCGTGGGTTTCCTCCGGGTGCTCCGGTTTCCTCCCACAGTCCAAAGATGTGCGGGTTAGGTGGATTGGCCATGCTAAATTGCCCTTAGTGTCCAAAAAGGTTAAGTGTGGGTTACTGGGTTTCGGGCATAGGGTAGATATGTGGGCTTGAGTAGGGTGCTGTTTGTAAGGGCCGGTGCAGACTCGATGGGCCGAATGGCCTCCTTCTTCACTGTAAATTCTATGATAATCTAACCCCACTTTTTAAAGAAGGAGGGAGAGAGAAAACAAGGAATTAAAAACTGGATAGCCTGACATCGGTGGTGGGGAAAATGCTGGACCCAATTATTAAGGATGAAATAACTGAGCATTTGGAAAGTGTGGGCCGGATCGGTCCAAGTCAGCATGGATTCACTAAAGAAAAATCATGCTTGACAAATCGTCTGGAATTTTTTGAGGATATGACCAATAGAGTCGACAGGGGTGAACCAGTGGATGTTGTGTAAATGGACTTTCAAAAGGCTTTTGACAAGGTCCCACCCGAGAGATTAATGAACAAAATTAAAGCTCATGGTATTGGGGGTAATGTATTGACGTGCATAGAGAACTGGTCGGCAGACAGGAAGGAGAGAGTGGGAATAAACGGGTCCTTTTCAGAGTGGCAGGCAGTGAATAGTGGGATACCGCAGGGTTCAGTGCTGGGACCCCAGCAGTTCACAATGTACATTAATGATTTGGACGAAGGAATTGCATGCAATATCTCCAGGTTTGCAAACGGTACTAAGCTGAGTGGCAGCGTGTGCTGTCAGAAGGATGCAAAGAGGCTGCAGGGTGATTTGGACAGGCTGGTTGAGTGGGCAAATACTTGACAAATGCAATATAATGTGGGTAAATGTGAGGTTATCCACTTTGGTGGCAAAAACAGGAAGGCAAATTATTATCTGAATGGTGACAGTTTAAGAAAAGGGGAAGTGCAATGAGACCTGGGTATCATGGTGGAACCATCACTGAAGGTTGGCATGCAGGTACAGCAGGCAATGAGGAAAGCTAATGGCATGCTGGCCTTCATAATGAGAGGATTGAGTATAGGAGTAGGGATGTCTTGCTGCAGGTGTACAGGGCCTTGGTGAGGCCACACCTTGAGTATTGTGTGCAGTTTTGGTCTCCTAGTTTGAGGAAGGACATTTTTGCTGAGGGTATCCAGCGAAGGTTCACCAGACTAATTCCTGAGATGGCAGGACTGATATATGGAGAAAGACTGGATCGACTGAGCTTGCACTTACTGGAGTTTAGAAGAATGAGAGTGGATCTCATAGAAACATATAAAATCCTGATGGGACTGGACATGCTAGATGCCGAAAGAATGTTCTCAATGTTGGGAACGTCCAGAACTAGGGGTCACAGCCTAAAGATAAGGGGGGGGCTTCTCCGATAATGGGGCTAAGTGTTGACAGCGTCGTAAATGCCGGAGCCTTTTACGACGGCATCATCTGGCCACTAGGAGCAGCAATCCTGCGCCGCACAGGGGCCCAGCACGGCACTGACTTCACGTAGCTCCAGCGATCGATACGTGCCCCAACACGGCCGGCGTAGGTCCGCGCATGGGCACCACGGCCGGCACGGGTTCGCACATGCGCGTGGGTTGCCGTCTCCGCTCCAATCCCCGGGCAACATGTTGGAGCCCTAGAGGAGCCCGGCGCGGAGGAACATAGGCCCCCCCCCGCTGGAATTAGCCCGCCCGCCAATCGGTTGGCCCCGATTGCTGGCCTGGCCACCATGGAGGGCCCACCCAAAATTGGATCCCCCCTCTCCCCCCACCAGGATGGCCCCTGCAGCCAGAACGCCGAGGTCCCACCAGGTAGGACCACATACGAACGACGCCGGCGGGACTCAGACGAACTCGGCGGGCATTCTGCCCGTCGAGCGCGGAGAACCGCCGGCGAGCGGTCCCCGACTGGCGCTGCGGTGACTGCGCTGGCGCCTTTGGCGTCGATTCTCCGGTCGCTACCTGGATTCTGCAACCCGGTGAGGGATCGGAGAATCCCGCCCAAGGTGTAAGCCATTCAGGACTGAGATGAGGAAGAACTTCTTCTCTCAGAGAGTTGTGAAGTTGTGGAATTCTCTACCACAGAATGCTGCTGGGCCAGTTCGTTGGATATATTCAAGAGGGAGTTGGACGTGGCCATTGCGACTAAAGGGATCAAGGGATATGGAGAGAAAGCGAGAGTGGGATACTGAATTTGCATGATCAGCCGTGATCATATTGAATGGTGGTGCAGCTTCGAAGTGTCAAAGGGCCTACTCCTGCACCTATTTTCTATGCTTCCATTCACACATTTGCTAAAAGTCTCTCGCACATTATGCACGTAGCCACATAAATATACAGAAAAATGAAACTTTTAATGAGTGTGTATTCACTCAAATGGAAAGTGCACAAAGACTCAGTCTAAACACGATTCTTGCAGTCATGAAGGTCTTACTCCCTTGTAGTGTTCGTTGACGTAAAAGCTAAGACAGCTGCATCATAAAGGAGGGCACCTATGCCAAAAAAGGTGGATGCAAAATTTCTATATCTTATTTCTCAGCAATAGATTATCATTTAGATAAAAATAGACAATTATTGAACTTTGTCTGGAATTACAAGTCAATCTGCAAAACTGAGCAAATGCCAGTAAAACATTGGCAGCAGTAGAGGCAGTAATGACTACAACTGACCTTTAACGTTTCAGGTAGGAGGAATGATAGCTTATACATAATGATGCTAATCTAACGCATTAACCCTAGCAACATCGCAAGTTTTCAGCAGGATGTGAAATCAGGAAGAGCAAATCCAAAATATTTACTTGGGTGTTCCATCTGTCACTTGATGGGACAGGAAGATGGTTAACTCAGTGATGTGCATGAGGCTTATGAACACATTTGTAAATTCACATGACCCTCTCCTGTCCATTTTATCTTTATCTCTCTATTTGTTCAGCAGATGTTTCACGAGAGTTGCAAGTTCAGTTGCCATGTGATGGGTGACAGGAATTAAATTGCTGTTCATAGAACTGCTTAGAGCAATAACATGTTTTGATGTTTGTAATATAATCATACAGAGCAGGTCATTTGCAATGCCTCCACTGCTCAGATGGTGCATTCAGGCCTCAGCGGGTTTAGCATGACACAAGCATTGGCACTATATTGGCACACACCTTGCAACTATGCCGATTCACCAAGAGGCTACATTACATGTTCAACAATTGACATCAATCCCCACTGTTGTACAGACATGAGTTGTAATAAATATAATTGTAAGAACCAAAAAATTCAATTTTAGCAAACTCCCTGAAGAATCCTTGCATCAATTATAACTCTGTATGGGATCATTGAGTGAAATGTCATATAAGTCTACTCTTGTCCCACAGTGTAGAGAATTAAAATGTCGTTGAATCATGAAGGTAAGCAAATGTCTAAATAATAATAGATATGTTAATCAACATGGTCTTTGGTTTTATGACAGAAAGATACATTCAGGATGCCACAAGAACAAAGTTAGGTGTATTAGGAAGCTCTCAGTTCACAAAAGGCCAATGCTGATATCCAATACAAAGGCACTACAGCAAATGACTCGCATTTACATATCACCTTTCACAACTTTAGGACTTCCAAAAGAAATTTACAGCCAACGTCGTACTTTTGAAGTGTGATCATTGGTGTAAACTATACACATCAAAAATATATAAAACTAGATTCCACGAGATACTTGTCATCACAAAGAATCCATGTTCTATTAAGTCAAATGTTCAAAATAATGTTCCTTTACGGTTGCTTTTTATGTTTCTGGGGCATCTTAACAATAGATCTGGGAACCAGCAAAGGTCAGCAGCGGGATTCTCCGCAATCGGCGCGATGGCCCGACGTCGGGGTCAAAAACGGCGTGAACTACGCCGCACTTCAGGACTGGTGGATGCTGGAGGGGTTAGCGCAGCGCCAGCCAGCGGCGAAGGGACTGCGCGAGTCCACGCATGCGCCAAAGGGCAGGCGTGATCCCGCGCATGCGCGGAACCGCCGGCATATTCTGGCACATGCGCAGGGGGGTGTCTTCTCCGTGCCGGCCATGGCGGAGCCCTACAGTGGCCGGCGTGGAAGGAAGAAGTGCCCCCAGGGCACAGGCCCGCCCGCAGATTGGTGGGCCCCGATCGCGGGCCAGGCCACCTGGTCGGATCCCCACACGCCTCCCCGAGGACCACCCCAGCCTACTTACCTGCCAGGTCCCGCCGTGTGGGACCATGTCTAATCCACGCCGGCGGGACTGGCCAGAAACCAATGGCCGCTCGGCTCATCGGGGCCTGGAGAATTGCCGGGGGGGCTGCTGCCAATGGCCCCCGACCGGCGTGGCATGAATCCCGCCCCCGCTCAAAGACCGGCGCCGGAGAATACGGCAGCCAATGGCGGGGCGGGTTTCGCACCGCTCCCCGGGGATTCTCCGACCCGGCAGGGGGTAATTCTATGGCAAGGCTGCTATTCAGCTGTTTAGGCAGCATGAGGGAAAACATTTTCCTGCAACAAGTTATGATCGGGAATGAACTACTTGAAAATGTGGTAGAAGCAGATTCAAAAGTAACTTTTAGGTAAATATGAGGAGGATTTTTTTTCAGAGCTTTAGGGACAGAGATGGGGAGTGAAACTAATTGGACAGCTCTTCCAAAGAACCTGTATAGGCATGATGGACTCAATGGCCCCCTTCTATTCTGTATCATTCTATGATTCTACACTCTTGGAGAATAGTTACTCCAGCCCAGCATGAAGATAAAATGAATGGAGATAATAATAATGATTAATAATAAAATTTAATACAATTTGAATGAATATAATTGTTTGGCAGAAGATGATTTGCATATTTGGGACACCATTATATAATCACCTGAATTACATCACCCTGGTGATGTCTCAGTCAGATTCCTTGAGGGTGAGATTTCCGGCCGCCTTGTGCCGGAAAAGCAACGCGGTGCGACCAGATGTCAGGAGATCCCAGTCCCGGCATCTACCCAGCTCAACAGGCCTTGCGAGATCGATATCTCAATGCTAGCCCCGGCCACTGCGGGCGGGGTCACTTTCTGGCAAATCTGCATATTCTCACTCTAATATGCATTCTCAAGATCGATCCAAGGCATGGGCTCTCGCTCCCTCGCCTTGGAGACCTTGGTCGAGCATCGTTCAGTGCTGGTCTCCACAAATGGGGGCCAGATGGAATGGCACTCATGGAGGTCTCCCATAAGGATCAGAGGTCCCCAGGGGCTTGCCCTCTGGGCAGGGTGGCACCCTGGCAGTGTCACCTTCAGATGGTGGGAGGTGGTATTTGAAATATCCTGGCCATGGCCACTAATAAATCAAATAAAGAATTCAGGAGAAACCTTTTCACTCAGAGAATAGTTAGAATGTGGAACAACCACAAGCAGTAGTTGGGATGAATAGCGTAGATGCAGTTAAGGGGCAGCTGGATAAACACATCAGGAGAAAGGAATAAAGGGTCATGCTGATGGAGTAAGATAAAGTGGGAAGGGAGGGAACTCATGTGGAGCATAAATACCGGCATCATGGGCCTGTTGGGCTGAATGGCATTTTCTACGCTGTGAATCCTATGTAATTCTATGTATGTTTTCATGATCTCGTCGCATGCTGAATCTGTATTTACGTGCAATTCATAACCTAATATTGTGGCATGTGCTGGAACAAGCATGCTATTTGTTCTTGTACCACAGCTGAAAATACCTCTACTGGCACAAACAGTATTTGCCCTGAGGCAAGAAAATATTCCCGATTGTGTACAATCTTATAAAGCAATCTAGAATGTTACAAATTTAGCACCAGAATAACAAGGAACCTGTTTAGGAACAGCTGCACCATTAATCACCTTGCATCCCAGCCTGTTTTATCGTGCCATTATATGAGCTCTTACGGTGAGAAACGATCTACTTAACTCTTGTCTAGGTCACTCGTGGATGCGTGTCTTCTATCGCTTCCCATTCTACTGTCCAATCTAGGTCAAAGACATTGGTGTGGCCGCATCTGGAGTACTGCACACAGTTTTGGCCCCTTTACTTGAGGAAGGAGGCAAATGCCCTCGAGGCGGCTCAGAAAAGGTTCACCAGATTGATTCCAGGGTTGAAGGACTTGTCTTACAAAGAGAGATTGTACGAAGTCTTACAACACCAGGTTAAAGTCCAACAGGTTTGTTTCGATGTCACTAGCTTTCGGAGCGCTGCTCCTTCCTCAGGTGAAGAGAGATTGAGCAGCTTAGGCCTGTACTCACTGGAATTTAGAAGAGTGAGAGGAGATCGAATTGAAGTATTGTAAGGTGCTAAAGGGGATTGACAGGGTAGACATAGAGCAGATGATTCCACTTGTTGGACATTCTAGAATGAGGGGGTCATTGTTTTAGGCTAAGGAGTGGCAGATTTCAAACAGACATGAGAAGGAATTACTTCACTCAAAGGGTCATGAATCTGAGGAATTCTCTACCCCAGCGTGCGTGGTAGCCGGAACACCAAACAGATCTAAGGAGATAGGTAGGTTTTTAATTAGTAGCTGGATGAAGGGTTATGGGGAGCGGGCAGGAAGGTGGAGGTGAGGCCAAGATGAGATCAGCTATGATCATATTGAATGTCAGAGCAGGCTCGAGGGGCTGAATTGCCTACTCAAGCTCCTAGCTCTTATATTCTTATGATGTGGAGATGCCGGCGTTGGACTGGGGTGAGCACAGTACAAAGTCTTACAACACCAGGTTAAAGTCCAACAGGTTTGTTTCGATGTCATTAGCTTTCGGAGCGCTGCTCCTTCCTCAGGTGAATGAAGAGGTCTGTTCCAGAAACACATATATAGACAAATTCAAAGATGCCAAACAATGCTTGGAATGCGAGCATTAGCAGGTGATTAAATCTTTACAGATCCAGAGATGGGGTAACCCCAGGTTAAAGAGGTGTGAATTGTACCAAGCCAGGACAGTTGGTAGGATTTCGCAGGCCAGATGGTGGGGGATGAATGTAATGCGACATGAATCCCAGGTCCCGGTTGAGGCCGCACTCATGTGTGCGGAACTTGGCTATAAGTTTCTGCTCGGCGATTCTGCGTTGTCGCGGGTCCTGAAGGCCGCCTTGGAGAACGCTTACCCGGAGATCAGAGGCTGAATGCCCTTGACTGCTGAAGTGTTCCCCGACTGGAAGGGAACATTCCTGCCTGGTGATTGTTGCGCGATGTCCGTTCATTCGTTGTCGCAGCGTCTGCATGGTCTCGCCAATGTACCACGCTTTGGGACATCCTTTCCTGCAGCGTATGAGGTAGACAACGTTGGCCGAGTCGCACGAGTATGTACCGCGTACCTGGTGGGTGGTGTTCTCACGTGTAATAGTGGTATCCATGTCGATGATCTGGCACGTCTTGCAGAGATTGCCATGGCAGGGTTGTGTGGTGTCGTGGTCACTGTTCTGAAGACTGGGTAGTTTGCTGCAAACAATGGTTCGTTTGAGGTTGCGCGGTTGTTTGAAGGCAAGTAGTGGGGGTGTGGGGATGACCTTGGCAAGATGTTCATCGTCATCAATGACGTGTTGAAGGCTGTGAAGAAGATGACGTAGTTTCTCCGCTCCGGGGAAGTACTGGACGACGAAGGGTATTCTGTCGGTTGTGTCCCATGTTTGTCTTCTGAGGAGGTCGGTCCGGTTTTTCGCTGTGGCGCGTTGGAACTGTCGATCGATGAGTCGAGTGCCATATCCCGTTCGTACGAGGGCATCTTTCAACGTCTGTAGATGTCTGTTACGCTCCTCCTCGTCTGAGCAGATCCTGTGTATACGGAGCGCTTGTCCATAGGGGATGGCTTCTTTAATGTGTTTAGGGTGGAAGCTGGAGAAGTGGAGCATCATGAGGTTATCCGTAGGTTTGCGGTAAAGCGAAGTGCTGAGGTGACCGTCCTTGATGGAGACGAGTGTGTCCAAGAATGCAACTGATTTTGGAGAGTAGTCTATGGTGAGTCTGATGGTTGGATGGAACTTATTAATGTCATCGTGTAGTCGTTTCAGTGATTCTTTGCCGTGGGTCCAAAGGAAAAAAATGTAATCGATGTATCTGGTGTATAACATCGGTTGAAGGTCCTGTGCGGTGAGTAGGTCCTGTTCAAACTTGTGCATGAAGATGTTGGCGTATTGGGGTGCGAATTTGGTCCCCATGGCTGTTCCGTGCGTTTGGATGAAGAACTTGTTGTCGAAGGTGAAGACGTTGTGATCCAGAATGAAGCGGATGAGTTGCAGAATTGCGTCTGGAGATTGGCAGTTGTCGGTGTTGAGTACTGAGGCTGTTGCAGCAATGCCGTCGTCATGGGGGATGCTGGTGTAGAGTGCCGAGACGTCCATTGTGACGAGGAATGTTCCTGGTTCAACTGGTCCATGGGTGCTGAGTTTCTGTAGGAAGTCCGTCGTGTCGCGACAGAAGCTGGGTGTACCTTGTACGATGGGTTTCAAGATGCCCTCGATGTAGCCAGAGAGGTTCTCACACAGGGTCCCATTGCCTGAAACGATAGGGCGGCCTGGTGTGTTGGCCTTATGTATTTTCGGGAGGCAGTAGAGATCTCCAATGCGGGGAGTACGTGGGATGAGAGCACGTAGGGTGCTCTGAAGATCTGGATCCAAGGTCTTGATCAGTCTGTTAAGTTGGCGGATGTGTTCCTTGGTCGGATCTGCGGGTAACTGTCTGTAGTGTTCTTGGTTGTTCAGTTGTCGGTATACTTCTGCGAAATCCTACCAACTGTCCTGGCTTGGTACAATTCACACCTCTTTAACCTGGGGTTACCCCATCTCTGGATCTGTAAAGATTTAATCACCTGCTAATGCTCGCATTCCAAGCATTGTTTGGCATCTTTGAATTTGTCTATATATGTGTTTCTGGAACAGACCTCTTCATTCACCTGAGGAAGGAGCAGCGCTCCGAAAGCTAGTGACATCGAAACAAACCTGTTGGACTTTAACCTGGTGTTGTAAGACTTCGTATTATATTCTTATGTTCTTAAATTAATTTATTTTACAACTATCTGGGAAGTTTAATTTAGCCCATTGTTTAATGAATACTATCAATACGAACTATGTCACTTATACCTACATGGTACCTTGTTGTGTTGAAACATTTTACAGGGCTTCATATAGTAAATGACTATCGGAGATGCAGTGGCTGTTATTCGGTAATTAGCTATTGAGTCACAATGAGGTGGCTGGAGCAATTAATCTGTTTTTGATTGTGTTACTGGAAGGATAAATACTGGCCATGACAATAAAACACTTTGGCAGATGTTATTCAAAGAATAGCAGAGGAATTCTCCCCAGGTGCTTTGGCCAAGATTAATCTCTCATCCAACATGAACAAGAACATATTGGGCGGGATTCTTCAGTAATGGGACCAGCCACGCCAGTATCAAAACACGGGCGTTTCACTCCGGACTTTCCTTAAGAAAAAATCCCAATTGGTCTGCAGTTTTGCATCTTGTGAGAGCCATTTGACCATAGCCCACGTTATGTCCTAAATATGAAATTTGTACTTCAGCAAATTCACTTTTTGCCAAATTCATGAGCTTTCAAACAGTTCTTACAAGTGTTGCAAGTATTCTTCCCAACTTCAACTAAATACCACTAAATCGTCAATGTCCACTGCACTGCGTTAGTCTCTGAAATGTTGCGGGTACGTTCTTCATCCCCAACGGCATAACTTTAAATTGATATTCCACTTGGTGTTACAAATGTGGACAAAGGTACTTGCCAATATCCCTTCAGCAAGTCTATTTTTGTGATAAGTTTAGACTGTCCAACTCTTTCAATGCAATCCTCCAACCATGGTATAGGAAACACATCCCTCTTGGTGATGGCATTCACTTTCCTGAAGTCCATACAAAGTGTTCCACCTGGCTTTGGCTCCATTACAATTTGTGAACTCCAATCACTAGAACTCAATTCAATAATGTCCCTTTGGTGCATACCTTCAATTTCTTTCTGCACTTGTGAATATTTTGCTGGATTCAACCTATATGGATGTTGCTTTATGGGAACTGTTTCTCCCACATTACATCATGAATGGCTATCTTTTTCCTACCAAATTTATTCCCACAAAACTCTTCCAATTCACCTCGGCTTTTCTCTGGAAGACAACTTAATCAATTGTTTAAATTTTCCAGTACTTTCCTTATTACCCAAATGAGGGAAGGCACTCTCAGAATTTAACCCTTCCTCTTTTCCCTGCTTCATTGCTACCACAACCTCATGCTTGTCCTCATCTTCTCTGTCGCAATAACTTAATCATGTTAATATGACATACTCTGGGAGATTTCCATCTATCTGATGTGCACACCAGTTAATTTACTTTGCTCAGTTTTCTTACAATTTGATATGATCCACTGAATTTAGCTTTCAACGGTTCACCCAACACAGGTAATAACACCAGCACTTTCTCTTCTGCAAGAACACTACCCGACTGTGCTCTCCTATCAGCCATTGCTTTCATCCCCTGTTGTGCCATCCTTCAATGTTTCCTTGCCAACTCACAAGCCCCATTTAGTCTATTCCCAAAATTCGACATACATAGTCTCAAAGTGTAGTCTCTGATTTCTTACTTAGAAAATTTTCTTGGTGTAAGGGGGCTGGATTCTCCAGTTTGAAGACTAAGTGCTGACGCCAGCGTGGGAACAGTGGCTTTTTACGCCCGGCAAAAGCTACACTGGTCCTCCGTCTGGTGGGGGGCTAGCAGCACGCAGTGTAAAGTCCCCAGCTTTACCTGCAGATACAGCCGGAGAATTGCTGGGTCCGTGGTTGCGCAAGCACATGGCGGCGGCCTGCAGCGGCTGCACTCAGACCCGGTCTGCCACATACTGTCCCCCAGTAACCCCCTTTGCCATCCCCGGACCACACCCCACCAATGCCCCCAATACCCGCCAAAGCCCCCTGCCCATGGAACAGCTCTCCCCCCCCCCCCCCCCCCCGACTGTGGAGGAGCTGGACTCAGTCCGCAGCCGCCATGCCGGGTTCACGAAAACAAATAGCTTGAGTGACCACGCCGTCGGGAACACGGCCCATTGGGGATGGAGCATCGAGGGAGGGCCTCAGGCGACGTCCTGAGGCCATCCATATGGCATGTGGCATACTCAAAAGGGGCGGAGCATCACAAAAGCGGCATCGCCCTGATTTTGGTGCAAACGGGAATTCTCCGGCCGATCGCCGAATGCGATTTCTGCGTTGGCAACCGAAGAATCCTGCCCAGGGTCTTCCCTGTTTATTCCTTAGTGTCTCCTTTCTTTTATTTTGCTGTTATCATTTTTGATCCATGGATGATTAATGGACATGTATCTTTAAGTCAAGCAGCAGAGAAAATGAGGATTTCAGAAGCCTCAGGAAAGAACACTTTGCTAGTCTCTGCTATTTTGAACAGGACCTTCAGAATTACATCGCCAGAGAGAGAGATGGGGAGGGGCTCGGTTTAATTGATTGGCTGGTGACCAATGAATTGACGAAAAGGCCATACTCTGCCCAGGAACAGGTCATGATTGGATCCTATCCCACTGAGATGGTTCTCAGAGACCTGAGGGAGCAGTTGTGTCATACACACAGAAAGAGAAGGACCTGCTTTCTCTCCCTCAACAAAAATGCCATGAGCGCTGTATTCCCAAAGCTGCAGAGAACCTGAATGGATATGCAGGCTGCAAACAAAGACAAGACCCTGTCCTTTCTCTGTCCAAAAAGGCTGTGAGTCTTGTAGTTCTGAAGCTACAGAGACCTGAACGAATCTAAGTAAAACCTCGAACTGAAGGCAAACTTTGAAGAGGAGTACGGTACTGAAAGCCACCATCTGACACAAAGACTCTTTTGTCCTTTTACCTCTGTTTTTTTTAACCCATTTCTTTCACTCTGTGTTTGTCTGCCTTGTGTGTGTTTGTAGAGGGTGGGGGGGGGGGGGGGGGGTGGGGGGGGGGGGGCAAGTCGAAGTGGGGAATTAAGAATTAGATAATAGCTAAGCAGTTGTATTTACTGCATATTTCACAAAAGTTCTTGTTATTAATAAAAAGTAATTGTGTTTACATTTACAAACCTGGGGCGAAATTCTCTGGAAACAGCGCGATGTCTGCCGACTGGCGCCCAAAATGGCGCAAATCAGTCAGGCATCGCGCCGCCCAAAAGGTGCGGAATGCTCTGCACCTTTGGGGGCCGAGCCTCAACCTTAAGGGGCTAGGCCGGCGCCGGACGAATTCCCGCCCCGCCAGCTGGCGGAAAAGGCCTTTGGTGCCCCGCCAGCTGGCACGGAAACGACATCTCCGGGCGGCGCATGCGCGGGAGCGTCAGCGGCCACTGACGGCATTCCCGCGCATGCGCAGTGGAGAGAGTCTCTTCCGCCTCCGCCATGGTGGAGACCGTGGTGAAGGCGGAAGGGAAAGAGTGCCCCCACGGCACAGGCCCGCCCGCGGATTGGTGGGCCCCGATCGCGGGCCCGGCCACCGTGGGGGCACCCCCCGGGGCCAGATCGCCCCGCGCCCCCACCCCAGGACCCCGGAGCCCACCCGCGCCGCCTTGTCCCGCCGGTAAGGTAGGTGGTTTAATCTACGCCGGCGGGACAGTCATTTTAGCGGCGGGACTTCGGCCCATCCGGGCCGGAGAATCGCGGGGGCTGGCCCGGCAACCGGCGCGGCGCGATTCCCGCCCCCGCCAAATATCCGCTGGTGGAGAATTCGGCAACCGGCGGGGGTGGGATTCACGCCAGCCCCCGGCGATTCTCTGACCCGGCGGGTGGTCGGAGAATTTCGCCCATGGCTCCAAGGTGACCATGGATGGGAAATAAACATTGAGGGCTATTTAATTTTTAGGAAGAACAGACAGAAAGGAAAGATGGCGAAGTTGCATTGTTGATTAAACAAGATATTGATACAACATTGAGGAAAGATATTATTGCAAATGATGTAGAATCATTCGTAGGGGTGGTATACAGACAAGCAAACTGCAGTGGTAATGTTGGGAACAGCATTAGACAGGAAATCAGCCTGTTAAAGGAACATCTGTGATAATGGGAGACTTTAATCTGCATATAAATTGGATGACTCAAATTAGTCCTAGTAAAATAGAGGAGAAATTTCTGGTGTGTATACGGAATGTTTTCTGGACCAGTATGATGAGGAACCAACAAGGGAACAGTTCATCTTGGCCTGGATGTTGTGCAATGAGAAAGGATTAGTTGGCAATCTAATTATGAGAGAACCCTTGGGGATGAGTGGCCATAATATGGTAGAATTCTTTATCAAGGTGAATAGTGAGGTAATTGGTTCTGAGACCAAGGTCCTGAACCTCAATAAAGGTAACTATGATGGTATGACGCATGAGCTGGCAATGACGGCACGGTGGCACAGTGGTTAGCACTGTTGCTTAATAGCTTCACGGTCCCAGGTTCGATTCCCGGCTTGGGTCACTGTCTGTGTGGAGTCTGCACGTTCACCTCGTGTCTGCGTGGGTTTCCTCCGGTTTCCTCCGGGTGCTCCAGTTTCCTCCCACAGTCCAAAGATGTGCATGTTAGGTGGATTGGCCATGCTAAATTGCCCTTAGTGTACAAAAGGTTAGGTGGGGTTACTGGGTACAGGGATAGGGTGGGCGTGAGGGCTTAAGTAGGGTGCTCTTTCCAAGAGCCAGTGCAGTCTCGATGGGTCGAATGGCCTCCTTCTGCACTGTAAATTCTATGAAATTTATGACAGACTGGGAAACATTACTGAAAGGAAGGACAGTGGACAGGCAATGGTAGACATTCAAGGAACTAATAGGTGAACTCCAAAAGTTGTTTATTCCAATTTAGCGCAAGAGTAGAAAGAGAACTGTGGCCAAACCATGGCTTACAAGGGAAATTAGAGACAGTATTAGATTCAAAGAAGAGGCATACAAATTAGCAAGAAAAAGCAATCGACCTGAGGATAGGGAACAGTTTAAAATTCAGCAAAGGCAGATCAAGGGATTGATTAAGAAGGGGAAAATACAATTTGAAAGTAAACTAGTGGGGAACATAATAACTGACTGTAAAAGTTTCTATAAATATGTAAGAGAAAAGGGTTAATAAAAACTAATGTAGGCCCCTTACAGTCAGAAACGGGGGAATTCAGAACAGGGAACAAAGAAACAGCTGAGGAACTAAATTCGTACTTTGCTTCTGTCTTCACAGTGGAACACGTGAATAATGTACTGGAAGTTCTGAGAAGCACAAGTTTTAGTGAGGAGCTGAAGGAAACTAATATTAGTAAAGAAATAGTTTGGGGGAAATTAATAGGATTGAAGGCGGACAAACCTCCAGGGCCTGATAATCTTTATCCCAGAATACTTAAGGAAGTGGCCTGAGAAATAGTAGATCCATTTAGAATTTTCCAAAATTCTTTGGACTCTGGAAGTTCTGGAGTCCATTATCAAGGATTCATAGCACAGCATTTGGAAAGCCGTGGTATAATCAGACAAAGGCAGCATGAACGTTTGAAAGGAAAATCATGCTTGACAAATCTACTAGAATTCTTTAAAGATATAATAGTAGAGTTGACCAGAGAGAACCAATGGATGTGGTTTATTTAGACTTTCAGAAGGCTTTCGACAAGGTCTCACATAGCAGATTAATATGTAAAATTAAAGTGAAGGGATTACGGGTAGTGTCTTGAGATGGCTAGAAATCTGGTTAGCAGACAGGAAGCAAAACATTGGAATAATTGGGTCTTTTTCTGATTACCAGACAGTGACTAGTGGGGTACTGCAGGGATCTGTGCTAGGATTCCAGCTGTTCAAATAATACATTAATGACTTGGACAAGGGAACTAAATATATTGGGCTGGATTCTCTGCCCTGCCGCGCCACTTTTCTGCCTCGACCCGCCGCCGGGATTCTCCGTTAGGCTGGCCGGTCAATGGGGTTTACCAATGTGGAGCAGCCCCACGCCATCAGGAAACCCCCGAGCGGCAGCAAAACGGAGAATCCCGCTGGCGGAGAATCCCGCCCATGATCTCCAATTTTGCAGATGAAACAAAGTTGGGGGGGATGGTGAGCTATGAGGAGGATGCAGAGATGCTTTTATGGGATTTGGACAGGCTAAGTGAGTGGGCACATGCATGGCAGATGCAGCATAATGTGCATAAATATGAGATTGTCCACT
This sequence comes from Scyliorhinus torazame, assembly GCF_047496885.1. Classification (NCBI taxonomy): domain Eukaryota; kingdom Metazoa; phylum Chordata; class Chondrichthyes; order Carcharhiniformes; family Scyliorhinidae; genus Scyliorhinus; species Scyliorhinus torazame. Next base: position 160,130,231 of record NC_092707.1, read on the forward strand.
TCGGTAGCAAAAATAGGAAGTTAGATTATTATTTGAATAGGTATGATTTGAGAGAGGTGGATACTCAGTGAGACCTTGGTGTCCTCGTGCATCAGGCACTTAAAGTAAAGAAGGCCTGCTTCAATTTTCTATGTTTCTAGGGGCCACCTAACATGTGACCTCCACCTACATGTCGCAATGGAATTTCAGAATTACTTCTTTAAGAGCCTCATAGGTTTCTTTTATTTTTAATGCTCTCACCCATCTATCAAACTTATTTTGTTTAAAACTTTCAAATTCAATATAAGTCTGCCCAGGCATTCTCACATTTTGAAATTTTTGTCTGCATGCTCCGGCATTAACTCATTAGCATCCAATATAGCTTTCTTCACTGGATCATACTCCAGGAAGGGTCCTTTCTATTTATTTCCTTTGTTCCCATTTATTTTATGCTATTTTATTATTTTGGTCCATGGACCCATAATCAGAATGTGCCTTTAAGCAGAAGTCTCACAGTTGAAGCAGCCCTGCTTGTCAGGTCACTGTGTTCTCAGGTTTTGATTATGGAAAAGAGAAGTCAGACACCGAGGCACCATGTGCATCATAGGAACCAGGGGCGTCATTCTCCGACCCCCCGCCGGGTCGGAGAATGGCCGTTGGCCGCCGTGAATCCCGCCCCCGCCCCCGCCGAAGTCTCCGAAGGGAGAAAAGTCGGCGGGGCGTTAATGGCGCCGCTGCCGCGGAGAATGTCACGGGTCTGCGCAAGGCAGCCGATTTTCGGCCTGCCGATATTCTCCCTTCCGGATGGGCCGAAGTCCCGTCGACGTGATGACCGTTCACGTCGACGTAAATTAAACCTCCTTTTCATCGGCGTGACCCGGTGCTCCAGGCTCACGCCGACCAGCGAGGAGGTGAGTGACGGCCTGGGGGGTTGGCTCTGGGCAGGAAATGGCGTGGCCGCAGACTGATTGCCTGAGGAGAGGTGTGTCTCGGCTTGTGTGTGTGTGCGGCGGGGGGGGGGGGGGGGGGGGGGTGGTTAGAGTAGGCTGGGCTCCGGGGGAGTGCCGGGAGGGGGTCCGTGCCGGGGTGGAGGTTGGGGGGGGGGGGGGGGTCCGTGCCGGGGCGGGTGATGGGAGGGCAAATGAGTTGGTCCACCTGGCCAGGTGCCAGCCTCCAACAGTTGGACCCATGCGGTCCATGCCACCTGGCTGGGGGGAGGAGAGGATATGGGCAATGATGACATGTCGTCGTTCCCCTCCCCCCCACCAGGCCGTCATGTTTTCAGACCATCCAGCGATGTTGGCCGCCGTGGTGGCAGCCGCTCATGTCTATGTTGCCCTGGATGAGGAGGAGGAGGAGGAGGAGGAGGAGCGTGCCAGAGAGGCGGCGCAGGCTGCCGCAGAGGGGCAGGCGGCAGCCGCCCAGGCTGGAGGGACACCTGACCGACAGGACGAGGAGGGGGAGGAGGACGTCGCGGCCCCACGGCAACGGAGGCACCCGAGGGCGCCCCGTGTGTACCGGCCCTGGCAGTCATACCAGGACCTCACGGACCGGGAATGCAGGAGGAGACTCCGGATGAGCCGGGAAACCGTGGCACACATCGGCCACCTGCTGGCACACCTGTCACCGCGTGGCACTGGCGGGGGACACCCTCTCCCCGTGTCCGTCAAGGTTACGGTGGCCCTGAACTTTTATGCAACGGGGTCATTCCAGGCACTGAGTGGGGACCTGTCCGGCATATCGCAGACATCGGTGCATCGGTGCATCCGGGCAGTGACAGATGCCCTTTATGCCATGGCGCACCGCTACATCAGCTTCCCCGTGGACCGGGCCAGCCAAGATGCCCGGGCCGTGGGCTTCTCTGCCGTGGCCGGGTTCCCCACACAGGGCGCGATCGATGGGATGCACGTCGCCGTGCGGCCACCTGCAGATAACAGGGCCGTGTTCACTAATAGGAAGGGGACCTATTCGATGAACGTACAGGTGGTCTGCGGCCACCGCATGATGATCCTGCACGTCTGCGCCCGTCACCCAGGCAGTGTACACGACTCATTCGTGTTGTCGCGGTCATCCATCCCCGGCATGTACGAGGGACGCCATCCCCGGATAAGGGGCTGGTTGCTGGGCGACAGGGGCTACCCATTGCGATCGTGGCTGATGACGCCTATACGGAGGCCACGCAATGAGGCGGAGAACCGCTACAATGATGCCCATGTAGCGACAAGGGGAGTGATCGAGAGGTGCTTTGGCGTGCTGAAGATGCGTTTCAGGTGCCTGGACCTCTCTGGGGGCGCCCTCCAGTATCGGTCAGATAGGGTCGGCCGCATCATTGTGGTGTGCTGCGTCCTGCACAACATAGCCCAGCAGAGGGGCGATGTGCCGCAGGCAGAGGAGGGCGGAGTGGAGGAGCAGCAGGAAGAGGCCCAGTCCTCCCCAGATGAGGGGGATGGGGGCAATGGTCAGGGCAGACGGGGTAGACACAGACGGGTGGCTGTCCACCGTTACCGGCTGGCCCAGCGGGCACGGGACAGACTGATAGACGCCCGCTTCACTGACTAGATGGGCGTGGGAATCGGGTAGTATGGCCACAGACCGCACACCATGACAACAGCCGACCACCCACACCCCCCACCCATCCACCCACCCAGCACCCTCACCCCCCTCCCCAACCCCACACACCCCACCCGCATGCACACCACCCCCCCACTCCCAATTGCCGATCCACCGGCGGCACAACGGGCCGGGCTCACCCAGTTGCGGGTGGACGCGTGTCTATCGCAGGCCATGGAGAATGATGACAACCCGCCTCCGATGAGCTCCTGGCTCTACATCGTTGGACTATGTCTGACCCATGGCCACAGTACCACCATCCACCCGGACCATCCCTGCATGCGGCTGTGACACTGCAGCGCACGGTCCCGTCCTCTGCCCGGGGGATGTTGATGGCGGCCCAGGGGGAAGGCGGCAGACTCACCTGGGGCTGAGGTAAGACCACCCCTCACACACACACTTGCGCTCAACGTACATGACACCCCCGCACACTTTGGACAGAGCACAAAGGCAGCTTCGGTAGGTGTAACATTGACTTTAATAACCAAAGGAGTTCATGCACGTGCCCTAGCGCCTAAAACTCATCTGTGCCCTGCACCCGTGCCAACTTACTCAGTGTCTAATTGTTTGGCCTTACGGGCCCTTTGACTACGTCTACGTGGTTCCCCAGACGGTACAGCAGAACTGGAGGTGGACTCCTGTGATTCCTGCCCTCTGACACTGGATCCCTTTGGCGGCCGTTTCCTGGGGCGTCCTGGCCAAGATGGGCCAGGCTGCGGCCCGGGCGACTGGGATGGCGAGCTGCCAGCCTGTCCTGCCCGTTGCCCACCCGATGCACCTGGGACGGAAGGGGGGGAGTCCGAGGTGTCGCGGTGTACCGGGACCTCCCCTACAGAGGGAGCCGGGACGGACCACACCACCTCCTCCTCCCTCGGGGTGCCCGATGGCCCCCAGGCCTCTACATGGGTGGGGGATGCGAACGGACTGGCCATCCGACGCGCCCCCGACATCTGGCGCTGCCACTCCTGGAGGCCCGTGCTGGCATCGACAGGGGTCTGCAGGTTTGCAGCCATGGAGCCCAGGGGGTTGTCGAACCCTGTCTGCGACAGTGCGACGCCAGCTCGCACATGGCCACTGGCGCCGATGCCCTCAGCGATGGCCTGCTGAGACTGGGCCATGGCCTGCAGAGACTGGGCCATGGCCTGCAGAGACTGGGCTATGGCCTGCTGAGACTGGGCCATGGCCTGCTGAGACTGGGCCATGGCCTGCTGAGACTGGGCTATGGCGTGCTGAGACTGGGCTATGGCGTTGAGCGCCTCTGCCATCTGGCGCTGGCACTGGCTCATGGCTTCCTGTGAGAGGGCAGCCATTTCCTGGGCCACAGACGCCGCCTGCACGGAAGGCCCCAGGCCTCGCAAACCGTTCCCCATGTCTGACACCGTCGCACCCATTGCCTCCACCGCGGACGCCACCCGTGCGGTGTCAGCCTGGGTGGCACGCATGACCGGGACCACTCCCAGCTCCTGGACGCGGGTGGACTCCTCCACCTGCGACCGCAGCCGCCGCAAGCCACCCGTCACCCTATTCGCTCGTCTCCGTGTCGGTGGTTGCATCGGATCTATGTGTGGGTGTGGTAACTGCAGGAACCCGGGATCCATCTGGGCGGCAGATGTTCGCTTGGCCTGGGCTGCCCTCCGACCGCCCGGTCCCTCTGCTGCTCCTACCTCCACCTGCTGTACCGGGACGGCTGTGTTGTGCGCACCAGTGAGTGTACCAGACGCCTCATCAATAAAGTGCCCAACCGTGGTGAGTGTTTCTGCGATGGTGGAGGGTGTTGGTGACAGCAGTGGCGTTGTGTCGTGCTCTTCGTCCCACTCTGAGTCCATGGCACTTTGGGGTGGGGGTTCGTCTCCACCCATCCACTCTGAGTCACTGTCCGGTATTTCGTCTTCCCGGGTAGGGGTGTCCTGGGTAGTGCTGTCCCGGGTAGTGCTGTCCCGGGTAGTGCTGTCCCGGGTAGTGCTGTCCCGGGTAGTGGTGTCCCGGGTAGGGGTGTCCTGGGTAGTGGTGTCCCGGGTAGGGGTGTCCTGGATAGTGGTGTCCTGGGTAGTGGTGTCCTGGCTCGGATGTGACGGGGGCCTGTGCTGCCCCCCTCATCGCTGGGTGGTCGCTCCCGCACGTGACGGGGGTGTCGTCTCCCTGTTGCTCCAGGTCTCTCCGTCTCCCGTGGTCTCCGAGGGGCATCCTGCGGGCGTCGCATGCTGGAGGGTCCGGGTCTCTCCGTCTCCCGTGGTCTCCGAGGGGCATCCTGCGGGCGTCGCATGCTGGAGGGTTCGGGTCTCTCCGTCTCCCGTGGTCTCCGAGGGGCATCCTGCGGGCGTCGCATGCTGGAGGGTTCGGGTCTCTCCGTCTCCCGTGGTCTCCGAGGGGCATCCTGCGGGCGTCGCATGCTGGAGGGTGCGGGTCTCTCCGTCTCCCGTGGTCTCCGAGGGGCATCCTGCGGGCGTCGCATGCTGGAGGGTGCGGGTCTCTCCGTCTCCCGTGGTCTCCGAGGGGCATCCTGCGGGCGGTCTGCATCTGCGGGGATGGGTGCCTGGACGTTTGGTCCTGCGATACACAATGAAGCATGCATGGTTAGACATCAGGCAGTGATCAGGTGATACGGGAGAGGGGGATATAGGGGAGGGGGGATATGGGGACGGGCTGTTGGTGGCTCACTTGCTCGTGGGGCCCCGACCTCTGCATCAGCAACCTCCCGGTCCTCAGGTCCGCCAGCCAGTTCCAGGGCCCTTTCCTCGTGTACGGTCAGTGGCCTCTCATCAGCGGGGCCTCCTCCAGTCCTCACATGCTCCCTATTGTTGTGTGCGCGCTTCTCCTGCGGGGGGGGGGGGGGGGGGGGGTGGTGGCAGGGGTAAAAGGCAACAGTGTTAGGCAGGTATATGAATGCACGCCATCGGTTGCGCGTGCATTGCAGAGGTTAAGGTTAGGGCTGGATTCACTTGGGGATATGGGGGATATGGGGGAGGGGGGATATGGGGGAGGGGGGATATGGGGGATATGGGGGAGGGGGGATATGGGGGAGGGGGGAATATGGGGGATATGGGGGAGGGGGGATATGGGGGATATGGGGGATATGGGGGAGGGGGGATATGGGGGAGGGGGGATATGGGGGATATGGGGGAGGGGGGATATGGGGGAGGGGGGATATGGGGGAGGGGGGATATGGGGGAGGGGGGATATGGGGGATATGGGGGAGGGGGGATATGGGGGAGGGGGGATATGGGGGAGGGGGGGATTTGGGGGAGAGGGGATATGGGGGATATGGGGGACGCTCACCCTGCCTGCTCTGACGAGGTCGTTCACCTTCTTGTGGCACTGGGTGCCTGTCCGTGGTGTTAGGGCCACAGCGGTGACGGCCTCTGCCACCTCCCTCCACAGATGCCGGCTGTGGCGTGGGGCAACTCTGCGGCCGTGCCCGGGATACAGGGCGTCCCTCCTCTGCTCCACCGCATCCAGGAGCGCCTCCACATCGCGTGACTCGAACCTCGGGGCTGAGCGACGGCCAGCCATCAAGTCGGGTGTTGCGGTCGGCTGTTCCGGTCGGGTGGGGGGGAGCTGCGCGGCCTTATGAGCCGTGAACCACGGCGTGAACCACTGCGCAAGCGCGGATCCCGTTACGTCGCTGCTAGCCCATTTCGGGCCGCAGACTATCGGCCCATTTTTATGACGTGACGCAAGTGGGATTTGCGCCGTTTTTTGCGCCGATCGGCGGAGTTTCCGCCGATAACGGAGAATTTCGCCCCAGGTTTGGAGAGTCAGATCGACTGCTTGGCTAGCAACTGGTGGGTGGGCCAGGGGCAGCATTCTACCTGACAATGGTCAGTGATTGGTTCTTGTATGATGCTTTCTGAGAGAAATGAGCAGAAAGGTTTGGACCTTGGAAGTAAAAGGAACACTTTCTCTCTCTCCTGTTTACTGAAGTGAAAGAACTACTTTATTGTTCTGAAAGCGGTGAATGCCTGGCACATCATTTGCTGCAAATTTGAAATGATGCTGAGTCTGCAGGAAAGATAGACAACCTTGGCAGAGAAAACCATCTCAAGCCTAGAAGGAAGAAGTATCAAAATGAAAGCTGTAATTCAGAGAGACACTAGCAAGAAATCATCCCAGAGAATCAAAGATATTTATCCTTTTATTTTGTAATATTTTCTTTACCTTTCCATCACCCTTTCCCCTCTGTGTTGTTTTTTCTGTGTATTTGTGTGTAGAGTGTGTGGGTAGTTAGGAAGGGGTATTAGATAGTCAATTACATTTTCATAGAATCGTAGAATCCCTATAGAGCAGAAGGAGGCCTTTGGCCCATTGAGTCTGCACCAACCCTCTAGAAGAGCACTCTACCTAGGCCCACTACCCCCCCCCCCCCATTCCCTGTAACCCCGTAACCCCACCTTAACTTGAAATGAAAACAAATGAAAATCGCTTATTGTCACAAGTAGGCTTCAAATGAAGTTACTGTGAAAAGACCCTAGTTGCCACATTCCGGCGCCTGTTCGGGGAGGCTGGTACGGGAATTGAACCGTGCTGCTGGCCTGCCCTGGTCTGCTTTAAAAGCCAGCTCTTTCGACCTGTGCTACACCAGCCCCTGGGTCTTTGGATGTCAAGGGGCAATTTAACATGGCCAATCCACCTACCCTGCATATCTTTGGAGTGTGGAAGGTAAACTGAATCGCCCAGAGGAAACCCACGCAGACATGGGGAAAAAGTGCAAGCGCCACACAGTCACCCAAGGCTGGAATTAAACCCGGGCCCCTGTGAGGCAGCAGTGCTAACCACTGTGCCACCGCGCTGCCCTATCCATTTAATTATAATACTGTACACAATAAAAGGTTACTTGTGTTAAAGTAACAAACCTACTGACTGCAGTTTATTGAGCTCAACCAAAGACCTCGGGTATTTTAAATAAACTCTAATTTTACCTGTGTTGTGACACCGGGTCAAATGGGGCTGGAATTGATTGTGAAATAACCCAGGGTGTCATGACACTCACCAGACCTTTCCTCTGACTAAGACACATAGACTTCAATCGGCCTACCAACAAGCTTACTCTGTAAGAGTAGCGATCAGATATCTTGCGACCATTTCATTTGTCTCGCTATTTTCTCAAATGAATTTTAAAATGCCTCGACATTCTTTTCATCAAAGTTTGGAAGTCCGTGTACAAATCTAAACATCTGTCCATTAGGTCCATATCTAGAATTACTGCCTTCCTCACCGTGCTCTAGCGTCTATGGTTTAACTTCCAGCATTTTATGATTAACTGCTCTCTCTTTCGCTTTTTCCTTTTCTGCCATTACTAACTTATCCGTTTCCAGTTCCCTTTGAAAAGCTCTCTCTTTGTCTCTTTCCTTTCCCTGCATCTCTAATTAAAGTTTTTTCATTGCCATCTCTTTTTTCTTTTCTCCTTTTCTGCATTTTTAATTTCTTCATTTCTATTTCATTTTGCGATTGAACTTTATTTAAATATAAATTTAGAGTGCCCAATTCATTTTTTCCCGATTAAGGGGCAATTTAGCGTGGCCAATCCACCTACCCTGCACATCTTTGTGTTGTGGGGGCGAAACCCACGCAGACACGAGGAGAATGTGCAAACTCCATACGGACCGTGACCCAGAGCCGGGATCGAACCTGGGACCTCGGCGCCGTGAGGCAGCATTGCTAACCACTGCGCCACCGTGCTGTCCAGTAATTGAATTTTAGTCAATTCAATTGCCTCACTTTTTGGAGAATGTGGTCTATCAGGCAACTCTTTCAATTTTAAATGTTTCGCTCTGCTTTCAATAATCTCAGTTTTTCTTACTCCCTGCAAGTAATCCCAACTCCAATTTATCAATCAGTTCATTTAACTGACTGAAAATGACTATCTCTAAACCAGGCAGAGTTACATCTTCCATCATTAGGAAAGCCTTAGCCATGGCAAGAGTCATGTTGTAGTCACCTTACTTTAAATCTTGTACCTCCTCACTTGGTCACCCAAATTTTCACTCTCATTATGTTTAAAAGTCTCAAATTCCCCTACACCCAAGGAATTATGCGTTTCAAAATCCCACCAAAGAGCCCCGCAGTTTTGTTAAGTACCTCGCTGATATTAAATGTGAGATTGGATTGGTTTATTGTCACATGTACCGAGGTACAGCGAAAAGTATTGTTCTGCGTGTTGCTCAAACACATCATTCCGTACATGAAAAGAAAATACTTAATAGGGATAGCATAAAATACACAAAGTATCCCAAAACTCAGCAGGGTAACTAGGAACACTGGTTCTTAGTGGTGTATATTTTAAATTTGGTATACTGTAAAAAACCTATGCAAACCACGGAGGAATCGTCCAGTTGTTGTGTGAACAATTAATAAAGGGCATGATTCAGAAATCCTGCTGTGGCCGGCATGGATCAAAGCGCAATGGGTGAATCACGTGTGTGAATGGGTGTGAAACCTTACATGAGTCACCTGACTCGCTCTGCCTGGCACAATATCGATCTTGCCCTCGCTGGGCGAGATCCAGGTCTGAATATTTAAATAAGCACAATTGCTTTTTTAATTTAAGTACCCGATGCTAGAGTCACCCAGCGCCTGAGACTCACCAGCCATGCCTGCAAGACCTCGCTGGGGCGGCGTTTAGTACTGGTCGACACAAACATGGACCAGCCGTAACAGCACATATGGGGGTTTCCCAGGCCATTGGAGACCCCCGGGTGGTCAGGGACAGGCCAGCGTGGCAACCTGGCGCACCCCTGGCACCAGGCACTTTGGCACTGACAGCTTGGAACACAGATGGTGCCACACAGCCACTCTGTCCCTGCCAGGGTCTTGGGTGGCATTGCCAGGATGCCAGGGGCAATGCCAGGATAACAGGATGGCACTGCCCAGGAACTAGTTTGTAACTGCGGGTGTTTGGGCCGGGGGAAGGCCTTGCCACTTGGAAGGGGGCGTGAGAGATGGTTCCCTGTGGCCTCCGCAAGGGTGAGGAGCGGGGGGGGGGTCAAAAATCTGGAGGTGTCCCTGAAAGGGGGGAAGCTTGGGGCTGCTGGACAAAATGGTGCCTCAGTCTGCGAGGAGCCTTTCAAGTTTGCCAGCAGGAAATCCCTCTAAGCGCAGCCTCAGTGGGGAGAAACTCCTCAAGGCCAAAAAAAAGGCAAGCGCGTTGGATAGTGGGATGTGTCTCAGCGTTGCAGCTGCCAAGAAACACCCCGCTAAACATGCCCTTCGGCGGACTTTAATTACAGTCAGGGGAATCTCGCACAAAGAATATTTATTAACTGAAAAGTAACAAAAGCACATGACCAGAATGACTATAACACACTACAACACTTAATTACACTGACATCTATACACCCACAGTATTACATGAAGTTATTTACTCCTTGGTTCCCAACTACCTACCTTCCCTGAACTCTGAGACGCTCCTTTGTTCCCAAACAACATCCAATATTAAATAACTCTATGAGCTAAATCCAGCAGATAACTGCCATAAGCAGGGCATTTGCACACAGTTGGGAAAACCACCTTCAGGTTCAGCAAAGGCAAAATCTGCTTGGTTCAAGTTTTGGATCTTAACCAGCTGCCTGTTTAGCAATAACTTATTTTCGGGAGACTGTTTCTGCAGCTGGTTGGGGCTGTGATAGTAGCCGCTATTGTGTCCCTTTCCCCAGTCATTGTGCTCCAGATATATCATGCTTTCTCTTTGATATTAACAGCCTCCCCGAACAGGCGCCGGAATGTGGCGACTAGGGGCTTTTCACAGTAACTTCATTTGAAGCCTACTTGTGACAATAAACGATTTCCATTTTCATTTCATATCATCCACCCTGTGGAGTTGACCTTTAGCATATAAGGGTCAATTTCCTTATCTCTCCACTTTGAAGTTACCTTTTCCAAACCCCATTGTTTTTCTCTAGTCACATAGGTAAACACTTGCTCTTCTCACTGATATGCTAATTCACATCGCAAAATCTCTTCAGACTGCTGTCTTATTTTATTTATCCTAATTTCATTTTTTAATCTTGGTTTTTCCCAATTCTTAACAATTTCATGACCTCAGGACATGCTGCACAATCCATATTTGACAATTACTTTTTCAGTGGGGTCACTGTTGTGATGCAGGACATGGACTTGCATAGGAGCAAAGAGTTTAAAGTCTGCATGTCACTGAAGCACACATTCATTCGCCGCTATTCTCTCCCCATACCCCGAACAGTTGCCATCTGAAACTGACCTTAAAAATGCATTACGTGTTGCCTTGCTATAAACATGTCCAATACTGGAACTGCCGACGTGACAAAGGTAACACTCAACATACCTATTCACTTGCCCAATACTAGGCCTTTATAAAAATGACAGCCACTGTAGCACGTACACACTTAACGACTGCTTTATATCGTCTTACAGAGAAAAATGGTTGGCATACCAAACAATGTTTTGATATTTCCAAAACCACAGAATCAAAATATGATGGGTATCAAGAGGTCCCTCTCCTTCTAGTTTCACAAAGAAGGGAATTACTGTCAAAAATAGAAATCTGATTTCAACTGAACAAACTCAGATACTGATACATGTCATGAGTCAGTTGCAACTTGTAAAAGGAAATATCTTTAAACCCATGCCTGAGAATTTATGTGGCGCAGTGTTATTATTTATCCAGCTGCATTTTAGCAGGTACCCAATGCAGAGGGATAAGGAAAGTGACTGTTTACGCATAAGTTTTGATTGCAAGATTTGGAATTTACCTACTTCAATGTTCGCTCAGTTAAGACAGGAGAGGTTGGCCCGGTTTAGAATATGTAGTATTATCAAGAGAAAGACAGATTCTTAACAGTGGGTTTGCCTTGATTTTAACATGAGGGCTGAATCATATGCTAGTAATCTGGGGCGTCATTCTCCGACCCCCCAGAGGGGGGTCGGAGAATGCCCGTTGGCCGCCGTGAATCCCGCCCCCGTCCCCGCTGAAGTCTCCGAAGGGAGAAAAGTCGGCGGGGCGTTAATGGCGCCGCTGCCGCGGAGAATGTCACGGGTCTGCGCAAGGCAGCCGATTTTCGGCCTGCCGATATTCTCCCTTCCGGATGGGCCGAAGTCCCGTCGACGTGATGACCGTTCACGTCGACGTGAATCAAACCTGCTTTTCATCGGCGTGACCCGGTGCTCCAGGCTCACCCCGACCAGCGAGGAGGTGAGTGACGGCCTGGGGGGTTGGCTCTGGGCAGGGAATGGCGTGGCCGCAGACTGATTGCGTGAGGGGAGGTGTGTCTCGGCTTGTGTGTGTGTGTGTGCGGGGGGGGGGGGGGGCGGGGGGGGGGTGGTTAGAGTAGGCTGGGCTCCGGGGGAGTGCCGGGAGGGGGTCCGTGCCGGGGTGGAGGTTTGGGGGGGTGTCCGTGCCGGGGTGCAGGTTGGGGGTTGGGGGGGGTCCGTGCTGGGGTGGAGGTTGGGGAGGGGGTCCGTGCTGGGGTGGAGGTTGGGGGGGGTGTCCGTGCCGGGGTGGAGGTTTGGGGGGGGGTCCGTGCCGGGGTGCAGGTTGGGGGTTGGGGGGGGTCCGTGCTGGGGTGGAGGTTGGGGAGGGGGTCCGTGCTGGGGTGAAGGTTGGGGAGGGGGTCCGTGCCGGGGTGGAGGTTGGGGAGGGGGTCCGTGCGGGGGTGGAGGTTGGGGTGGGGGTCCGTGCCGGGGTGGAGGTTGGGGGTGGGGGTCCGTGCCGGGGTGGAGGTTGGGGGTTGGGGGGGGGTCCGTGCTGGGGTGGAGGTTGGGGGTTGGGGGGGGTCCGTGCTGGGGTGGAGGTTGGGGGTTGGGGGGGTCCGTGCTGGGGTGGAGGTTGGTGGTTGGGCGGGGTCCGTGCTGGGGTGGAGGTTGGGGGTTGGGGGGGGTCCGTGCCGGGGTGGAGGTTGGGGGGGGGGGTCCGTGCCGAGGAGGGTGATGGGAGGGCAAGTGAGTTGGTCCACCTGGCCAGGTGCCAGCCTCCAACAGTTGGACCCATGCGGTCCATGCCACCTGGCTGGGGGGAGGAGGGGATATGGGCAATGATGACATGTCATCATTCCCCTCCCCCCCACCAGGCCGTCATGTTTTCAGACCATCCAGCGATGTTGGCCGCCGTGGTGGCAGCCGCTCATGTCTATGTTGCCCTGGATGAGGAGGAGGAGGAGGAGGAGCGTGCCAGAGCGGCGACGCAGGCTGCCGCAGAGGGGCAGGCGGCAGCCGCCCAGGCTGGAGGGACACCTGACCGACAGGACAAGGAGGGGGAGGAGGACGTCGCGGCCCCACGGCAACGGAGGCACCCGAGGGCGCCCCGTGTGTACCGGCCCCGGCAGTCATACCAGGACCTCACGGACCGGGAATGCAGGAGGAGACTCCGGATGAGCCGGGAAACCGTGGCACACATCTGCCACCTGCTGGCACACCTGTCACCGCGTGGCACTGGCGGGGGACACCCTCTCCCCATGTCCGTCAAGGTTACGGCGGCCCTGAACTTTTATGCAACGGGGTCATTCCAGGCACCGAGTGGGGACCTGTCCGGCATATCGCAGACATCGGTGCACCGGTGCATCCGGGCAGTGACAGATGCCCTTTATGCCATGGCGCACCGCTACATCCGCTTCCCCGTGGACCGGGCCAGCCAAGATGCCCGGGCCGTGGGCTTCTCTGCCGTGGCCGGGTTCCCCATGGTCCAGGGCGCGATCGATGGGATGCACGTCGCCGTGCGGCCACCTGCAGATAACAGGGCCGTGTTCACTAATAGGAAGGGGACCTATTCAATGAACGTACAGGTGGTCTGCGACCACCGCATGATGATCCTGCACGTCTGCGCCCGTCACCCAGGCAGTGTACACGACTCATTCGTGTTGTCGCGGTCATCCATCCCCGGCATGTACGAGGGACGCCATCCCCGGCTGAGGGGCTGGTTGCTGGGCGACAGGGGCTACCCATTGTGATCGTGGCTGATGACGCCTATACGGAGGCCACGCAATGAGGCGGAGAACCGCTACAATGATGCCCATGTAGCAACAAGGGGAGTGATCGAGAGGTGCTTTGGCGTGCTGAAGATGCGTTTCAGGTGCCTGGACCTCTCTGGGGGCGCCCTCCAGTATCGGTCAGATAGGGTCGGCCGCATCATTGTGGTGTGCTGCGTCCTGCACAACATAGCCCAGCAGAGGGGCGATGTGCCGCAGGCAGAGGAGGGCGGAGTGGAGGAGCAGCAGGAAGAGGCGCAGTTCTCCCCAGATGAGGGGGATGGGGGCAATGGTCAGGGCAGACGGGGTAGACACAGGCGGGTGGCTGTCCACCGTTACCGGCTGGCCCAGCGGGCACGGGACAGACTGATAGACGCCCGCTTCACTGACTAGATGGGCGTGGGAATCGGGTAGTATGGCCACAGACCGCAAACCATGGCAACAGCCGACCACCCACACCCCCCACCCATCCACCCACCCAGCACCCTCACCCCCCTTCCCAACCCCACCCACCCCACCCGCATGCACACCACCCACCCCCCCCCCATTGCCGATCCACCGGCGGCACAACGGGCCGGGCTCACACAGTTGCGGGTGGACGCGTGTCTATCGCAGGCCATGGAGGATGATGACAACCCGCCCTGCGATGAGCTCCTGGCTCCACATCGTTGGACTATGTCTGACCCATGGCCACAGTACCACCATCCACCCGGACCATCCCTGCATGCGGCTGTGACACTGCAGCGCACGGTCCCGTCCTCTGCCCGGGGGATGTTGATGGCGGCCCAGGGGGAAGGGGGCAGACTCATCTGGGGCTGAGGTAAGACCACCCCTCACACACACACTTGCGCTCAACGTACATGACACGCCCACACACTTTGGACAGAGCACAAATGCAGCTTCGGTAGGTGTAACATTGACTTTAATAACCAAAGGAGTTCATGCACGTGCCCTAGCCCCTAAAACTCATCTGTGCCCTGCACCCGTGCCAACTTACTCAGTGTCTAATTGTTTGGCCTTACGGGCCCTTTGACTACGTCTACGTGGTTCCCCAGACGGTACAGCAGAACTGGAGGTGGACTCCTGTGATTCCTGCCCTCTGACACTGGATCCCTTTGGCGGCCGTTTCCTGGGGCGTCCTGGCCTAGATGGGCCAGGCTGCGGCCCGAGCGACTGGGATGGCGAGCTGCCAGCTTGTCCTGCCCGTTGCCCACCCGATGCACCTGGGACGGAAGGGGGGGAGTCCGAGGTGTCGCGGTGTACCAGGACCTCCCCTACAGAGGGAGCCGGGACGGACCACACCACCTCCTCCTCCCTCGGGGTGCCCGATGGCCCCCAGGCCTCTACATGGGTGGGGGATGCGAACGGACTGGCCATCCGACGCGCCCCCGACATCTGGCGCTGCCAGTCCTGGAGGCCCGTGCTGGTATCGACAGGGGTCTGCAGGTTTGCAGCCATGGAGCCCAGGGTGTTGGCAAACCCTGTCTGTGACAGTGCGACGCCGGCTCGCACATGGCCACTGGCGCCGATGCCCTCAGCGATGGCCTGCTGCGACTGGGCCATGGCCTGCAGAGACTGGGCCATGGCCTGCTGAGACTGGGCCATGGCCTGCTGAGACTGGGCCATGGCCTGCCGAGACTGGGCCATGGCCTGCAGAGACTGGGCAATGGCGTTGAGCGCCTCTGCCATCTGGCGCTGGCACTGGCTCATGGCCTCCTGTGAGAGGGCAGCCATTTCCTGGGCCACAGACGCCGCCTGCACGGAAGGCCCCAGGCCTCGCAAACCGTTCCCCATGTCTGACACCGTCGCAACCATTGCCTCCACCGCGGACGCCACCCGTGCGGTGTCAGCCTGGGTGGCACGCATGACCGGGACCACTCCCAGCTCCTGGACGCGGGTGGACTCCTCCACCTGCGACCGCAGCCGCCGCAAGCCGCCCGTCACCCTCTTCGCTCGTCTCCGGGTCGGTGGTTGCATCGGATCTATGTGTGGGTGTGGTAACTGCAGGAACCCGGGATCCATCTGGGCGGCAGATGTTCGCTTGGCCTGGGCTGCCCTCCGACCGCCCGGTCCCTCTGCTGCTCCTACCTCCACCTGCTGTACCGGGACGGCTGTGTTGTGCGCACCAGTGAGTGTACCAGACGCCTCATCACTAAAGTGCCCAACCGTGGTGAGTGTTTCTGCGATGGTGGAGGGTGATGGTGACAGCAGTGGCGTTGTGGCGTGCTCTTCGTCCCACTCTGAGTCCATGGCACTTTGGGGTGGGGGTTCGTCTCCACCCATCCACTCTGAGTCACTGTCCGGTATTTTGTCTTCCTGGGTAGTGCTGTCCCGGGTAGGGGTGTCCTGGGTAGTGGTGTCCTGGGTAGTGGTGTCCTGGGTAGTGGTGTCCTGGGTAGTGGTGTCCTGGCTCGGATGTGACGGGGGCCTGTGGCTGCCCCCCTCATCGCTGGGTGGTCGCTCCTGCACGTGACGGGGGTGTCGTCTCCCTATTGCTCCAGGTCTCTCCGTCTCCCGTGGTCTCCGAGGGGCATCCTGCGGGCGTCGCATGCTGGAGGGTGCGGGTCTCTCCGTCTCCTGTGGTCTCCGAGGGGCATCCTGCGGGCGGTGTGCATCTGCGGGGATGGGTGCCTGGACGTTTGGTCCTGCGATACACAATAAAGCTTTAGTAAGCTCAGAGAAGGAGGCAAAAGAGGGGGAGGTGTGGCGCTGCTAGTCAAGAGCAGTATTACGGTGGCGGAGAGGATGCTAGATGGGGACTCTTCTTCCGAGGTAGTATGGGCTGAAGTTAGAAACAGGAAAGGAGAGGTCACCCTGTTGGGAGTTTTTTATAGGCCTCCTAATAGTTCTAGTGATGTAGAGGAAAGGATGGCGAAGATGATTCTGGATATGAGCGAAAGTAACAGGGTAGTTATTATGGGAGACTTTAACTTTCCAAATATTGACTGGAAAAGATATAGTTTGAGTACAATAGATGGGTCGTTTTTTGTACAGTGTGTGCAAGAGGGTTTCCTGAAACAATATGTTGACAGGCCAACAAGAGGCGAGGCCACGTTGGATTTGGTTTTGGGTAATGAACCAGGCCAGGTGTTGGATTTGGAGGTAGGAGAGCACTTTGGGGACAGTGACCACAATTCGGTGACGTTCACGTTAATGATGGAAAGGGATAAGTATACACCGCAGGGCAAGAGTTATAGCTGGGGGAAGGGCAATTATGATGCCATTAGACGTGACTTGGGGGGGGTAAGGTGGAGAAGTAGGCTGCAAGTGTTGGGCACACTGGATAAGTGGGGCTTGTTCAAGGATCAGCTACTGCGTGTTCTTGATAAGTATGTACCGGTCAGACAGGGAGGAAGGCGTCGAGCGAGGGAACCGTGGTTTACCAAGGAAGTGGAATCTCTTGTTAAGAGGAAGAAGGAGGCCTATGTGAAGATGAAGTGTGAAGTTTTGGTTGGGGCGATGGATAGTTACAAGGTAGCGAGGAAGGATCTAAAGAGAGAGCTAAGACGAGCAAGGAGGGGACATGAGAAGTATTTGGCAGGAAGGATCAAGGAAAACCCAAAAGCTTTCTATAGGTATGTCAGGAATAAGCGAATGACTAGGGAAAGAGTAGGACCAATCAAGGACAGGGATGGGAAATTGTGTGTGGAGTCTGAAGAGATAGGCAAGATACTAAATGAATATTTTTCGTCAGTATTCACTCAGGAAAAAGATAATGTTGTGGAGGAGAATGCTGAGCCCCAGGCTAATAGAATAGATGGCATTGAGGTACGTAGGGAAGAGGTGTTGGCAATTCTGGACAGGCTGAAAATAGATAAGTCCCCGGGACCTGATGGGATTTATCCTAGGATTCTCTGGGAGGCCAGGGAAGAGATTGCTGGACCTTTGGCTTTGATTTTTATGTCATCATTGGCTACAGGAATAGTGCCAGAGGACTGGAGGACAGCAAATGTGGTCCCTTTGTTCAAAAAGGGGAGCAGAGACAACCCCGGCAACTATAGACCGGTGAGCCTCACGTCTGTAGTGGGTAAAGTCTTGGAGGGGATTATAAGAGACAAGATTTATAATCATCTAGATAGGAATAATATGATCAGGGATAGTCAGCATGGCTTTGTGAAGGGTAGGTCATGCCTCACAAACCTTATTGAGTTCTTTGAGAAGGTGACTGAACAGGTAGACGAGGGTAGAGCAGTTGATGTGGTGTATATGGATTTCAGCAAAGCGTTTGATAAGGTTCCCCACGGTAGGCTATTGCAAAAAATACGGAGGCTGGGGATTGAGGGTGATTTAGAGATGTGGATCAGAAATTGGCTAGCTGAAAGAAGACAGAGGGTGGTGGTTGATGGGAAATGTTCAGAATGGAGTACAGTCACAAGTGGAGTACCACAAGGATCTGTTCTGGGGCCGTTGCTGTTTGTCATTTTTATCAATGACCTAGAGGAAGGCGCAGAGGGGTGGGTGAGTAAATTTGCAGACGATACTAAAGTCGGTGGTGTTGTCGATAGTGTGGAAGGATGTAGCAGGTTACAGAGGGATATAGATAAGCTGCAGAGCTGGGCTGAGAGGTGGCAAACGGAGTTTAATGTAGAGAAGTGTGAGGTGATTCACTTTGGAAGGAATAACAGGAATGCGGAATATTTGGCTAATGGTAAAGTTCTTGAAAGTGTGGATGAGCAGAGGGATCTAGGTGTCCATGTACATAGATCCCTGAAAGTTGCCACCCAGGTTGATAGGGTTGTGAAGAAGGCCTATGGAGTGTTGGCCTTTATTGGTAGAGGGATTGAGTTCCGGAGTCGGGAGGTCATGTTGCAGCTGTACAGAACTCTGGTACGGCCGCATTTGGAGTATTGCGTACAGTTCTGGTCACCGCATTATAGGAAGGACGTGGAGGCTTTGGAGCGGGTGCAGAGGAGATTTACCAGGATGTTGCCTGGTATGGAGGGAAAATCTTATGAGGAAAGGCTGATGGACTTGAGGTTGTTTTCGTTGGAGAGAAGAAGGTTAAGAGGAGACTTAATAGAGGCATACAAAATGATCAGGGGGTTGGATAGTGTGGACATTGAGAGCCTTCTCCCGCAGATGGATATGGCTGGCACGAGGGGACATAACTTTAAACTGAGGGGTAATAGATATAGGACAGAGGTCAGAGGTAGGTTCTTTACGCAAAGAGTAGTGAGGCCGTGGAATGCCCTACCTGCTACAGTAGTGAACTCGCCAACATTGAGGGCATTTAAAAGTTTATTGGATAAACATATGGATGATAATGGCATAGTGTAGGTTAGATGGCTTTTGTTTCGGTGCAACATCGTGGGCCGAAGGGCCTGTACTGCGCTGTATTGTTCTATGTTCTATGTTCTATGGTTAGACATCAGGCAGTGATCAGGTGATACAGGGAGGGGGATATAGCGGAGAGGGGATATGGGGATGGGCTGTCGGTGGCTCACTTGCTGGTGGGCCCCCGACCTCTGCATCAGCAACCTCCCGGTCCTCAGGTCCGCCAGCCAGTTCCAGGGCCCTTTCCTCGTGTACGGTCAGTGGCCTCTCATCAGCGGGCCCTCCTCCAGTCCTCACATGCTCCCTATTGTTGTGTGCGCGCTTCTCCTGTGGGGGGGGGGGGCGGTTGGTGGCAGGGGTAAAAGGCAACAGTGTTAGGCAGGTATATGAATGCACGCCATCGGTTGCACGTGCATTGCAGAGGTTAAGGTTAGGGCTGGATTCACTTGGGGATATGGGGGAGGGGGGATATGGGGGAGGGGGGATATGGGGGATATGGGGGAGGGGGGATATGGGGGATATGGGGGAGGGGGGATATGGGGGATATGGGGGAGGGGGGATATGGGGGAGGGGGATATGGGGGAGGGGGATATGGGGGAGGGGGGATATGGGGGAGGGGGGATATGGGAGAGGGGGGATATGGGGAGGGGGGATATGGGGGAGGGGGGATATGGGGGAGGGGGGATATGGGGGAGGGGGGGATATGGGTGGGGATATGGGGGAGGGGGATATGGGGAGGGGGGATATGGGGAGGGGGGATATCGGGGAGGGGAGATATGAGGGAGGGGGGATATGGGGGATATGGGGGAGGGGGGATATGGGGGATATGGGGGAGGGGGGATATGGGGGAGGGGGGATATGGGGGAGGGGGGATATGGAGGATATGGGGGAGGGGGGATATGGGGGATATGGGGGAGGGGGGATATGGGGGAGGGGGGATATGGGGGAGGGGGATATGGGGGAGGGGGATATGGGGGAGGGGGGATGTGGGGGAGGGGGGATATGGGGGATATGCGGGATATGGGGGAGGGAGGGATATGGGGAGGGGGGATATGGGGGAGGGGGATATGGGGGAGGGGGGATATGGGGGAGGGGGGATATGGGGGATGGGGGGATATGGGGGAGGGGGGATATGGGGAGGGGGGATATGGGGGAGGGGGGATATGGGGGATATGGGGGAGGGGGGATATGGGGGAGGGGGGATATGGGGGTGGGGGTGGATATGGGGGAGGGGGGATATGGGGGAGGGGGGAGATGGGGAGGGGGGATATGGGGGAGGGGGGGATATGGGGAGGGGGGATATGGGGGAGGGGGGATATGGGGGATATGGGGGAGGGGGGGATATGGGGAGGGGGGATATGGGGAGGGGGGATATGGGGGAGGGGGGATATGGGGGATATGGGGGAGGGGGGATATGGGGGAGGGGGGATATGGGGGAGGGGGATATGGGGGAGGGGGGTATATGGGGGAGGGGGGTATATGGGGGAGGGGGGATATGGGGGAGGGGGGATACGGGGAGGGGGGATATGGGGAGGCTCACCCTGCCTGCTCTGACGAGGTCGTTCACCTTCTTGTGGCACTGGGTGCCTGTCCGTGGTGTCAGGGCCACAGCGGTGACGGCCTCTGCCACTTCCCTCCACAGACGCCGGCTGTGGCGTGGGGCAACTCTGCGGCCGTGCCCGGGATACAGGGCGTCCCTCCTCTGCTCCACCGCGTCCAGGAGCGCCTCCACATCGCGTGACTCGAACCCCGGGGCTGAGCGACGGCCAGCCATCCACTCGGGTGTTGCGGTCGGCTGTTCCGGTCGGGTGGGGGGAAGCAGCACGGCCTTATGAGCCGTCACGCCGTGCAGCGCGTATGACGCTGCACGGCGTGAACCACTGCGCAAGCGCGGATCCCGTTAAGTCGCTGCTAGCCCATTTTGGGCCGGAGACTATCGACCCATTCTTCCGACGTGACGTCAGTCGGATTTGCGCCGTTTTTTGCGCCGATCGGCGGACTTTCCGCCGATAACGGAGAATTTTGCCCCTGGAGTCTGACTGTACAATGAACTTCCAGAACGATTTGTTCCACAGAAAGCAAATTTAGTGTTAATTGCAGCATATAAATTGACCTTTGAAAATCCTTCCAAAAGCAGGGTTCCACTGAGACATCAAGTATAAAATGTAAACCACTGGTGCTGGTTATCAATTTGGAATGCGATATACACCATAAAACAGTACTTTTATTCGTGAAATAATTCTACAGGGATAGTTTAAAAAGTCAATTTCATCGATCGAGATTTCCCTCCCTCCTGCGACAGGTTTTCCAGCGGCAGATGCAATTCGCCAGCAGGGGGCTGGTTTCTCCAAGCATCTGCGCCGAAATCGCGATCGGCACGGGGGCGGAGAATGGGGCGTCAGACGTGCGTGCGCAGTCGACGCGACACTGGTCGGGGGCCGCTTGCGATTCTCCGCTGGCAGCTGGCCGAGTTCCCGCTGGCATTGTTCACTGATGGTTCCCCCCAGCGGGCACTCGGAGTGGCGGCAGCGGACGCGGTCGCGCGCGCGGTCTGGGGGCGGGAGCCTATATTGTTGGGGTCGGCTTGCTGTGTGCAGGAGTGCAGGGCCCTGTATCGGTAGTTGGAGCTGCGTGGACTACTCCAGAGCCCTGCAAGCCCCCTTCAAAATGGTGAATCACTCACAAAATCGCGCTCGGTACGGGGGCAGAGAATGGGGCGCCAGACCCGACGCCTTCCCGTGATTCTCCACGGAACGGAGAATCGCCGCCAGTCGCGTGCGCACGGTCGACATGCCGCTGGTCGGGGACCATTGAAAGAGGCCCCCGCGGCAATTCTCCTCCAGCAGCTGGCTGAGTTCCCGCAGGCGTGGTTCACTCATGGTTCCACTCGGCGGGCCACCGATCGGCGGACACGCACCATCTGAGGGGGGCCTATATTGTTGAGGCCGGCATGCTGGGTGAGTCCGCCATGTTGCGCGGTTGCTGATAAAACAGAATACCAGACCTGCTTTCATTGCTGAGATGGGGAAGGTTGGATGGGGAAAAATCAGGCAGGGTTAGCACTGCTGATTTCAATGGCCTTTGTACATGTAAAAATCAGATTCAAAAGTGATTAATCTTCCCTCATCCCATAGACTGACACCCAACGTCTAAGTTCACACATTCAAAATTGTACACGTAAATCTCAGAATCGCTCCGGATACTGAAATCCTCTAGGCAGCCAGCAATGGGAGTGAAGGGAAAATAAACGGTAGCGCTACTGATCCAAATGTGTTCAAACACGTTCGTAGAAAAACACAGCACAAGCTATGATGCTCATTTAAGTATGAACAATTTTATAAAGCTGTGAAGGGATTCCTCCTTTAAAATTGCTTGCATATTTCAATGCTCAGTTGGTTTTTACACTAACGCCTCCACAGTCATAATAAAAGTTGTTTGCTTGTAGTTACATACTTAGCATTTTGTTGCATAAAGAACACAATCTGCAAATGTTCCACGACTGGTCATTGTACTTCACTCTTTATCAGAAGCAGTAAGCCAGCAGTGTTTGTCAGTATTTGTTCTTTTTATTCCTTTTATTGCTCTCTTTTCAGAAAACATTACTTAAATAAAATGCATCCCGTTGCTTTTAGGTGACAAATGTCATTGCAAAACAGAACATGTGTATATTTAACGTGGAATGACTGGCAATCAGACTTGGTGTGGTGGGGTGGGTGGGGAGGGGATTGGACTCTCAACCTATTCATTTATTGTGGGTTATCCACCATCACAAACAGCCAAAGATTGAGTGAGGAAATAGTTTTTTTGACACCACAGCTAACAATAGCACTTACAGGCACACCTTGATAATAAATCGATGTTGTGAGAGACTATCGTCAAGGTGCTCACTAGGAATTGGTCATGAATTCATATGATTGGAATTGTAGATCAATTTATAAAAATCAGGAAAACGATTCATTGCCCGGTGAAGTTTGGAAACCATCCAATCCTGCTGGGCCACGTAATTGCTCACCTTTTTTCTTGGGTGTTATTAAGTGAAGAGGGCCAAGATGTACCAAGTGATATAATGTGGATGATATGTCCAGTGGTGACTTAGGTGTGGAGGCCCTATATGTATTCCTTTGAGGCCTGGAAACAATTACACATTGGCTTCTAGGGAAGAATGCAATCCTGCGAGCTGAAAGCAAATTTAGACATTTGTCTGTTGGCTGCAGCCAACAGAATCAGATCAGGAGTCTAGATTTGGCTTCTGAAGTTTAGCACCTTTGAAGTCAAAGCCAAGTCTAGCCAGCTCAAATGCTGGAGGACACAGCATTCTTAATAAGAGTCTACACAGGGATGAGCACCTTTTCACTGTCTACTAATGCATGTGACAATAATAAATCGAATCAAACTTTATTTTGAACAACTGCTCAGCAGTTCAACAGGATGTTGTATATCCTTACAAAGAGCATGACACTTGTTGGGAGAACTTTCATTGGCCTAGAATTTAGGTGGCACAGTAACATTGGACATAGAATCATTGAAGGATGTCTCAAAGGATCGGCTATTCGGAACTTTGTGTCTGTGCTAACGCTCTGAAACAGCTATGGAGTTGGTCCCATTCCACTGCCATTCCCCACAGCATTGCAAATATTCCTCCTTAAAGTATTATCCAATTTCCTTTTGACTCTGGCTTCTGAAGTTCAATCCAACCCAGGGAGACACGGCGATAGGTAGTCCAAGCTCCTAAATGAAGCTGGTAGCTCAGACGCCAGTGGATTGAGACCATCCCCACAAATCTTCCACTGGCAAATGGCTTGGTCCATTTCCATTGCTCAAAGCCAAGCAATGGTGCCTAGATGCAGAAATACTGACCAAGTGAGGAAGAGAATGAAAGTAGTTGATGTAAAGAAAGCAAGGAGATGCGACCCTGAAACAGAAACCACTAAGCTTTTTCCTAAGATGTGGAGATGCTTTTTCCTAAGGGCCACACATATTTTCCAATCATGAAATATCGGGGTAACATTTTAGCAGGATTATGGGGTGAGGGGGAAGATGATTTTAACTTTTATTGATTGTGAGATTGTAAAGAAATGTCAGGAAGGTGTAATCCAACATACCCACTTTGTACTATGAGCAAAAGTTAACATTACCAGAAACCACAAAGTTTAATTCTGCGTTCCATTCATTTGTGTGAACTTTAAGTTGCTGATATTAGTGATGTCTTGGTGTCCTGATTTAGGATTTATCCACCAACGAGACAATAGTACACAGAACCTTCTTTGCAAGCTGCTTCCAAAAGGACAAAACATCAATTGCTTTCGGGATGAGAGTCACATTTTCAAAGCTGCAGGCACTGTCCATCCCCAAATGCCCTGTTAACAGTTGAGGATCTTGTTGTGCCACTCCAGAGAGCATTAAGATGCTTGAGTCAACCATGACGTATAAGAGGACATGAATGAAATCAGAGCACACGGAAATGGGAACAAACTGTTCCCATCAGCAAAGAATTGGTTCAGAGGTAGGAGTTGGACGGTAGGGCAAACAAACAAAATCTCCACATCAAACAAAATTGAATCCAAGAAACCTCAGTACACCTTAAAGTTTGTAAGCTAGATTTGTGTGTATTCATTATTGAGCCTTGAAAGTTTATTAATTTCCCCACTAAACGTTTGGTCTCTGTGAACCACCTTGTGATGTTTTTTATGTTAAAGGGAATATAGAAATGCAAGTTGTTGTTAAGAATTTGTCGTAAAATGTAGGAATTCTGATGCTAAGTAACCCAGAAAATGGCACACCGACTGGAGCACAGATCTATAAATCCATGTGGCTAAAGTAAATATTGACCATCAGCAAAAATTTTAAAACGTCACCAAGCAAAATCGAAACCAGATAAGATGTGCTCTGTTCCAGAAACGATTGTATCCCACACACTGGGCGAAATTCTCCCCCAACGGCGGGATGTCCGCCGACTGGCGCCAAAGCCGGCACCAATCAGACGGGCATCGCGCCGGCCCAAAGGTGCGGAATGCTCCGCATCTTTGGCGGCCTAGCCCCAACATTGAGGGGCTAGGCCGAAGCCGGAGGGATTTCCGCCCCGCCAGCTGGCGGAAATGGCGTTTGTTTCCCCGCCAGCTGGCGCGGAAATGCGGCGCATGCGCGGGAGCGTCAGCGGCCGCTGTCAGTTTCCCAGCGCATGCGCGGGAGCGTCAGCGGCCGCTGTCAGTTTCCCGCGCATGCGCAGTGGGGAGAGTCTCTTCCGCCTCCGCCATGGTGGAGGCCGTAGCGGAGGCGGAAGGGAAAGAGTGCCCCCACGGCACAGGCCCGCCCGCGGATCGGTGGGCCCCGATCGCGGGCCAGGCCACCGTGGGGGCACCCCCCGGGGTCAGATCGCCCCGCGCCCCCCCCAGGACCCCGGAGCCTGCCCACGCCGCCTGGTCCCGCCGGTAAATACCAGGTTTGATTTACGCCGGCGGGACAGGCAATTCCTGGGCGGGACTTCGGCCCATCCGGGCCGGAGAATCCAGCGGGGGGTCCCGCCAACCGGCGCGGCCCGATTCCCGCCCCCGCCCAATCTCCGGGAGCGGAGACTTCGGCGGGGGCGGGGGCGGGATTCACGGCGGCCAACAGCCATTCTCCGACCCGGCGGGGGGTCGGAGAATGATGGCCACTAACTTTTAACTTTTGCTTTTCACTTCTCTCTTTCAAGTTACTCCCATCCAACACACCTTTTCCTAAGTATGACAGAGTGCATGTGACGCCTTCCACAGTGAATACCACTCTGTAACCATGCCCTGAGCTGTAGGTGAGAATGGGGCAGGTTGACCTATCTTCTGATACTCCTTACTTTTTAATTTCTTTCAACAGTAATTGACTCATGCCAACTACTCAGGACGTAAGCAACATTCCTGATCACACGATGTGTCAATAACACAACTACAGAAACTGCATTGGTTGCCTGGGCTTACCAAGTGTTATATTTTTTGATAAACCCGTGAGCAACAGGAGTTAGACATTCCCAAATGTGGTAGTGAATACTTGCTGAAATAACTAGGATTTAAAAAAAGAATAGAAACAGAGAATGCTGGAATCGCACAGCTGGCTATCAGTAGGGGGATTATAGGAGTTTGTGTTGTGGAAGTAAATACTTAGTTAGAACGAAAAAAGAAGCCAAATTACAGAGAACTTATAGAAATAGGTATTTTTGCCCAAATGGCCTGCTCTTTACACAAATTCTCCCATTCTTAATTGCCTCTTCACCCTTCATCCATATCTTTCTATTTCCTTGTCTCTTGAGCATAATGTAACCATTGTTTAAATACTGTATGTTGTATGTTCAGTAGTCATAAAAAGATGTTTTGAGTCTTGTATAGTTGAACATTGAGTGTTTATTGATAATTAGAGCCATGTACCTATATATTCTACACTGGGGCGAAATTCTCCGGTATCAGCGCAATGTCCGCCGACTGGCGCCCAAAACGGCGCAAATCAGTCGGGCATCGCGCCGCCCCAAAGGTGCGGAATGCTCCGCATCTTTGGGGGCCGAGCCCCAACCTTAAGGGGCTAAACCGACGCCAGACGAATTTCCGCCCCGCCAGCTGGCGGAAAAGGCCTTTGGTGCCCCGCCAGCTGGCGTGGAAATGACATCTCCGGGCGGCGCATGCGCGGGAGCATTAGCGGCCGCTGACGGCATTCCTGCGCATGCGCAGTGGAGGGAGTCTCTTCCGCCTCTGCCATGGTGGAGACCCGCACAGGCCCGCCCGCGGATCGGTGGGCCCCGATCGTGGGCCAGGCCACCGCGGGGGCACCCCCCCGGGTGCCAGATCGCCCGTGCCCCCCCCCCAGGACCCCGGAGCCCACCCGCGCCGCCTTGTCCTGCCGGTAAGGTAGGTGGTTTAATCTACACCGGCGAGACAGGCATTTTAGCGGCGGGACTGCGGCCCATCTGGGCCGGAGAATCGCGGGAGGGGGCGCGCCAACGGGCGCGGCGCGATTCCCGCCCCCGCCGAATATCCGGTGCCGGAGAATTCGGCAACCGGCGGGGGCGGGATTCACGCCAACCCTCGGCGATTCTCCGACCCAGCGGGGGGTCGGATAATCTCGCCCCTGGTCTCTGCCCATCCACAACTGACCCTGGTCACAGGCCCTGGGTGGGATTCTCCGAGCCCTGTGCCGGGCCGGAGAATCGCCGCAACTGCACCACGCCGCCCCGACGCAGGCACGTGAGGAGCGGAGAATCGGCGCCATTTGCGCCGGCGGGTTTGGCACGGCGCCGGTCCCGGCCGCTATCAGCACCGCCGATTCTCCGGCCTTGATGGGCCACGCGGAAACGGCAGAATCCCGCCGGCGCCATTCACACCTGCTCGCAGCTGGCGGGAACTCTGCGCATAGGGTCGGGGGGGTGGCCTTTGGGTGGGGGGGTTCCTTCACCGGGGGCCTCCGATGGGGTCTGGCCTGCGACCGGGGCCCACCGATCAGTGGCCAGCCTCTACAGCCCCGACCCTATTTTATAACGCGGCCGGCCCCTGAACCCCCACGCCATGTTGCGTCGCGGCCGGCGCGTTGAGGAAGACCCTGCGCATTCGCGGGTTGTCATGGCGCCACTGCGCATGAGCATGAACCGCTCCAGTGCTGTGCTGGCCCCCTATGGGGGCCAGAATCGGTAGTGCCCACGCCCGTTGCACGCCATCGTGAAACTCAACGGTGTTCACAACGCCGTGGACACTCTGCCTCCATTTCGGAGAATCCCGCCCCATGTGTCTCGGTACACCACAATTCCCTGTCCCTCATTAGCCCTTGTTATGCCAGATCCCCTCGTACTGCACTGTATGCTTCACCCACTCCACGTGACAGAGAATTCCACATTTCCCCTACTAAATTCCTCCTAAATGATTTCCTTGAATTGTTAGTCGCTCATAAATGTATCGCTCTATGTTCTGGACTCATCCACAAGTGGAAACAGTTCCCCACATTCACCCTATTGAACACTTTCATAATTTCAAAGGGCTCCATCAGCTCTCCTTCTCATCTTCTTTACCACAGAAAAAGGTGGTCTGGCATCAGAATATAATCAGAAAAGGGAAAACTCTGTGCATTATGTATAAAACACCCAAACCCCGAGGGGAATGATGGAACAGATCATCTCTGCCAGAGGTGGACAGAAATATTAAGACAGTAAAGAAATAGTGTATGTACAAATAGACAAGGAACTGGAAGATCTGGAGAAAAGTGAAAATATGAGATTGATGGAAACTGGGGTTTCAGGTATGAATTTAAAGCAATTTTGAAGATCAGGATATAGCAGAAGTCAATATTCAGACCAGAAGGTTAGACTGTTGGAAGAAAAACAAGATATTGATGGGAATCTTCAACCTCAGCAGGGACACGAAACTGACTTCACAGGCAATCAGAGACAGGGGGCACCTGTGAGGCATATGGCTCAAATCTAAAATTCCCATCAATGTGTTCAAATTCCTTCCGATTTCTCAATCTCTGCCAATTTGGGCTTCTTGCGCATTCCACCCGCCCTATCCCCCACCTGAATCAACATTCCTCAGCTGGCCTCCGTACGGAATAGGTAGGCTAAAAATTACTTGAGAAGATAATCACGAAATTATTGTGAATGAGAAAGCTAATCAGCGATGATGATTCATTCATTCAATGAGATCTTAACATCATCTGTAATTATGGGTGACTTTAATCTGCATATAGATTGGGCAAATCAAATTAGTAACAATACCATAGAGAAGGAATTCCCGGAGTGCATATGGGATGGTTTTCTGTACCAATGCATTGAGGAACCAACTGGGGAACAAGCCATCTTAGACTGGGTACTGTGTAGAGAAAGGAATAATTGTCAATCTAGTTGTGTGAGATCCATTGGGGATGAACATCCATAATATGATAGAATTCTTCAACTCAATGGAGAGTGCCGTAGTTAATTCTGAGACTAGTTCTGAATCTAAACGAAGGAAACATTGATGATATGAGTCGCGCATTGACTATGGTGGATTGTGGAACGTTACTTAAAGGGATGATGGTGGATAGGCAATGGCAAACATTCAAAAAGCACATGTGTGAACTGCAACAATGGTGCAAAAATAAATGGGAAAGATGGCCAAGCCATGGCTCACAAGGGAAATTAGAGATGTTATTAGATCCAAGGAAGAGGCATACGAATTAGCCAGGAAAACAGCAGATCTGAGGATTCGGAGCAGTTTCGTATACAGCAAAGAAGGACAAAGGGATTGATTGAGAATAGGAAAATAGAGTACGAGAATAAGCTTGAGGGGAACATAAAAACTGACTGTAAAAGCTTCTATGGGTATGTGAAGAGAAAAAGATTGACGAAGGCAAATGTCAGAAATGGGAGAATTTATAATGAAATGAAAGTCACCACACTCCCAGAGGACCATAGGCTGCTCTCCCCTTTGAATGAGAGCTACTTGCTGATGATTTAACCTGAGGGTCACCAGGAGGAACAAAACATGGCTGACCAACTAATCACATACGTTAATCCTGTCTTCACAAAGGAGGATACACATAATTCACCAGAATTGACAGGGAACACAGGGTTCAGTGAGAAGAAAGAACTGATGGAAATCAGTATTAGTAGGGAAATGGTGTTGTGGAAATTGATGGGATTTAAGATCAATAAATCCCCAGGGCCTGATAATCTACATCCTAGAGTACTTAAGGAAGTGGTCCTTGAAATAATGGATGCATTGGTGGTCATCGTCCAAGATTCTATAGACTCTGGAACAGTTCCTACAGATTGGAGGATAGCTAATGTAACTCCACTGTTTAAAGAGGGATGTAAAGATAACACAGGGAATTATAGACCAGTCAGCCTGCCATTGGTAGTGGGAAAAATCCTAGAGTCCATTATAAATGATTTAAAAGCAGAGCCCTTAGTAAAGTGCTCGGATAGAGTCAGCATGATTTATGAAGGGGAAATCATGCTTAACAAGTTTATTGGAATCCTTTGAGGATGTAACTGGTAGAGTTGATGAGGGAGAGCCAGTGGATGTGGTTTATTAGGACTTTTGGAAGGCTTTTGATAAAGTCCCACATAAGAGATTAGCATGTAAAATTAACGCTCATGGGATTAGGGCAGTGTATTGAGATGGATAGAAAACTGACTGGCAGACAAGAAACAAAGAATAGGAACAAATTGATATTTTTCCAAGTGGCGGGCAATAGCTCGTGGGGTACTGCAGGGATCAGTGCGAGGACCCGAGCTATTCACAATATATATTAATGAGTTAGATGAGGGATCGAAATTTAATATCTCCAAATTTGCAGATGACACAAAGCTAGATGGAAAGGTGAGCTGAGAGGAGAATACAGAGATGCTTCGGTGTGATTTGGACAAATGCAGTATAATGTGGATAAATGTGAGGTTATCCACATTGGTAGCAAAAACAGGAAGGCAGAATATTAACTGAATGTTTATAGATCGAGAAAGGAGAACGTGCAACAAGACCTCGATGTCTTTGTACCAGTCGCTAAAAGTAAGCACACAGGTGCAGCAGCCGGGAAAGAAGGCAAAAGTTATGTTGGCTTCACAGAGAGGATTTGAGTGCAGGAGCAGAGATGTATTGCTGCAATTATACAGGACCTTGGTGAGAATATCTGGACTATTGTTTGCAGTTTTGGTCTCTTTATATGAGGGAGGATGTTTTTGCCATTGAGGGAATGCAGCAAAGATTTACCAGACTGACTCCTGGGATGGTGGGACTGATGTATGAGGAGAGATAAGGACGTATGAGAGGTTAGGATTATGTTCGCAGGAATTTACAAGAATAAAGGGCGCAATTCTCCCATCGGGAGACTACGTCCCGACGCCGGAATGAAAACCAGAGTGTTCCACTCCGGCGTGGGAGGCCGCTCCCAGCCCCCTATTCTCCCGCCCCCAGGGGGCTAGGAGCATCGCCGTGTCATTTACGCCCGCCAGGCCTTGGCACCGCGTAAAAGCGGCGCCGCGTAAATGACGTCACCCACGCATGTGCAGGTTGACTGGCGCCAACCCGTGCATGCACTGTTGCTGTCCTCCTCGCGGCCGCCCCGCAAGGAGATGTCAGGTGGATCTTGCGGGGCGGCGGAGGAATGGAGGTCCTCCTTCAGAGAGGCCGGCCCGCCGATTGATGGGCACCGATTGTGGGTCAGACCCCTTTTGAGGCCCCCCCCCCCCCCAGTGCAGGAACCCCCCCTCCCCCCCCCACAGGCCGCCCCCCCCCCCCCCACAGGCCGCCCCCCCCCCCCCAGCGTTCTCGCGCTGTTACCACCGGCAGCGACCAGGTGTGGACGGCGCTGGCGGGTACCTGTCGTGATGGGCAGGCCGCTTGGCCCATCCGGGCCGGAGAATCGCCGCTCGCCCATTACAAACGGCGAGCGGCGATTTTCCCAGCGGCCAGTCGCTGTGCCGGTTTGGGGGGGTGGTGGGAGAATCGCGTGCAGGTGCCGGGGCCGCGTGGCGGGACTCGCGCGGCGCCCCGGCTATCCTCCCACCCGGCGTGGGGGGGGAGAATTCCGCCCGGGGTGTGGGGTGGGGGGATCTCATTGAAGCCTATAAAATCCTAACAGGACAAGACAGCGTTGATGCAGGAAGGATGTTCCTAATGGCTGAGGAGCCCAGAACTAGGGGTTACAGTCTTGGGATATGGGGTAAACCATTTAGGATTGAGGTGAAGAGAAATGTCTTCACCCAGAGAGAGTGATGAGCCTGTAGAATTCTTTACCACAGAAAGTAGTTGAGGTCAAAACTTTGTATGTTATCAAGAAGGAGTTAAATATAGCTCTTGGGGCTAAAGGGATCAAAGGAAGTAGGGGAAAGGGAGAACTGGGGCGAAATTCTCCTGAAACGGCGCGATGCCCGCCGACTGGCGCCCAAAACGGTGCCAATCAGACGGGCATCGCGCCGCCCCAAAGGTGCGGAATGTTCCGCATCTTTGGGGGCCGAGCCCCAACAATGAGGGGCTAGGCCGACGCCGGAGGGATTTCCGCCCCGCCAGCTGGCGCGGAAATTACATTTTGGGGTGGCGCATGCGCGGGAGCGTCAGCGGCCGCTGACAGTTTCCCGCGCATGCGCAGTGGAGGGAGTCTCTTCCGCCTCCGCCATGGCACAGGCCCGCCCGCGGATCGGTGGGCCCCGATCGCGGGCCAGGCCACCGTGGGGGCACCCGCTGTGGCCAGATTGCCCTGCGCCCCCCCCAGGACCCCGGAGCCCGCCCATGCCGCCTTGTCCCGCCGTTCAAAAGGTGGTTTAATCCACGCCGGCGGGACAGGCAATTTATCGGCGGGACTTCGGCCCATCCGGGCCGGAGAATCGAGCGGGGGGGCCCGCCAACCAGCGCGGCCCGATTCCCGCCCCCGCCGAATATCCGGTACCGGAGACTTCGGCAACCGGCGGGGGCGGGATTCACGGCAGCCCCCGGCGATTCTCCAACCCGGCGGGGGGGGGGTCTGAGAATGACGCCCCTGGTTACTGAGTTGGATGATCAACCATGATCATAATGAATAGTAGAGCAAGCTCAAATGGCCAAATGGCCTACCCTTGCTACTATTTTCTATGTTTCCATCCTATTCTAGCACCCTCCAGAAGCGACATGTCACAAAAATCTGGGGGGGGGTGATTCTCCAGTCCGTCAGCCGCGTTTTCCTGCATGGCGTGCCTTCACCGGCAGTGGGATCCTCGGGATCCTGCAGTTAGCCAATGGGATTTTCCATTTTAGCTACCCCACGGCATTGGAAAACCCGCAGGCTTGGGTGCGCTGACGGCAAACAAAATGAATCTGTTTAAGCCTTGTGCCTTTCTCAAATTACCCAGCAGCTTGGAGAGCCTCTGCTGCTTTCCCCATGACAAAGCTTCAGCCACTCAGAGTCGACTTGCTAACCAATCAGCACCATTTTCTCCTCTAGAATGAATTGTTGTGATCATCTGAAACTTTCTAGTCTTGCATTTGTCCTGAGGCGTGCAAGACGAGAAGCTTTAGCAACACAAATCTCTTTTTTCAGCAAGATTCCAGAAATATTTTGTCCATATTTCTCTATCTGGACATTAGTCCACGTCTTGATGCTTGCATGTGAAGAGTCATTTACAGTCACTCATCCTAAAAATCGTGTGTGACATCAACTTGTGCCCCTCAATTCTACCTACAGGCTCAGGGTCAATTTTGAATAGTTTAAATTTGATTGCTAATCTAACTCTCTGCTGGATTTATATTTCTATGATGGGCCTTTAGGAGGCAGCACCTGTAAATGCTAATTCAGAACTAGTTATCAGTCAGAAGCCTGAAGGCCTCCCTGAAGGAAACGCACACCAATGGAGAAAAATTGAACCTTTCACCATTGGTAACAAGTTTCAGCTTTTCTTCACTTAGATATCACGCCACCATTTTAAAACACGGAACTGTCAAATTCAGGAAAATATTAAGGGTGAGATTATTCATTGAGAAGGTCAGATAAATCACACACCAAACTAAATGTGTTGGAAATTACAACCCAACAAAATAGATTACTATCAATCCAGTCTTTGTATTGACTTCAGATGCACCAGGAAATCAACTTTTAAAATTCTAATTTTCTGTTTCAAATCTCTCCAAAACATTACACCAGTCAGCTTGAGTGAGTTTTACAGTCCCGTAGCTGTAAAACACACTCACTGGTTCTCCAATACCAATCAGTTCTTATCTCCATCTCTCCCTGTTCCTTCAGCCTTGCTCTCAACCTTCTCAAACTGCCTACTTCACCAAGCATTCCTGGCAACAACCTTCAAAAGCTTGCTTAACTTTTCTTTCAGACTCTGTTCACGTCTCCTTCTTCCTTTCTCCTTCTACACTGCCCTCAGGGACTTCTCTTTCTCCATAGTGAATCCTTTACCAGTACAGCATGATAGGTTGAATGGCCTCCTCCTGTGCTGTAACAATTTGTAATTTTATAGAATTACAAATTGTAAAAACGATGCACAACTTGGCAGGTCCAAGTACAAATGGCATGTTTCCTATATTTACAATTACAGAGGCTTCATACTTTCTAAAGACCTGTTGACACTCATCTAGGCTGATGGAGGAAACCTTTGTTTATTCCACAGTGACAACAAGAACATTCAATCTCTTCCGGGCTTCAATTCTAGTCAAAACAAATTTTCCAAACATTAAGGTATATCACTGCTAATTGAACAAAGGGCATTTGGGCTCTTAGAAAAATAGCAAACAGGTCTCACTCAGTACTCACCAGTCGGCCCTTATCTAATTTATACAACCCCACGGTCTGGCCTAAGCTGAATGTTTCCCAACAATATTGAAGAAAGAAGGCACATCACAACATTGTTTTATTGTTTTTGCTCAGATAGACTCAGAGGTTAACTTGATCACAACAGCTGCATCTCCCAAAAGGTGGGAATATTCTGAAAATGGACTGTCATGTATTAGTCTCCAGAAACATTAAACCGAGACCCCTTCTGTCTCCTCAGGACAAGTTGGAAGATCCCATTGCACATTTGAAAAGAACAGCAGATAATTATTTCTGAATGTGGAAAAGCTAGAATCAATGGAGATCCAAAGTGAAAGCAAAATACTGCGGATGCTGGAAATCCGAAATAAAATCAGAAAATTATGGAAAAATCCAGCAGATCTGTCAGCATTTGTGGAGAGAGCAACAGGATTAACTTTGCCAGTCTGTATGACTCTTCTTTAGAGATACAAAGTAGGGGGTCCAGGTACATTGATCATTAAAATAAAAGCAAGTTAAAATGTTATGATCGGGGACAGAAAATAAGCAAAAGGATTAAGGGAATGCTGGCCTTTATATCTAGGGGACTACAGTGCTAGAGTAAAAGTTATGCTTCAGAAATACGAAGGTGGATCATAGCTGTGAGCCATTCTGGGCACCACACCTTAGGAAAGATATCTTGACGATGGAAGAAATGCAGAGTACATTTAGCCTAATGATATTGGGACCCCCAAAGGTTAAATTACAAGGAGAGATTATACAAACTAAAGTTGCAATCCCTGGAATTTTGGATTTTTCTCTTTTACTACCTGTTGCAGGAAATTACATGGCTTTGCTGGATGATGGGTTGGGCAGTGGTATGGGTGATATAACTCGCTGCTTTTCCACTGACTAACAGAAGAATCTAGAGCCAGTCTTTCCTTGACATAGATTCGTGGCGGGGGACATATTTGCAGACTTCAAGGCTGGCTGGTCCTTTCCTGGCCTTCAGGTTTGTAAAACATGACAACAATCTGGAGGTAATTTTGGCAAACTGTGAGGAGAAGTTTGAAAGACTGCAGGAGGTTGTATTTTCACTATTTGATCAATCAACAGAGTAAACTTAGTGTTGGCTACACTTTCATCTCACAGTCAGCCATCCAGGCCTCTTAAATCTAGGATGACACCTGTGGTAGTATGCATTAGGGGTCATGTGGGACTGTGAAGCCGTGATGTCATTGGCTGACAGATCCCGGGTCCTGGTTGGACGTTGACCTCTAGCTCCGCCCTGAAGGCGGAGTATAAGTACCAGGAGTCCTCCCCCGCAGGCAGTCTACTACTGAACTGCGGGGGAACAGTCACGCTTAATAAAGCCTCATCGACTTCACTCTATTCGTCTCTCGGAGTCTTTGTGCGCTACAATTTATCAAGCGTGCCTAAAGGACTATGGAGCTCAGGATCATCCCGGAATTCCTGAGGATCAGCCCCCACGCAGTGAACGCAGCAGCAGCTTTCAAGCACTGGCAGACTTGTTTCGAGGCCTACCTCAGAACGGCCCCCGGCCGGGTCACAGAAGACCAAAAACTACAGGTCCTGCACTCGAGGTTAAGCACGGAGATTTTCTCTCTCATCGAAGACGCAGAGGATTTCCAGACGGCGTTCGCAGCACTAAAAAGTCTCTACGTTCGCCCAGTAAACCAGATCTACGCTCGCTATCAACTCGCAACGAGACGGCAAAGTCCCGGAGAATCGATAGATGAATTCTACGCCGCGCTACTAATTTTGGGACGAGCCTGCAGCTGCCCGCCGGTGAACGCAAATGAACACACGGACATGTTAATGCGCGATGCTTTTGTGGCAGGTATGAACTCCTCCCAAATCCGCCAAAGACTTCTAGAAAAAGAGTCGCTAGGACTCTCAGAGGCATGGGCCCTAGCAGCCTCCCTAGACGTGGCCGCGTGAAATACCCGCGCCTACGGCCCCGACCGCGCGGCAGCCCATTGGGCTCCGTACGCACACGTCGCGACAAACCCACCCACCCCCCCGGACACCCCACAGGCTTGCGCGGTCCAAACGCCAAGTCGCACCGGGGGAGCCCGCTGCTATTTCTGCGGCCAGGCACAACACCCCCGGCAGCGCTGTCCGGCCCGCGGAGCGATCTGTAAGAGCTGCGGGAAAAAGGGCCATTTCGCGGCTGTGTGCTGGTCCCGCAAGGTCGCCGCTGTCCCGGGAGAACAGGGAGCCCTGCACGCTGTTTACGCTCCCCAACCCCCCCAGCGCCCCATGTACGACCCGCAGGCGCAACCACTCTGGGTCCCGACCACCGCTCTCCCCGGAGAACAGGGAGCCCTGCACGCCGTTTACGCTCCCCAACTCCCCCCCCATGTATGACCCGCCAGCGCTACCACTTTGGGTCCCGGCCACCGCTGTCCCCAGAGAAGAGGGAGTCCTGCGTGTTCCCAACGCTCCCCAACCCCCCCAGCGCCCCATGTGCGACCCGCAGGCGCCGCCATTTTGGGTCCCGGCCACCACGAGGGGAGGAAGGGCGCCGCTATCTTGGACCACCCCAGACCTGTGCGACGCATGGGGGCGGCCATTTTGTCCACCCCGCCGCCATCTTGTGACCCCCAGCCATGTGCGATGCATGGGGGCAGCCATCTTGTTCACCCCCGACGCCATCTTGGACGGCAACAACGGACCCCAGTGTCGACGGCTCCACGGGGTTCGAAGAAGACGCTCAACCATTACAACCATGTCTGGCTTCAATGACGCTGGACCAAGCTCGGCCCTGGACACTCCAGACGACGACGACAACGGTGCTGATAAACGGGCACGAGACACCATGCCTAGTCGACTCCGGGAGCACGGAGAGCTTTATCCACCCCAACACGGTAAGACGCTGTTCATTGACCATCCGTCCCAGCGCACAAAAGATTTCCCTAGCTGCAGGATCAAAGGCTTCTGCATAGTTACCCTAACGGTGCAAGGGAGGGAGTTCAAAAACTACAGGCTCTACGTCCTTCCCCAACTCTGCGCCCCCACATTACTGGGATTAGACTTCCAGTGCAATCTACAGAGCCTAACCTTCAAATTCGGCGGCCCAATACCCCCACTCACTATCTGCGGCCTCGCAACCCTCAAGGTGCAACCCCCATCCTTGTTTGCAAACCTCACCCCGGATTGCACACCCGTCGTCACTAGGAGCAGACGGTACAGCGCCCAGGACCGGACCTTCATTCGGTCCGAAGTCCAGCGGCTACTAAAGGAAGGCATAATCCAGGCCAGCAATAGTCCCTGGAGAGCACAGGTGGTAGTAGTAAAGACAGGGGAGAAGCAAAGGATGGTCATAGACTATAGCCAGACCATCAACAGGTACACACAACTAGACGCGTACCCTCTCTCCCGCATATCCGACATGGTCAATCGGATTGCCCAATATAAGGTCTTCTCCACCGTGGACCTCAAGTCCGCCTACCATCAGCTCCCCATCCACCCAAGTGACCGCAAGTACACAGCCTTCGAGGCAGACGGGCGATTATACCATTTCCTAAGGGTCCCATTTGGCGTCACAAACGGGGTCTCGGTCTTCCAACGAGAGATGGACCGAATGGTTGATCAACACGGGTTACGGGCCACGTTCCCGTATCTCGACAATGTAACCATCTGCGGCCACGATCAGCAGGACCACGACGCCAACCTCCAAAAATTCCTCCAGACCGCTAAAGCCTTGAACCTCACGTACAACGAGGACAAGTGCGTCTTTAGCACAAACCGGCTAGCCACCCTGGGCTACTTAGTGCGCAATGGGATAATAGGCCCCGACCCCGAATGTATGCGCGCCCTCATGGAATTTCCCCTCCCGCACTGCTCAAAAGCCCTAAAACGCTGCCTGGGGTTCTTTTCATCCTGCGCCCAGTGGGTCCCCCAGTACGCAGACAAGGCCCGCCCCCTAATACAGACCACGACCTTCCCTCTGTCGACAGAGGCTTGCCAGGCCTTCAGCTGCATCAAAGCGGATATCGCAAAGGCCACAATGCGCGCCATTGACGAGTCCCTCCCCTTCCAGGTCGAGAGCGACGCCTCCGACGTAGCTCTAGCGGCCACCCTTAACCAAGCGGGCAGACCCGTGGCCTTTTTCTCCCGAACCCTCCACGCTTCAGAAATCCGCCACTCCTCAGTGGAAAAGGAAGCCCAAGCCATAGTGGAAGCTGTGCGACATTGGAGGCATTACCTGGCCGGCAGGAGATTCACTCTCCTCACGGACCAACGGTCGGTAGCCTTCATGTTCGATAATGCACAGCGGGGCAAAATCAAAAACGACAAGATCTTAAGGTGGAGGATCGAGCTCTCCACCTTCAACTACGAGATCTTGTATCGTCCCGGAAAGCTGAACGAGCCGTCCAATGCCTTATCCTGCGGCACATGTGCCAACGCACAAATTAACCGCCTCCAAACCCTCCACGAGGACCTCTGTCACCCGGGGGTCACTCGGTTCTACCACTTTATTAAGTCCCGCAACCTCCCATACTCTTTAGAGGAGGTCCGTACAGTCACAAGGAACTGCCACATCTGCGCAGAGTGCAAACCGCATTTTTTCAGGCCGGATGGTGCGCACCTGATTAAGGCTTCCCGCCCCGTTGAACGCCTTAGTCTGGATTTCAAAGGACCCCTCCCCTCCACCGACCGCAACATATACTTCCTTAATGTGGTGGACGAGTACTCCCGCTTCCCATTCGCCATCCCCTGCTCTGACATGACCGCGGCCACAGTCATTAAAGCCCTGAACACCATATTCACACTGTTCGGTTGCCCCGCATACGTCCACAGCGACAGGGGGTCCTCCTTCATGAGTGACGAGCTGCGCCAGTTCCTGCTCAGCAACGGTATAGCCTCGAGCAGGACGACCAGCTACAACCCCCGGGGGAACGAGCAAGTAGAGAGGGAGAACGGCACGGTCTGTGAAGACCGTCCTACTGGCCCTACGGTCCAGGGACCTCCCAGTTTCACGGTGGCAGGAGGTCCTCCCGGATGCCCTCCACTCCATCCGGTCACTACTGTGTACTAGCACTAATCAAACGCCTCATGAGCGCCTCCTTGTCTTCCCCAGGAAGTCCTCCTCTGGAACGTCGCTGCCGACCTGGCTGGCGGCCCCAGGACCCAACTTGCTCCGAAAACATGTGCGGGCGCACAAGTCGGACCCGTTGGTCGAAAGGGTTCACCTCCTTCACGCGAACCCGCAGTACGCTTGCGTGGAGTACCCCGACGGCCGACAGGACATGGTCTCCCTGCGAGATCTGGCGCCCGCCGGCAACACACACACCCCCCCGACCCCAATCACCCAACCCCCCCCCTTCCTGCCACCGCCGCACCCCGCGACCGCCCCCTTCCCAGGAGGATCGGTCCTCCTCCCAGGCCCGACCAGGAATGAAGCCCAAGCTGAAACCGTAAGGCTCCCGGAGACGGCAACACCGGAACAAGCACCACCACCACCGGGGCAGAGGCGATCGACACGGGCGACCAGACCGCCCGACCGACTCGTGGCATCGATCTAACAGTACAATATGTGGACTTTTAACGAGAACATTTTGTCTTTTCCTGACGATTACTGTAAATAGTTCGAAACAAAAAAAACCTTGTACATACTGTAATAACATGCGAAAGTTTTCCTCCCAGGACCAGCCTTGTAAACCCTTACCACCATGCGAAGCATCACCCCGCCGGGTTCATTTTTAACAAGGGGTGAATGTGGTAGTATGCATTAGGGGTCATGTGGGACTGTGAAGCCGTGATGTCATTGGCTGACAGATCCCGGGTCCTGGTTGGACGTTGACCTCTAGCTCCGCCCTGAAGGCGGAGTATAAGTACCAGGAATCCTCCCCCGCAGGCAGTCTACTACTGAACTGCGGTGAAACAGTCACGCTTAATAAAGCCTCATCGACTTCACTCTATTCGTCTCTCGGAGTCTTTGTGCGCTACAACACCTGAGTGTAGTACAGAAGGAGTGCTATGTTGTTGCAGGACTGCCATATTTTAAGTGAGTCATCAGATCAAGGTTCATCTGCTTGTTCAGGTGGATGCACACATTTCTATATTATATTGAAAGATTTGGGAGTTCTCCTAGTCTCTCAACCAACAGGTCCCATTCAATTGGCAACACCACCAAAAAAAAAGTAATTAATCTCATTCACTAAAGCCTTGGTAAATACAGCAATGTAAAAAGCTTAACTGAATTGAAACAGTGAATAATTGTCTCTGAGCACTTTAACATTGTTCTATGAAGGCATGATCTTATTGATACCATGATCAGCACTCCTGCAAACTGCCATCTCTAGTTGAAAACGTCTGGAAAAGAGTTTGCATTTATATAGCATTTTATTGAGTCCTCATGACATCCCAAAATACTGTCTAACCTTTGACTTGCTTTTGATGTGCAGACACTGTCGTTATTTAGACAAATACAACAACCAAGATCCCACAAACAGCAAATAGTCTGTAGTCAAAAGAAGAATGCTGGTCAAAACTTACCAACAGATTGAACTACATAATGCAACTGACTGTATGCTTACATGTCACCATAGACATTCTGTGGAGGTTTGCACAGGAACTTATTTTAATTAGAGAGATATTTCTGGGCGGTTTCTTCTCCAGGGAAATCTGGGATCTGAGAACAGGGCAGGCAACTGGGTATCTTCCTGGCCAACCAGATTGAAGAATTGTTCCTGAGCAATGCAGAGGCCAATAGGATGTTTGCATAAATTTGCCCTGTTCACTATCAACTTCTGTAAATACAGGACTGATGTGTTGGGTGCTCTGAGATACAAGCGAACCAACACGGTTGCGATTGGTACAACGCAGTTTTATTCCTTTAAACTATTTATATAACAAACTTGGTACTCAGCACGTGGTAACTGTGTGAGTGTCTGGCTTTGAGGTCCTTGCCCTGTGCCGTCTCCTGATGGACTGCCCAGGAAGTGTCGTGTTTCTTGTTTTGCACTGTGTATGCTCTTGTCTGTGATTGGCTGTCATGTTATGTGTGCTAATTGGTCCGTTGCTCTGTCTATCATTATGTATGTGTGTATGTGCTGTGATGTTCACTTGAATATCATGACATCCCCCCCTTTTTACAAGATTATGTGCCTACGTGGTTATAAATAGAAACGTGTACTGAGTGCAGCTAAATGTGTGTGTGTAATATTTACAGCATGTACATGGGGCTTAACTATATACAAAGGGTGATGTCGGGTGTGACATACTAACGAGGTTGTACCATAACAAAAAAAAACGTGGAAATGTGGAACGATAAAACAAATGCCTGTAACAAGAAGAACATAGACATGTTAAAACAGTGGTTGCATGAGTTCAACGTGTAAGCAGTCTCATAAGTCCAGTCTAGTCGGTGGGCGATGAATTCGGGTTGACCACCTCAAGGGTGGGTCGGGAACCACCAGCTGAGGTGCGGGCCTGGCCACGGGCGGCGACGGAAGGGGCATGGTAGCAGGCAGCTCCACAAAGTCGCTATCAGGAACCACAGGAGGACACGGCGTCAGTGTAAGGTCTCAAAGCGAGCATGGAAGTAGGCGAAGAGCCTGGCGATTGCGCCTATGCACGGATCCATCAGGCATGCGTACCAGGAACGAGCGGGGAGCCACGCGTCAGAGAACTTTGGCAGGTGCTGACCAGCCACCTTCTAGTAGGTGGATGCGGACGTCGTCTCCAGGAGCCAGGGCGGGAAGATCAGTTGCCCGTGTATCATATGACCTCTTCTGGCGATCGCGCTGCAGTTGCATCCTATGCAGTACTGTAGCATGGTCTAATGCTGGTGCCAGGATGGAAGGCACAGTGGTCCTGAGGGCCGACCCATCAGCAGCTGTGCTGGTGAGAGACCAGTGGCTAGTGGGGCCGAGCGATAGGCCAGCAGGGCGAGGCAGAAGTCCGACCCGGCAGCAGCAGCCTTGCAGAGGAGCCACTTGGCAATGTGAACTCCCTTCTCCGCCTTTCCATTTGACTGGGGGTGCAGAGGGCTGGACATCACGTGTGTGAAGCCATACGAGGCAGCAAACGATGACCATTCCTGGCTGGCGAAACAGGGCCCATTGTCCGACATGACAGTCATCGGAATGCCGTGGCGAGCGAAGGTGCCCTTGCAGGCCCTGATGACAGCAGACAACGTCAAATCGTGCAGGCATATGACTTCTGGGTAGTTGGACAAGTAGTCAACTATGATGACATTGTCCCTGCCGAGCGCGTGAAACAGGTCCACACCCACCTTCGCCCAGGGGGACGTCACCAGCTTATGGGGCAGAAGCGTCTCAGGAGGTTGCGCCGGCTGAAACCTTTGGCAGGTTGTACAGTTGAGCACCATGTTGGCAATATCGTCACTGATGCCCGGCCAGTATACCGCCTCCCGGGCCCTCCGTCTGCACTTCTCGACTCCCAAGTGGCCTTCGTGTAGGTGGTTGAGAACCAGCTTGCGCATACTGTGCGGAATCACAATCCAGTCCAGCTTCAGAAGGACGCCATCAATGACGGCCAGGTCATCTCGGACATTGTAGAACTGCGGGCACTGCCCTTTGAGCCACCCTCCCGTCATGTGGCACATCACACGTTGTAAAAGGGGGTCGGTCGCTGTCTCTCGGCGAATACGGGTCAGACTGGAGTCGTCAGCTGGCAGATTTGCCGATGTGAAAGCCACCTGCGCCTCGAGCTGACATACAAACCCCTCCGCATCTGGCGGCGTGCTCACTGCTCTGGATAGGGCATCCGCCACGATGAGTTCCTTCCCTGAGGTGTAGACCAGTTGGAAGTCGTACCTCCTGAGTTTAAGTAGAATACGCTGGAGGTGAGGGGTCATCTCGTTCAGGTCCTTGTTTATTATGCTGACCAGGGGGCGGTGGTCAGTTTTGTCAGTGAACCGGGGAAGACCATATACATAATCATGGAACTTGTCTAAACCGGTTAGCAAGCCCAGGCA
The DNA here is from genome assembly GCF_047496885.1 of Scyliorhinus torazame. Lineage (NCBI taxonomy): Eukaryota > Metazoa > Chordata > Chondrichthyes > Carcharhiniformes > Scyliorhinidae > Scyliorhinus > Scyliorhinus torazame. The sequence goes on from NC_092707.1 coordinate 160,173,188, forward strand.
CTCCTGTTCGATCTGCACGTAGCGCTGCTCTGTGGGGGTCATGGCTTGCGATGCTAGGCAACTGGGGCCCATGATGATGTGTCATCCCGCTGCAGGAGCACTGCTCCAATGCCGGATTGGCTGGCATCAGTCGAGATTTTGGTGGCACGAGACGTGTCAAAGAACGCCAATACCGGTGCAGTGGTGAGATTGAGTTTGAGCTCCTCCCATTCCAGCTGGTGTGTATGTTGCTACTGGAACTCTGTGGACTTTTTGACGAGGTGGTGCAGAGCCGTCGTGTGGGAGGCAAGGTTGGGAATGAACTTCCCCAGGAAGTTGACCATGCCAAGGAAGCGTAGCACTGCTTTCTTGTCTGCCGGCTGCGGCATGGCTGTGATGGCGCTCACCTTGTCTGCATCCGGACGGACCCCTGACCGGGAGATATGGTCCCCCAGGAACTTCAACTCGGTCTGGCCAAAGAAACACTTGGCTCGGTTGAGGCGCAGGCCGTTTTCCCGTATGTGGGCAAAAACGCATTGGAGACGATATATGTGCTCCTGTGGTGTGGTGGACCAGATGATGACATCGTCCACATATACGCGCACCCCTTCGATGCCTTCCATCATCTGCTCCATGATCCTATGAAAGATCTCGGATGCCGAGATGATGCCAAATGGCATCCGGTTGTAGCAGAACCTGCCGAAAGGGGTGTTGAAGGTGCATAGCTTTCGGCTGGAGGGATCGAGTTGGATCTGCCAAAACCCCTTAGAAGCATCCAGTTTCGTAAATATTTTCGCCTGGGCTATTTCACTGGTGATCTCCTCTCGTTTGGGTATGGGGTAATGTTCCCTCATGATATTATTATTGAGGTCTTTGGGGTCAATACAGATGCGGAGCTCGCCAGAGGGCTTCTTGACACACACCATGGAGCTGACCTACGGCGTGGGCTCCGTGACCCTGGATAGGACCCCTTGGTCCTGGAGATCCTGCAGCTGCTGCTTGAGGCGGTCTTTAAATGGCGCAGGAACCCTGCGAGGTGCGTGAATGACCGGGATGGTGTCTGGTTTGTGGCGAATTCTCTTTTCTTTTATTCCCTTTTCTTCTCATGTACTTAATGATCTGTTGAGCTGCTCGCAGAAAAATACTTTTCACTGAACCTCGGTACACGTGACAATAAACAAATCCAATCCAATCCAGTTAGGTAGGTGTATGGCAGTGTTCCCATGCCCTCTAATGCCTCCTGGTTGTGGGCGAGGAGCGATTGGAGCTGTGCGTAGAACTCTGCATCCGGGAAGTCAGATGTGCCGTCTGGAGAGAGAGAGTGGACTCGTTGCACGAGGTGGAGAGCCTTGCATGCCTGTGCGCCCAGCTGCAAATCCTTCGATGAGCTGACTATCTCGAACGAGAGTGTGGCCGTGTGTGTGTTGTGTGTCACCTGGAGCTGGCAGGATCCCATAGCTGGGATAACGTTCCCATAGTAGTCGACCATCCTGCACCGGAACGGCCGGATTGGTGGTCTGACCTTCATGGCGTAGAAGGCTGACCATGCTATGAGGTTGGCGGAGGCGCCAGTGTCCAGGCAGAAAGTGATCGGCGATCGCTTGACCGTCAGGGTGGCACACCATTCATCACCCGGATTGATTGTGTTGACCCGGTTCCCATCAATGACCGCAACCCGGAAGGCGTCTTGGTCATCTGAGTCATCGGTTTGGATGCCGTAATGTGGAGGCTGAATGGTCCCCACGTTCCTGCGAGGTTGTCGGAGATGCGGAAGATCAACAGGTTGAGCCGCTCGACAGTAGGCAGCGTAGTGGCCCACCTTGCCACAGCGCAGGCATTGTCGGGTTTTTGCGGGACATTGCCCTTTTAAATGTGCAGCTCCACAGTTGCCGCACGTCGTGACGTCATGGCGTTCGTTGCGCCACTGCGCATGCGCAGTTCGGTCTTGTGTCGGGCGCGCCTGCGCATCATGTCGCTCAGTGTTGCCGTAGGTTTTGGCGCGCACAAGCACGGGAGGCTTCGAAAAGCGCGCGAAACGGCCGCCCTCGTCCGGGCCGCGGGCCGGGAGAAACTCGATCGCCTGGACCCGTTCGGCCTCATGGGGCACCCGGCTCGCCGATCCGGTCGCATAGGACACCCTCCGCACCGATTCAGTCGCCTGAAATTGGGCATAGCGGCTAGTCGCGTTCTCGTGCAGGACACAAGCTTCAACTGCAGATGCTAAGGTCAGGCCTTATATTTTTAGAAGCTGCTGGCGTAGGCTGCCGGAGGCAACCCCAAAAACGATCTGGTCCCGGATCATAGACTCTGAGGTGGTGTCGTAACCGCAGGACTGCGCGAGTATGCGGAGATGCATCAGGAAGGACTGAAAGAGCTCATCCTTACCTTGCAGACGCTGCTGGAAGACATACCTCTCAAAGCTCTCGTTGATCTCAACGTTGAAGTATTGGTCGAGCTTGAGGAGGACTGTGTCATATTTAGATTTGTCCTCGCCTTCCGCGAACACCAGGGAGTTGTATACATGGATGGCGTGCTGACCTGTGGTGGTGAGGAGGATGGCGATCTTCCTTTTGTCCGAGGCGCCCTGTTTTTCGTTGGCTTCCATAAAGAGTTTGAAGCATTGCTTGAACAGCGTCCAATTTATGCCAAGGTGCCCAGCGACTTGCAATGGCTGCGGTGTGTTGACGGTGTCCATGGCGCAGGATGGCAGATTTGTGGGTAGGTTTTGATTCACTTCTGGTACCATGATGTGTTGGGTGCTCTGAGATACAGACGACCCAACACTGTTGCGATTTGTACAACGCAGTTTTATTCCTTTAAACTATTTATATAACAAATTTGGTACTCAGCACATGGTGGCTGTGTGACTGTCTGGCTTTGAGGTCTTTGCCATGTGCCGTCTCCTGATGGACTGCCCAGGAAGTGTCGTGTTTCTTGTTTTGTACTGTGTATGCTCTTGTCTGTGATTGGCTGTCGTGTTATGTGTGCTAATTGGTCCGTTGCTCTGTCAATCATTAGTATGTGTGTATGTGCTGTGATGTTCACTTGAATATCATGACAAGGACAAAAGGAATTTCTTAGTAATGCATTAACTCATTCATTGACAATATCACACAAAGGAACTTGATCCTCCGAGTTTAAGAGTCTATAGAAAGAGCAGGGCAGAATTCTGTATTTACAATGTAACTAAAACAAACCAAACACTCTAAGAATAAATCAAATACAAATGGAAATAAGAATTGTAAAGCAAATAAGAATGGTTGGAATAAATGCCAATAATATCAGTCCGAATGACCTTAAGCATGTCGCAACAAGTCACCATATATAGACTTTTCAAAGGTTGATTGGAATGAGGATAATGTTCCTCGTAACTCCCTTGTATTTTGTTTACAAGGAGACTTGAAATTCTAATCTGGTATTAGAGGTAGAGTCTGCAACACCAGGCCTGCCTCCAATGGCATTATTGATCATCAATCAAGTTATCATCCTTGGCTCAATGGCAAATACTCTTGGCTCAGAGTTAGAAGGTTGCAGATCCAAATCCCACATCAGAGACCTGGCTCAGAATTGTCCGGTCATCAGGATTCACTTTTCCCACTGACAGCACACCCTTCAGGTGCCATCATGAGTGGCATGGACAGTGGCATGACTCTCCTACCTTTCCTAGGGTAGGAGAGTCAAGTACTATGGGACATAGGTTTAAAGTGCGTGGGGAAAGGTTTAGAACAGATGTGCGAGGCACGTTTTTTACACAGAGGATGGTAAATATTTTATTTTATTTTATTTGATTTCTTATCTCATGTACCGAAGTACAGTGAAAAGTATTTTTCTGCGGCTAAGGGAATGTACACAGTACGTACATAGTAGACAAAAAATGAATAATCGGCAGAGTACATTGACAAATGGTACATTGACAAACAGTGATTGGTTACAGTGCGGAACAAGGGGCCAAACAAAGCAAATACATGAGCAAGAGCAGCATAGGGCGTCGTGAATAGTGTTCTTACAGGGAACGCGCAGGGCATATGTGGAACGCGCTACCTTGGGAGGTGGTGGGAGCAGGTACGATAGCGGCATTTAAGGGGCATCTAGACAATATATGAAAAGAGTGGGAATGGAAGGATATGGACTCCGTAAGTGCATACGGTTTTAGTTTAGGCAGGTACCATTGTCGGCGCAGGCTTGGAGGGCCGAAGGGCCTGTTCCTGTGCTGTATTTGTTCTTTGTTCTTCTTTGTGCTTTGTTCGGCAACTGATTCCACAGTGGCCTAGGTGGTTTCAATGGGAAATCCTATTGACAAACGGCGGGAAGGTAGAATTCGGCTGCCAGCGAACAGCGCTGCACCAAGATACATGCAGCTGGGGGATCGGAGAATCCCGCTCTTGAGCAAAGGCTTCAATACTGTGGGAATGTTGTCAGGAGTGCCGATTCTTTTGGATGAGACAGTAAACCAAGACCATATTTGTCTCCTCGGTTGAATGTAAAAGATCCCACCACACGTTTTAAAGAGGAGGAAGAGAGTCGCTTGTCTTGTACAATATTTATGCCCCAGACAACACTCCAGAAGCCAGGCCACTTTATCATTATCCCACCGCATTTGTGGGTCCTTTCGATTCACAAATGGGTGCTGTGTTTCCTCCATTGCAACAGTAATACAGTGACTTTAGTTCAAAAAGTAACTTCAATGGCTGCAAAACACTTTGTAAAATCTTGAGATTGTGAAAGGTGTAATATATATGCAAAATCTTTCTTCCTCAGCAAATCATTAAGAGAGGTTGCGCAATGAGTTAAGTTTTCCTTGAAATGCAGGGCTTATTTTGGAATCAAAAGCTCTTTATTGAACAAACACAAGCTAACTATTTACTTCCCTGACAAAGCACACCACATGAGATTATCTAAGCATTTTCTGCCTCTCGTGCCAAGGACGTCAGTGCGTCCATCATTTATTCATTTATTCAGTTTCTAAATCACAAATAGAAGCCATCACTTATTCCCCGAGCCTTATAATTTTAACAGGGGGCTTTCACTAATGCTAGGCATGCTGGGAGAGTTTCACCTGATTTAGCCACAAGAAAAATGGAAAGATTTAATGGTAAAGTTCATCCACAGGCAGGAGGTTGTGATCTGCAGAATGAATCTCAAGCCTCAGACAAGGCCCAAGGCTGACATTTTGTGTCTCGATTCAATTAAACCTCCATTTTTCAGCACTGCGGTGTCGTGTTGGGTGTTCCGATGCACAAATGATCCAACATGGCTGGAGATGGTACAACTCTGTTTTATTGTCTTAAACAATGACAACTACTAACTGCTGGCTTAGGTTCATGCTGCACCAGCTAACCTGTGGACACAGCCCTATCACTATCTTAGTGAGGCACTCAGCACATGGTCTATGTCTGAGTGGCACGCTGTGAGCTCTGTGCTCTGAGCTACCTCCTGGTAGAATGAGCGGGAACTGTGGTGTTCCCTGTTTTATAGTGCGTGTGCTTTCATTGGTGATTGGCTATGATGTGTGTGTGTTGGTTGGTCCAACTACCTGTCCATCAGTGTGTGTGTGTGATTGCACCATGATATGTTAATATGGATATCATGACATGCGGAAAGACTCAAAGTAAGATGAGCAGAAGAGAAGTTGGCCCATCAAATGCCAAAGGGATAATTTTCCATATATGTAACTATCATCCAATCAAATTTGCAAAAATGTTTATTTCCTAGTCTAATCCCAGCCTGTTTGTGCCTGAATCTTTTAGTAGTATTTTTTCGAATAAATAACAACCCTTTAAAAGATTTTATAGATTCCGTGTCAACAAAGTATGTGAAAAAGCACTACCCACAACCACCACCCTTAACATGAAGAAATATTTTCTTATTTCCCTTTCAATTCTATTACATATCATTTTAAATTGGTGTCTTCTGGCGACGAGTCAGCAGCAAGAACAATCCACCACAATTTACTTTTCATAACCCATTACAATCTTGAATCCTTTGATCAGGTCATCCCTCGATTCAGTTATGTAGTAGTTAAGTATGGGGTCATTAAACATCCAATAATCAGTATGCTACCAGTAAAATCTTATCCGATAATTTCAGAGTTCCGGCTTCACTCTTCATGGGCGGGATTCTCCGTTTCTGAGACTAAGTGTTGACGCCAATGCAGAATTTGTGGGCTTTCACAACACCAAAACTGGCACCGCACCTGGACTGATTCCGTTACTGTTAAAAGGCTAGCACCGACGCCGCGTGTAACACAATCGATTCCAATGAAAACCGGTGCAGGAATCGCCTGGTCCGTGATTGACACTTGGGAGGCTGACAAGCTGCAGCCACACATATCCATTTTCTTTCATAAATTTAGAGTACCCAATTCATTTTTTCCAATTAAGGGGCAATTTAGCGTGGCCAATCCACCTACCCCGCACATCTTTGGGTTGTGGGGGCGAAACCCTTGCAAACACAGGGAGAATGTGCAAACTCCACATGGACAATGACCCAGATCCGGGATCGAACCTGGGACCTCGGCGCCGCGAGGCAGCAAGGCTAACCACTGTGCCACCGTGCTGCTCCACCACACATATACATTACAATCCACACACACACTCATCCCTGCCAACAAGATGGCGCTGGTTGTGATGGAGCGTGTCCATACGGCTGGGTCTAGAGGGCACCCAGGTGGGTGGCCTGTTTTGTGTTCGGTGACTTTGTCTTGACAATGATTCATACAGAACTGCTGGTGACTTAACAAGAATGATGATTTATTGATTAATACGTGGAAAGGTAACAAACAAATACTGTACAGACTAAGTCACTATCTGAGTTTCGTGAACTCTCCTGGAACTACCCTGTGTGCGACTGTCCTGTTGTACGCCTTACTACCAACTGCAAGATGTCGGATGTCACATGACCCATTTCTGAGGCCACCAGCTGGTTGGAGGTCACATTGCTTTTTCCATGTCTTTATGCAATGCTTTTTGCTGCTGCGTTGTTGTGAATTCTCTCGCCTGTCGGCCACATTGTCAATGTCTTCTTGCTTGGTGTCATCTGTGGGACTCACGGTATCTCCCACTCTCCGGCCGGGATTCTCCGCTATCCGGCGGGGCAGCCTAACCGGCGCCTTCAGGGGCTAGGCCGGCGGCAGCAGGGTTGGCACCGTGCCAACCGGTGCCATAGGGCCTCAGCCAACTGGCGCGAGTTGGCGCATGTGCGGAAGCGCCAGCGTGTTCTGGCATGTACCCATGCACTTGCGCAGGGGGGTTCTTCTCCGCGCCGGCCATGACGGACCGTTACAGCGGCCGGCACATAGGGAAAAAGTGCCCCCACGGCACAGGCCCGCCCACAGATCGGTGGGCCCCAATCGCGGGGTAGGCCATCGCGGGGGGCCCCCAGGGGGCCAGATCCCCTCGCGCTCGTCTGTGGACTCTGCAGGCCGCCCGCAGAGCCAGGTCCCGCCGGTAAGGACATTGTTTGGTTTACGCCGGCGTGATTGGCCGAAAACAGGCGACCACTCCGCCCATCGCGGACCGGAGAATTGCCTGGGCGGCCACAGCCAATGGCCCCCGACGCGACGCGACATGATTCCTGCCCCCGACGAAAAACCGGCGCCGGAGAATCCGGCAGCTGGCATTGGGGCGGGATTCATGCCGCCCCCCCCCCTACGATTCTCCGGCCCGGCGGGGGGCGGAGAATCCCACCCTCCTTCTCTTCCTCTTTTTTGTTTTGAGAATGATTTTGTGACTGGTCTTGTGACTGCTCCCCTTTTTCCCAATGGGTTTGATAACCCCCATGTTGCCACTGGCCTGCGCCATGCCATGGGAGCAGTAGTGTGTGGATCATCTGCTGAGATGTCTCATGATGGTGTGCTTCCGAGGGACTGTGCGGTCATGGTCAAGTCTCTACATTCAATGGGTGGCTGCAGAGCTTCACACTCAGGTGTCTGGGTTGGATCCACATCCCCAATATTGGGTGCTGTCCCTACATCGTCTGTTTGAACCCCAAGTGATGGTTCGTCGTCACTCGAAATTACAATACATACGTTTTCTGATCCTGAAGAACCAAGTGATGGCTCTTCCTCGTCTTGCAATATTATGTATTATCATCCGTCGTCGTAGAACTACATACCGAAATAGCCATCTGCTCCTCTAACTCATCTTTCAGTGAAGTGGCCGCGAACTTTGGGGAGTTCACTACTGGAATCGTTTCATAGGCCTGAGATGATTCACCATGTGCCTCTGGAGCCAGCTTCTCCAGAATTGGTATTATATCTTCCATTATTAGCCTGTTCGCAGTTGAGCCTTTTTCCCCCCAAGTGTCTGCTACTGCAATCTCACTTTCCACTTCTGGGTGCGTCATCTCAGAGCTTTCACCCTTCTCAGTCTCCTGCGCAGATTGGGCGTCCCTTGTGACCACCTCGTCATTCCCGCCAAACCACCGGAGTAGTGCTTCATAGGCTTCCTCATCTAGCTTCCCATCATTCCCGCGAAACAACCTGATTGGCATTTCATATCTGTTTTCATCTGGCTCACCCTCCGAGTCTTTACGTTCTTCATCGGATTCATAATATCATCGTAGTGCTCATCATCGGAGTCCGTGTCACCTGCAACATTGCACATGGAATTATGTGTTCGTGCATTTCATTTTTCATTTCATTTTATTTTCATTTCATTCAGGAGGCGACCAATTTCAAAGTCAGCAGTGAGTTTTGCTGCAGAACTTTTATTTAACACTCTAGCTGTGGAACTTCAGGAGGACTGAAGAAATTGAAGAATGAGTCATTTGGTGCAGTTTTCGTAACTGCTTTGCGAGTACTCCGATCCTTATGCTTTGGCTTCGTTTTAATAGTTTTCAATGTGACATTTTTTTCTTTCTTCCAGTCGATCTGGCGCCGTGTGCATCCCATGATTTATAATTCGTCAAAGAATGAAAATTCAAGCTTGTCAGGCCTCAATTCCACCTGGTACACTTTCGTGACTACCTCATTTGTGAAATACTCATCTGGCTCAAACTTAAACTCCAGAGTGAAGCTCATTGGCGGTTCACGCTCTGAACCTTTATCACCCACATCTTGTAGATGCTTTAAGATAGGCTCATCATGCTCCTATATCATGCCACTGATATACACCTGCTTAAAGATTGTTAACCAGGAATCTGGAATTTCCTTTGGCTCTTCCATCTCTTTATCTAATTTGTCATCCTCTGCCTGGACTTTCACTTGTTTCTCATTGAAAGACAGCACCAGCATATCTCGTTGAGATTTGTAGAGTTTGGCTGGCCACTCGCTGTCTGGAATGTACAACTGCTCAACTAAAGTCAGGGCCTCACACGCATCCGCTCGTATGATGGACTCGCTTTTCATGTCCACAATAAAAAATGGTAACATGTACGTTGTGTCGTTCACACTTAATTCAAGCTCACATTCACCCTGCATCTCAATCTCCTTCCTACCGTAGTGTATCGGCAGTCTTGGTTAATCGACAACTTTCAGCTTAACGTTTGCCCGTGCAAATCGGACAGACTGAGGAGGTTGGCCCTCATTCTGATGTCAAGGTCGCATTTTACCACTGTTTCATTCATCCACACTAATGTCTTCCATATGGTTTCGATGGCATCAGGTTGTCATTACCATCGTCACGACGTTCGGAAAGACTTCTTCATTTTTATTGGCCGGTCTCTTCTTGTCTTTGGTTGAAATGAGATCAATGAAGAACTGTTTGTCCCGAGGCATCTCATCAACCGCAATAACTGATCTGATTTGGTCCACTGTAGCACGCAAAAACATTGTTTTGCAAAATGATTTGTACGACCACATTGAAATATACTTTTCCATATGCTGGATATTGCCGTGGGCCAAATTTCTGGCATAAGATGGCTGCTCCTGTCGGCTGCTTAAAATGGCCGCCCGCACTGAGACCACATTTTGTATTGAACTGCGTCACAGTGTTGATGGCGCTGGCATCTTCTTCCAAAATGTTTCAAAGTGAGTGTACTGATTTGCTGTGCAGCCAACTCACTCATATGGCAAATCCCAATTGCATTTTCCAATTTCAGGTCTTCCTCCCGTAACAATCTCTCACGGAGCTTGTGGTAAACCACTGTTGTACTTATATTAGAGGATGTACGGTAGAACCTGCACTACAGGTTCGCCTGTGGCCCCTGCCTGCTGGCTCCACCCAGGAGGTGGGATATAAATATGCGTGTCCTCCAGCTCGCAGCCATTTCGCCAGCTGCTGTGGGAGGCCACACATCTGATAGCAATAAAGCCTCAGTTTGGATTCAACTTTCGTCTTTAGTCAAATTGATCATGCCTCAATTTATTGGTATCAGTTTCGAAGGATGGACCTCCGTATTAAACCAGATCGCCTGCAGCTGGATCCGCACTCAAGCGACAGCAGAAAGGACTTCCAGCACTGGCTAGCTTGCTTTGAAGCGTATATCAACGCGGCACTGACCCCTGTTCCGGAGGCTCAGAAGATCCAGATCTTATATTCCAGGCTGAGCTCCAAAGTCTTCCCGCTGATCCAGGATGCGCCAAACTACGCCGAAGCCATGACTCGACTCAAGGACAATTACGAGCAAAAGACAAACACGCTCTTCGCCAGGCACACGCTCGCAACTCGTTCTCAACTACCGGGTGAGTCCATAGAAGACTTCTGGAGGGCCCTAATCCCACTAGTCTGGGACTGTGACTGCCAGGCCGTTACAGCTAAGGAACACTCAGAACTCCTTATGAGGGACGCCTTTGTGACTGGAATTGGTCAGCTATCATACGTCAGCGGCTCCTAGAAGGGGCCACGCGCGGCCTCGCAGAGATTAAAACGCTAGCGCTCTCCATGACGGTCGCCCTGCGCAACGTCCAGTCCTACACCCCCAACCGCGCGGCCCACCCCTCCTATGCTTCATGGACCTCACAGGCAGCCACCCCAGCGGGTGCACTGCCCACCCAATACGCCTGCGCTATACGCCACCCAGCAAACCCCGGGGGGCACCAATGCTATTTTTGCGGCCAGCAAAAGCACCCCCGCCAATGCTGCCTGGCCCGCGCTCCCCTTTGTAAAGCCTGCGGGAAGAAGGGCCACTTCGCCGCGGTGTGCCAGGCCCGCTCAGTGGCCGCGATCGCCCCCACCCCCCCAGTCACGGACAATGGGTGCCGCCAAATACCTCCTCCCCCCCAGACCATGTACGATCAGTGGGCACCGCCATCTTCCCCTCAGCGCAACACTTGCGTTCAATGGGCGCCGCCATTTTATAACCCCCAAGATCTCCGGGCGCCACCAGCGTTCCAAGATCTGAACTCAACGGCCGTCCCATTACCCATTACGACTAACCAAGGCTCGCCTCCATGTCACTCGACCAGTCTCGCCCGCATAACCTGACCAACGCATCCACCAGCGTGAAAGTCGACGGCCATGTGAACTCCTGCCTGCTGGACTCCGGGAGCACCGAGAGCTTTATACACCCGGATGCGGTAAGGCGCCGCTCCCTCACGATACACCCCGCCAATCAAAAGATCTCCCTGGCCTCCGGATCCCTTTGCGTAGCAATCCGGGGGTACTGTACGGTCACGCTCACGGTCCAGGGTGTAGAATTCCACGGCTTCCGCCTCTATGTTCTCCTTAACCTCTGCGCTGCACTTATCCTCGGCCTGGATTTCCAGAGCAAACTCCAGAGCCTAACCCTTAAATTCGGCGGACCCTTACCACCCCTTAATGTGTGCGGTCTCGCGACCCTAAAGGTCGACCCACCTTCCCTCTTTGCTAATCTAACTCCAGATTGCAAACCCGTTGCCACCAGGAGCAGACGGTACAGCACCCAGGATAAGACCTTCATCAGGTCCAAAGTCCAGCGGTTGCTTCGGGAAGGCATCATCGAGGCCAGCAGCCCCTGGGGAGCTCAAGTGGTAGTGGTTAAATCTGGGGAGAAACACCGAATGGTCGTGGACTACAGCCAGACCATTAACAGGTACACGCAGCTCGACGCATACCCCCTCCCACGCATATCGGACATGGTTAACCAGATTGCACAGTACCGGGTCTTCTCAACGGTGGACCTGAAATCCGCCTACCACCAGCTCCCCATCCGTAAATCGGACCGTCCATACACCGCCTTCGAGGCAGACGGCCATCTATATCACTCCCTTAGGGTCTCCTTCGGCGTCACTAACGGGGTCTCGGTCTTCCAAAGGGAGATGGACCGAATGGTCGACCGGTACGGTTTGCAGGCCACGTTTCCGTACCGAGACAATGTCACCATCTGCGGCCATGATCAGCAGAACCACGACGCCAACCATGCTAAATTTCTCCACACCGCTACTCTCCTAAACCTCACTTACAACAAGGAGAGGTGTGTGTTCAGCACGAACTGCTTAGCCATCCTCGGTTATGTGATCCAGAACGGAGTTCTGGGGCCCGATCCCGACCGCATGCGCCACCTCATGGAGCTCCCCCCCTTCTCCACTGCCCCAAGGCCCTCAAATGCTGCCTGGGGTTCTTTTCATATTACGCGCAGTGGGTCCCAAACTATGTGGACAAGGCCCGCCCACTCATACAGTCCACCCAGTTTCCCCTGATGGCCGAGGCCCAACAGGCCTTCGCCCGGATCAGAGCTGATATTGCCAAGGCCACAATGCACGCTGTAGGTGAAGCGCTGCCCTAGCAAGTAGAAAGCAACGCATCAGACGTCACCCTTGCCGCCACCCTCAATCAGTCAGGCAGGCCCGTGGCATTCTTTTCCCACACCGTTCATGCCTCTGAAATTCGGCACTCATCCGTCGAAAAAGAGGCCCAAGCTATCGTTGAAGCTGTGCGGCATTGGAGGCATTACCTGGCCGGCCGGCAGGAGATTCATTCTTCTCACTGACCAATGGTCGGTAGCCTTCATGTTCAAGATCACACAGCGGGGCAAGATCAAGAACGATAAAATCTTGCGGTGGAGAATCGAGCTCTCCACCTATAATTATGAGATTAGGTATCACCCTGGCAAACTCAACGAGCCCCCAGACGCCCTATCCCGAGGTACATGTGCCAGCGCACAGGTAGACCGACTCCGGACCCTGCACGACAGCCTTTGTCACCCAGGGGTTACACGGTTGTACCACTTCATTAAGGCACAAAATTTGCCCTACTCCATCGAGGAAGTAAGGACAATCACCAAGGACTGCCAGGTCTGTGTGGAGTGCAAGCCGCACTTCTACCGGCCGGACCGCGCACACCTGGTGAAGGCCTCCCACCCCTTTGAACGCCTCAGCATGGACTTCAAAGGCCCCCTCTCCTCCTCCGATCGTCACACATATTTCCTCAGTATGATCGACGAATACTCCCGGTTCCCCTTCGCCATCCCTTGCCCCGACATGACGTCAGCCACCGTCATTAAAGCCCTCAATTCGATCTTCACTCTGTTCGGTTTCCCCGCTTACATCCACAGTGACAGGGGATCCTCATTCATGAGTGATGAGCTGCGTCAGTTCCTGCTCAGTAGGAGTATCGCCTCCAGCAGAACGACGAGCTACAACCCCCGGGAAACGGACAGGTAGAAAGGGAGAACGGGACGGTATGGAGGGTCGTCCAGCTGGCCCTATGGTCCAGAAATCTCCTGGCCTCCCGCTGGCAAGAGGTCCTCCCTGATGCACTACATTCCATTCGCTCGTCACTCTGCACCGCCACTAACAATACACCGCATGAACATCTTTTTGCCTTCCCCAGGATGTCCACATCCGAGGTGTCGTTCCCGACTTGGCTCACAGCTCCGGGAACCGTGCTTCTCTCTAAACATCTGCGACTCCACACGGCGGACCCGTTGCTGGAGAGGGTACACTTGCTCCACGCAAACCCCCAGTATGCCTACGTGGTGTTCCCCGACGGCCACCAGGATACTGTCTCCCTCAGGGGCCTGGCATCAGCAGGTTCAACCCCCACACCACCCCCTTCACCCCCGGCGTCACCCTCCCCTCCCCCGTCACTCACCCCCCACCCCCAGGACCGTCCGTCCTCCCCCTGCCCACGCCCGTCGATGAAGAGGATTTTGGCACGCTCCCGGAGTCACCTTCGACCAGGTCAGCACCAACATCGCCGTCACCACTTCGTCGCTCTCAAAGGACCATCAAGGCTGACCTGTCCACCGGACACCAAGAGACATTTGTTTTCATTGGCTGGTTTGGCCATGGCAGTGACAAATCTCGAAAGATGTCCAAATCACATTCCATGCTGATGCAAATGCACATCGCATGACATGATTGTTACTCCACTTCCCTCCTCCCCCCTCCCCCACCAGTGACTTGGCCCCCCCGCACCCCCCCCCCCCCACCCGACACTGCCCCCTGGCATTTCCCACTGCCTGGACAGTCTGGGGCAGTGTCTAGGGCAGTGCCAGTGGGGAGTACTAGGGAAGTGCCGGGGGGGGGAGTTGCATGGAATGGTGGTGAATTAGGGTGGCAGGCAATCCTGGTCAACTATTGTGCATTGGGGTGGCCTTTAAAGATAGTGCCCTGATCTTCAAAAAACAAAGTTGCTGGTGGGGCAGGCTCTTCCACCTGTGTAAGATTGTGGGACCCACCTCTTGACGTTTCTGAGCCTAAGTCCTGAACGATACGACAGAAAATGCTGCCATTGGTGCCGGCACCATTAACGCCACTTTTCCCACCTGCCACTGGCCTTTGTCGAATCTAGAGAAAGTTTCACCCAGTGTCCTTCATGGTCCGATCTTCGACTACCCTCCACAGCCAATTGGTTTCTGAGGTCACTGTTTTGAATGCAGACACCGCAGCTAATTTGGGCATAACTTCTCTTCAACAGCAGTGAGGTAAATGACCAACTGATCCATTTTTGATCATGTTTGTTGAGAGATAAATATTCCCCAGGGCACCAGGAGAAATCCCTGTTCTTCTTTGAAGAAAGACTCTCTTACAGGCAACCGAACAAGCAGACTGGAGTTCAGTTCATTATTACACCCAGCAGTTGGTACCTATGTTTGTGCATTACTCCCTCAGCATGATGCCAAAGTTGCTGATCGGATTACATGCTCAACACTTTGAGTCTGCGGCAAAACTTTGACGAAAGGATCTAAACTAGCACCTCTGTAAATCTGGGCTGGATTCTCTGCCGCAACAGGCACAGGAAGCAGCACTTGTCAATTCCTGGGAAAGGAGAACCAGTCAGCTGGGTTTAAACCCACCATTCACTCATTTCTCTGTGAAATTGCTTTTCCGAAGCTGTGATTGATGGCTTTCACACACAACCAGTTGTCTGCATTGGTGTATTCCTCTGCTTTCATGCTTGAGTGGCTTTGTTATAGTCAATTGTGAAACTAACAGAAAGCACTTCACTCCCTTTGATGTGGACCAGGAGTTGTCAATCATAGCTTGATGTTTATAAGCATTGCCCTTAGTTTCACAGCTGGCTACATCAAAGCCAGACACAATAGACTGCTGGGTGTGTGTGGAAGCTGACCTTGCCTGTTTAAATCCAAGCTTGGCCTCACTTAATCACTGCTTCTTGATTTACTCACTTATCTCCCCCTCCTCCCCTTATGTTTCAGACTGTGGCTGCCCTCTTGTTCCCCTAGTGGTATCCAATATTATAGGCCAGGGTTCCTTTCCCACTTCTCTGGTTGTATCCTGTACTATAGGTGCAGCCTTTTCTCCTTCTCCTGACTTTCTCAGGAATACAAAAATACATTTTGCCTTTGCTAAGTTCTGTTTACTGAGCCTTAAATTTTCAGCATCTAAATATATAAATCTATTTAAAGCAAGTTATATATTCCACCCCAGGTATGTTCCAACCTTGGCTTTGTCCTGGCAACCTTCAGAAAGTTGAATATATCCTTAAACAACCAAACTTTCTCATAAAATATTTTAATTGAACCAGGAAATTGCAATTAGCTTGCTGAATCTGCCTGTCCTAATTACGTGGAAACTACAATGCAGAAGGAGGCCATTCGGCCCATCATGTCTGCAATAATAGTAATAATAATGATAATCTTTTATTGTCACAAGTATGAAGTTACTGCGAAAAGCCCCTTGTCGCCACATTCTGGTGCCTGTTCGGGTAAACTGGTACGGGAATTGAACCCGTGCTGCTGGCCTTGTTCTGCATTACAAACCAGATGTCTAGCCCACTGAGCTAAACCTACACTGACCCTTCGAAAGACCACCCTAGCTCAGCCCAATTCCCCCTCCCTATTCCTGTAACCCTACCCAACCTTTGGACACTAAGGGGCAATTTTGCATGACCATTCCACCGAACCTGCTCATTTTTGAACTGTGGGAGGTAACTGGAGCATCCGGCGGACACCCGCACAGACACAGGGAGAATGTACAAACTCCACGCGGCCACCCGAGATTGGAATCGAACCCAGGTCCCTGGCGCTGTGAGGCAGCGGTGTTAACCACTGTGTCACCGTGCCGTGAGTTCTCTATTATTGTCTATTAGATGATATTCCACAACTGTAAACCT
Source organism: Scyliorhinus torazame (assembly GCF_047496885.1). Classification (NCBI taxonomy): domain Eukaryota; kingdom Metazoa; phylum Chordata; class Chondrichthyes; order Carcharhiniformes; family Scyliorhinidae; genus Scyliorhinus; species Scyliorhinus torazame. The sequence continues at coordinate 160,189,603 of NC_092707.1, forward strand.
ATTACTACTGACATTTCTGTACTTGATCAGGGTTGCCAACTCAGGTTGGTTGTATCCCTCGGGGTGCAAATATCTTCCTGCCACCAACTATTCCACCCCTGCCATTGGTCGTCTGACATGCAGACCTCCATAGTTCCCCGCCTTCCCATGGACAATCAGGACATGAACAGACTTTTCAAGATCCAATTGCATAGTTCTTGACTGTCAATCAACCAGCCTTTTATTTCCGCTCCCGGTATATTTTATGATGAGAACATGAATGTGTTCAAAAAAGAGTGTTTAATTCTGATTTGATTTTTTTTGTCTGGGTATTTTCTTGTAGCAGTGCTTGGAGAACAACCCTGGTGTCTCCACGGTAATCCAGAGGGTTGGCAAGCACCTGTCACCGCTACTTAAAGGAACAACGTCTTCATGAAAAGTCCTTGAAAAGAATGTTTCAGTTGCGGCAGAAAATCCTTTGTTGCTGTAGGCAACAGTAAAATAAGAGGCATAGTAAATAATTCTGATGACCAAATGAAAATGCAAAGGGAGTTTTACTCTGATGGTGGAATAGGTAAAGAGAAATAGCAGACCTCAAGGTCAGCAAAGGTGAGATAAAATTATTTTTTTCCCCAATTAAGCATGGCCAATCCACCTACCCTGCACATCGTTTGGGTTGTGGAGGTGAGACCTGTGGTGATATGCCTGTTAGCAATATCATAGATGGATGGTGTGTGACCTGGTGGCAGTACAGTCACACTATGCCGTCTCATGTGACTAGGGACTCCCATATAAAGGGAGACACATTCGGCCATCCCCAGATGGTTGTAGGAGATGGCAGTAAGACATACAGGTGAACAGTCATGCTAGGTGTAGTTCCAGAGGAATACAAAGAAACTCCATGATAACGTGCTCTGTAACAGAGCACTATCTTACCATATTTGATTCAATAAAGATCCTGGTTTGGACAAGTCTACATGTTTCGTGGATTCCTTTGCAAGGTATAGAAGACCAAACACAACAAGACCCACACAGACACGGGGAGAATGTGCAAACTCCACACAGACAGTGACCTGGGGCAGCGATCATAAATGTGAGATAAAATTACATAATGTTTGAAGTTGGGTGGTACGGAAGAGCAGGGGAATATGGGGGTTCAGATTCATAGGGCATTAAAAGCAGCGCTTCAAGGGAAAGGGGCCATTAAGTAGCATTAATAAACTGTTGGGTTTTATGGAAAGAGGTATGTGGCACTAAGTCTGCAAGGACATGGCACATATTTGCATCGTCTTCTTCGTGACCTCTTCTACAGCACGTGTTGTCCGACAGCTCTGTGAAGGGCACACAAGTCCTATATACCCTTGGTCTCCTTCTGTGCCTTTGTGCACAGTTGGTGTGACCTCCAACCCTTAACCCTGCCCTACGACCTACTCGTCTTGTTCTGCCGGATCTTTCCTTGGTGCTGTCACACGTTGCTACTGGAGCCTATGCTCCTCCAGTGCTGTTATAAGTAGAATGGCCAGTTCCATTCTGATATAAATTGTATTCCTGCGAGAGATGAGAGAGTCAGGCTGGTGTCACAGCTGCTGAACATCAGTACCTCCCCTGACCTAATGGCCTTTTGGACCTGGAAGCAGCTAAAACCAGGCCTTAGCTGGTGGTGAGCGTTTACTCACAGCTGAGCTTAGACACACCTTTAGCCTCCCATCTGGCTCACCCCTCCCTTCGGCTCTCTAACAGTATGGGTCCAAACATAGGAGGGTTCTCTGCTCACTCATCCCTCATGGTCAGGGTCAACTGGATGACGATATCCACCTTGGGGGCTAATGGATCATGACTGGCAGGTGTTGGGGTCCAGTGCAGAAGTGAGCCCAGTGCTTCTTGATCTCGTACAACCTAGCGTTGAGCGCTGAACACTGAATATTCATCTCATGGCATGATTAAGGGTTAACTCTTGATAGCCAATTAGTTTGGCGAGCATGAGTCTCAGGAATGTTTAAGGGCACAAATGCTTTATGCTTCAGATATAGGCAAAGATAATAGGCACCCTTCTCACTCAGCTTGAATCATTACAATGTCACATTGCTGTCATAAGTCAACACTTAGGCCTCCTGGACAGTTTGTGCTCCAGCCCCCACCCCAGTTCCGTGAGGTGACTGATGCACTTTATGCCAGTGCTCTGGACTTTATACATTTCAGCCTGGCCCAAACCCGGCAGAGCGAGAGCTATGGGCTTTGGAGACATAGATGGTAGACTAACACAGCCCTAAAAGCACATTTAAAGAGCAGACTTCAGCATCACCCACAACTGCGACCCTCCCCCTTCCCTTCTCCAGTCCTGACCAGCGGGCTCGCTTGTGCTCAGTGGACACAATGGTGCTCACCTTTCTCCCTCTGTGGTCCGTAGAATCCAAAGAATCACAAGTGCTGAAGGAGGCTATTCGGCCCATTGAGTCTGCACAGACCCTCTGAAAGAGCCCCCTACCAAGGCCCACTCCCCCACACTATCCCTCCTAACTCTGTAAACCCAACCCAACCTAACCTGCACATCTTAGGACTGTAGGAAGAAAACCCACAGATACGGGGAGAATGTGCAAACTCCACCCATTCACCCAAGGCTGGAATCGAACTAGGATCCCTGGCCCTGTGAGGCAGCTGTGCTAACCACTATGCCACCATGCCACCCCACTGTCATGGCACCTGGCACCCATTTTTAAAAAGCAGTCGTAATCCACACCGGCTTGACGTCATGCCTGGTGGGTGGGGAGATAATAATCTTTATTTTTAATAATCATTATTAGTATCACAAATGGGTTACATGCTTGTTCATGTACACTGTGAGAGAATTCCGAATGTCCAATTCACCCAAGAAGAATGTCTTTTGGGACTTGAGGGCTGACGATGCAACGTTAACCATGCCATGTACATGGTAATAGATTCAAATTCTTCAAATTCATGGACTCCTGGGTGTGAACGTGATCACATCATCGGGGGAGGGCCCAGGAAGATTGCAACCAGAAATCCCACCAGTGCAAATCCCACTGTGGCCCCTTGCATGATTTAGCAGCCATGGTGGGATTTGTTCCTGCAGCTAACAGGCCTGCTAAATCCCACTCATTGTCTGGTTATTGCTGTTCTTGTGAGTTTACTGTGCACAATTGCTGCATGTTTCCTAGGTTATAAACCAGTGACTATTTTCAGACGTGTACCTTATTTGGCTTTAAAAGAAGCGTTTTGGGATGAGTTTCTGAAGGAGTGTTTTATGAATGCAAGGTCCTTCTCTGTAATTTTTTCCCCTTCTCGCTGGTCTCAATTCCCTCCCCACCTCCCAAAAGGTGCTAATTCTCCTGGACCTGATTCCATAGACACTCAGCACTTTCCCATTTACTCAGGCAAGTAACCATTTCTCATATGTACGTCAGAGTAATAGTAGACTGGGCTATTGCAGGCATTGCAGCTAAACTTGATCCTGTTGTTGTTGCCATCTGTCTAACAGGAACCACTGAATGTGAACAGGACTGAGGTCCAGCACTATTTTTCTGTGGCTCTCACGGCATAAAAGCAACAGGAAGTACCAATTTCATAAAAGGAATTACATCAATAAATATTAAATAACGATAACAAATATATTGATTTCTACTAGTAGATGTTTTATATCATAAAATAACCACAGTAGTTCCAAAGTACACTGAATTACAATAATTTACAGAATATCATAAATTAATTAAATATCGATTAGAATTATTTAATCATTGAAATGTTGATCAGCTTATCACTGCATATAACAGATCGTTAGTAATAAATTAATAGTTGTCTTCGACAGCATTGTACAATAATGGTTTGAATAATCATCTCACTTGGATACAGAGGCCAATTACCCAATTGGCACACTGTGTATACTGTACGATAACAGGACACAGAATGGTGACATTGATCCTGTAAATACACTGAGCCTTTGATTTCTGCAATACATTCTGGGGGAATAACCCTTTCAGTCACCCATTCTGAACATCAAAAAGATTTTATTCATCCTTTTAGTGCTGGGCATGATTATTACTCAGCAAGTACAGTTCAGTGCAGTACCCTCCTCCACCCTCCCCTCCCTTAGTGATGAAGACTGGAACGTGTGGAGAGAGGTCCACTGACCCCATAATGGTCAAGAGGATTAGTGAAGGAGAGGAGAAAATAAATGGCCAGAATTTTGATGGCCTTATTAAGACCTTGCATCTCATTCACCAAACCTACCATCTTCCCATCCCCATTACAGCATCCAACTGCTCTATAAATGAACTCAATGTCTTGCTTCCAGTGCAGTCACCACCTCAGGACATTACAACAGCTGAAAGTCATAGAATCCCAACAGTGCAGGAGGCCATTTAGCCCATTGTGGCTGTACCGAGACTCTGAAGGATCGCCATATCTAGGCCCACGGCCCACCCTATCCGCGTAACCCAGTAACATCATCTATCCTTTTGGACACAAAGGGAAAATTTAGCATGGTCAATCCACCTAACCTGTGCATCTTTGGATAAGTCATCACTTTACTTTAATCTCATTTCAGACAGAATCCCGCATCGAGCAGCACGGTAGCACAAGTGGTTAGCACTGTGGCTTCACAGCGCCAGGGTGCCAGGTTTGATTCCCCGCCGGGACACTGTCTGTGTGGAGTCTGCACGTTCTCCCCATGTCTGCGTGGGTTTCCTCCGGGTGCTCCAGTTTCCTCCCACAGTCCAAAGACGTGCAGGTTAGGTGGACTGATCACGCTAAATTGCCCTTAGTGTCCAAAAAGGTTAGGAGGGGTTATTGGGTTACGGGGATAGGGTGGAAGTTAGGGCTTAAGTGGGTCGGTGCAGACTCGGTGGGCCAAATGGCCTCCTTTTGCACTGTATGTTCTCTCTGGCAGCGTATAATTGTCTAGTTTAGAAGTCTCTTTTAATGGTTACAAGATCACCTTGGGGAAAAAAAAAGATGTAAACCAGGCCAAATTTACATCCTTGACTAGGTTCACCAGTTTGGAGAAGAGCTGCTCACATTTCTTTCCCTCCAAAATATTCCAGGTTATTATTTGTTTTTCATGGGGAGGGAGGAGTGTCTACATTGGGTTGTACAAGGTGCCAGTTGTGCGGGTCAGGCTGGATGGGCCTGATGGTCTTCTCTTGTCCATCACTATTTGTATGGGTACGGACATGTTAAATTTTCTAAATGTGACAGTTAAACACAGCAGGCATGTACCAATCTAAAAGGTATCACCTGTGTGAAGGTTAATACTTTTCTTTTCCAATTAAGGAGGCAATTTAGCATGGCCAATCCACCTACCCTACACATCTTTGGGTTGTGGGGGTGAGACCCACGCAGACACGGCTGAGATTGAATCTGGGTCCTCGGTGCTGTGAGGCAGCAGTGTTAACCACTGCGCCATCATGTTGCCCTCGTGAGTAGATTAATTCTAATTAAATGGTTGGACTGTATTGCTCTCAATATTGCCAATGCTTCCTCCCGTTTAGGTTAAATGCTGAAATCGGTCTTGCAGAAACAGACTGAAAATATGAGAATATTAAAGTCTATTGATGCAGAATGAAAAGCTCCAGTCTACATGGTCTCGAAATCTATCCAACAATATATGTGATAGATATCATTCTAACCACATCTTAGCTCTCTGAAAGCCAGAATACTGATAGTTCAGGAGACATGCAATAACAATAGAAATGGCCTTTTGTGATATCAGCAAGTGAACACATTGCTTTTATTAAAAGGCATTTAATTTCTATTATTATAGTGGAGGGGTTAATGTGTGTTAAAATATTGGACAGAGGAACATCAGGCAAACAAAATGAGCATTAATTTGCTCTCACCAATGATCATTATTAAGCTTCTATGATGACTAAAGAAAAATAATATTTGTTTTGACATTACACTGAATCAAAGGGCTTGGCAGACCAATTCCATGTATTTGTCCCTCAGTAGTTTTCTCTTCATTTTCTCCTGCACATTGTGCCTCATGCTGGTATACACCTCCATGGGCCTCAGTTCCCCTCTGGTTCCAAACCCTTGTGGTAGTGTGTGAACATGCATGACAAGCATTAGCAGGCTGACTGCAAATGGGCATCACTGCCATTTCTAATGTCACGTCGCCCAACACTCACCATACAACAGCCACATGGGTGTTCCTTCCAAGAGTGGGGCCTTCTAGGAGTGGGGTCAGCAACCAAGAACCTGTCACTGCGACTATTCCAGCTAGCACCACCTAAACTCAGCACAAATCAGGGTGGATGTGGCTCAGTTCCATATGGAGCAGCAGCAAGTTTTTGCATTAATGCACAGCTTCACTTTAACACCATTAACTCATTGGTCAATACTCATAAAAACAGAAATTGACCTGACCTCAGAATACAGACTACAAAAACAAGCAAAAACAATGTACGTTTCCGGCGTCATAGAAAACCAACAGTAAGAAATAGTCAAGAAATAGCCAAGTGATTAATTCACGGGTTATGGATCAGCACAACAGTGCTTTATAGCAAGAATTGAGGTAAGTGCAAGGCTGTTTAATAATCACAATGTCAGCTTCAGCACTTGCATGCTTTGAGTTCTGGTCCTTGATGGAGGATTCCATGACTGGTATCATTTTGTGTCCAGTTCACTGAAGCTGCCTGAAGATGACCAGTCGTCGCATTGTGGAGGTAGTTGAATGATAAAACCAGTATTGTCTCCCCTCTCTTACCATATAGATATGGCAAACTGTTATGAGTATGCCATTCAATCCCAAGCAATTTTTTGTTTTCAATATACTCAGCTTCGGGCAAAATCCAGAACAGCATTCAGGCTCAGCCTCCTTTCTTGACCTCCATGTGTGTCTCTCTCTCCATTCTTACTTCTGATACAGTCCAACAACAGAGAGGCACAAGTGCTCGATGCCAGCTAGTTAATACCTGTGGTGTGCCTCTGACCCTCCGCCTTCTCGTTCTCTCCTGGCACAACACGTGCCATCAGTGGAAGAAGAAACAGAAACCAAAGATGGCACCTTCTCTCAGGAAAAGAGTGAACTTAGCCTGGTCCGGTCATCTCTTTCTCTCTCGATATAGCTCATCCCGTATCAAAATAATTTGATTCTGCTTCTTTAAGATGTGCTTCCTCTGAACATTTGACGATGCAATTTGCCTGTAAAAAGATTTTAAAACACTTTTATTCTAATGTAAAAAACGATGTGCAGGACATTCTTCAGTTCATGCCCTCACTTCCCAAATAAATGCTCTTTACCCGAGACTGGCACAATCACCAGTAACTTTGCCAAATGGAGAAAAATTGGGGCTAGTTGAACTGGGATTGTTTCTCCTTACAATAGAGAAAGGTTAACATAAAATTTAAATAGTTGACCACAGCTATGAAAGAATAAATAAGGAGAAACCATTTCCATTGGTAGAAGTATCGGTAACCAGAAGGCACAGATTTAAGGTTTTTAGAAAACGAACCAGAGGGAATTTCTATATCTTGTTTTATACAAGTTATGATCTGGAAAGCGTTGTCCAAAAGTATAGTGCAAGCAGATTCAGAAATTGGATGTATACTTGAAAAGGAAAATAAGGACAGGGCTATGGGATTAGCACAGGGCTAAATCGCTGGCTTTGAAAGCAGACCAAGGCAGGCCAGCAGCACAGTTCAATTCTCATACCAGCCTCCCCGAACAGGCGCCAGATTGTGGCAACTAGGGGCTTTTCACAGTAACTTCATTTGAAGCCTACTTGTGACAATAAGCGATTTTCATTATATTGGATAGCTCTTTCAAAGATCCGGCACTGGATCGTGTTATTGAAATAGTATTCCAGAGCACTGGAGTTCAGATACCATCTTTGCATTTTAACATTAAATTCAGTTTTATTGAAGAATCTGGAAATAGCTGGTATCAGCAAAAGTGTAGGATTGTTGTAAAAAAATTCAACTTGTTCATTAACGTCCTTTAGGGAAGTAAGCCTGCTGTCCTTGCCAGCTTTGGCTCATATTTGACCCCTGTCGAACACCAAGAGCATTGGAGTAACCTAGCACTCCGTTATATCAAGATGTTACAAAGAAGTCAGACAGATCGACAACTTGGCCCACCAGTGTCTTATCAAGGGCACCCAGGCATGGGCAATGATTGCTAGTACCGCCCACGTCCCAGGATCGATTACCATGAAGGAACTGAACTCCCGTATTTCCTTTCATTGCGTAAAATTTACCTTAAAATCCAAAACAGGTGTTCATTTCTGGTTCTGTGGTGTTGCTTTCTCCTGGGGTTTATGGTTTGGTGCTGTGATGACTTTTGTCGCTGTGGACCTGCACTTTCAGCTTGCTGCTGGACACTGCTACCTCTCCTGAAAGATGAAGGCACAAACATTTCCATGAACATTCTTTGTTTCCTTAATATTAAACCCAAATATTAAAACTTGGCAAACCAATTCTTTACATGACTCACAGGGTGGGATCTCCTCCCCCCCAACCCACTGTGTTTTCTGGTGGTGGAGGTAGCTCTGCATTTTCGCTTAGCGCATCTGCCCCACCATCAATTAATCCCACTCCCACGATCTCTTCCTTTTAGGTAAAGATTTAAGTCCTTTGGAAAATCACTACTGAATCGGTTTCCTTTCTGTTTTTCATGAAGTGCAATGCAGATCGTAACAAACTGGCTGCAGAAAGAAAAACTCTTCTGATCTCCCCGCTTACTTTAAGATAATTATTTTAAATCTGTAATCTCTAGTTACTGACTCTTCTGCCATTGCAAAGTTTCTCCTTTTCATCTCCTTCAAAATCCCTTATTTATTTTAAAGATGGCTATAACATTTCCACCTTGCCTTGCTCGCAGGACATTTATCATTAAATGGTTCATTTAAAAAAAAAAGAATGTTCCTTTGTCCTTATTTCTATCTCAAAACTTTCAAACCTGTGGAACAGGTTTATCCTGTGGCAAATGCACAAATATTAAATAAAACAAAACAATGCCATCCGGTACCTGACAATCTCAGGTGTGATTCCAACATCTTCCATAGTCTAGACCTGAAACTTGATCCTGCACTATTTCCTCTTTCCAGATACTGATCAGCCTGGCCTGCATGACCACCATTCTGTTTTTTTTAAACTTCTGAATTTTAGCTTTTTTGTTTTGAAACAAGGGGATCTCCTGGTATATTCAAATCAGAAAGAACTTGTATTTTCACATTGTGCCTTCCATATCCTTAGGCCACCGCCCCATAAAGAAATTTGGGAATATTTTGAAATAAGGTAACTGGTGTAATGTAGGAAAAGCAACAGCCAATTTGCATACAAGAAATAAATAATTAGATAATCTGTTGATTCAGGAATAATTACTGGCCAGAATCAGGGGGAGAATTCCCCTGCTCTTTCTTTTGAAATCATCTACCTGGGGGGACAGACAAGACCTCAGGTTCATCCAGAAGCTGACACCTCTGACAGTGCAACACTTGCTCAGAACTCCAGTGGCGGGCCAGCCTGGATTTGATGCTTAAGTTTCTGGTGTGAAACGTATCCATGGCATTCGGACTCCGAGGTGGGAGTGCTTGCCATTGAGGCACGGCTGAAAGCTCTTGTTGTCTTCTCACTTTCCCACACAATATTTTAAACAAGGTGACTGTTTTATACAGTCCCAAGGACTGGGACCCGGTTCGGACTCCCATCTGCAGCTTTTTCAAGCCAAGGAACACTGAAGGTATTAAGGGTAGAAAAGCTAGCTGCGGGACTGAGCCTTTTCCAAGTTCCCTTGTCCACCATCAATACCCCTGTAAAGCATCTGCTCCCAATGAAGATTGTCAGCTTGTCATAAGGGAAGCCCAAATCTACCTTGTGTCACTTTGCAATACATTGTGTTACTGCGCCAAACTGGCTACGAAATGGTTAAAATCTCCCAAAGTGTAATAGTTAATCTAGATAAACTTACGGTGTGTCCAACTGGCAAAACTGTGAACACATTCTGTCCTTGGAATTTGCACATTCGCACCTTGGAGTTGATCTTTTGCGGCGTGTTGCTGGACTTCCTAAACCATAAGGTGTGGTTTTCCTGTTATAAAAACAGTTAAGCGTGATTACCGAGGAGAATCTTTATGGCACTTTTACACACAAGAGACACACTATCAAAAGGAAATTCAAAAACCTATAGGCGTTTACAGATTTTGTGATACTTGGGTTTAAATGGCGATGTACCTTAACCCTGTTGGGAAAATAGGTGACAATTATGTACAAAAAACAACTTGGTACAGTCATATCCAATTAACAATGCTGCTGTTAGTTTGTCGAACAGAATAATTTATAAGCAGTGATTAATGGAAAAAGCACAAATGTTTGAAATGCAGATAACAGGATATAGTAGAAACTTAGAGTTGGTTCCATCGATTAAGCGGATTACAACAACTTTCATTTATGTAGCACCTTTAAAAGGTACTAAAACATCCAAAGGCACATCGCAGGAATGGAAGTCTGGCAACAGCTACTGAACCAAAGAAGGACATATTGGGATGGATGACCTAAAGCTCAATAAAACAGGCAAGGTTTAAGGACAGACTTATAAGGAGAAGAGAGAATAGGGAGGCAGACGTTTTGCATGGACATGACAGAGAGTCTGGAATTACAGGAACAAAAGATATTGCAGGGTTACAAAGCTGGAGGAAATTTCAGAGATTGGGAGGGTTGAGGATCTGACATCTCCAACTTTGAGACATACTTTAAATTATGGTTTACGTGGTAACTGACTTGAATGGCAGCAAGTGCTTCTTAAATGTTCCCTTTCACTCACCAACAGCACTTCTCATGCTTTTTGTAAGTACCCCTGGTTTGATCTTGGGTGGGTGCAGTTTAAATTTATTGCACACCCAGCCCGCCCAAATGCATGAGTATGATAAATGTTGCACAAAATATGAAGATTAAGTGGCACCTCAAGATCGCACCTTATCTTATCTTGCTACTCACAATAAGTGGCTCTTTGATTAACTTCTTGTGAAGTGAAATGGAAGTGTAGAGGACACAGGACGATCCAACTCAATGCTGATTGGCACCACACTCACTCAGAAAATGCTGGAAACACTCAACATGTCAGGCAGCTTCAGTGGGGGGTGAGAAACAGAGTGACTTTCAGGATTGTGACTTTGTTTCAGAACCAAATGAAGTTAGTGATGGAGGTTTCTAGCAAGTGAGATCCCAAACTGTGGGTTGCAGCCCCTAATGGGGTTGCAGAGGTGATATTTGGAGCCATGCCTTCTCTGAGGCAGCAAAGGTGACTGTATAGAGGACACTGCCCAGTCTGGAGGCTCTGGCAGGACAGCCCTTGATCCACTAGACCCACGTCACCAGGCAGCAAGGGGTGCTGGTGGTGAGCACACAGCACCCTGGAATATCAGAAATCACTTTTGGAGAGGATTGGAGCTCATTTGCCATTTTCTAGGACAGAGCGAACTGCAAATGAAACAGAATTTCCTTTTGATATGGCATTTGATTTATTGGCACCTTTTATCCCCCCAAGGCTGCCATTAAAGTCTGTTTCTCCCTCAGTTGAGGATTTGTTTCTTTTATCTTGGCTAACTTTTTTGCAGTTCTGTAAATGCTCCAAGCCCCTCTCTCTACCCACCTGCTGTTTTCCAGGATTTCCTGTTGTCGAGTTCAGACCCTCCCCCCACCCCAGTATTTTGTACTGCAGAAGAGCCATTTAATTCTTGTTCCTCTCCTCACAGAAACTGCCAGATCCGCTGAAACTGCCAGACCCGTTGGGTTTATCCATCATTTTCGGGTTTTATTTCCGATTTCCAGCACCCGCAGCATTTTGCTTCCATTACGGCATTTCGCTTCACTCACCCTGGCGTATTGATCCAGATGATATCCTTGTGGCAGAAGTAGATGCACTCCTTGTCTTTCAGGTTGTTGCAAGAACAGCGCTTCTCTCTCCTCAGATGCTGAACGTTGGCCTCATTGGACCCCGGCAAGTGGAAACCACAACCTATAGCAAAAAAACATGACTTGTTTAAAAAAATTTTTTTTAAAAATTGTCTGCATAATGCAAACACGGCATCGCGGGACACATCATTATAGAGATAGAGAATTGGCCGCGGCTGCATTGCGTTCGGTGCAATTGCTGCAGGAATTATACCGCCGTTTATAGAATTGTCACGTTTGCCCTGGAGCATTTTATTTTGCATCTCCCCGACTTGATACATCTCTGCATTGAACGGGCTCCCGAGGTCCCCCAAGAGTTCACATTAGCGGATGAAGGTTCAATTTCAAACACATTTGAAAAATCAAAGATGCTCTGACGAATAATGAACTCTGTTTCTCTCTTCACTGATGCCGAGGTTTTTTTCCAGCACTTTTAAAAATAATTTTAATTCAACTGGACTGGATTTTTGATAGGGTAGGGGGGGGGGGGAAGCTTAGAGCATCCTTTTTTTAAAGGAATGAATTGCTGAGAAGATCTCATTAATTGGTGCAAACCAAATACTCTGAAAATGGGTCTTCGGGAATCTAAATTCTGACAAATTTGCAACAAATGAACCGGGGAACCACTCAATACATGGGTAACATTCCTATTTGCATGACTGTGGCTTCAGGTCAATTGAATACAGGCTCCGGATGGGGGGGGAATTCAATTCAGAACGTGTCCAATGTGCTAAAATTGTTATTCATTCGCCCCTGTCCGCACTCAAAAGCCGGAGCTGATTTGTGAGGGCAAAACAACCCGTGACGGATAGAAGAAAAAAAAATAGCAAAAACGACAATAAAATTATACATTAAAAAAATCTTATTATTCGCGCAATCTAATCAGACACGACAGCGCAGCAAACACACGCGTGCAAAATATAAACTGTCAGAACAGGGCATCTAATTTAACCTATAAATGCCAAACTCCTGTTTATAAACACCTACCAGCTTCCAATAAAACAAGAGCAGCCGCCGCAGTAAACAATCCTCTCAAGTTGCAGCCCATCTTGGCTGAGTGTTATTTTAGACCTGGTCGGGACACTGAGTCCTCCCTGCAGTACTGGGATATGTTATTTGCACAGAGAACCGGGCGCTCTCTGATCCTGTGCGTTGTGACTGAGCGCCTTGCGATATGCCCTTGTTTATATACATCTGACGCAAAGTCAAGACAACACCTACCCGCATGTGAGGATTCAGGGCTGGTGAAAAGAAGCCGCACACGCTGTTAAAATACTCCCTCGCACCAACCACATACCTGTCAATCATGCACGAAACCAGTGGTATTTTTCGATTTACGCGGGCTGAGTATCCCTGCATTTAAAATAAAATGCCATTTTAGGTTAAGAATGAGATAAAGAGGAAGTAAAATTGACTCATGCTCTGCATTCCAGAAGCCACGTTCCTTTAACCCATACCGTGTGACCGTTTCTTTGAGGGAGCAACTTTTGAAATCGCTCACTCATTCATTGCATTTGAAGTGTATTTGGTGATAAAGTCTTTTTAAAAGAGTCGATTAAAATACCCTTAGTGTTGGGTGGGGTTACTGGGTTATGGGGATAGGGTGGAGGTGTTGACCTTGGGTAGGGTGCTCTTTCCAAGAGCCGGTGCAGACTCGATGGGCCGAATGGCCTCCTTCAGCACTGTAAATTCTATGATAATTCTATGATAAAAGGCAAAGCTTTTGTCATCGTGACGAGAAGGACGTAGACTGCGGCCTCCACCAAGAATAAGCGGCAAAACCTCACTTGCCTAAACCTCGTCAACCACTGACTGAAACTGGCTTCCAATTAAGTTTATGAGGCGGGTTCTCAGAGAGTGGCTGACTCATGTGTACAAACCTTGTCAGTGCCAAGAGAGGGCAAATAAAGGCCAAAAGTGAAGCCAAACTGCTTAATCATACAGCACTAATTAATACAGCCAGCCTTGGCTTAATTTGGTAGCATCCTCCGTACTGAAGAAAGGCCCTTGACCTGAAAAGTTACCTCTGTTTCTCTTTCCACAGCTGCTGCCAGACCTGCTGAGTTTTTCCTGCATTTGCTGTCTTTGCTGCAGATCCCCATTGTGTGGAGTATTGTGGACAATTCTGGGCGCCACGCTGTAGGAAGGATAGAACATAGAACATAGAAAAATACAGCACAGAACAGGCCCTTCGGCCCACGATGTTGTGCCGAACCTTTGTCCTAGATTAATCATAGATTATCATTGAATTTACAGTGCAGAAGGATGCCATTCGGCCCATTGAGTCTGCACCGGCTCTTGGAAAGAGCACCCTACCCAAAGTCAACAACTCCACCCAACACTAAGGGCAACTTTGGACACTAAGGGCAATTTATCATGGCCAATCCACCTAACCTGCACATCTTTGGACTGTGGGAGGAAACCGGAGCACCCGGAGGAAACCCACGCAGACACGGGGAGGATGTGCAGACTCCGCACAGACAGTGACCCAAGCCGGAATCGAACCTGGGACCCTGGAGCTGTGAAGCAATTGTGCTATCCACAATGCTACCGTGCTGCCCTTAAGACCAAATAAATCTACACTATATAATTTTACCGTAATCCATGTACCTATCCAATAGCTGCTTGAAGGTCCCTAATGTTTCCGACTCAACTACTTCCACAGGCAGTGCATTCCATGCCCCCACTACTCTCTGGGTAAAGAACCTACCTCTGACATCCCCCCTATATCTTCCACCATTGACCTTAAATTTATGTCCCCTTGTAATGGTTTGTTCCACCCGGGGAAAAAGTCTCTGACTGTCTACTCTATCTATTCCCCTGATCATCTTATAAACCTCTATCAAGTCGCCCCTCATCCTTCTCCGTTCTAATGAGAAAAGGCCTAGCACCCTCAACCATTCCTCGTAAGACCTACTCTCCATTCTAGGCAACATCCTGGTAAATCTCCTTTGCACCTTTTCCAAAGCTTCCACATCCTTCCTAAAATGAGGCGACCAGAACTGTACACAGTACTCCAAATGTGGCCTTACCAAAGTTTTGTACAGCTTCATCATCACCTCACGGCTCTTAAATTCAATCCCTCTGTTAATGAACGCTAGCGCACCATAGGCCTTCTTCACAGCTCTATCCACTTGAGTGGCAACTTTCAAAGATGTATGAACATAGACCCCAAGATCTCTCTGCTCCTCCACATTGCCAAGAACTCTACCGTTAACCCTGTATTCCGCATTCATATTTGTCCTTCCAAAATGGACAACCTCACTTTTCAGGGTTAAACTCCATCTGCCACTTCTCAGCCCAGCTCTGCATCCTATCTATGTCTCTTTGCAGCCGACAACAGCCCTCCTCACTATCCACAACTCCACCAATCTTCGTATCGTCTGCAAATTTACTGACCCACCCTTCAACTCCCTCATCCAATTCATTAATGAAAATCACAAACAGCAGAGGACCCAGAACTGATCCCTGCGGTACTCCGCTGGTAACTGGGATCCAGGCTGAATATTTGCCATCCACCACCACTCTGACTTCTATCGGTTAGCCAGTTTGTTATCCAACTGGCCAAATTTCCCACTATCCCATGCCTCCTTACGTTCTGCAGAATCCTACCATGGGGAACCTTATCAAATGCCTTACTAAAATCCATGTACACTACATCCACTGCTTTACCTTCATCCACATGCTTGGTCACCTCCTCAAAGAATTCAATAAGATTTGTAAGGCAAGACCTATCCCTCACAAATCCGTGCTGACTATCCCGAATCAAGCAGCGTCTTTCCAGATGCTCAGAAATCCTATCCTTCAGTACCCTTTCCATGACTTTGCCTACCACCGAAGTAAGACTAACTGGCCTGTAATTCCCAGGGTTATCCCTATTCCCTTTTTTGAACAGGGGCACGACATTCGCCACTCTCCAATCCCCTGGTACCACCCCTGTTGACAGTGAGGACGAAAAGATCATTGCCAACAGCTCTGCAATTTCATCTCTTGCTTCCCATAGAATCCTTGGATATATCCCGTCAGGCCCGGGTGACTTGTCTATCCTCAAGTTTTTCAAAATGCCCAACAGATCTTCCTTCCTAACAAGTATTTCCTCGAGCTTACCAGTCTGTTTCACACTGTCCTCTCCAACAATATGGCCCCTCTCATTTGTAAATACAGAAGAAAAGTACTCGTTCAAGACCTCTCCTATCTCTTCAGACTCAATACACAATCTCCCGCTACTGTCCTTTATCGGACCTACCCTCGCTCTAGTCATTCTCATATTTCTCACATATGTGTAAAAGGCCTTGGGGTTTTCCTTGATCCTACCCGCCAAAGATTGTTCATGCCCTCTCTTAGCTCTCCTAATCCCTTTCTTCAGTTCCCTCCTGGCTATCTTGTATCCCTCCAACGCCCTGTCTGAACCTTGTTTCCTCAGCCTTACATAAGTCTCCTTTTTCCTCTTAACAAGACATTCAACCTCTCTTGTCAACCATGGTTCCCTCACTCGACCATCTCTTCCCTACCTGACAGGGACATACATATCAAGGACACGTAGTACCTGTTCCTTGAACAAGTTCCACATTTCACTTGTGTCCTTCCCTGACAGCCTATGTTCCCAACTTATGCACTTCAATTCTTGGCTTGCCTGCTTGTACCCTTCCCCCAATTGTAAACCTTGCCCTGTTGCACGCACCTATCCCTCCCCATTACTAAAGTGAAAGTCACAGAATTGTGGTCACTATCTCCAAAATGCTCCCTCACTAACAAATCTATCACTTTCCCTGGTTCATTAATAAGTACTAAATCCAATATTGCCCCTCCTCTGGTCGGACAATCTACATACTGTGTTAGAAAAGCTTCCTGGACACACTGCACAAACACCACCCCATCCAAACTATTTGATCTAAAGAGTTTCCACTCAATGTTTGGGAAGTTAAAGTCACCCATGACTACTACCCTGTGACTTCTGCACCTTTCCAAAATCTGTTTCCCAATCTGTTCCTCCACATCTCTGCTACTATTGGGAGGCCTATAGAAAACTCCTAACAAGGTGACTGCTCCTTTCCTATTTCTGACTTCAACCCATACTACCCCAGTAGGCTGATACTCCTCAAACTGCCTTTCTGCAGCTGTTATACTATCTCTAATTAACAATGCCACCCCCCACCTCTTTTACCACCCTCCCTAATCTTATTGAAACATCTATAACCAGGGACCTCCAACAACCATTTCTGCCCCTCTTCTATCCATGTTTCCGTGATGGCCACCACAACGTAGTCCCAAGTACCGATCCATGCCTTAAGTTCACCCACCTTATTCCTGATGCTTCTTGCGTTGAAGTATACACACTTCAACCCATCTCCGTGCCTGCAAGTACTCTCCTTTGTCAGTGTTCCCTTCGCCACTGCCTCATTACATGCTTTGGCGTCCTGAATATTGGCTACCTTAGTTGCTGGACTACAAATCCAGTTCCCATTCCCCTGCCTAATTAGTTTAAACCCTCCCAAAGAGTACTAGAAAATCTCCCTCTCAGGATATTGGTGCCCCTCTGGTTCAGATTCAACCCGTCCTGCTTGTACAGGTCCCACCTTCCCCAGAATGCGCTCCAATTATCCAAATACCTGAAGCCCTCCCTCCTACACCACTCCTGCAGCCACGTGTTCAGCTGCACTCTCTCCCTATTCCTAGCCTCGCTATCACGTGGCACCAGCAACAAACCAGAGATGACAACTCTGTCTGTCCTGGCTTTTAACTTCCAGCCTAACTCCCTAAACTCATTTATTACCTCCACACCCCTTTTCCTACCTACTTCGTTGGTACCAATGTGCACCACGAATTCTGGCTGCTCCCCCTCCCCCTTAAGGATCCTGAAGACACGATCCGAGACATCCCTGGCCCTGGCACCCGGGAGGCAACATACCTTCCGGGAGTCTCGCTCGTGACCACAGAATCTCCTATCTATTCCCCTAACCATTGAATCTCCTACAACTATTGCTTTTCTATTCTCCCCCTTCCCTTCTGAGCCCCAGAGCCAGACTCAGTGCCAGAGACCTGGCCGCTAGGCCTTCCCCCGGTAGGTCATCCCCCCCAACAGCATCCAAAACGGTATACTTGTTTTTAAGGGGAACGGCCACGAGGGATCCCTGCACTGTCTGCCTGTTTGTTTTTTTCCCCTGACTGTAACCCAGCTATTCTTGTCCTGTACCTTGGGTGTGGTTACCTCCCTGTAACTCTTCTCTATCACCCCCTCTGCCTCCCGGATGATCCAAAGTTCATCCAGCTTCAGCTCCAGTTCCCTAACACGGTCTTTGAGGAGCTGGAGTTGGGTGCACTTCCCGCAGGTATAGTCAGCGGGGACACCGGTGGTGTCCCTCACCACCCACATCCTACAGGAGAAGCATGCAACTGGCCTAGCCTCCATCCCCTCTTACCTTACAGAATATAGCTGCCCTGTGGACCAACAGGATCTCCGCCCTCCGACTCTGCTCCCAGTCAGCTGCACTCTCTGTAAACTCCTGGCTCTCTTCTCACTCTTTGTGGAAATGTAGGAAACAAAATGAAAGGAGCACCTTACTCCCTCCTCAAATAACTCCCTCAGTCACCAAACTCTCACTATAGCACTCAAATGCACCAAATTCAGCACTCCCTCAGTCACCAAACTCTCACTATAGCACTCAAATGCACCAAATTCAGCACTCCCTCAGTCACCAAACTCTCACTATAGCACTCAAATGCTCCAAATTCAGCACTCCCTCAGTCACCAAACTCTCACTATCGCACTCAAATGCACCAAATTCAGCACTCAGTGCAAACAAAGTCTGCACTGTTGGGGATCACTTTTATACTGTGAATCTAGCCTCTGAAAACTGGCCTAATCCAATTAACTAATTAACGAGCTCCAGCTGCAAGTGCCTACAAGTAGAAGCTTTGTTTCAAGCTGATTGAAAATTCACCTTCTTCTAAACCAAACAGCAACTTTTAAGTTAATTAACTAAATAAAAGAAAGACTAGACTTTAGATAAAGATGAAGCCTTATACACCCTCAGTCACCAAACTCTCACTATTGCACTCAAATGTCTGAAAATAGAGTAGACACATGAGATTAAGATTATTGCTCATGGGAACGAATGTAGAACTGAATTGTAAAGTGCGTAACTGTGTGTTTAAAACTGGGGGGTTTGACAAAGCATCAGGAAGCTGGCTAAAACTAAAATGGGTTAGGCTGCGCATGTGCAATCCCCTTGGGTGAGGTGGGTTGATCAATTTTAAGGTGTTGATCGCTCAGTTACAATGATATTTACATGGCTTCTGCAGTTCATTTGCAGGACCATAGATTCACTGGGCTGGAGATTCACCAGGATGTTGAATTGGACTGGATTATTGTCACGTGTACCGAGGTACAGTGAAAAGTATTGTTCTGCGTGCAGCTCAAACAGATCACTCCGTCCATGAAAAGAAAATTCACAATAGGGCAAACATAAAATACACAATGTAAGTACATAGACACAGGCATCGGGTGAAGATGGGCTGGTTTAGCACAGTGGGCTAAGACAGCTGGCTTGTAATGCAGAACAAGGCCAGCAGCACGGGTTCAATTCCCGTCCCGGCCTCCCCGAACAGGCGCCGGAATATGGCAACTAGGGGCTTTTCAAAGTAACTTCATTGAAGCCTACGTGTGACAATAAGTGATTATTATTATTATTAGACGTGTGAAGAGATCAGATCAGTCCCTAAATATATCAGTCCTTAAGAGGGTCGTTTAGGAATCCAGTAACAGTGGGGAAGAAGCTGTTTTTGAGTCTGTTCGTGCGTGTTCTCAGACTTTTGTATCTCCTGCCCGATGGAAGAAGTTGGAAGAGTGAGTAAGCCGGGTGGGAGGGATCTTTGATTATGCTGTCCGTTTTCCCAAGGCAGAGTGAGGTGTAGACAGAGTCAGTGGATGGGAGGCAGGTTCATGTGATGGACTGGGCGGTGTTCATGACTCTCTGTAGTTCCTTATGTTCTTAGGCCGACAGTTGCCATACCAGGCAGTGACGCAGCCAGATAGAATGCTTTCAATGGTACATCTGTAAATGTTGGTAAGTGTCAGTGTGGACATGCTGAATTTCTTTAGTTTCCTGAGGAAGTATAGGCGCTGTTGTGCTTTCTTGATTGTAGCATCGACGTGGGTGGACCAGGACAGATTTTGGTGATGTGCATACATCATTTGAGGCTGTCAACCATCTCCACCTCGGCCCCGTTGATGCTGACAGAGATGTGAACAATACTTTGCTTTCTGAAGTCAATGATCTTGGGCGGGATTCTCCCTTACCCGGCGGGGCGGGGGGTTCCGGCGTAATGGAATGGCGGGAACCACTCCGGCGTCAGACTGCCCCAAAGGTGCGGAAGTCTCTGCACCTTTAGGGGCCAAGCCCTCACCTTGAGGGGCTAGGCCCGCGCCGGAGTGGTTTGCGCTCTGCCGGCTGGCGGGAAAGGCCTTTGGTGCAACTCCATCCAGGGTCGAAAGGTCTACACCGGGTGACGCGGGTCGGCGCATGCGGGGGAGCGTCTGCGGCTGCTGACGTCATCCCCGCGCATGTGCAGGGGCAGGGGTCTCTTCCACCTCTGCCATAGTGAAGACCATGGCAAAGGCATAAGAAAAAGAGTGCCCCCACGGCACTGGCCCGCCCGCGGATCGGTGGGCCCCGATCACGGGCCAGGCCACCGTGGGGGCACCGCCTGGGGCCAGATCGCCCTGCGCCCCCCCCAGGACCACGGAGCCTGCCCGAGCCACCTCGTCCCGCCGTTCAAAAGGTGGTTTAATCCACGCTGGCAGGACAGACATTCCAGCAGTGGGACTTCGGGCCATCGCGGGCCGGAGAAGCGGCAGGGGTGGGCCCGACGACCGGCGTGGTGCGATTCCCGCCCCTGCAGACCGGCGCGGCACGATTCCCGCCCCCGCTGAATCTCTGATGACGGAGACTTCGGGACACGGCGGGGGCGGGATTCACGCCAGTCCCCGGCGATTCTCCGATCCGGTGTGGGGTCGGAGAATCCCGCCCCAGATCTTTAGTTTTGCTGACATTGTGGGAGAAACTGTTGTCGTTACCCCACTTCACTAGGTTCTCTATCTCCCTCCAGTATTCTGACTCATCGTTGTTCGACATCTGACCCACTATGGTCGTATCATCAGCAAACGTATAGATGGAGTTGTAGCCAAATTTTGCCACGCAGTCGTGTGTGTATAGGAAGTATAGTAGGGGGCTAAGTACACAGCCTTGCGGGGCCCCAGTATTGAGGACTTTCGTGGAAAGTGTTGTTGTTTATTCTTACTGATTGTGGTCTGTGGATCAGGAAATCGAGGATCCAGTTGCAGAGTGAGGAGCCAAGTCTTAGGTTTTGGAGCTTTGATATGAGCTTGGCTGGGATTATGGTGTTGAAGGCGGAGCTGTGGTCAATAAATAGGAGTCTGATGTAGGAGTCCTTGTTGTTGAAATGCTCCAGGGATGAGTGTAGGGCTAGGGAAATGGTGTCTGCTGTGGACCGGTTGCGGCGATATGCAAATTGCAATGGATCTAGGCATTCTGGGAGTATGGAGTTGATGTGCCTCATGATCAACCTCATGAAGCACTTCATTACAATCAATGTCAGGGCCATCGGATGATAGTCATTCAGGCATGTTGCCTGGTTCTTCTTTGGCACCGGTATGAGGGGGCTTCTTGAAGCAGGTGGGGACCTCGGAACAGAGAAGGGAGATGTTGAAGATGCCCGTGAACACATCTGCCAGCTGGTTTGCGCAGGATATGAGTGCACGACCAGGGACCCCGTCGCCTTCCGAAGGTTCACTTTCAAGAAGGCCGATCTGACTTTGGAAGCTGTGATGGTGGGTGTGGGCGTGTACTAGGCTGCTGGGGCAGTCAACAGTGGTTTGACGGTTTTCTGCTCGAACGAGTATAGAATGCATTGAGTTCATCTGGGAGGTGTGAGCTGCTGCCGGAGATTCTGCTCGGCTTTGCTTTGTAGCCCGATATGTTGTTTAAGCCTTGCCACAACTGACGAGAGTCTGTAATGCTAGTCTGTGACTCTAGCTTGGTCAATACTCTAGGTATTGACTTTGCGGAGGTCGTACCTGGATGTTTTGTACAGGTCAGGATCGCCTGACTTGAACGCCTTGGACCTGGCCTTCAGTAGTTCATCAATCCCCTGATTATCCATGGTTTCTGGTTGGGAACGTACGTTCTACTTTCATTTGGCACGCAGTCGTCTACACATTTGCTGATGTTGCTTGAGATGGAATATTTATTTGTGAAGAGAGGTTGGATAGGCTTGGGTTGTTTTCATTGCAGCAGAGAAGACTGAGGGGCGACCGGATTGAGATGTACAAGATTCTGAGGGGTATGGACAGGGTGGATAGGGAGCAGCTGTTCCCCTGATGTTGAAGGGACAGTTACAAGGGGTCACAAGCTCAAGGTGAGGGGCAGGAGGGTTAAGGGGATGTGAGGATAAATGTTTTTACCCAGAGGGTGATGATGGTCTGACATGCACTGCCTGGGAGGGTGGCAGAGGCGGGTAGCCTCACATCCTTCTAAGATGTACCTGGATGAGCACATGGCATGTCATAACAAAGACTATGGGCCAAGTAAGTGCTGGCAAATGGGATTAGGTAGGTAGGTCAGGTGTTTTTCACGTGTCACTGCAGATTCGATGGGCCGAAGGACCTCTCCTGCACTGTGTGATTCTGTGAGTTAACTGGAACATGCCTGTTTAAAGTAAAGCAAGGACACAGCAACAATTAAATGGCATCGAAAACAAGACAGGGAAATATCCCAATATACTGAAATCTCACTTTCTTGCCTGGCTTCTGTGAAAGGGTTTGTGCACGGTACTCGTACTGAGTGGTTACTTTGACAACTTTGCATGTCTGATCTATCAGCTCAGCTTGGGGATCGGTCATGCTGGTTTACCTTGGGCTGCAGATGAGGAACAAGCTGACTAGCAGCATGAGATACCCTCAATTACGACTCAGGAGAGGAGATTGATAATTCAAAGGCTTTAATTACCAGAGAACCAGACAGCTGCCGAGAAGTGTGCTCACTGCACGCTGCCCACTGAACATTACCTTATATACGGTTCCCTGGGGGCGGAGTCCCCCAGGGTTCCAAACCCGGTCTTAAAGGGGCCTACGCATTAAAGGTACATGTGTATACAGATATCATACAACACACATCAGTAGCTTTCTAACAGTGCCTCTGTCACAACACTGCGTATGTGTACCTACAGCACATGTACTGCAGCAGTTCAGGAAGCCAGTTCACCATCACCTTCACCAGGGCACTTGGGGATGGGCAACAAATGTTGGCCTAGCCAGTGATGCCCACATTCTGTGAAAACATAAAGAAAAGGAGAAACATGGAGAGCTCCAGCTTGATTTACGCAACTTGTCCACATAATTTAACGTTTTTAGCTCTAGTATCGTCTGGTTAACCTGTGCTGCATCTCCTCTATAGCCTATCTGTCCTAAGGTGTGATACCCACACCTAAACCTGTGGTAAGCCAACTGGGTTGAATGGTTTGCTTTTGTGTTGTATATTCTGTAGTATAGAATCTACATAATTCTATCTCCAGCTGGTGGCAATAGCAGAATCTTAGTATTCTCAAGTCACCAAAAATGCAACAGAACTAAGAATAGTCCTTTCCAAATGTCAAAATTCAGATCAAACAAACCAGCAAATAAGTAGAGGTGTGAATAACATTGAGTGTCTGGGCTTGGCAGGTCAATCCGTAAGGGAGTAGGGGTCACACATGGGACTGGATCTAACAGAATATGGAGGTCTCCGCTGTTGTGGTTTGGGAGATGGAGGACGTTGAGGCAGTAGACTCCCCCCCCCCCCTTTGCATGGCTGCTCTACAGTTATTTAACAGCTGAATTGCTGTCAATTAGCTTGTGTCAGGACTTCTGCAACTCAGCCACGGGAAACACTGCATCAGAGAACTGTTAGCCAATCAGAGGCTGGCAGTTCTCCAGTGCCAGCAGCACCACCAAGATTGGTGGCCACTGCTAGTACTCCAGCAAGATCTGCACAAAGATATGCTGACCCAGGAGCTGGAACCAGAGGCAAGGTCTGGGGGTCTTACTGAGGTCAGGTTGGTATGCACTGTTGAGGGGAGTCATTGGAGGTGGGGGTGTGGGGGGGGGGGGGGGGGGGGGCGGTAGGAAATGGGTATAAAAGATATCAGGAAGGGGAAGCTGTGGAAGGGTTTACACCTCTGATGGGCCCGGGGGACCCAATAAGGATAGTTTGTTCCCCCAACCCAATTTGCATCCCCCCCCACCCCCGACACCAGCTCATGCAGGGAAAGCTGCCAGGCTGGATACTTGTGGTGGGCCTTTCAGGACGAGGCCCTTAAGTTGGCATTGATTGGCCACTTAAGGGCTTCAATTGAGATGCGGGCAGACAGGTTGTTCAACTGCAGCTGCTCCTACCCAACCACACAGGTAAAATAGTAGTGGGTGTAGGGGTAGGTAGGTTAACAGCGCGCACAACACCCATTGGATATTCCAAATCTCCGCCTTCAAACCAGCCAGTGGAGAATCATTAAATCCAGTCCATGGCCTATGGACACGCTTGGATCAGGAGATTATCATAGAATCATAGAATGCACAGTGCAGAAGGAGGCCATTCGGTCCATCATGTCTGCACCGGCCCTTGGAAAGAGCCCACACCTCCATCCTATCCCTGTAACCTAGTAGCCCCACCTAAACCTTTTGGACACTCAGGGCAATTTAGCACGGCCAATTCACCTAACCTGCACATCTTTGGATTGTGGGAGGAAACCGGAGCACCCGGAGGAAACCCACGCACACACAGGGAGGATGTGCAGACTCCCCACAAACAGTGACCCAAGCCGGGAATCAAACCTGGGACCCTGGAGCTGTGAAGAAACAGTGCTAACCACTGTGCTACTGTGCCGCCCTATTGTGCTTCTGAATTCAATAAAGAGATTGTGTAGGAGTGTGCAACTTAGGGTTTTTGCTGAAAAACTAAATTGCAAAACACAGCCATGCCACATACTATTGTTGGTGGGATTTGAATAGTGTTTAACATGTGTTTAATTTGTGAAAGCAGCAGAGAGCTGAAATGAGTGTTACCAGCCTTTATTAAGAGTAGATTGATGACAGGTAATTCCTGTTACTGTCGCTTGGTATTTCCCTTCCAGGAATTGACATTTCTGAACATTTATTCCCTTAAAAATGGTCTGGAAAATTCCCTTTGGCGCGCTCAGAATGTGCCTGAGCAGAAAATTTCACTTCTTGAAAATAGAAACAGAAAATACTAAAAAATAATCAGCAGCCAAAGAAGATCAAGAATTAATCTTCTATCGGAGCTGGAAATGTTTATCTTTTCAGGAAATGGCAGCCCTGCTGTGTATATACCCAGCTTGTTTCTGCATTTACTCATCTATGAGATTATTTCAATTTACCAACACTTCCTCTCACACTTACAGTTACAATCAGATTAAAAAATAATTTTGCATTCAGCTGCAGAATGCCTGAAAATGATTCACAATTCTTGTTGTCGTGTGGACAAATGTGGCACAGAGGAATGACCCCACAGACAGTAATTGAGGTAAATTACCAGTTAATCTGGCATTGTTTTAAAGGGTGGATGTTCGCTCGGAGACTGGAAGGGCCGCGATACGCTTTGAATATTCCCATGAGGTCTTTTACATCCACCTGAACAGGCAGCTGTCACTTGTCTGAAGTCTCATTCGCAACCCCCACGCCTACTCCCCACCAACCCGCCACAACCCTCCCCCCCACCCCCACCCAACTTCTCCTCCCCGCCACAACTCTACACCTCCCTGCCAACCTGACCCCCTCCCCGCCACACCAACACCCCCTCCCCGTCATGTCCCTACAGCCCCTGCCCCCCGCCAACCGGACACACCCCTCCCCGATGACGCAACCCCCCCTCCCTGCTAATTCAACAGCCTTTCCAGAACAACCCACCATCTGCCCATCAACCTAACATTCCCCGACACTCCGATGTCCCCCTCCAGGGCATCACCCGACACCCTCAACCATCCAACCTGACACCCCACTCCCACCACCCTGAAGCCCTGCTGCCCACACAACGCCCCCACCCCCCCTTCCAGAGGATGGTCCGACACACCTGCCAACCAAATGCCACCCTCCAGGACATGCCTCGATGTCCCCTGCCAATCCGGCGTGCCCCCGCCAAACCAACAGCCCCTCCCCGGCATGACCTAACATCCCCTTCTCCCATTCACTTAGCTTTGAAAGTCACCTTCTCCCTTTCAATGGTCTCTTTACAGCAGCTAGTGCTGTAAAAAGAGGGCATGTCATCCTTGCTGTGCTCCTTTTACACCTTGCCACTAGAGCCTCTGAGATGTTTTACTGCTTCAGTCTCAACCGACCTGAGTCAGGAAGTAAGTTGTCATGGTGTGAAATCTGCCACTGTTGACATTCCAAGGAAGTTCCAGGCCATAATCCTCTGATTTAGACACCATAGTGCTAACCTGAGCTAAGTTGGTGCAATTGCTATTTGTCCTTCACCACTTTTTAAATTGGATTCTCTCTTAACTGAGAACGTAAATTTAATGAAAGCCGCCTGTTATAACCTGCCTACTTACCATTGGCTGGGGACTAATGACAATCCCACAATCCTGTGGGAGCATGAGCTTCCCCAATGAGGGGGGCGGAGAAACCATTAGTAAACTCCTAGTATAAATAAAGCTGGCCAGTTCAGGAACCAGCAGGAAGGAGTAAGCAGCAAGGGAAGTTACTGCTACTGTTATATATATATGTTATTGTTAATAAATGTTATTACTTTGTATCCTTAAAACTCGTGCTGGATTCTTCGTGGCCCTCACAAAACTGCCATTGTCCCAGAGGACCATAGGCTGCTCTCCCCTTTTAAGACCATAAGTCATAGGAGCAGAATTAGGCTACTCGGCCCATCGAGTCTGCTCCGCCATTCAACCATGGCTGATATTTTCTCATCCTCATTCTCCTGCCTTCTCCCCATAACGCCTGATCCCCTTATTAAAAGAGAGAGCTGATGGTGGTGATTTAACTGGGGGGGGAAGGGGGGGGGGGGTGTCACCATCCCTCAAGCAAGGGGCAAGATTGAGAAGGGAGGGGCCTTTATGGATAACCTCGGCCTCCATAAAGGCCCCACCCTTCTCAACCTTGCCCACAGGAATTGAACCCACGCTGTTGGCATCGCTCCAGCCAACTGAGCCAACTTCATCATTGGTGAAATAGAAAATAAGCAACTAGCAAGGAACCAATGAGGTAGAAAGGACATGCTGAAGTAAAAAACTCACTGTGTGTCCAGGATGGCGATCTCCAGCTTTTCTCTGAGATGAGGTTTAACCAGCAGTCTGCAATGATGCTGTGCCTCCTGTAGTTGGAACCAGAATGGCTGCATCACCGGCAAGCGCACACATTTATACGCAGCCTACTGGGCGGAGCCAGCAGACAGGGATTTACCCATGTACCTCTACTATACGGGCAGTGCCGTTATACATGTAATACAACTAGTGGTGACTATTGCATAGACCAAACGAAGGACAATTTCCGAAGGTGGGTCGCTCTCCCGTTGTCACTCGCTGGGAGGGCACAGACAGTGAAAATGACGGTCCTCCCGAGATTCCTGTTTTGTTTCAGTGTCTCCCCTAAGGGTTCCTGCCGAGAAATTTCACTGCCAAGTTAACTTCCTATTCGCCTCTGCCATGACGATTATAACCACGGAGCTTCCTCAATAAACCACTGGCTGATCCCCCACCCCCAGAATGTGCTGGAAACAGATGGGAATTTGCTGCCAGCCTCTGGAAAATCTGACAGCTGATACGAGGGTAGGAATGGGAATGGGTGCTCTCGCAGGAGGGAGGGCATCAGCGGCTCAGGTCCTAGAGGGACGCATCCATTCCTTATGGGCCCCAGAAAAGAAAGTAAAATCTTAACCTGCTTGAGCTCCTTTACCGTCCCGTCAGGACCTGACCCACTGTGGAGAAAGCAACATCTCCACTCAAAATAGAATTAAAATCTCAGTCAGGGCTTAAGGATGTCACTGGAAGTAGATCTACATATTTAAAGGAGCACCCCAAGATTCGAGGATGGAGCAGGAAGGGGGATGCTTTGTGGGTGAGGATGGAGGCGGGCTCTTGCAGGGGGTCAGGGTTGTGGGCGTTGGCAACGGTGCCACTCCTGATGGCCCCTGGGAAGTATTCGGTATGTCCGGTGGTGGTGGCCATGCTGCAGATCTGGAGGCAGTTTAGGCAGCATCTTAGGTTGGGAACTAGGTCGGGGGGATGCCGATTAGGACCTCGAGTCAGGGAGGATGGACGCAAGGTTCTGGGGATGGGAAGAGAGGGGGAATTTAAGGAAATGAAGGATCTGTTTCTGGGAGGCACGAATGTTGGGGAAATTGGGGAAATACAAAGTGATGTCTTGTGGCGTGTACATATTACAGAGAAGGAGGTGCTAGAGGTATTAAAGCATATCAAGATAGATAAATCCCCAGTACCTGATGAAATGTATCCCAGGAAGTTGTGGGAGGCTAGGGAGGAAATTGCCGGCCCCCTAGCTGACATATTTGAATCATCGACAGCCATAAGAGAGGTGCCTGATAATTGGAGGGTAGCAAATGTGCCCTTGTTCAAGAAGGGCTGTAGGGATAAGCCTGGCAACTACAGACCGGTGAGTCTTACTTCTGTAGTGGGAAAGTTGTTAGAAGGTATTCTGAGGGGCAGGATCTACAGGCATTTAGACAGGCAAGGGCTAATTAGGGAAAGTCAGCATGGCTTTGTAAGGGGAAAGTCATGTCTTACGAATTTGATTGAGTTTTTTGAAGGGGTAACCAAGAAGGTAGATGAGGACAGTGCAGTCGACATTGTCAAAATGGACTTTAGCAAGGTCTTTGACAAGGTACCGCATGGTAGGTTGTTGCAAAAGGTTGAATCGCACAGAATCTATGATGAAGTAGCTAATTGGATACAAAATTGGCTTGGCGACCGAAGCCAAGAGGTGGTTGTGGAGGTTGTTTTTCAAATTGGAGGCCTGTGACCAGCGGTGTACCTCATGGATTGGTGCTGGGTCCACTGTTATTTGTTATATATATTAATGATTTGGATGAGAATGTAGGAGGCATGGTTAGTAAGTTTTCAGATGACACCAAGATTGGTGGCATAGTGGATCGTGAAGAAGGTTATATAAGATTACAACAGGATCTTGACCAATTGGGCCAGTGGGCCGATGAATGGCAGATGGAGTTTAATTTGGATAAATGGGAGGTGATGCATTTTGGTAGATCAAATTAGTGCAGGCCCTACTCCGTTAATGGTAGGGAGTTGGGAGAGTTGCAGAACAAAGAGATCTAGGGGTACAGGTTCATAGCTCCTTGAAGGTGGCTTCTGTATTCTCCGGCGCCGATTTTCGGACGCCTGTGGGGTCGCCGCCACGCTGGTCGGGGGCCGTTGACAGCGGCCCCCTGGCAATTCTCTGGGCCCCGATGGGCCGAGTGGCCGACGTGTTTGGCCGAGTCCCGCCAGCATGGGTTACTCAGGTCCCACACGACGGGACCTGGAAGGTGAATGTGCAGGGGCCGTCCTGGGGATGAGGGGGGGGGGGGGCCCCCATGGTGGCCTGGCCCGCAATCAGGGCCTACCGATAGGCGGGTGGGCTGGTTCCGTGGGGGCCTACTTTACTCCGCGCCGGGCCCCTGTAGGGGTCCGCATATTGCCTGGGGGCTGGTGCAGAGAAGGGAACCCCCGCGCATGCGCGGAAATCCGCCGGTCGTTCTGCGCATGTGCAAACTCGTGTGGGTCGATCCGTGCCAGCTGGAGCTGCGGGGACCACTCCGGCACCAATCTAGTTCCCTAGAAAGGGGATAATTCCTCACTTTCGGGGGCCGTTGACGCTGGAGTGGTTGGCGCCAGTTTTCTCGCCGGCGTGGGGACATAGCCCCATTACTGGAAAATCCCACCCCTTGTTGAAGTTGTACAAGACAGTGGTAAGACCACACATGGAATATTGTGTTCAGTTCTGGTCACCCTATTACAGGAAGTATACTGTTAAACTAGAAAGAATGCAGAAGAGATTTACGAGGATGCTACCAGGATTTGATGGTCTGCGTTATAATGAGAGACTGGATAGGCTGGGACTTTTTTCCCTGGCGCATAGGAGGCTGAGGGGTGATCTTCTAGAGGTCTATAAAATAATGAGGAGCATCGATAAGGTAGATACTCAACATCTTTTCCCAAAGGTAGAGGAGTCTAGACCTAGAGGGCATAGGTTTAAAGTGAGAGGGGAGTGATACAAAAGAGACCAGAGGGGAACTGTTTTCACACAGAGGGTGGTGAGCATCTGGAACGGGCTGCCAGAGGCAGTGGTAGAGGCGGGTACAATTCTTTCCTTGAAAAAAAGTTAGAAAGTTACATGCCCGCAGGGTGGGTATAGAGGAATATGGGCCAAATACGGGACCAGCTTAGTGATAGAAACTGTGCAGCATGGACAAGCTGGACCGAAAGTCCTGTTTCCATGCTGTAAACATTTGAACTGTGACTTTTGAGTGAGTGGGATGGAGGGGCGGAGGTTTTGGTAGGTTGGTGGGCTTTTTGGGGGTGTTGTGAATTGTAAAACTGAACTGCAAAAATAAAAAATAAAAATAAAGGAGCCTCTCCGATCAAGGAGACTGAGAGAGAATTGATTGGTGGGGTCCGGGCAGCTTTCCAGTGAGTCATTAACCTGAGGCGGTTTGGCTGCCTGCCCGACTTGTCTCTGCGGTGTAGACAGCATTAAATTTATCCCCGCTTGCTCTATTTTGCTCTGTGTCTCTCCCGATAGCCTAGAAACCAATCCATCCAATCCTGCCTTCCAACTCCCCTGCTAACTTCCTGGACCTGAATTTACCATGACTAAGCCCCTTTCATCGATGATCCTATTGTATATGAATGCATCGGCATCCTTGATTACACTGAAACTTGACTCACAGGTGGCAATACTTTGCCCATTACTTATACCCTCCCGGGCTGGTTAAATATTGCATCACCTGCCCTGCACAAAGTGCCATGATGGAGCTGTGACCCATATCACCAGGTCACATCATGGTCTCTGCTGCTACTCCTCTAGTATCCTCTTCTCCTTAAAACACCTTGGGTTGGGAGTCACGTGATGTGCTTGCATGAGCACCTGCGTTTTCATGAGCTCTGGCTCTGCTCATCTTTCAATCTCAATTTTTATCCTTGTACCTTTTCTTGGTTTACATGGTTTATACAATTGTTGCTAACTTGCTGTTGTTTCTTAATTTGGCTCTGTTTAATTATGTTTGCTCAAGAGTCGCCAGGTAACTTTCGATATCGCCACAAGGTTCAAAACCGAATACTGATCAAAGACTCGATACATCAGTTAGTAAGTTCAAAAGTAATGCTCATTTATTTACACACAGTCAAATCTACTCATGCATAAAACTCTACAACCTAAACTATCACTATTACTAAAAGCCTATACTTAGCTTCGGGTGTCCACTCAGTCAGAGGAACAATGGCCGTTGTTCGGTTCTGAGGCTGCTGGGTTGAGCTGTTTACAGGGTAGCAAATAGGAGCGTCTATCTCGTAGCGTGCGTTGACTTGAAACTTACTTGGTCTGGAGCAGATTTGGCGGGTCTCTCCTCGCTGAGAGCCAAGGCCAAGAGACAGATCCTCTCTTGGGGAGTCCTTTTTATACCCCAAAAGGGCTTCACGCACTTTTGGACGGGCCTTGAACTTGGCCCCAATTAATTGAGCCGTTTCCCAATTGTCCTTATCGATTTTCCTCCAATAGAGGGGTGGATTCCCTGGTTGCTGGGCGTGTCCTAGGTGGCCATTGGTCTGCTTTGTTTTAGTCTCCTCTGGTGCCGGGATGTCTGTCTTAGCATTGTTTACCTAAATGTTGCCTTTTGTTCCCGGGGATGGCTCATTATTATGTAGATGGCTCTGCAGTACCGGTCTTGTCTGAGAGCTACAGCTCTAATCACCAGACAGACCTTGCATCTGCTTGCTTTTTTGGTATTGTCCAATTTTCCCTGCATTCTTTGCAAGTGTCCATTTTGTAATCGGGACGTGGCCATCTCAGATGGCTACGCACCCTCCTTGCGATCCTCAACGCAAAGCGTGAAGGCTCACATTGCTGCGTCGTCTTCTTCCTCTGACCAAACGGGGCACCCAGAATCAGGCTCTATTCTGCCCTATCCTACAAAACACAATTTTACCTAAATCATTTTAAATACATACATTATTATAAAACTCTACGGGGCGCTATGACATTAATGCATGCATTACAGAAAAGGGCAGCACGGTAGCATTGTGGATAGCACAATTGCTTCACAATTGCTTCACAGCTCCAGGGTCCCAGGTTCGATTCCGGCTTGGGTCACTGTCTGTGCGGAGTCTGCACATCCTCCCCGGGTGTGCGTGGGTTTCCTCCGGGTGCTCCGGTTTCCTCCCACAGTCCAAAGACGTGCAGGTTAGGTGAATTGGCCATGATAAATTGCCCTTAGTGTACAAAATTGCCCTTAGTGTTGGGTGGGGTTACTGGGTTGGGTGGGGTTACTGGGTTATGGGGATAGGGTGGAGGTGTGGACCTTGGGTAGGGTGCTCTTTCCAAGAGCCGGTGCAGACTCGATGGGCCGAATGGCCTCCTTCTGCACTGTAAATTCTATGAATAATCTATGAAAAATAAAAAACTGGAACCTCTAACTATCCTCAATAAACTATCCTCACTCAAACAATCCCAAAAATAATCTATAGCATCTTAAACTGTACAAAATAGCAGCACACAAATTTCTCTGGCCTGGCAGTCAGGCACAAAGGTTTCTATTTCTTTATTTAACAGAATACATAAAGAAAAATGGATGCACTTTAACTCATGTCAAGGGGTTTGGGGGTTTGGTGGAATCTGAAAATAGGGGACCTAATCCTGTATACCGGGGTGCGAGAGCAGTAGGCTCTCTTTTGCCATTTCTTGACGCTAAGTGTCTGCACGACACTGCAAAGTATCACCAGTACTAAGAGGGCTTCTACTACATACGATAGTGAGTACCAGGTGATAAACTTATCACACCAGGTCGGGGTATTGTTAGCTGTCGCGGGGCTAGCTATCTCGGGGTTCTGTGTAATGCAGGGGTGGGAATCATTCACGGCTTCTGTTGTAGGGGTCAGGGGGGTAGCGTCTGCGTGCAACTGAAGGGATCCGCTAAGATCCAGGTGAACAAGATGGAGGTCGTCTTCATCTTTTCGTCTTTCTGTCTTCTTCTTTGTCTTCCTCTGGGGTTCCTGAGGTTCTGGAGTTCTGTGAACACAAGCATAATATCTGTTATTATCTTGCTTAAGATCTCGTATGCCTGTCTGTCTGTCCTTTGTTGCCAATCTCCCTTTATAATTGGTCACCACCTGTGACTCCCTCATTTATTTTTTAAACCAAATATTTGGGACAAGACATCCGAGAAAAATACTGACATAGTGCGGGCTGTCTCGCAGCCTGTGCGATCTACCATCCTAGTGTTTGAGGATGTAAGTAGCATACGGAAGCAACCTAAGGGTTGCCAAAACCAAACAAAAGAATTTTGAACTGAAAGTGCCAAAATGGGGTGCGTATGGGCCGCGGCGGGAAAGAAATGGGTGGAATCCCCGGATAGGATGGTGATCAATGCCGTTTGTGCTCTACCTGAGCGTAGCTGACCAGAGGGGGGGTCCTCAGGCAGGGCGGGGACCAGTGCCGTTTCTCCACTGCCTGAGCAACCGGCAAGAATGGGTAAGAATGTGGTCGTCGTGGGGGTTGCCTTGTTGTCTGCTGACAAACGTGTACCTCTAAACTGGTTTCTGTTGACAAACTCGTTTCTCTGAACTGGTTTCTGTCGACAAACTAGTTCCTCTGAACAGTTGTCTGGGGACAAACTTGTTCCATTAACAGCCAGGGGGCGTGAAAGGAGTGGTGACATGGGGCCGTGAAAAAGTTTCAAGTTTACAAACAGCACTTAACATTAACACTAACGAACAAACATACAACAAACATGGTGCAGGTTCCATCAGAAAGGACACCGTAACTCTCCATCAGTTCCTTTGTTTCCATCATCTGGACACCTCACTGCTCAATAGCGAACAGGGTCGCAAAGGGATTTGTTTGGTGGGAGTCAGACTCTATGTCATCATCTTCTCCCGGCTGCCAAACTCTTGTCTGCAGTAACCGTGCTAAAGCTGCTTGGGGCGAATTAGGGTCCGTCTCATCATTCCGGATGAGCCTGAACGAATTGTCTCGGTGCCAGAATCGTGTGTCGAGGTTGGAGCTGCTTGGCTGTAATCCGTAATCGTCGGGCGGTGGGTCTTGGTCAGGGGCTTTGATATATGTAATCTCGAAGGGGTCAGTGGAATCATGCTCGGAATCGCTGGGGGTGGGGCCTGGTACAGGGGTACAGTCATAACGTGGTGTGCTGTGGCCATCGTTATCATGATCACTCTCACTGTTGCTGTCGCTGCTGGTTGAAGGAAGGGAGAGGCGGAGTCGTGCCTCTGGGGGTGGAGTTGAAGTCGTGGCTGAGGGCGGGCTGGACTGGGTGGGGGAGGGTAGGAAAACGTCATCTGTGGGCGGGGAGTGTTCGGCTGCTGCTGTGAGCAGAATGTGGTGTGTGTGGCTATTCTGCGAGCCATAAGCCTTGAGCTGGTTATGTGAAACCACGCAGACTTGCCATTGGGATATGTAATCTTGTATACTGAGGGGTTCACTTTGTCTGAAATGGAGTACGGTCCGGAGAATTTAGGGGAAAGAAATGAACTGGGGTTGTATCGGGAAAGCATCACTTGCTGCCCTACTGGAAACTCAGTGGCATGTACTGTTTTGTCGAAACAAGCCTTGCTCTGTTTCTTCCTGTTTCCAAGTCTCACAGCTGCTGCGAGTTGGGCCGCCTTTATGTTCTGTATCAATTGTTGAACCGCATTTTCATGCATGAGGGCTGTGACTGCGGGGCTGGCCAAATCCAGTCCTAATAATTACTCTGTCCCTTTCATGGGGCGTCCGGTCATGAGAGTGTGGGGAGTGTATCCTGTGGACGTGGATACCGTGTTCCTTATAAACATTAAAGCAAATGGGAGAACTGAATCCCAGGGATGTTATTCTGCTGAACCATTTTCCTGAGGGTGGCTTTTAATGTCCTATTCATCCGCTCTACAATACCACTTGACTGGGGGTGGTATGCTATGTGAAACTTTTGTCGAATGCCGAAAATCATGAGGACGTTTTTCATTACACGTCCAGTGAAATGGGAGCCTTGCTCAGACTCTATACTGCGGGGGAGTCCCCATCTTGTAAAGATGTGATGTGTTAATATTTTAGCCGCTGTCTTGGCCATATTAGTTCTCGATGGAAAAGCTTCCACCCATTTTGTGAAGGTGTCGATGACCACCAACACATTCCTATAACCATTTCTGCAAGGGGGTAGGAGTCCTATATAGTCTATCTGTAGATTTGTCCAGGGTCCATTAACGGGGCGGGTATGACTAAGTTGAGCCTTTTTCGCATATCTGTCCGGATTGTTCTGGGCACAGATCAAGCAATTTTCTATGTAGTGGGTAACATCGGCTGTTAAATCAGGCCACCAGCTGAGCGGTCTAAGGTGGGCTAGGGTGGGTTCAATACCTTGGTGTCCATGATTGTCATGGAACTGACAAATGATCTGGTTTTTGTCCTGGCTGGGAACTATATAAATGTCATCCTTTAAAATCACACCATCATGTGTGGTTATTGCATTCTTGTATCTATCATATGGGGCTGGGAAGGTACCCTTTAAAACTTCCCTGAGTTTCTCGTCCTCTTTCTGTGTCTTCGCTAGATCCTGAATGTTGGTCTGTGAGACCTGAACTGCGTGTACAGGGGTGCTTTCGGGGGGGTTCCAAAAATAACCATGCCTGGAGCCTGCCTTCGCTAGGGGGCCTGCTTTAATGTTACCAGGAGGGGAGGAATGGTGATGACTGCGAACCTTAATTATTCCATATTTTCTATCCTTCGCTGTCTCTAAGATATGGCGGAGTAATGGGGCTGAGGGTAGGGGTTTACCGTCCGCGGAAACAAATCCTCTTGTTTCCCACAGGGGTAGGAATTCCGTCAAACTGTTGCATACATACAAGCTGTCCGAATAGATGTCTGCTGGGGTCGGGAACGAGTCGGGGTGGTCTACAATGTAAGCGATTGCTGCCAGTTCTGCTGCCTGCGAGCCTAAGTGTCCTGGCAACCAGTGAAATTTCATCTAGGGCGCAACCCTGCGCATCCTCTACGTAAATACTGCAACCGGTGATTCTCTTTCCATTTTACACTGTGGCGGAGCCATCCACATAAATCTTCAGGGATGCGCACGTGTCTGTGGGCTGGGGTCTCTGGGGTGTACTACCTGTTTTACTGGGAGGTGTTTTGGGAATAAATGGGCCTATGTTCTGTTTTGTGGTGATGATCTCACACTCATGAGGGGTTCCTGCATACTGCAAATTATCGGCAAGGAAGGTATGGGTCTTGGTTCTTTTTACCGTGATGTCCCGTCCCTGTAAAAGAAGGGTCCAATGGGCTGCGCGGATTTGGCTGACTGTGCCATCCTTAAGTCGGCTGTCTAACAATAACTGTGTCGGGGTGTGTTCTGTGAGGATGGTGATGGGGTTGAGTCCTGTAATGTAGGTGAAGTATTGTACTGCCCAGAAAACTGCGAGCAGGTGCCTTTCACAGGCAGAAAACCCTTGCTCTACAGGGTCTAACACGCGTGAGGCGTATCCTACGGAGTGTAATTGGTCATGGCGTTCCGGGAGGAGTACGGCCGAAAGGGTTCGGTCGGTGCTTGCTACTTCAATAGCGTACGGGGAAAGTGGATCTGGGACCTGTAGTGCGGGGGCTGTGCTGAGGACTCTTTTTAAAGCATCCACGGCATCCGTGTGCTGTGGAAGCCATTCCCAAGGTGCCTGCTTCTTGAGAAGTTCGGAAAGGGGCGCTGCTTTAGTGGCGAAACCGTCAGTATGGTTTCTGCAGTAGCCAACCAGTCCTAAAAATGACTGGAGGGCTGAGACATTGTGGGGAAGGGGCAATTTGACGATCGAGTCAATTCTCTTTTGCTCGATCTCGCGTTTACCATGTGTGATCACTGTTCCCAAGTATATCACTTTCTCTTTCAAAATCTGGGCCTTCTTGGGGTTGACTTTACAATCAATTTCCTTTAGGAGTCCTAGGAGTTTGGCGAGAAGCGAAATGTGCTCTCCCTTTGTGTCTGTCTGTAGTAACAAGTCGTCTACGTACTGGACCAGACAATCGGGGCAGGAAAATATTGCTAATCCATTTGCTAGCTGTTGGTGGAAAATGGAGGGGGAGTTGTGGAAGCCTTGTGGAAGGCACGTCCACGTATACTGTTGTCCCTGGAATGTGAAGGCGAATTTGTACTGGCACGCTTTAGCCAATGGAATGGATCAAAAGCCGTTACTAATGTCCAAAACCGAAAAGAATTTTGACTGGAGTCCCTGTTTGAGCATGGTCTCGGGACTCGTGGCTACGCTGGGGGCTGCTGCTGGGGTTACTTTCTTCAGTTCCCGGTAATCAATGGTCAATCGCCATGATCCATCCGGTTTCCTGACGGGCCAAATCGGTGCATTGTTTGTGGTGGCTACTGATCTGAGTACGCCTTGATCCAACAAACTCTCTATTACTTTGGAGATTTCTCCCTCTGCTTCCTGGGGCAATCCGTACTGCTTCTGTTGTTTAGGGTCAGGACCTGTAATGTTCACAAAGCCAGCCAATTTGCCACAGTCGTGCTTGTGCTGTGTAAATGCTGCTTTGTGTTGCTGCAGGACTGCCCTAACCTGTTTGCCTGCACTAATGGCTCGAGGGTCGAACCAGAAATGTCCTACTGAGCTAATCCTGTTTACACACTCTCCTACTGTGAGCGTGGTGGGGGCTCATGCTGCCTTTGCCATTGTGGTATTATAGGCATTACGGTACCTGACAGGCTAAAGCCCCATTGGTGGAAACTGTATGCTTTCTATTGGTTCCCATTCTCCATCCCCTGCCCCGACATGACCGCAACCACCGTCATCAAGGCCCTTCATAGCATCTTTGCACTGTTCGGGTTCCCCACTTACATACACAGTGATATGGGGTCCTCCTTTATGAGCGACGAACTGCGTCAATTCCTGCACAGCAAGGGCATCGCCTCGAGCAGGACGACCAGTTACAACCCCCGGGGTAACGGATACGTTGAGAGGGAGAACGGAACGGTCTGGAAGACCATCCTACTGGCCCTACGGTCCAGGAACCTCCCAGTCTCCCGCTGGCAAGAAGTCCTCCCGGATACCCTCCACTCCATCCAGTCACTGATTTGTACGACCACCAATCAGACACCTTACAAACGCCTCCTTGTCTTCCCGAGGAAGTCCTCCTCTGGGACCTCGCTCCCGACCTGGCTGGCAGCTCCCGGACCCATCCTGCTCCGAAAACACGTGCGGGCGCACAAGTCAGACCCGTTGGTCGAGGGGGTCCATCTGCTCCATGCTAACCCCCAGTACGCCTACGTGGCGTACCCCGATGGCCGACAAGTTACGCGTGTCCCTACGGGACTGGCGCCCGCCGGAACCCCACGCACATTCCAGCCGCCAGGCCCACCCTCCCCTCCACCGGAGCACCTTACAGAAGGATCGATCCTTCTGCCGGCCCCGTCTAGGCCCCCCACCCACCGATGCCCCCCGCAGGCACTCCCTTCCCAGGTCAACCGTTTTCCCCACCAGCGCCATCTAGAGGGTGCCGAAGCTGCCATGGAGATCGAAGCAACGCTCCCGGAGTCACAGACGCCCGAGCATCCACCGGAGTCACCACCGAAGCTCCGACGATCGCAGAGGACGACCAGGGCCCCCGATCGACTGATTGCTTCATTTTAATTGTAATCTGTAAATACAAACCATCAAATGTACATAGCTTTCAGAATTGTAAATAGTTACTAAACACTGTACGGAGGTATTACGGTACCTCCTTAACTAATTATACCATGTTGCTATGTTTTGTAGTTTCAGGCCACCAGCCCCGCCGGACCCTTTTTTTAACAGTGGGTGAATGTGGTATTATAGGTATTACGGTACCTGAGAGGCTAAAGCACCATTGGTGGAAACTGTATGCTTTCTATTGGTAGAATGTATGATAGCTCCGCCCTGATAGGCGGGGTATAAGAACCCGTGCCGCCCCAGCAGCCTTCATTCTGTACCTGAGCTGCTGGGGGAAACATCTAGCTTATTAAAGCCTTCAGTTGGACTACAACCTCGCTTTAGTGGTCATTGATCGTGCATCAGCCATTTTCCAAACACACTTGTTAACTGGGTCAAAAGAAAGGTTGTGGGAGCTCATAAAATCGATCCCTAGGTGTTCTGCTGTCTGGGGCAGATCAACCAAAACTACGGGGTGCTTAGTTGTGATGTTCCCTATTTGTATTGATACAGGGGCTGTGATGTGTCCCTGTTGTAAATGGCCTGTAAAGCCGCTGAGTGTGATGGTGTCTGTTGTGGGCCAGGTGTCTCCCTGAAACATTGTGGAGGAATTGAATGTGGTGCGGGACCCTACTGTGTCCCAAAGGAATTCTACGGGGTGTCTCCGGACTTTGCCTGCTACTACCAGTCGACCGGACTTGTCCCAAAGGGTGTTGCAGACCCAAGTTGGGGAGCCCGAATACCGTCAGTCGGTGCCGTTCATGTCTGCATTCTCTGAACGGGCGCAGGGGGTGATAAAGTGGTGATAAAGTGGTTTACACTAATTTCCGGCCTACAAAACTCCCGACAGTTTTAGGCAACACAATCTCTCAGGTTTACCTTATATCCCTGTTAGTACGCATGCATTAACACACTTCCGAATCTCGGAGGCTTGATCAGTACTGTTCTTACGCTTGTGGTTTTTCTGTTTCCAATTGGATTCTCAATTCAAATTTGGGTTCTCTCGGAGTGGTTAGACCACTTCTAAGTCGAATCCCGCCAGATGTCGGAGTAAATGTTGCTAACTTGCTGTTGTCTCTTAATTTGGCTCTGTTTAATTATGTTTGCTCAAGAGTCGCCAGGTATCTTTCGATACCGCCACATGGTTCAAAACCGAATACTGATCAAAGACTCGATACACCAGTTAGTAAGTTCAAAAGCAATGCTCATTTACTTACACACAGTCAAATCTACTCATGAATAAAACTCTACAACCTAAACTATCATTATTACTAAAAGCCCATACTTAGCTTCGGGTGCCCACTCAGTCAGAGGAACAATGGCCGTTGTTCGGTTCTGAGGCTGCTGGGTTGAGCTGTTTACAGGGTAGCAACTAGGAGCGTTTATCTCGTAGCACGCATTGACTTGGAACTTACTTGGTCTGGAGCAGCTTTGGCAGGTCTCTCCTCGCTGAGAGCCAAGGCCAAGAGAGATATCCTCTCTTGGGGAGTCCTTTTTATACCCCAAAAGGGCTTCGCATGCTTTTGGGCGGGCCTTGAACTTGGCCCCAATTAATTGGGCCGTTTCCCAATTGTCCTTATCGATTTTCCTCCAATAGAGGGGTGTGTTCCCTGGTTGCTGGGCGTGTCCTAGGTGGCCGTTGGTCTGTTTTGTTTTAGTCTCCTCTGGCGCCGGGATGTCTGTCTACCTAAATGTTGCCTTTTGTTCCCGGGGATGGCTCATTAGTATGTAGATGGTTCTGCAGTACGGGTCTTGTTTGAGAGCTACAGCTCTAACCAATAGACAGACCTTGCACCTGCTTGCTTTTTCGGTATTGTCCAATTTTCCCTGCATTCTTTGCAAGTCCATTTTGTAATCGGGACGTGGCCATCCCAGATGGCTACACAATGAACTGGGAATTGTTGGTCAGTGTTTCTGCATGATGGAGGCAAATTAGAATGTTTAAATCCTTGCTTGCTCATGGTAGCTGTGATGGGGCCTGGCCTTTAGTGGCGCAGCTGCTTTCGAGAGGGCTTCCACCCTGACGGTGCGGCCTGCATTGACGGATGATGGCTGCCAACGAAGATGCTGTTCTGGTTGAAAATCTGGGCTCTGAGGTGCAAGCCACCGAGGCCCAATTCCAAGAGCTGTGGGTGTTTTGATGGAGGCAATGGAGGTGCATGAGGAGGTCCTTGCGCTGGAGAAATTCAATGGAGCATATCTAATCCTGGCTTTGAGGCCTGGGGTTGATGTGGCCTTCTGACCACTGGTCCTGTGTTGTTCTGTTTCGGATGTCGGTCGTCAGGGATTCGGAGTGGCCAAGTTAGTCGGGTCATCCCCCCCCAACCGGAGTTTAGGTTGTTGCCCCCACGGGTTCTGGTGAGGCAGCATGGTGGAAGTAATGATGCCTCATGCAGCGATCATTGGAGTCCTTGGGAGATCCTGAAGAGTGTCCATTGATGCAGATCCTGCCTCATCCTTGATCTTGGCTTTCTATGTGTGCCAGTCAAGAAGCCTTTATCCTGAGGACTGCCTTGCATTTCTGCACCTCGGTTGTTATCCTGGACTTTGCGCCCCATT
This sequence comes from Scyliorhinus torazame, assembly GCF_047496885.1. NCBI lineage: Eukaryota > Metazoa > Chordata > Chondrichthyes > Carcharhiniformes > Scyliorhinidae > Scyliorhinus > Scyliorhinus torazame. Next base: position 160,231,009 of record NC_092707.1, read on the forward strand.
GATTATGTCTAATAATAATCTAATAATCTTTATTAGTGTAACAAGTAGGCTTACATTAACACTGCAATTAAGTTACTGTGAAAATTCCCTTGTCGCCACACCCTGGCGCCTATTCGGGTACACTGAGAGGGAATTCGGAATGTCCAATTCACCTAACAAGCACGTCTTTCGGGACTTGTGGGAGGAAACCGGAGCACCCGGAGGAAACCCACGCAGACATGGGAAGAACGTGCAGGCTCCGCACAGACAGTAAACCAAGCCGGGAATCGAACCTGGGTCCCTGGTGCTGTGAAAAAACAATGCTAACCACTGTGCTACCATGTTGTTTTCTGCTTGATGTTGTCAATTTTTTCCATTTACAGAAAAGTAAATAATGTCAGTATGATAGCCTGTACCATTGAGTAACCTGATTTAACAGGTTTATATCATGTTAAGCCGAATGTTGAGTGCGGGATTTGTGCACAGTCTTTCTCCTAAATGTCATTAGAAGGAAGATGAGCAGAGCTGGAGTGGGGTGAGGGGTGGAGGGGTGGAGTTGACAAGGTTAGTTTGTCCTCACTGTGCTCGAGGAAGGTCCTTTCAATTAGAGCTTACAGTTTGAGCTAACCAGTTTCCAGTGTGTTTGTCTACTTTTTTGCTTTTAATCTGGAATGCAGGGAAAATTGGACAGTACCAAAAAAGCAAGCAGGTGCAAGGTCTGTCTACTGATTAGAGCTGTAGCTCTCAGACAAGACCAGTACTGCAGAACCATCTACATAATAATGAGCCATCCCCGGGAACAAAAGGCAACGTTTAGGTAAACAATACTAAGACAGACATCCCGGCGCCAGAGGAGACTAAAACAAAACAAACCAACGGCCACCTAGGACACGCCCAGCAACCAGGGAACCCACCTCTCTATTGGAGGACAATCGATAAGGACAATTGGGAAACGGCCCAATTAATTGGGCCAAGTTCAAGGCCCGCCCAAAAACGCGCAAAGCCCTTTTGGGGTATAAAACGGAAAAAATGAGCATTGCTTTTGAACTTACTAACTGGTGTATCGAGTCTTTGATCAGTATTTGGTTTTGAACCTTGTGGCGGTGTCGAAAGAGCAAACGTAATTAAACAGCCAAATTAAGAGACAACAGCAAGTTAGCAACATTTACTCCGACATCTGGCGGGATTCGACTTAGAAGTGGCCTAACCACTCCGAGAGAACCCAAATTTGAATTGAGAATCCAATTGGAAACAGAAAAACCACAAGCGTAAGAACAGTACTGATCAAGCCTCTGAGATTTGGAAGTGTGTTAATGCACGCATACTAACAGGGATATAAGTTAAACCTGAGAGATTGTGTTGCTTAAAACTGTCGGGAGTTTTGTAGGCCGGAAATTAGCGTAAGCCGTACCTGTGTTTACATCACCACTTTATCACCCCCTGTTCCAAATTCAGTAGAGAACCTAGATAGAGAAAATGGCAGTGAAGGCAATGGAACGCCTGATGAACCCCCAGGAATTTGAGGTCGCAGCGACCAGTAGAGTAGGACACTGTCCCGTTTGGGAAGATGAGATCAGGAAATATCTCAAAGGGAAAGGATAGCCCCTTTGGAGTGAATTTTGGTACAATGACAAAACAGGTCCCGGGAGTATAGGACATACTTGGTGGGAGAACCTGTCAGAGATCCACAAGAAGAGCTTAGTGAAAGCTTGCAAGCCGATGGCAATCATGTCCTGTTTGGCACAATTGCGAGGCACAGAGGAGGTTGTTAGTGTCATGATATTCAAACACACACATCATGATGGACACACCAACAGACAAATCAGAACACAACACACCACAACCAATCACACACAAAGACAGGAACCATATAAAAGCACGAACACGACACCTGGTGGACAGTAGGTCTGGGGACAAGGACACGGACACGACCTGTTTTAACATCACAAACAGGGAATCCCCACGTGCAGAGTATCAAGACAAAACTGTACATAGAAAGTTTAAATAAAATAGCGTTGTACCATATACAACTGTGTTGGCTCATCTGTGTGTCAGAAAGCCCAACACCACATGGTACAGGAGTGGATCGATACCTGCCAACTAACCTGCCATTCTGGACATGGACTGCACCGACAAACCGCAGCCGTTGCAAGTCGCGGGGAACCTTGGTGCCAATTGGAAGCTCTTCAGGCAGCGATTTGACCTGTACATCCGAGCCAACGAGAAACAGAGTGCCTAGGAAGAAACGAAGATTGCACTGCTCCTCTTCTACGCAGGGCAGCACGACCTCGACGTCTTCAACTCACTGGTGTTCGATGAAGGGGAAAAACAATCCAAGTATGACACGGTCATCCTCAAACTCGACCAGCACTTTAATGTTGAAGTGAATGAAAGTTTTGAAAGATACCTCTTTCAGCAACGCCTGCAAGGTAAGGAGGAGCTTTTTCAACCCTTTTTGACGCACCTCCGAATTCTAGCGCTGTCCTGCGGTTACGGCAGCACCACAGAGTCCATGATCGGGACCAGATTGTTTTTGGCGTTGCCTCCAGTGGCCCACGCCAGCAGCTTCTTAAAATAAAAAGCCTCACCTTAGCGTCTGCTGTGGAAGCCTGTGTCCTCCACGAGAATGCAACCAGCCATTTTGCCCGATTTCAGGCGTCCGAATTGGCACGGAGGGGGTCCCCTGCCGTCAAATCGGCAAGCCAGCTCACCCACGACGCCGAACGCATCCAGGCCGTCGATTACTTCCCGACCCGCGGCCCCGACAAAAGCGGCCGCTTCCCGCGCTTTTCGCGGTCTCCCGCGCTGGTGCGCGCCAAAAATAACGGCCACATCGAGGGACGCACTGCGCAGGCGCGCCCACCGCAATATCGCACTGCGCATGCGCAGTGGCGCAACGAACGCCGTGACGTCATGACGTGCGGCAATTGTGGAGCTGTACACTTAAAAGGGCAATGTCCTGCTAAAAACCGACAGTGCCTCAGATGTGGCAAGATGGGCCACTATGCTGCCCACTGTCGTGCGGCTCAACCCATGGATCCTGCACATCCCCGACAATCTCGCAGACAAGTCAGGACCGTCCAGCCCACGCATCAAGACTTCCAGTTAAGTGATGCAGATGACCAGGATGCCTTCCGCGTTTCCGTCATCGATGTCAACAAGGTCAATGCCATCAGTCCAGCCGATGAGTGGTGTGCCACCATGACAGTCAACCGATCGCGCATCACCTTCCGTCTGGACACCGGCGCGTCCGCCAACCTGATTGCATATTCTGCATTCCAGGCCATGAAGGTCAAACCACCCATCACGCCATCCCGGCTCAAGGTGGTTGATTATAACGGGAACGTCATCCCGTCCATAGGATCTTGCCAGCTACAGATAACTCACAAGACGCACACGGCCACACTCTCCTTCGAAGTTGTCGGCTCATCAAAAGACTCGTTACTGGGCGCACAGGCGTGTAAGGTCCTTCACCTGGTACAGCGCATTATGTCTCTCTCTCCAGATGAGATATCCGACTTCCCGGATGCTGAGTTCCACGCAAATCTCCATTCCCTCCTTGCTCACAACCAGGAGGTTTTTGAAGGCATGGGGACATTGCCATACACGTACAAGATTCGACTCAAACCGGACGCCATCCCTGTCGTTCACGCACCTCGCAGGGTTCCTGCACCACTCAAAGACCGCCTCAAGTTGCAGCTGCAGGCTCTTCAGGACCAAGGGGTCCTATCCAGGGTCACGGAGCCCACGCCATGGGTCAGCTCCATGGTCTGTGTAAAAAAGCCCTCTGGCGAGCTCCGCATATGTATAGATCCTAAAGATCTGAATAACAACATCATGCGGGAACACTATCCCATCCCGAAACGAGAGGAACTCACCAGCGAGATGGCGCAAGCCAAAATATTTACCAAATTGGATGCGTCCAAAGGATTTTGGCAGATCCAATTGGACCCGGCCAGCCGAAGGCTATGCACGTTCAACACCCCTTTTGGCAGATTCTGCTACAACCGGATGCCAGTCGGCATCATTTCAGCATCTGAAGTTTTCCACCGCATTATGGAGCAGATGATGGAAGGCATCGAAGGGGTACGTGTATATGTGGACGATATCATCATTTGGTCCACCACTCCGCAGGAACACATGCATCGTCTACGACGCGTCTTCACCCGCATACGACAAAATGGCCTGCGTCTCAACCGCGCCAAGTGTGCCTTCGGCCAGACTGAGCTGAAATTCCTCGGGGACCACATCTCACGATCAGGGGTCCGTCCCGATGCAGACAAAGTTAGCACCATCACAGCCATGCCATGGCCGGCTGACAAGAAGGCTGTCCTAAGATTCTTGGGCATGGTCAACTTCCTTGGGAAGTTCATTCCCAACCTGGCTTCTCATACAACGAATATGCGCCATCTCGTAAAAAAATCAACAGAATTCCACTGGCAACAATCGCATCAGCTGGAATGGGAGGAGCTCAAGCACAAACTGGTCACGGCACCAGTGTTGGCGTTCTTTGACACGGCTCGCCCTACAAAGATCTCAACGGATGCCAGCCAATCTGGTATTGGAGCGGTACTCCTGCAAAAAGACAGCACGTCGTCATGGGCCCCGGTTGCATATGTCTCACGAGCCATGACCCCTACCGAACAGCGCTACGCGCAAATAGAAAAAGAATGCCTGGGCTTGTTAACTGGACTGGACAAGTTCCACGACTATGTGTATGGTCTTCCACGATTTACGGTTGAAACTGACCACCGCCCCCTGGTCAACATCATTAACAAAGACCTGAACGACATGACCCCTCGCCTCCAGCGCATCTTACTTAAACTCAGGAGGTATGATTTCGAACTGATCTACACTCCGGGGAAGGATCTCATCGTGGCGGACACGCTCTCCCGAGCAGTGAGCACACCACCAGATGCGGAGGGGTTCGTGCGTCAAATTGAGGCACACGTGACTCTGACAGCAGCAAATCTGCCAGCTGATGATCCAAGTCTGGCCCACATACGCGCAGAGACGGCGACTGACCCCCTTCTACAGCGAGTGATGCGCCACATGGCGGAAGGGTGGCTCAAAGGGCCCCCAGTTTTATAATGTGCGAGATGACCTTACCAACATAGACGGGGTCCTTATGAAATTAGACAGGATTGTTATTCCGCACAGCATGCGGCAGATGATTCTTAATCAACTACACGAAGGCCACTTGGGCGTCGAAAAATGCAGACGAAGGGCCCGAGAGGCGGTATATTGGCCGAGTATTAATGAAGACATAGCCAACATGGTGCTCAATTGCACAACCTGTCAGAGGTTTCAGCCGGCGCAACCTCCGGAGACGCTTCTACCACACGAGTTGGTGACGTCCCCCTGGGCGAAGGTGGGTGTTGACCTATTTCACGCGCTCGGCAGAGATTACATCATTATTATAGACTACTTCTCAAACTACCCGGAAGTCATGCCTCTCCATGATCTGACGTCGTCCGCAGTCATTGGGGCCTGCAAGGAAACATTTGCTCGCCATGGCATTCCAAGGACTGTCATGTCAGACAATGGACCCTGTTTCGCCAGCCGTGAATGGTCGTCCTTTGCCGCAGCATATGGTTTCACTCATGTGACATCCAGCCCTCTACATCCACAGTCGAATGGAAAGGCAGAGAAGGGCGTCCACATTGCCAAGCGGCTCCTGTGCAAGGCGGCTGCTGCCGGATCGGACTTTAACCTCGCCTTGCTGGCCTATCGATCGGCCCCGCTTTCCACGGGTCTCTCGCCAGCGCAGCTCCTAATGGGTCGCTCCCTCAGGACGGCGGTACCATCCATCCTGGCACCAACAACGGACCACGAGACGGTTCTCCGTAACATGCAAGTGCAGCGTGATCGCCAGAAAAGTCAGTACGACACACGAGCGACGGACCTGTCCCCCCCTGTCCTCCGGAGACAAAGTACGCATCCATCAACCGTATGGTGGCTGGTCAGCACCGGCCGAAGTCCTCCGAGGTGTGGCTCCATGCTCGTTCCTGATTCGCATGCCGGATGGTTCAGTGCGTCGCCGCAATCGGCGCGCCCTTCGCCGACTTCCACGCTCGCAGCCACACATTACACACACGCCAGATCCTCAACAGTCTTCCGAGGATGACTTTGTGGAGCTGCCGCAGATCACGCCCTCTCCATCGCCACCCATGGCCACGCTTGCACATCAGCCGGTGGTTCTTGACCCACCCTTGAGGCGGTCAACCCGAACTCGTCGCAAGCCCATTAGACTGGACTTATAACACCGTTCATATGTTCAAAAAGTTACACACTTCTGTATTATAACCTGTTGTTGTTTATCGTTCCAGATATCGTCTGACTGGACCACTGTTCAAGTTTTTTTTTCTCGTTGGCATTCATGTTCTGTTATGGTACAACCTTGTTGATGTGACGCACCCGACATCGCCCCATGTAAATAGTTACGTCATATGCACATGCTGTACACAACACACACACACTCTTAGACGCACTCATGACACGATTATAGTTATTACCACGTAGGCAAATATCTTTGTAAAAAGGGGGGATATCATGATATTCAAACACACACATCATGATGGACACACCAACAGACAAATCGGAACACACAACACCACAACCAATCACACACAAAGACAGGAACCATATAAAAGCACGAACACGACACCTGGTGGACAGTAGGTCTGGTGACAAGGACACGGACACGACCTGTTTTAACATCACAAACAGGGAATCCGCACGTGCAGAGTATCAAGACAAAACTGAACATAGAAAGTTTAAATAAAATAGCGTTGTACCATATACAACTGTGTTGGCTCATCTGTGTGTCAGAAAGCCCAACACCACAGTTAGGACGCTCCGTAGAGAGATAGAGGAGAGAGACAGAAGTAGTGAGGTAGGCGTGAGCGAAGTAGAGAAGGAGAATAGAGATTTGAGAGTGCAGTTAGCAGCAAGGGACAGAGAGGTGGATGATGCCAAGAGTGCACACCAGTCTTGTCTCGCGCATTTGAGTAGCTTCCAAACGCAATACAGTAAGGCCTACCTGGTCAAACACAGAAATAAACATCCGTGTTTATTTTTTCCCTACTCCTTTTTGCCCTACTCCTTTTTCCTGAGTGGTCATGGTTGTCAGGGTAGGTTTCCTGGTGCTGGGGGGATGTGAGCTGGCTCTCCAACACATGGTGCCCTACCCCCCTTTAGGGTCATGCACTGACTGCCCCCTCTTCTCTGGTACAGGGTTCCCCTTTCTGGCTGATGTCTTTCTTAACCTCAGCGGGTTTATGGCATTCAACTGATTTAGCCATCCATCACCAGAACTGGCTGGAAACATGAAGGGTTCATGGCCCTCACACTCATGTTCCCATCTGTCCACATCCCCAAGAACATCTGGAATGCACAATAATGCTCACTTGTTTTCTCCACTGCCAACCTTTAACCCCCTTTCCACCTTCACCTCAAACAACAAACGCGAGAAGCTTGGTGCCAATCTTTGTTCTGTTGTCTTTGCTGCTTCCTCCCGTGGCCACTCAGCCAAGACCTCCTGCTCCAGCCCTGAACCCCTGTTAGCTGCTAGGTTCTCCCCTATTTCCTGTCATGCCCTCTCTTGGCTCAACTTCTCCATAAGCTTCTGTTTCCTGGACCTTATTCTCAATAATGTACTGACAACCCATTTCCATTCCTGGTCCCCATGCTTACTAACATTGCAAATAGTTCCCTCTTCTGGTCATTCTTTATCCATCAATCAAAATGCTGAAAAGCAGTTTGTCTGGCTATCACATAGCTGTTCGTGGGTCTTTGCTGCGTGCAAATTGGTTGTTAAATTCCTATATTACAAAAGTGACCACACTTTAAAAATATTTAATTGTCCGTGAATCACTTTTAGGACATCCTGAGAGTGCTGATGTTGCTCTTCCTGAACCTAGAGGTGCACTAAGGCAGACTTTCATCTGTTCCAACAGCTAATTATTCCTGGAACAGGTAGCTAGTCTGTCACCAGAGGTGTAGAGCTTGAGGGGCACCACTCAGCATCAAACATGGCTGACCAGGAGCCTCTCCACTCTTACCGCCTTCCTTGGTCCATGTTCTGCTGAACTCTGCATCCATGCCTTTGCCATCTCTACACTAGACCTTTCTGATGCCTGGTCAACCTCCCATCCATCACTCTCCATAAACTCCAACTCATCCAAACCTCTGCTGCCAGTATCTTATCTTCCATCAAGCCTTGCCCATTCATCATCGATATCCTTGCTGACCTACATTGGTACCCAGTTCTCTAAATCTTCAGGTTTAAAATTCTCTTGTTTGTGTTTGAATCCTCTTCATCTCTATAATGTCCTCCATCCCTAATAGCTCACCCTCACCCCCACCCCCATGCCAAACATCTCACTCCTCCAACTTTGGCCCCTGTGCATTCCCCCTGTTTGCCATTCTATTAATAGTTTTACCTTCAGTTGTCCAGGTCCTGCACTCTGCAATTCCCACCCCAAACCACTCTGTTGGTTCACCTCCCTCTCCCACTTTAAGCTCTATGAAACCCACCACTTTGGTCAAGTTTTCTTGATCACTATTCCCTCCGCTCAGCATCCATTTCTGTCTTATTACTCTTCAGTGAAGCGTCACAGGTCTATTTTTCTATGTTAAAGGTGCTGAAAAAGTGCAAGTTGTTGTTTTGTTCCTTGTCATTTTGCCGGCTTAATCCACAGAGTAGAGAATGTAAACTAACGTATTATTTATCTTTTTAATGTACAGTGACTTTTTAACTATGTAACCATTTCCTTATTTCTTTTATATTAATCTGTGTAGACAGGTCGTGGTGTAACCCAATGTGTGTAGTCTCTGTCATGGATATGACATGTATTATGGTGGCTTTTAAGACGGACCCGGTGCTGTGGGTGTTCTCATCATAGAGTCATCATAGAATTTACAGTGCAGAAGGAGGCCATTCGGCCCATCAAGTCTGCACCGGCTCTTGGAAAGAGCACCCTACCCAAGGTCCACACCTCCACCCTGTCCCCATAACCCAGTAACCCCACCCAACTCTAAGGGCAATTTTGGACACTAAGGGCAATTTAGCATGGCCAATCCACCTAACCTGCACATCTTTGGACTGTGGGAGGAAACCGGAGCACCCGGAGGAAACCCATGCACACACGGGGAGAATGTGCAGACTCCGCACAGACAGTGACCCAAGCCGGGAATCGAACCTGGGACCCTGGAGCTGTGAAGCAATTGCGCTATCCACAATGCTACCATGCTGCCCCTGTGCTCTGTGGCACTGGCTCGTTGGTTGTCGCCAGGTTAGCTGTGACCTGGTCTGAAAGTCACTATAGTCAGCACCTGCGAGGAGACACTTGGGCTCTCAGCCAGGAAACACCAAGACTGGGTCGAGGCGAACAATCAGAAGATCCAGGATCTCCTTGACTGCAAGCGCAGGGTGTTCCTGAATTGGCAGCTCCACCAAAACTCGAGTAAGAGGAAACAAGCCGACAGGCAACTGAAGGCCAAGGTGCAACAAAGAACCCATGACCTAAAGAACAGATGGTGGGTGGCAAGAACACAGGAGACTCAGCAACTTGCCAACAACCACAATGTGCATGGCTTTTTCACCACGATCAAAACCATCAATGGTCCGACTACCCAGGGACCCACCGCACTGAGAGCCAAAAATGGAGAGGCACTCATCAAAGACAGAGAGACAGTCAGCACCCACCAGAGACACAAGCACTCTCATCAACATCCCGCAACATGCTATCCACCACCTCGGTTCACCATGAGGTCGAAAAAGCTATTCGACAGATGAAGAACAACAAGGCCTCTGGCGCAGATGGAATCCCCGCAGAAGTACTAAAATGCGGTGGAAAGGCACTCTTGACAAGAATACACAGCCTCATAACCATTGTCTAGAAGGAAGAGAGCATGCCGGAGACACCTTAATTGTGAACATCTTCAAGAATGGAGACAGGTCCGACTGCGGAAATTACAGAGGGGTTTCTCTACTCTCCACCACGGGAAGGGTCATCACGAGAATACTCCTCAAACGCCTCCTCCCAGTGGCTGAGGAGCTTCTCCCTGAGTCTCAGTGCGGCTTCCGCCCATCAAGAGGTTCAATGGACATGATCTTCAGCATGCGCCAAATTCAGGAAAAGTGCAGGGAGCAGCATCAATCTTTGTACATGGCCTTTTTCAATCTCACAAAGGCCTTCGACTCCATCAACCATGAGGGATTGTGGAGCAAACTCCTCACATTCGGCAGCTCACAGGAATTTGTCTCCGTTCTCCACCTGCTCCACGATGACATGCACATCGTGATCCTTACCAACGGGACTACCACAGGCCTAATACATGTTCAACTGGGGTCAAACAGGGTTGCATTATCGCACCAACGCTCTTCTCCATCTTCCTCTCAGCAACACTCTACCCCGTCACTCTGAAGCTCCCTGTTGGAGTGGAGCTAATATACCAGACAAGCAGGAAACTGTTCCACCTCTGACACCTCCAGGCCAGAAACAAGACCACCCCAATCTCTGTTATTAAGCTGCAATACGCAGACGATGCCTGTGTATGCGCACATTCAGAGGCCGAGCTACAAATCATCGCAACGCATTCACTCAGGCATATGAGAGAATGGGCCTCAGACTAAACAAAGGTTCTCTACCAGCCTGCTCCTGCCACACAGAACTGCCTCCCTCCCCCCACAATCAAGATCCATGGTGAGCCCTTGGGCAATGTGGGCCATATCCTATACCTCAGGAGCCTCTTCACGGTGCGAGGAGACATCAACAACAAAATCCAACATCGACTCCAATGTGCCAGTGCAGTCTTTGGATGCCTGAGGAACAGAGTATTTGAAGGCCGAGACCTCAAACCCAGCAGCAAGCAAATGGTCTATGGAGCAGCTGTGCTCCGCGCTTTCCTGTATGCATCAGAAACATGGCCAATGTACTGCAGACACCTCAAATCCTTGGAGAGATATCACCTACACTACCACCTCAAAATCCACTTGCAGGATAGGCATAACAACATGAGCATTCTCTCCCAGACTAATATCCCCAGTATCGAGGCACTGGTCACACTCAACCAGCTGTAATGGGTCAGTTTTATCCAGAGTAGAGACAAAGAAACCTTTAGACCAGGTAAGGGGTTGCACAAGGAACCTCAAACTCTATTACCACTGATCTCCTCCACCTTCCTTTTCTGCTTCCTCCATCATTTATTTAATATGCATAGCTAATGGGCCTCTTTGTGTCCAAAACTGAGGCCATCCTCAGTAACATATCAGCCACCCTCTGATCTGTCCAATCCCAAGGCTGTTTCCTTTACCAAACTTGAAAACTATGGAGGAGTTTAAGGTAGACCTTTTGAGGAGAGGCTGATGATTGCTGTTTTGAAGGAGGGATGGTGGATGGCAGAGGGTACAGTCATAGCGTCATAGAGCCACACAGCACAGAAAAGTCCTTCACCCCATCATGTCTGCGCCAGTCAAAAACAACCACCTAACTATTCTAATCCAGAGATGGACAGCTCTTTTCTGTAAGTAGCGGGTGGAGGTTGGCAAATGGGGTGTTAAAGACCCTAATTTGTTTCATTATATTCCCCCATAGCTTTCATCGTCCCTCACCAAATTCAAGAAACTCACCACTTTCTGCCTCCAACACCTTTGATTCCAGCTCTTTAGCAGCCAGCTTGCTTGTTTCCGCCCTCCGTGCGCCGAAAACAATGGACCATGTCTATTCACTGGCATCGTCCATATCAGCTTCAAAACAGCAGTCATTCACTTCTTCCTCCAAAGATCCACCTGAAGTGACTCCACATTCTCCCATTGCTTCCTGTTATACCTTTGGAATCACAAGATGATACGGTAATCTTCTCTTCTCCAGAGCACTAATTGAGTTCTTCCAAGAACATGCCTCTCTTCACCACTGCTCCATGTTTGAGATCCTTAAATCTGATTTTCCAGTCAGAGTCTAAATATCCTCTTTGACTGTGGTCAGCGCATCTAACCCTACTGACCTTTCTTCACTTTTCTGCTGTTTTTGACAGCATTGATCACTCTATTCTCTTTCAACACTCATCGTTAGTAGACACCCCCCGCCCCCCTCCCCACCCCACTTTGTGCCACTGGCATCACATGGTTGTATTAATATTTGTCCTAATGGCAACTCTACATACCTGCCAGTGTATCTCTTCCTTACCCAGATGTTCACTATTGATCTGCACCTTTGATCTCAGCCCCCCCACTCTTGGACTCTCCTCATAGTCATCAAGTTTCAGGGTTCCATATGTATGTTGAAGATTAGTTATGTTGTAAGTTTGTCTTTTAATTTCAAGTCATTGCCCAGCTCTCTGAACATGTCCAACATCAAGTCTTGGATGAATCGAAATTTCAACCGAATCAATGGAGGCAATTCAGATATTTTTCAGCTCCTGTGGTTCTTGCATGCTGTTTAGGTCAATTGTCACATTCTCAGCATTGCCCCATTTGAGAAGAGTTCACTTAGTGTAGATCTCTCATAGAACCTGGAACTGATTTTCAAACACTTAATAAAAGATTTTGTGCTGTGTTAATTTTGAAATCTTGGACTCTGGAATCGTTTTTCCTGCTGTTGATCATCCCCTCATGCAAGGCAACCCTGATCATAAATCTCCTTTCTAAATGATTATCCTAATTACAATACAGCAATTACATAATACAACATTACATAAGAAGCTTCATAAAAAAGATTAATGTTTCACTGCAAATTGTATCCAAGGTGAGTCAGCACAACAGTATTCATTAAACCCACCTTTGCTACACTCTTAAATACTTAGTCATACTTTCTTAAGGGAAACCAATGCTAATTGCTTGGTATCAGGGTGTGTAGCCATGCACTTCTGTTGTAGCATCAAATTTGCTTTTCTCTCTGCGCTGAAGTTCTGGAGTGGAACATTCGCAACCTCTTGGCTCAGCAGTGAAAGTGCGACCGAATGAACCACTGCTGACAATGCAATGTAATTTTCCTGTGTTAAAACCAGTTGGATTGAACAGAGTAAATTTTGTGAGTGAGTAACTGCACCTAGAGATTCACTCATCAGGGGGCTAGTTCAGATAAGAGGAAATGAGGGCAATGTGGGATACACAGTCCTCCTCATTTTAATTCTACTGCCAGAAAGACCAGGAAGTCCAATCCCACACACTACCCTTTACACCTTTTACCTTCCTATCGAGTGAGATTCTGTGGGCAAGTTCTGGTATTTTTGATGTATCCAATACGCATTTTCCTGACCATTGTTACACCACCAAATCTGTTTTTAATTTGATCTTTCAAATGTAAGTGAGTAAAATATTGTTTTACTTGCAGAGACCTACAAACATTTACAGTCAAATTTAATATGACAATAATTCTTTGAACAAGTATTTCTAGTTATTATTCATCAAAGACTTCACAGAGTCAAAACCTCACACTCTGGAATAAACCACATAAAGCTGTTCTTGTGTAAAAACAAGCTTAGGAATGTAAATACAAATTTTGTTGGAAGTCTGGCCTTGTAACTTGTCTAGAGCCTGAGGGGTAAATCTTCCAGTCCCACCCGCCAGGAATCATTGAGGGTGGGCCGAAAAATTTGATGGACCACTGAAAGGTCCGTTGACCTCGGGCGGTAATTTCCAGTTGCGGGGGTGGGGGATGGCGGTGATGACCAGAAAAGCCCGCCCATCGCAAACTGTTCTTTTCAGGAGTTGAAATGGAACATTTACATCCGATGGACACTATTATTGAAGCAAAAAAGTTACTTTGAAATTTGCCCATTATAATTTCAGCGTCTGTCATTGTGTTCCTTGACAAAGTCCTTTGGTGGGAATCCCTCCCCCTCCCTGGGCGTGTTTTCTGGAGGAGGAGACAGCTTGACATTGGCTGCCAATGGGATCTTCTGGTCACGTTGATGTCTATGGTGTTTTGCATGGCTTGCACCCTCCACCTCTGGGAACTCGCAAGGGAGGGGTGGGGGCGTCACCATCAGTGGGGTTGGAAGATTCCACAAATGGGAAGGTCTGGAAACCCCACCCCTCCTTGTTTAAGATTCAAATTTAGCAGCAACATTATAACTGAACTTAGAGTCGAAGTTAGTGCAATGGCAGGCCCATTGGAGTCAGACTGTGCACAGACTTGGGAGGGTATAGACTGTCATCAGTTTCTTTTTTCATAGCATTAACACAAATGTATTATTTTAATTCAACTGACAGCTTTACTAAAAGTTTTAATTCAAATCTAGTTAAATTTCATTTTCAAAGCCAAGAATATCTTTTGAATATTGAGCTGTGCCAAATAAATGTCATTGCTATTCTGCCACTCTTGACTAATTCCATCATCTCATGCAACCCTCCCATGCCACGCCCTTCCTCCCATGCCATCCCCATTCCATTCCTTACAGGCTAATACATGCTTCTCTTGCCATCCCTGTCCGTCCCATCAATTCTATTCCATTCCTCATAGAAACAGTCTCTCCAACCAGGGTAACTTTGTTGTTGGGTTTTCCTACCTTCAGCTGTTTTTCTCCCCATCAACACCTTGCCCCAGCCTCCCCGCTGCCACCACGTACTGTTAGCAGCTGCATTTGCATCACAGGCGCCAGCCCTCCGTGCTCACACACGCACCAGGCACCACCCACCAAATAAACCCATCCCTTGAACTGACCAAACAAAACAGCCCCCCAAAAAACTGCATTATTATTATAGATTTTTGAGAAACACAGAAGAAGGAAAGCGACCCAAGCCATCAAGGCCAAAGCAGTGGGAGCTGAGGTGAATAATAGTTAGCTGACACAATCCTTGTTCTCGGTTAATCTGAAGATTGTATGAAGAACTGAAGGCTAAGGAAGTTCAAGCTTTCCAATGTTCCTGTTCACAGATTGACTGCCGTTATTCCTACATCAGGCTCTTACCACCTTTTCATGTGTGGTGAGGGTGGCAGAGGCACATTTCCATTTTTTTTTCACTCAAGGGGCCATTGAGCAAATTTCAGAAATATACAGTGTGGCACAACATTAAACATGAAGCCAAGAAACAACTTATAGAATTCGGCCCATCGAGTCTGCACCGGCTCCTACCCAAGGTCCAGACCTCCACCCTATCCCCATAACCCAGTAACCCCATCCTAACACTAAGGGCAATTTTGGACACTAAGTGCAATTTATCATGGCCAATCCACCTAACGTGCACATCTTTGGACTGTGGGAGGAAGCCGGAGCACCCGGAGGAAACCCATGCACACACGGGGAGGATGTGCAGACTCCACACAGCCAGTGACCCAAGCCAGAATCGAACCTGGAACCCTGGAGCTGTGAAGCAATTGTGCTATCCACAATGCGACTTGCAGCACAAAAAAGTAAAGCAATGTTAAAGCAATAAATTGGTAATTTAAAAAAAAGAGAGTATTTAATAAAATGACCATTAGAGTGTGAGAGGGTCAAAATGTGTGTGTATGTCCATCTCAACCGCTGTCTCAGGGTACTTAATCACTCACTTTCACCCACTGTGTGAGCATGTGTTGGCATGTGGAGTGAGGGTGAGTGAGAAACCTGAGACTGGAGGGAGCCAAATACACACTCACATATTCTCTCACACTCACACACACACACACACACACACACACTCTCTCTCATACTCACATGCTCTGTCTCACACAACCATTGATGGCATGTGTCTTCACTCCACAGCCAGCCTGTTCTCTCCCGGAACCCACAGCCTGTTTCTCTCTCCCTGCACCGCTCCCCCCCCCACTCCCCCACTCCAGAAAACCTCTCTAGCAAATACGGGGAGGAACAAACTGAGATTAGAGGAGAGCAATTCCCTGCTGAATCTTCTACTCCACCGACCCGTCTTACCAGCATTTTGAAAACTGGCTCTGCAGACCATGACAGAGGGGCTCGGTGGGCCGTATCTGGCCCACAGGTCATGAATAGAACAAGCCTGTTTTACATTATAAGAGTGACTTATAAGGCACTATAGAATCATAGATTCTACAGTACAGAAGGAGGCCATTCGGCCCATCGGGTCTGCACCAGTCCTTGGAAAGAGCACCCTACTTAAGCCCACGCCTTCACCCTATCCCTGTCACCCGACCTAACCTTTTGGACTCTAAGGGGCAGTTTAGCATGGCCAATCCACCTAACCTGCACATCTTTGGACTGTGGGAGGAAACCGGAGCACCCAGAGGAAACCCAAGCAGACACGGGGAGAAAGTGCAAACTCCACAGACAGTCACCCGAGGCCGGAATTGAAACCGGGACTTTGGAGCTGTGAGGCAGCAGTGCTAACCACTGTGCCACCGTGCAATTTATAAAATAGCCATTATAGCAGCCTTCTGCTATTCGACAGAGTGTTCATTCCCCACAGTGATAGCCACCAGACTAGGAAGGACGTTGCTTGTCACCTGCCACAAGTGTTTTCAAACACAGCGTCACTGGGTAGTGATCATATCTGGAGCCCTGACTGATAACCTTGTTATCATCCACAGTCTTTTCTTCCAAGCCAATTGTAATGATTACAAGTCAATGTCAGCTCATGAATAGCTTAATCAAAAACTAGATCTGGGATCATCCTGACCTCCAGGGCTCAACACCATCACTTGTAACATTTTTGTCTCATGATTCATATTTCCTCATGTAATGTTAATAATTTCCATGTGTAATTAACAACAGAAAGTGGCTAGATACCAAACTTCAGTATTCCCTGTGGAACCACTCCCTGACACACCTGCAAATTGTAGCAAGGTGTGTCGCCTGGAGACGAGAGGAATCCTAACAACAATTGAAGGTGGAGCATGGTTGAATGAAGGATAAAGCTTAAACGAATAGCCCCTATTGCACTCGTGTGGGATTTTCATTTCCTTAACAGCCATCCCATAGCTTTCACTGAGAGTCTGGTGCCAGTTAGTGCCAATTTTGTACCATGCAGTAGGATGAGAGATGCCCTGTGCCCTGTTTGATTTCATCCTCCCGGATTTCAATCATACTGTCTTTCATTTCTTTGCCTCAGTTTCTGTCCTCATTCTATTCCAGGTGCAGTTAGTCCTTTGGGAAATACTGAATAAGTTGTTATTTGTGACCCTAACCTTGTGCCCTCTTGCTCTACAGCCCCGACACACTTGAGATTTCTTTGTCAGGCTTACTCTCTCATTAAGTAACACAAACAATTTAGTCCCTTTAATGTAGAAAAATAGTCTCAGGTGTTTCTGTACGGTTCCTCTTAAGATTTCTCTTTATAAAGCTGAGGTGCATTTGTATAACACCATGTTGCGATACATCAGGGAGGGTAAATATTACCTGGATGCTTTGTACCAGGAAGCAGTCACACCCCTGAGGAGAGGGCCTCCATGGGCAGCACGGTAGCACAGTGGTTAGCACAGTTGCTTCACAGCTCCAGGGTCCCAGGTTTGATTCCTGGCTTGGGTCACTGTCTTTGCGGAGTCTGCACATTCTCCCCATGTCTGCGTGGGTTTCCTCCAGGTGCTCCGCTTTCCTCCCACAAGTCCCAAAACACATGCTTGTTAGGTGAATTGGATATTCTGAATTCTCCCTCAGTGTACTGTATGCAGTAGGTCAGTGTATAAAGGGAGAAATATTGGGAACTTGTCAGAAAGGTGCGGCGATTAACAGCAGGGATTTTAATCTACATATAGACTGGAAAAAACAGATGGACAAAGGCAACCTAGATAAGGATTCCACAGAAAATTGTGAGACAGTTTCTTAGACCCGCAGGTTCTAGTACCAATCCGGGGCCAGGTTATACCAGACCTGGTACTGTGAAATTAGATAGGTATAACTAATGAGCTCGTAGTGAATGTGACACTAGGTAGCAGCAATCATAATATGATTGAGTTTCACATTCGCTTTGAGGGAGAAGAATCGGTTCTAAGGTTAGTATTTTAAACTTAAATGAGGGCAGTTATGAGGTCATGGAAGCAGAACTAGCTCAAGTGAACTGGCAAATTGGGTTAAGAAATAGATCCATAGAGATGCAGCGCGTACATTTAAGGGGATATTTCCGAATATACAGAATAGGTACATTCCAACGAAAAAGAAACATTGCAAGAGGAGGACCTACCATCTGTGGATAACTAAAAAAGTTGAAAATTGTATCAAATTTAAAGAAAGAGCACAAAGATAGGTGGCAGGTCAGAAGATTGGACAGAATATAAAAACCAGCAACGAATGGCTAAAAGGTTGATAAGGAACGAAAAATTAGAGTACGAAGAAAAACTAATTAGGAATAATATTAAGACAGATAGGAAGGTTTTTACAGACATTTGAGTGTTGAATCTATAGAAAGTGAGCCTCGGAAATAATAATGAAGAATAAGCAGATGGCAGACGAATTGGACAGGTATTTTGCAACAGTCTTCACAACAGAGGTTACAAATAACATTCCAGAAATAGCTGTAAATGAAGAAATGAAATTCCTCAGGGGGGAACTTTAAGAAAATTACAATCACCAGGCAAATGGTACTGAGTAGGTTGTTGGAGCTACAGCTGACAAATCCCCGGGTCCTGATAGACTTCATCATAGGGCCTTAAAGGAAGTGGTTAATAAGATAGTTGACGCGTTGGTTTTAATTTTCCAGAATTCTCTAGATTCAGAGAGGTTTCATTAGTTTGGAAAATAGTGAATAGTCAACAAGGGAGGAAGACAAAAAACAGTAACTACAGACCAGTTAGCTTAACATCTGTCATCGGAAAAATTTTGGAAGCTATTATTCACACAGAATGATACAGTGTAGAAGAAGCCTTCTAGCCCATCAACTCTGTACCAATGCATGAAAAGCCCCTGACCTATGTACTTAATCCCACTTGCCAGCATTTGGCCATAGCCTTGAATGTTATCACGTGCCAAGTGCTCATCATGTATTCCCTCTGATTTGATTGTTTTTCTGAGTTATGCTGGGTCCCTATTCTGCTGACTGTCTGCGTCCCCTCCCCTGCCAAATTATTTTAAACTCCTCCCGTTAGCAAACCGGCCAGCAAGGATGTTAGTCCTGCTCTGGTCCAGATGTACACCGCCCCGCCTAAAGATATTATACCAGGACACTTAGGAAACTTCAAGGCAATCAGGTAGAGTTAACATGGTTTGCGAAAGGAAAATCTTGTTTAACCAATTTGGAGTTCTTTGAAGAAGTAACATGTGCTTTGGGTGAAGGTGAATGGATTGTTCCTCGATTTCCAGAAGACATTTGAAAAGGTCCCACGTCAAAGGTTATTATGGAAAATAGAAGTTCATGGTGTGGGGGTGTCGAAAACTCGACTCCAAGTAAGACTCAGATAACAAAATGCAGGTTAACATCAACAGTTAATTTATTTTACTTGCCACAAGGGGACACTGCGCCTAAGCAAGGGTTAACGCGAGAATCGAAAATACAACTGCTCTCCTGCATATTAATACACTGGAGTAAACAAATGCCACATGCCTTTCAATCTTGGTGCCTAAAAAAACTCTTACTCAGCTTAAAATCCTAAAAGACCTTGGGCTGGATTCTCCCAAAATAAGACTATGTCCCCACACAGGTGTAAAAGCGATGGCGTTTTATTCCAGAAATTCATACCTAAATGTTGAACGAATTCTCAGCCTCGCAGGAGGCTAGCAGGGAGCCAGGGTGAATCTCGCAGCTTTTGCTGTGGATATGGGCCCCCAGACTTCCGGTTCGGAGTCCGCGCATGTACACGGCGGTGGCCTCCAGCAGCTGCGCCGAGTTCCATGGCGGACTCGGACTGCGGAGCCACAGAGAACCGCAGAGAAAAGAGGCCCCCCGATCGGCCGCGCGCCCGAGCCTGAAACTGCGCAGATTTAATCCCCGGCCACCTATAAGGGCCCCCCCCCCCGGTCTCTAATCCCCCTGTCCCCGACCAGGGCGGCCGCGGGCTGAGTCCGCAGCCGCCATGCCCGCATCCCGACTGGCAATAGGTGGTTAGTTCCACGCTGTCGGGAACTCGGCCGGTCGGGAGCGGAGGATTGCTGGGCGGGCCTCTGGCAATGGCCCCCTAGCGGCGCGGCGTACTCCGCGTTCACCCCGATTTTCGGAACCCGTAGAATTGCCGAACCGTCACTGGGACCAATTACGGCATGAAAGTGGATTCTCCGGCCGCAATTCCAGCGTGGGGCTGCAGAGAACTTCAAATCATGACTCCTTACAATGCCAGGATGCACTCAAGCTGTATCGATAATGTGTCAATACATGCCTATTTGTGTGTGACAATGTATGGAAACAGATGGATATAGATAAGGAAGTGACACTACAATACACAGGACAGTGGACCCTCCACCCTTTTCTTGCCCTCTCAGCAGTATTTTCAGTACAACACAATTATGGCCAAGCATCCCATCCTGGGCGGGATTCTCCGCTCTCGCGAATAAGTGCCCACGCCGTCGTGAACGCCGTCGAGTTTCACGATGGCGCGAAACAGCCCCGATCGCGATCGATTCAGGGCCCGAAAATGGGCTAGGAGCGGGGCCGTGAGGAACTCGGGGGGCGTGGCGTGAAAGCAGCGTCGTAAGCACGCAACGCACGTATGACGCGGCACAGCGCCATAAATGGCACGATCCGCGCACGGAAGGACCCAGAGGGAGGAGAAGGAGGAGAGATGGCTGAGCCCCGACAAGCTGCACCGAGGTTCCGGGACACGGACCTGGACACCCTCCTCGATGATGTTGAAAACCGAAGGGCCTCTCTCTGCCCAAGACGTGGGCATCGCCAGCCATCCAACACGGTGAGGCGCGGTTGGCGTGACGTTGGCACCGCTGTGAGTGCTGTGGGGCACACACCCTGGTCCGGGGAGCAGTGTAGGAAGAAGCTGCACGACCTCACTCGGGCTGCCAGAGTAAGTGCCATGAGGGTGCCCCCGGATCACAACCAACCTCCCCCCGGGCACGGGGGGGGGGGGGGGGGGGGGGGAGTGGGGTGGGGGGGGTTCAGGGTGCACAACGTTGTACTCGACCCACATGAGCACCGGGACCCCCCCTGGAGAGATGCCATGGCGTGGCTCCAACTGTCTCCTCACCCAGCATTAATATAGCCTATATCTGCACGCCCTGATGATACCCGCCTAATTGTGATGCTTTATCCAACTCCCCCCCCCCCCCCGCCCCCGCAGGACAAGACAGCTCACAACAATCGTGAGCGTATGGGAACCGGAGGGGGTTCTCCTGTGCTGCACCCCCTAAACGTTCACGAGCAGAGGGCCCTGGACCTCGCTGGGGGATCCGCCACCCGGGAGATTGCGCCATGCCAGGTCGGAGGCGCAGAAGCAAGTGAGAGAACCCTGCATGTCCTCCCCACCCCCAACCCGTTATCGCCCCCCTCACACTCTGGCCACTGCACCCCCAATCCCCTCCCCCCTCACACTCTGGCCACTGCACCCTCGATCCCCTCCCCCCTCACACTCTGGCCACTATACCCTCAATCCCCTCCCCCCTCACACTCCGGTGCCAGGGGGCTCGTGAGGGTGACCGAGTGGCGCTGGGGTTAACGAGCGGTTCAACGTCGGTGCCGGATGTGCTGTCCCTTTCCCCCCTGCCTCCTAAAATCGGACACCGTAGTCCTCGGCACTCCGACACCAGCTACCCCACACGGGCACGGGGTGAAATGTCCGTTACGAAGGCTGTGACCACCGGAGTGGATGGTTCAGCCAAAGCCATGAGTTAGACCTTGGCTGGCGAATCTGAGCTCACAGCTCATCGCAGAACGGGCCGTCATCATTCAACATGGCACTGATCACACCCGCTTACACAATCATCAATGTTGTTCAATCCCGTAGTGCCGCAGTGGTAAGGTGATGTGGAATTGTTGCCGTGAACGCGGTGCGAGGGTGCGGGGGGTGGTGGGGGGTGCTGTGTGGTGCCCGTGTACAGGAGTGACGGTGCAAGTGGCAGTGTTCAGCGAATCCCTCCCCCACGGTGCGTGAATCGTGCGGCCTCCAACGCGTCGCGTGCCTGCTGTCCTCGTCGGTGCCGTCGTGCAGCCTCCTGGACGTAACCAACACCCAGGCAGTGTCTGTGCCCTGCGCTCCTCCCCCCACCCTGATGCATGCCATCCTCCTCCTCCTCCTCCTCTTCCTCCTACCCTTCGTTTGCGTTGGCTCCAGTGCCATCGGGCCCTCCCTCCGACTCCTCCACCAGGGCATCTCCCCTCTGTATGGCAATGTTGTGCAGCGCACATCAGACCACAACCATGCGACCGACCCTGTCGGGCCGGTACTGCAGGGCCCCTCCGGAGCGGTCCAGGCATCTGAATCGCATCTTAAGCAGCCCGAAGCACCGCTCCACCACACCCCTGGTTGCTGCATGGGCCTCGTTGTATAGACTCTCCGCGTTCGTGTGAGGCCTCCGTATTGGCGTCATCAGCCATGACCTCAATGGATAGCCCCTGTCGCCCAGCAACCAGCCACTCAGCCGGGGGGGGGGGCATCCTTTGAACATTGCGGGGATGAACGACTGTGCCAGAATGTAGGCGTCATGCACACTCCCGGGGTACTTTGCACACATGTGCATGATCTTCACGTGGGGGTCGCACACCACCTGAATGTTCATGGAGTATGCGCCCTTCCTGTTCATGAACACGTCCCTGTTGTTTGCAGGTGGGCGCATGGGGACGTTCACACCATCGATGAAACCCTGGACCATCGGTATCCCGGCCACCTTGGCGAATCCACGTGCCCGTGCTTCCTGCTGTGCTCGGTCCTCAGGGAATTTAATGTACCTGTCCGCGATGGCATACAAGGCGTCGGTCACGGCCCGGATGCACCTGTGGACCGAGGCCTGTGATATCCCGGATAGGTCCCCGCTCGGCACCTGGAAGGAACCGGTAGCGTAAAAGTTTAGGGCCACCGTCACCTTGACGGAGACTGGTATCGCGTGTCCTCCACCCATTCCACGTGGTGAGAGGTGCGCCACAAGGTGGCATATATGTGCGACCGTCTCCCTGCTGAACCGTAGTCTCCTCCTGCATGTAATGTCCGGTTGGGCCTCGAACGACATTCGGTCACGGTACACCCTAGGCCTTGCTGGACGCCTGTGGCACCCCGGCACCACCATCAGTGGCTCCTCCTCCTCCTCCTCCTCCCACCAAGCACTTCGATATCAGTGCCCGCTTCCTGTGCGTTCCTCACCGCCTGGGGCTCAATGTTCCCCTCGGCATCCTCCTGGACATTCCGGGCATGAGCACCTGCGGGCTGCGCGGCGACGACGGGCCAGTCCACGGCCATCCCCTCTGCTGCAGCAGCAGCCGCTGCATCTGCAGCCACTGTGGGCCGTTGCAGTCTACGCTGCCGGATGGCCACCTGCAGTACTGCGGCTCCAACCACGGCAGTGAACATCGCTGCCTGGTTGGCATACATGGTGACCTGCAGGAGGGTGGTGGGGGGCAGAGAAACAACATGTTACACGGAGGTTCTTCCACACCTCGGCAGCCGGGTTGCATGGGATACCTGTGTGCCCCGGTGGCCTGGTCGCGCTGCAGATACGCAGCCAGCCTAACACCTGGTCACTGTCTGCGTGCAACAGTCAGTTCACACCGTCCTCCTCACTGCATTGTTGTGCAATACTGTTAACGTGTTTCTTTCTTGTCGTTCCAGGAGTTCTCTTTCGATGTTTGATGATTGCATTTGTTTTGTTTGTGGTACAACCTCGTTGCTCTGTTGCACCTGACACCTTCCTATGTATATAGTTTAGCCTCATGTACATGTTGTAAATATTGCACACACATACTCAGCGGCACTCAGTACACACCAATATTTATTACCATGTAGGCACATATTCTTGTGAAAAGGGAGGGATGTCATGATATCCACATTAACATATCATGGTGCAATCACACACACACACTGATGGACAGGTAGATGGACCAACCGACACACACACAACATCACAGCCAATCACCAGTGAGAGCACACGCACTATAAAACAGGGAACACCACCGTTCCCACTCATTCTACCAGGAGATAGCTCAGAGCACAGAGCTCACAGCGTGCCACTCAGACATACACCATGTGCTGAGTGCCTCACTCAGATAGTGCTAGGGCTGGGTCCCCAGGCTAGCTGGTAAAGTACGAACCAGAGCCATAAGTTAATAGTTATTATTGTACAGAATAATAAAACAGAGTTGTACCATCTACACCCATGTTGATTTGTTTGTATATCGGAACACCCAACACGACATGATACCAGGACTGGAAACTCGCCAGCGACTGTGAGACCTACCTGCACCTCTTCAGAGATCCGCCATCCTGCGCCATGGACACCATCAGCCCGCCGCAGCCGCTCCAAATCGCTGGAAATTTCGGCGTCAACTGGAAGCTGTTTAAACAGCGCTTCCAGCTCTTCCTAGAAGCCACAGACAGGGAGAATGCATCAGACACCAGGAAGATCGCCCTCCTCCTCTCCACGGCACGGCAACATGCCATCCACATCTACAACTCCCTGGCATTCGCGGAAGGCGAGGACAAGACGAAGTATAAGACGGTCCTTCTAAAATTTGAGGAACACTTCAGCGTGGAAGTCAATGAGAGCTTCGAGAGGTACCTCTTCCAGCAGCGCCTGCAGGGTAAGGATGAGCCTTTTCAATCTTATCTAACACACCTCCGTATCCTCGCGCAGTCCTGTGGCTATGAGGCCACCTCCGACTCCATGATTAGGGATCAGATAGTTTTTGGGGTCACCTCGGACACCCTACGCCAGCAGCTCCTCAAAATAAAGAGCCTCACCCTAGCCACCGCCATCGGGAAACCTGCGTCCTCCATGAAAACGCGACCAGCCGGTACTCCCAATTCCAGGCGGCCGAATCGGCACGGCAGGGGTCATACGAGCCCGAGCGGGTCCAGTCGATCAAATTCCTCCCGGCCCACGGCCCGGATGAGGGCGGCCATTTCGCGCGCTTTCCGAGGCCTCCCGCGCTTGTACGCGCCAGAAGAGGGGACGTCGACGCAGAAGGATGTGATTGTCAGGCGCACTCTACGCAGGACCGCACCGCGCATGCACGGTGGCGCAACGAACGCCATGATGTCACGATGTGCGGCAACTGTGGATCTGCACACTTAAAGCGGCAATGTCCAGCCAAAACGCGACAATGCCTCCGCTGTGACAGGATGGGCCACTACGCTGCCTGCTGTCGAGCAGCTCAACCTGCCAACTCTCCGCAATTCCGCCAGCCTCGCAGGGACGTGCGGGCCATTCAGCCCCCATACACTGAGCCATACCCTGACGACGTGCAGACCGGTGATACCGACGACCGGGAACCCTTCCGCGTTGCGGTAATAGACAGGAACCGGATGTACCCAAGTAGGACCCACCAGCCAATGCCAGTCCACAGCATTAATCCGGGCGATGAATGGTGTGCCACCCTAACGGTCAACCGATCACCAATCACATTCTGCTTAGACACTGGTGCCTCCGCCAATCTTATTGCATGGTCAGCCTTCCACACCTTGAAGGTCAAACCACCGATTCGGCCATCCCGCTGTCAGCTGGTTGATTACAACGGGAACGTTATCCTGGCCATGGGGTCCTGCCAGCTCGAGGTTGCACACAATTTACATACAGCCACACTGTCTTTTGAAATAGTGGATCCTCGAAGGACTCTCTGTTAGGCGCACAGGCGTGCAAGATCCTCCACCTCGTTCAGCGGGTACACACTCTGTCTCCAGAAGGCACGTCCGATTTCCCGGATGCAGACTTTAGGGCGCAGCTCAACTCGCTCCTCGCCCACAACCAGGAGGTTTTCGAGGGCATGGGCACACTGCCCTACACTTACAGAATACGGCTCAAACCGGACGCCACCCCGGTCATTCACGCACCTTGTAGAGTCCGAGCACCACTCAAGGACCGCCTCAAGCAGCAGCTGCAGGATCTGCAGGACCAAGGAGTTCTTTCCCGGGTCACGGAGCCAACGCCATGGGTCAGCTCCATGGTGTGCGTCAAAAAGCCCTCCGGCGAGCTCCGGATCTGCATCGACCCGAAAGACCTGAACAATAACATCATGAGGGAACACTACCCCATACCCAAACGGGAAGAAATCACGAGTGAAATGGCCCGAGCTAAAATTTTCACCAAGCTTGATGCCTCGAAGGGTTTTTGGCAGATTCAGCTGGATCAGTCCAGCAGGAAGCTGTGTACCTTCAACACTCCCTTTGGCAGATACTGCTACAATAGGATGCCGTGTGGTATCATCTCGGCATCCGAGGTGTTTCATTGCATCATGGAACAGATGATGGAGGGCATTGAAGATGTACGAGTATATGTTGATGACGTCATCATCTGGTCCACCACACCACAGGAGCACATCAATCGTCTCCAGCGTGTCTTTGCACGGATACGAGATCACGGCCTGCGCCTCAACCGAGCCAAGTGTTCTTTTGGCCAAACTGAGCAAAGGTTTCTGGGGGACCACATATCCCGGTCAGGGGTGGGTCCGGACGCCGACAAAGTGGCAGCTATTGCAGCCATGCCGCAGCCGGCAGACAAAAAGGCAGTGCTACGCTTTCTCGGGACGGTCAACTTCCTGGGGAAGTTTATTCCCAACCTTGCCTCGCACACAACGGCTCTTCGCCACCTGGTAAAGAAGACAATGGAATTCCAGTGGCTGCCCACACACCAGAAGGAATGGGAAGAGCTCAAGATCAAGCTCACCACCGCCCCGGTATTGGCGTTCTTCGACACTACTCGGGACACAAAGATCTCGACTGATGCCAGCCAGTCCGGCATTGGGGTGGTACTCCTGCAACGGGACGACACTGCATCATGGGCCCCGGTCGCCTATGCCTCGCGGGCCATGACCCCCACAGAACAGCGCTATACGCAGATTGAAAAGGAGTGCCTGGGTTTGTTGACCGGCATCGACAAATTCCACGACTATGTGTATGGTCTTCCGCAGTTTACTGTGGAGACCGACCATCGCCCCCTGGTTGGCATCATCCAGAAGGACCTCAACGAGATGATCCCTCGCATTCTGCTCAAGCTCCGGAGGTACGACTTCCAACTTGTCTACACCCCGGGAAAGGACCTCATCATCGCGGATGCCCTGTCCAGAGCAGTGACCACACCACCCGAATCGGAGGGGTTCGTTTGTCAGGTCGATGCACAAGTAGCCTTCACATTGGCCAATCTGCCGGCTACTGATGCACGGCTGGCCCACATTCACCATGAGACTGTGGCTGACCCCCTTCTACAATGTGTGATGCGCCACATGACGGAAGGGTGGCTCAAGGGGCAGTGCCCACAATTCTACAATGTCCGGTACGACTTGGCCGTCATTGATGGTATCCTCCTAAAGTTGGACCGGATTGTGATTCCACACAGCATGCACCGACTTGTCCTCGAACAATTGCACGAAGGCCATCTTGGGGTTGAAAAGTGCAGGCGGAGGGCCCGAGAAGCTGTGTACTTGCCGGGCATCAGCGACGACATCGCCAACATGGTGCTCAACTGCCCCACCTGCCAAAGGTTTCAGCCGGCACAACCCCCTGAGACACTTCAGCCCCATGAGTTGGTAACGTCCCCCTGGCCTATCGCTCGGCCCCACTGTCCACAGGCCTCTCACCAGCCCAGCTGTTGATGGGTCGCACCCTCAGGACCACTGTACCGTCCATTCATGTTCCTAAACCCGACCATGCTCCAGTACTGCAAAGGATGCGACAGCAGCGTGCTCAGCAGAAGGTGGCACATGACGCTCGGGCAACTGATCTTCCTGCCCTGGCGCCTGGAGACAATGTCCGCATACACCTACCGGAGGGTGGCTGGTCGGCAACCGCCGAGGTTCTCCGCCGCGTGGCTCCCCGTTCGTTCCTGTTTCGCATGCCTGATGGCTCCATTCACCGGCATAATCGGCGGGCCCTTTGGCTGCTTCCGCGCTCGCTACGTGATCATGCACCAGTGCCACGCCCTCCTGTTGTACCTAATGTCGACTTCGTGGAGCTTCCTGCCACTCTGCCTATTCCTCTCTCGCCCGTGGCCAGGCCCATTCCTCAGCCGGTGGATCCTGACCCACCCTTGAGGCGGTCAACCCGAATTCGTCGCCCACCTACTAGGCTGGACTTATGAGCCTGTTAGCACATTGGACTCACTGTATTGTTGTGCAATACTGTTAACGTGTTTCTTTCTTGTCGTTCCAGGAGTTCTCTTTCGGTATTCGATGATTGCATTTGTTTTTTTCGTGGGAGAACCTCGTTGCTCTGTTGCACCTGACACCTTCCTATGTATATAGTTTAGCCTCATGTACATGTTGTAAATATTGCACACACATACTCAGCCGCACTCACTACACACCAATATTTATTACCATGTAGGCACATATTCTTGTGAAAAGGGGGGATGTCATGATATCCACATTAACATATCATGGTGCAATCACACACACACACACTGATGGACAGGTAGATGGACCAAACAACACACACACAACATCACAGCCAATCCCCAGTGAGAGCATACGCACTATAAAACAGGGAACACCACAGTTCCCGCTCATTCTACCAGGAGATAGCTCAGAGCACAGAGCTCACAGCGTGTCACTCAGACATACACCATGTGCTGAGTGCCTCACTAAGATAGTGCTAGGGCTGGGTCCACAGGTTAGCTGGTGAAGTACGAACCACAGCCAGAAGTTAATAGTTATTATTGTACAGAATAATAAAACAGAGTTGTACCATCTACAACCGTGTTGGTTCGTTTGTGTATTGCAACACCCAACACGACACTCACAGGTGTGCCAGTCGCCTGTCCCCATCAGCCACACGACAACCTGCGGCCGTGTCATCACCGTCTTGCCATATCAGGGCGGCTGACATGTGGCATCCGCGGATGGACGACACCCTCCACACTCTCCCTCCCGCCCTCCCACCTCCACCTCCCAATCGCGGGAGGGCGTTGGACCGGCGTCGCATGGAAAACTGGCACGGCAGGCGATTCTCCCAACCGGCGCGGCATCGGAGAATCGTCCCCCTGTTTTGTTTATAGCTAGCCAGAAATCTACATTTCCACTAGGGTAACATATTGGTATGGATTGAAGATTGGCTAGCTAACAGGAAACAGAGGGTTGGCATAAATTGGTCTTTTTCTGGTTTACAAGATGTAAGGAGTGATGTGCCACATAGTTCCGTGCTGGGGCCTCAATTTTTTACAGTTTATGTAAACTACTTGAATGAAGGGACTGAAGGTATGGTTGCTAAATTTGTAGATGACGCAAAGATAGGTAGGAAAGTAAGATGTGAAGAGTACATAAGGAGGCTACAAAAAGATATTGATACGTCAAGTAAAAATGGAGTATAATGTGGGAAAATGTGAAATTGTCCATTATGGCAGGAAAAATAAAAAAGAAGCATGTCATCTGAATGGTGAGAGATTGCAGAGCTCGGAGGTGTAGAGGGATCTGGCTGTCCCAGTGCGTGAATCACAAAAGATTAGCATGCAAGTACAGCCAGTAATTAGGAAAGCTAATAGAATGTTGGCTGGATCCTCTGGTCCGAATTTGTCCCGCTACCACTGCCAGCGAGATAGGAGATGGGCTGGTGAGTGGACATGTGTAGGGTGCTCTTTCGAAGGGTCGGTACAGACTCGACAGGCTGAATGGCCTCCTTCTGCACTGTAGGGATTCTATTTTTCTATGAGATGTAAGTGCACTGGAAGTAGTCCACAGAAGATTTACTCGACTTATACCTAGAATGGGGGGTTGTCTTATAAGCAAAGGTTGGGCAGTCTAGGCGTGTAATCGCTGGTGTCTAGAAGAATAAGAGGCAACTTGATTGAAGCATTTAAGATCCTGAGGCCTCTTGACAGTGTGGATGTGGAGAGGATGTTTCCTCTTTTTAAAAATAAATTTAGACTACCCAACTACTTTTTTTCCAATTAAGGGGCAATTTAGCATGGCCAATCCACCTACCCCACACATCTTTGGGTTCTGGGGGTAAGACACGGAGAGAATGTGCAAACTCCACATGGACAGTGACCCAGGGCTGGGATCGAACCTGAGACCTCGGCGCCGTGAAGCAGCAGTGCTAACTGCTGCACCAGGATGTTTCCTCTTGAGGGAGAATCTTGAGGTCACTGTTTAAAGATAGGGGCTGCCTGTTTAAGACAAAGATGAAGAGAATATTTTCTCGATGAAGATTGTGTGTCTTTGGAATTCTCTTCTTCAAAAGACGGCGGGAGCAGAGTCATTGTTAAGGTGGATGTAGATAGATTCTTGATAAGCAGGGGGGTAAAAAATGATTGGGGGGGTAAGTGGGAATGTGGGGCGGGATTCTCCGGCCTCCCAGTCACGTGTTTCTTGGCAGCAGCGCTGTTCGCTGGCGACGGGATTCTCTGTTCCGCTATTGTCAATGGGAATTCCCATTGATACCACCCCACGTAGCTGGGCAAGGATGCGCTGCCGTCAGTTCAGAAAATCCCACCTACAGCGAACAGACAGCGAATTCCAGCCATGAAGCGGTTACAATCAGACCAGCCACAATCTTATTGAATGATGGAGCTGGCTCGAGGGGCCGAGAGGCCTATTCCTGCTCCTAATTCATATGTTCCATATGTACCTTCAACATCATAAAATATCCCAAGCCACGTCACAGGAGTGTGGTAAGATAAAACTATTGCTTACTTGAGAGGTGGTCGCTGGTCACGATTGGAGCAGGTTTGAGAATAACCAAGAAAAGGTCACTGCAGAAAACATCAAAAAAGGAGTCTTAGCATCTTTATTGTTCAATGTGCTTATTCAGTGAGCACTTAACCTATCCAGACCAGGAAAGTCTCAGGTTTTTGTCGCCAGTCTGGGTCAAGTTAGTTGACCTCCGCTGTGAATAGCAGCATGCCTGTGGCAATTGGTCTCATCACCCTTGTAATTAGGAAGTGGAAAATCCCTATCCAGTTCCCTCTGATGGAAAGTTTGTGTGACCATTAGATGAGAAGATATTTGGGTTTGGTTATCGGATGCAGACAAAGGCCAGTTAGTGCCTCGAGCATTCTAAGCCATCCATTTAGATTATGAATGATCTCTACCTCAACCCCATTTGACCAACTTTGTCCCATGTCCCTTGATATCTTTACCTAATAGAAATCTATGAATCGCAGTCTTCAATGCTCCCATTTATCCTTTTCATTGTCGACACCTTGTTCTGTCAGAGAGATAAGAGACAAGGTCTCATGACAACACCCCCTTAAAGCACTGACACTACTCTCCGCCACTACGGGAACTAGCACGTTACTCCCACAGCATGCATGAGGGTGACCTGACCCCGCCCCACCAATCTCCCCATCAGACCCCCCCCCCCATTAGTCACCCCATCAGAGACCCCCATCAGTGTGGCCAGCATTTACTGCCCATCCCTGAGGGCATTTAAGAGTTAACCACATTGCTGTGGGTCAGGAGTCACATGTAGGCCAGACCAGGTAAGGATGGCAGATTCCCTTCCCTGATATTTTTTTAATGACAATTAACAATGGTTTCATGGTCATCATTAGACCTTTTAATTCCAGATTTTTTTTATTGAATTAAAATTCCACCAATTGACCTGGTGGGATTAGAACCCAGGTCCCTAGAGCATTACCCTGGATCTCTGGACTACTGGTCTCGTGACAATACCACTGCCTCCACATCATTTACACTTGCCTGAAAGCTGATGAGCAGCCAAGGGAGTACATTGAAAGATCACTGCATTTTCACTTACCCTTTCCTAACATCTACTGCCTCAGACAAAAGATTTGAAAGCAGCAGCTGTTACAAGTGTTAGAGGCTTCCTCAAAAGTCTAGAATATGTGAAAGGCCTTCAAATCCCTTTAAAATGCAAGACTCCCATTGAATTTAATTGAGAAAAACCTTTCATTAGCCAGTGATTGACAGCTTTATGTGTCAGGCACAGCTGCTTGGTGGATTGTCCATCGATCTTTTTCTTCATGTATGAATGCTTTTCAAGTACTCTGCTTTGATGCTAACCACAGTATTTATAAACACACTTGCTATGATTGACAGTTCCTCACCACATCAAAAAGAGCAAAATGATTTCTGCTGTGGAAAATAGGAAATGAAACTACTTAGCTGCTTTTGGTGTGTTGAGGAGCTGTCAATCATAGTTTTTTGGGCGACCCGCCATTCTCCTGATTAGGAATCCCGTTACTGGCATCAGGCAATGAAGAGTCCACCCCTACATCATTTTCAAAGCGAGGGTTCACAAAGGACATGAGCCGGTGACTGCTGAATGGACCACTGTCTAATCCACTCTGCAATCAACATCGATGTGGCCCCAAAGCATCAACAGCAACAGAATTTCCGCCAATGCACTGAAACATGGTGGAAAAACATATTGGCGGAAAATACATGACCTTATTTCCCATGTCTGTAAGGAGAACATTGCTGGAGATTTCAGTGATGCCATGACCATGACTATCTTCAAGAAATGATGCAGAGATGCCTGTGTTGGACTGGGGTGGGCACAGTAAGAAGTCTTACAACACCAGGTTAAAGTTCAATAGGTTTGTTTTGAATCACTAGCTTTCGGAACGCAGCTCCTTCATCAGATGAATGAAGAGGTAGGTTCCACAAACACATATACAGTCAAATTCAATGATGCAAGATGATACTTTGAATGCGAGTCTTTGAAGGTAATTAAGTCTTTACAGGTCCAGGTGGTGCGATTGGAGAGAGGGATAACCCCAGGTTAAAGAGGTGTGAATTGTCTCAAGCTAGGACAGTTGGTAGGGTTTCGCACACGCAGGACAGATGGTGGGGGATGAATGTAATGAGACATGAATCCAAGGTCCCAGTTGAGGCAGTACTCATGCGTGCGGAACTTGGCTATCAGTTTCTGCTTGTCAATTCTGCATTGTCATGCGTCCTGAAGGCTGCCTTGGAGAATGCTTACCCGAAGATCAGAGGCTGAATGCCCTTGACTGCTGAAGTGTTCCCCAACTGGAAGGGAACATTCCTGCCTGGCGATTGTCACACGATGTCCGTTCATTCGTTGTCGCAGTGTCTGCATGGTCTCGCCAATGTACCACACCTCGGGACATCCTTTTCTACAGCGTATGAGGTAGTCAACTTTGACCGAGTCACACGAGCATGTGCCATGTGATGGTGGTTGATGGTGTTCTCACGTGTAATGGAGGTACCCATGTTGATGATTTGACACATCTTGCAGAGGTTACCATGGCAGGGTTATGTGGTGTCACGGTCGCTGTTCTCCTGAAGGCTCGGTAGTTTCGCTGCAAACAATGGTCTGTTTGAGGTTGTGCGGTTATTTGAAGGCAAGTAGTGGGGGGGTGTGGATGGCCTTGGCAAGATGTTCACCTTCATTGATGACGTGTTGAAGGCTACGAAGATGTCATAGTTTCTCCGGTCCGGGAAAGTACTGGACGGTGAAGGGTATTCTGTCGGCTGTATCCCAGGTTTGCCTTCTGAGGAGGTTGGTGCGATTTTGTGCTGTGGTGCATTGGAACTGTCGATCGATGAGTCAAGCGCCATATCCCATTCTTTTGAGGGCATCTATCAGCGTCTGTAGATGTCTGTTACATTCCTCCTCATTTGAGCAGATCCTGTGT
Source organism: Scyliorhinus torazame (assembly GCF_047496885.1). Classification (NCBI taxonomy): domain Eukaryota; kingdom Metazoa; phylum Chordata; class Chondrichthyes; order Carcharhiniformes; family Scyliorhinidae; genus Scyliorhinus; species Scyliorhinus torazame. The sequence goes on from NC_092707.1 coordinate 160,264,522, forward strand.
ATATGGAAGGCTTGTCCATAGGGCATGGCTTCTTTAATGTGTTTAGGGTGGAGGCTAGAGAAGTGGAGCATCTGAGGTTATCCATGGGCGTGTGGTAAAGCGAAGCGCTGAGCTCCAAGATAGGTGACAAGTCCAACTGCAGTAACTACAGAAGAATTTCCCTGCTGTCAGCCATAGGGAAAGTCATTGCAACAGTCCTCCAAAACTGCCTTCTCCTTGTGGCTGAAAATCTCTTCCTACGTTCACAATGTGGCTTCCACCCACTACGGGGCACAACGGATGTAATCTTCACTACGCAGCAACGACAGAAAAAATGCAGGGTTCAGCACCTTGTACATGGCGTTCTTTGACCTCACAAAGGTCTTCAACACTATCAACCATGAAGGATTATGGAGCATCCTCCTCCCTTTTGGCTGCCACAATGTTTGTCATCATCCTCCCCCTGTTCCACGGTGACATAGCAACTATGGTCCTGACCAACAGGTCCACCACAGACCCAATTCACTTTTGACTGGGGTCAAGAAAGGCTGTGCTATCGCAACAGTGAGTGAGTTCTCCCAGTGAGCCAGAGAAGGCACAGCCAGAGTGAGACAGAACCAAGAGTGAGTTTGGGAATTTGAATCTAGGTGGGAATTGAAACAAATCAGTAAGGCAGCTCCTTTTAAATTTCAGGAGTTTAAATTAATTTAAATTAAGCCAGAATTGTGCAGTGTAGGTTAACAAGGGCTGCCCCACCCACTCACATAACTGGTTGGCAGTTAAGTGTCAGTCACTTAAATCTACCGTGATCTAAAAGCAGGTGGGGGAGGGGAGTCAATTCAGGTCAATTTACAAATAGCAACTTGTAAACTCACTCCCAGTGAGCCAGAGAAGCCACAGCCAGAGTGAGACAGAACCAAGAGTGAGTTTGGGAATTTGAATCTAAGTGGGAATTCGAAGCTGGGTGGGTAGGAAGTGCTTTTTATCCCTGGTAAGTGACTGGTAAGCAGTGTTTCTGTTTTCTTTTTCTTTTCATTGGTATATATATATTTTTTTTCTTCATTCTTTATTTATTTATTTATTCTTTTTTGGGAGGGAAATTGTAATTGTTGAAGTTAACCGAAGGTTTAAGGCATAGCAGGAGATCTCGGACCCGTGTCATGCTCCTCGTGTGCGATGTGGAAGCTCAGGGACACGTCCACTGTCCCTGGCTCCTTCACGTGCAAGAAGTGTGTCCAGTTGCAGCTCCTGTTAGACCGCTTGATGGCTCTTGTGCTGCAGATGGACTCACTTTGGAGCATCCGCGATGCTGAGGACGTAGTGGATAGCACGTTTAGCGAGTTGGTCACACCGCAGGTGAAAGGTACTGAGGGAGATAGAAAATGGGTGACCAAAAGACAGAGCAAGAGTAGGAAGGCAGTGCGTGTCCTCTGCGGTCAGCTCCCTGCAAAACAGATATACCGCTTTGGATACTGTTGAGGGAGATAGCTCACCAGGGGAAGGCAGCAGCAGCCAGGTTCATGGCGCCGTGGCTGGCCCTGCTGTGTAGCTGGGCAGGAAGAGAAATGGCAGGGCTATAGTGATAGGGGACTCAATTGTAAGGGGAATAGACAGGCAGGGAACCGATGCAGGAAGTTGGAAGGTAGTAAAACAGTGGACAGAAAAAAAGGCAGTAAGGGGGAAAGTGTAAGGCAGAGAAGTCATAGTCAAAAATCAAAAAGGGCGACAGTACAAGGTACAGTGACTGAGGGGAGCTCAGTGAATAGGACCAGGAATACTAAAGGGAATAAAATGGGAAGTGAAAACATTAATGGTAAGCGACACGGCAGGTTGTTACATGAAGATATGGGTTCAACGACAAGGAAAATTAGGAGAAAGGTTAAGAGGAAATATAACTTAGGAGAGGTTACTGATCGAGGTGTTAAGATTCAGAACAGAGGTAAAAAAGCCAACATAAGTGTACTTTACCTGAATGCTCATAGTATTCTGAATAAGGTAAATGAGTTGATGCCGCAAATCATCGTGAATGACTATGATTTAGTGGCCATTACTGAAACATGGTTAAAGGATGGTCACGACCGGGAGTTAAATATCCGAGGGTATCAAACTATTCGGAAGGACAGAGTGGATGGTAAGGGAGGTGGTGTAGCTCTGTTATTTAAGGATGACATCCAGGCAACAGTAAGGGATGACATCGATGCTATGGAGGATAAGGTTGAATCCATTTGGGTGGAAATCAGGAATAGTAAGGCGAAAAAATCACTGATAGGAGTAGTCTATAGGCCACCAAATAGTAACATTATGGTGGGGCAAGCAATAAACAAAGAAATAACTGATGCATGTAGAAATGGTACAGCAGTTATCATGGGGGATTTAAATCTACATGTCGATTGGTTTAACCAGGTCAGTCAAGGCAGTCTTGAGGAGGAGTTTATAGAATGTACCCGCGATAGTTTCCTAGAACAGTATGTAATGGAACCTACTAGAGAACAAGCGGTCCTAGATCTGGTCCTGTGTAATGAGACAGGATTGATTCAGGATCTCATAGTTAGGGATCCTCTCGGAAGGAGCAATCACAATATGGTGGAATTTAAAATGCAGATGGAGGGTGAGAAGGTAAAATCAAGCACTAGTGTTTTGCGCTTAAACAAAGGAGATTACAATGGGATGAGAGAAGAACTAGCGAAGGTAGACTGGGAGCAAAGACTTCACAGTTGAGGAACAGTGGAGAACCTTACAAGCGATTTTTCACAGTGCTCAGCAAAGGTTTATACCAACAAAAAGGAAGGACGGTAGAAAGAGGGAAAATCGACCGTGGATATCTAAGGAAATAAGGGAGAGTATTAAATTTAAGGAAAAAGCATACAAAGTAGCAAAGATTAGTGGGAGACTAGAGGACTGGGAAATCTTTAGGGGGCAACAGAAAGCTACTAAAAAAGCTATAAAGAAGAGTAAGATAGATTATGAGAGTAAACTTGCTCAGAATATAAAAACAGATAGTAAAAGTTTCTACAAAGTTTCTACAAATACATAAAACAAAAAAGAGTGGCGAAGGTAAATATTGGTCCTTTGGAGGATGAGAAGGGAGATTTAATAATGGGAGATGAGGAAATGGCTGAGGAACTGAACAGCTTTTTTGGGTCGGTCTTCACAGTGGAAGACACAAATAACATGCCAGTGACTGATGGAAATCACAGGTGAGGACCTTGAGAGGATTGTTATCACCAAGGAGGTAGTGATGGGCAAGCTAATGGGGCTAAAGGTAGACAAGTCTCCTGGCTCTGCTGGAATGCATCCCAGAGTGCTAAAAGAGATGGCTAGGGAAATTGCAAATGCACTAGTGATAATTTACCAAAATGCACTAGACTCTGGGGTGGTCCCAGCGGTTTGGAAATTAGCAAACGTAACACCACTGTTTAAAAAAGGAGGTAGGCAGAAAGCGGGTAATTATAGGCCAGTGAGCTTAACTTCGGTAGTAGGGAAGATGCTGGAATCTATCATCAAGGAAGAAATAGCAAGGCATCTGGATGGAAATTGTCCCATTGGGCAGACGCAGCATGGGTTCATAAAGGGCAGGTCGTGCCTAACTAATTTAGTGGAATGTTTTGAGGACATTAACAGTGCGGTAGATAACGGGGAGCCAATGGATGTGGTATATCTGGATTTCCAGAAAGCCTTTGACAAGGTGCCACACAAAAGGTTGTTGCATAAGATAAAGATGCATGGCATTAAGGGGAAAGTAGTAGCATGGATAGAGGATTGGTTAATTAATAGAAAACAAAGAGTGGGGATTAATGGGTGTTTCTCTGGTTGGCAATCAGTAGCTAGTGGTGTCCCTCAGGGATCAGTGTTGGGCCCACAACTGTTCACAATTTACATAGGTGATTTGGAGTTGGGGACCAAGGGCAATGTGTCCAGGTTTGCAGACGACACTAAGATGGTAAAGCAAAAAGTGCAGAGGATACTGGAAGTCTGCAGAGGGATTTGGATAGGCTAAGTGAATGGGCTAGGATCTGGCAGATGGAATACAATGTTGACAAATGTGAGGTTATCCATTTTGGTAGGTATAACAGCAAATGGGATTATTATTTAAATGATAAAATCTTAAAACATGCTGCTGTGCAGAGAGACCTGGGTGTGCTAGTGCATGAGTCGCAAAAAGTTGGTTTACAGGTGCAACAGATAATTAAGAAGGCAAATGGAATTTTGTCCTTCATTGCTAGAGGGATGGAGTTTAGGACTAGGGAGGTTATGCTGCAATTGTATAAGGTGTTAGTGAGGCCACACCTGGAATATTGTGTTCAGTTTTGGTCTCCTTACATGAGAAAGGACGTGCTGGCACTGGAGGGTGTGCAGAGGAGATTCACTAGGTTAATCCCAGAGCTGAAGGGGTTGGATTACGAGGAGAGGTTGAGTAGACTGGGACTGTACTCGTTGGAATTTAGAAGGATGAGGGGGATCTTATAGAAACATATAAAATTACGAAGGGAATAGATAGGCTAGATGTGGGCAGGTTGTTTCCAAGGAACTGCCTAAGAAAAAGGAGAAACCCTTTGATATCTTTAACTAAAAAACTCTATGAATTTCAGTCTTCAAAGTTCCCATTTACTAAAAAGATCCACAGCTTTGGGGGGATTGGAGGACTTCCGGTGGCAGTATGTAGATAGAAGTCATACGTTGGGTGGCTCCTGCTTGAGGCTCGTTTTTTTGGAATTTCATGCCCGGTCCCAGAGGCAGATTTTGGATGAGCTGATGCAGGAAGACATAAGGAAGGAGGAGAATGTCGAAGAACCAGAAAAAAGCAGTCAGGAAGAAGGGGGTGAGCGAAGGTTGGTCGTTGAGCAAACGGGTCAGCCCACTGCAGGAAAGATGGTGGAGGCTGGGTTGCTAGGTGTGGGTGCGCCCTTCACAGTAGAGAAGATGACCGAGGTGATGGTTGGAGTGTTCGAAAAGCAGTTTGCCAAGCACATGGATGTGATGCGGAAAGAGATGATGGCAGTGATGAAGGTGCTGGTGGAGGAGGCGACATTCCCTGTGAAGGCGACGGCATTGAAGACATTGCCTGAGATACGGGAGCAAGGAGAGAAGTTCAAGGCGGTGGAGGAAGCTCTGTCGCAGCTTAGTGACCGGTTCACCTCGATGGGTGAGGATCTGTGGAGGCTGGTGGAGGATACCAAAGGACTGAGAGCCAAGGTGGAGGACCTGGAGAACAGGTTGAGGCAGCAGAACTTCAGAATTATGGGCCCGATGGGATGGAGAGCCCAAGGCCAGCTGAGTATTTCACAAGGATGCTGGTGGAGTTGCTAGGGGAGGGGGGAAGAACCCTCCCGGTACGACCTGGAAAGGGCTCATCAGTCACTCAGGCCCAAGGCAAAGACAAATAAGCCGCCAAGGGCTATCATAATTTGTTTTCATAAATACCACGTTAAGGGGAGGTCCTCAGTTGGGTGAAGCAAAGGCGTGAGGTGAAGTGGGAAGGAGTTGGTCTTCGTATATACCAGGACTTAACCGTGGAGCTGGCGAGAAGGCGGGCGGACTTCAGAAGGGTGAAGATGGTACTCTGCAGTAATGCTATGGAGTTCAGCGTGGCCTACCTGGCGAAGCTGAGGGTGACCTACAACTCGAAGGTCCTCTACTTTGAGACTGTGGAGGCGGTGGAGGCGTTCGTGAAGGATGAAGGACTCGGGTTAGTTTCATTTCTTGCCTGTTGTTTAAGGATATTCATTGGCTTTGCATGAGGAAGGGGAATGATTAGGAGTTTGGTTCTTTGAGTTGGTTGGTGGGGAAGGGTAGTGTACCCTGTGGTGTGGGGTACAGTGGGTAGGAGGTAAGTAAACCTTGGGGTTATGGCTGTTTTCTGAGGCAAGTTTTTTTGCACGGGTTTGTTTGTTTGTCTTTTGGTTTCATAGAATCATAAAATCCCTACAGTGTAGAAGGAGGCCATTCAGCCCATCGGGTCTGCACCAACCATTTGAAAGGCCACCCTACTCAGACCCAATCCCCGCCCTAGCTCTGCAACCCCACCGAACCTTTGCACACTTATGGGCATTTATCATGGCCAATCCCCCTAAGCTGCACATCTTTGGACTCTGAGAGGAAACCGGAGCACCCGGCAGAAACCCACGCAGACACAAAGAGAATGTGCAAACTCTACACAGACAGTCATCCAAGGTCGGAATCGAACCTGGGTCCCTGGTGCTGTGAGGCAGCAGTGCTAACCACTGCACCACCGTGCCACCCCTATGCACTGTTCAGGGACCTGAGATGGGGGAGGGGATTGGGAGGAGGGGGGCCTGGGCAGGGCCCTCCACACGAGCAAGCGTAAGTTGGCTAGTGAAAGGGAGTGTGGTGGAGGGAGTGGCTGCGGTCATTGGAACCTGATCGAACAGGTTTTATTGGGCCTTGGAGGTGTGAAAGATGGGGGGATGGGATCGATACTGGGAGAGGTGTTTTCACAAGGAAGTCGATGAGGAGATTCTGGGAGGAGGGGAAGGGTTCAAGGTAAACAAAGGGATAGGGTGGGTCAGGTCCAATGGGTAGGGCCCGGGGTTATGATGACGGTGGATAGGAGGGACTGGGGGGTTGAGAGACCACCAATCAGAAATGTGAGGGGATTGGGAGGACCGGTGAAGAGGTCAGGCACATTTGCGCATTTAAAGAGCTTAAAGGACGATGAGGAGTTTCTGCAGGAGACCTACCTGAGGGTGAAGGATCAGGTGAGGCTCAGGAAGGGCTGGCTGAGTCAGATATCCCACTCTGGGTTCGATAGTAAAGCTTGGGGAGTAGAGGTATTGGTGGGCAAGAGGGTGGGGTTTCAGATGGAGAAGGTGGTGGCGGACCAGGGGGCAGGTACGTGATTGTGACGGGGGCTTTGGAGGGGACGTTGGTGGTGCTGATGAGGGTATACGTCTCCAACGATGTAGGGTTTGCGAAGAGGGTGCTGGGGGCCATCCCGGACTTGGGCAATCATGAGTCAATAGTAACGAGGCACTGGAATATGGCGCAAAAGCCGAGGATGGACAGGTCACAGCCGTGTTTGCTGGCCCATTCAGGGCGGGGGGCAGGGCAAAGGCACTGACTGGGCTTATGAGAGGGATGGGAGAAGTGGACCCCTGGAGGTTCCTGCACCCTAGGGAGCGGGAGTACTATTTCTTTCTCCCCAGTACATAAATTGGATTCAAGAATAGACTTTTTCGTGGTGGGGAAGGCGTTATTGGCTGGAGTCAAGGGGTCAGAATATTCTGCGATAGCGATCTCATTCCAAATGCCACATTGGGTGGATGTGATCTTGGAAAAGGGGTGGCCCAGAGGCCGGGGTGGAGAATGGAAATCGAGTTGTTGGGGAATCAAAGATTTTGTGATAAGATTGGGAGGGTGATTGAGGAATATATGGGATTTAATTGTACAGGGGAAGTTTCGCAGGCAGTGGTGTGGGAGGCTCTGAAGGCAGTAGTGAGAGGGGAAGCGATCTCTTTTAAGGCTAAGGTGGATGAGGAGAGGGAGGAACGGCAAAAGTTGATGGAGGAGATGTTGGAGGTGGACGGGAGGTATGTGGGAGATGCTGACTCGGCACTCCTGGACAGGAGGAAGGAGCTTCAGGCGAAGTTTGATCGGTTGTCCACAGGGAAGGTGGTGGGCAAATTGAGATGTGCGAGGGCAGCAGTCTACGAATATGGGGAGAAGGTGGGGCTGGCTGGCCAGTTGCGGAGGGAGGCAACGGCGAGGGAGATAGTTCAAGTACAGGACAGGATGGGGAGATTAGTGGTGGCCCCAGAGCAGATTAATAACGTTTTTGAGGAGTTTTATGAGAAGTTGTATAGGTCGGAGCCGCCAGGTGTGGAGCGACAGATGAGGGAATTTCTGGAACCAAAGAGAAAATTCTGGAATTCGATCCTCCTTTGACAAAAGGTCATCTGGACTCGAAACGTTAGCTCTTTTCTCTCCCTACAGATGCTGCCAGACCTGCTGAGATTTTCCAGCATTTTCTCTTTGGTTTCAGATTCCAGCATCCGCAGTAATTTGCTTTTATTTAGGGAGTTTCTGGACGGGTTGGAGTACCCGAAGTTGGGTGAGGAAGTTAGGGCAGGGCTGGAGGGGCAATGGGGGAGCAGGAGGTATAGGAGGCAATCGGGAGCATGCAGTCGGGGAAGGCGACAAGGCCAGATGGGTTCCCAGCGGAGTATTATAAGAAGTTTAAGGACAGGTTGGCGCCACTGATGGTGGGAATATTGGTGGAGGCATTAGGTAGGGGGGTTTTGCTGCAGACGCTGGGAGAGGCTGTGATTTCCCTGCTGTTATAAAAGGACAAAGACCTGATAGAGTGTGGGTCGTATAGGCCCATATCCCGATTAAATGAGGATGCCAAGATGCTGGCAAAGGTGCTTGTGGCGATCTTTGTGAGGGGTTTCCAGGATGGTAAACATAGTGATCACAAAGATATGCAAAGCTCTTTTTAAAGAACTAAACTAACTTTATTTCAACACTACTAAATGTGAGTTTGACACTTATTCCAAATAGAAAACATACCTATAAGAATTAAACTACGCTCACTAACACTATCTAACTAAACAATTATATTTTAACTAACTCTGCAATGCACTTTGAATCTAATATCCTCGAGCTCCAACCTAATCTGCTCATAAATCCAAGAGCCTGTGCAATATATAGCACTGTCCCTTAGCTCCCTCTAGTGGCTAGGCTTAACATAACATTAACTCTTTACATGCTGTACATTCATATAATGTCACAGTGCTGGCGGCAAGGTTGGAGGGGTGTCTCCCGAAGGTGATAGGAGAGGATCAGACGGGGTTTGTGAAGGGAAGGCAGCTGTTATTGAATGTTAGAAGGTTGTTAAATGTGATCATGTCACCGAGGCTGGAAAGGAGACAGAGATGGTCGTGGCACTGGTTGCAGAGAAGGCATTTGATTGGGTAGAAAGGGGTTATTTGATGGCGTTCTTGGAAAGATTTGGGATCGGGCCGAGGTTTACGTTGTGGGTACAGCTGCTGTATCGGTAGTCGATGGTGGGTGTTTGCACGAATAATATGAGTTTGGGGTATTTTGTTCTGCACCGGGGTACTAGGCAGGGGTGTCCTATGTCCTCTCTGCTGTTTGCATTAGCGATAGAGTCGTGGCCATCGCTCCAAGGAACTTGGGGTTGTGCAAGGGGAAATTGAGAGGGGGGATGGAACAGAGGGTATCCTTGCACGCTGTTGTTTTGCTACTGTACATCTCAAAGCCAAGTACATCGCTGGGGAATAAAATTGGGCTGTTCCAAAGATTCGCGTGGTTCTCGGGGGATAAATTGAACCTAGGTAAGAACGAGAATTTTATGGTGTCTCAAGAGGGAGTGGGGACGGGGGTGAGGGGCTGTCATTTCGTAGGGTGGCAACTCACTTCAGGTACTTGAGGATGCAGGTGGCGTGTGATTAGGGGGGTACTCCGAAGATATAACTTTACTAGCTTGGTGGAGAGGGTGAAGGCCGATTGGGCAAGATGGGACAACCTCCCTCTGTCGTTGGCGGGCCGGGTGCGACCGGTTAAAATGAATGTGCTACCGCGATTTCTTTTGAACATGAAAGGGGGGTTTGTTTGTTGTCTGTTTTTTGTTTTTAGCTTGCAAATCAATGTTTTGCATTGCATATTGGTGGGGTTTTGTTGTTGTTTCTCAGTTTTTTTCTGTTTGTATGGTGCAAATGATGAAAATATGGCAAACAAAAAGATTTAAAATAAAACTTTGGGAGGAATTGTGTTCCAGAAGTTCTACTACCCTTTGGGAGAAAAGTACTTCCTGATTTTACTTCTGAAAAGCCTGCTTCCAAATTTAACATTGTGCCCCTCCCCTGTTCTGGAATTTGTTTAACTACAATATGTCTTGATCTGCTTTGCCGTCTCTCCTACTTTAATTTAAGGTTGCTGTTGTCCTAGCTTGGTAATCAAACCTACAACTTTATAACCAAATGTCACCACCTCAAGACCTGTCAACAGAGGAAATAGTTTCTCTTTGCCTGCTGAATCCCTTTTCATTTTACATCTCAACACAGATGCTGTCTACTATTCTGACACTTGCCATCAGGTATCACACATGAACCATGTCGGCTTGAGTAATGAGTAATAAAAGGTGCCTAGGACCATGGAATGGAAGGATTAATGAGGTGGCACGGTGGCACAGTAGTTAGCATTGCTGCCTCATAGCTCCAGGGTCCCTCCGGGTGCTCCGGTTTCCTTCCACAGTCCAAAGATGTGCGGGTTAGATGGATTGGCTGTGCGATTTAAATTGCCCCTTAGTGTCCAAAAGGTTATTGGGTTATGGGCATAGGGTGGAGGTATGGGATTAAGTAGGATGCCCTTTTCCAAGGGCCGGAGCAAACTTGATGGGCTGAATGGCCTCCTTCTGCAGTGTAAATTCTATGATTCTAATAATCTAATAATAATCTAATAGCCTTTATTATTTTCACAAGTAGGCTTACATTAACACTGCAATGGCGTTACTGTGAAAAGCCCCTAGTGGCCACTTTCCGGTGCCTGTGTGGGTACACAGAGGGGAATTCAGAATGTAAAATTCACCTAACAAGCACATGTTTCGGGACTTGTGGGAGGAAGCTGGAGCACCTGAAGGAAACCCACGCCGACACGGGGGAATGTGCAGACTCTGCACAGACAGTGACCCAAGCGGGAATCGAACCTGTGAAGCAATAATGCTAACCATTGGTACTGTGCCGCCACAATTCTACGCTTTCAGGAAAAGAAAGAGATGGACAAAAGTGGCAACGGGAAAGAAACGTTTTCCATCTTCTGCTGAGATGATGTAATTTGCCCAAAATATTGGACCCAAACTGGCCTTTGGACAACTTGTTTGTATCGCATTGGTTGATTGGCTGACTGTCAATGACTGAAAGGCACTGTAGTGTCATCCAATATCCATTGAAAGAGGCCAGTTACAGCAAGGTGTAAAAGGCAGAGCACATTGTTACGGTCCTTAACCAGACCCTCATGTTTTTGGTCAGATTTGGTTGGGGATCAAGAACATTTTGTTTAAAGTGGACAAAATTTGAGATTTAAGACATTTACGAAGTAAATAAAGCCACAAGATTTTGTGAGTTTTGAACAAACAAAAACTAAACTTTACAGACAGATGAAGCAATTGATAATACCGAAACTTTCGAGCTTCCAGGTGTCATAATGGGGGATGGGGTCAGGGGGGTACCTCAAAGATGTTCTTGGAAAACAACACCCCCCTCTCCCCCGTACCATCCCTCTCACCCCGACCACCATACACCACCCCCACCCCCGCCACCACCCCAGTGGTATGGATTGACTGGCAATTGTCCAGCAAGAACTAACTTCCATTGGGAAAGTACTCCACAATCCTAACCATCCGGGAGTACGATGTAAATAACAAACTTTGGATGGTCCCAACTATCTCACCAGAATAGTTACCCAGGAAATGTTAGAAGAATTAAAATTACATCGAACACCTAGCTTTCTATAATACTGATCTACCCCACCCAACCCCTGCCCTCTGCTCCCCGAACCTCCACAGAGCTCCCTGAACAGCTGCCCCCCCCCCCCCCCCCCCCCACTGACCGGCCTACTTGCCCACCCAACCCCACCCCACTTGCAACTCCCCACTCAGCACAAGAATCCCCAACTAACCACCTGACCCCCTCGACCTCCCGAGCCCCCAAATCACTTAACACCTCACCCTGACCACCCAACCCCACCCCCTGACCGCCCGGCCCCCACCCCCTCTGGCCTACTGACCCTCCAACCCTGCATCCCCTAATCATGCTCTATTTTACCTCACAAATCTATCTTCCCCCTGGCTTTTGAAAGTGGCTGGACCTTTAATCTTAGCTGCTTTATGGCAACTAGTGCTGTTATAAAGAGGATATGGCTTCCTTACCTCTGACCCTCCAGCATTTGACTGAAGGCCTTCAGGGTGTGCTACACTACAAGTTCCGCTCAGCCTGACTCAGTAGGTCTGGCAAGAATGGAGCAGCTGGAATTCCTGGTAGGAAACTGATTGGCACTTCATGGAAGGTCAGACAAATATCTATCTTATACTCTAACATTCTGTGGAGATGCCGGCGTTGGACTGGGGTGAGCACAGTAAGAAGTCTTACAACACCAGGTTAAAGTCCAACAGGTTTGTTTCGCTGTCACTAACTTTCGGAGCGCTGCTCCTTCCTCAGGTGAATGAAGAGGTATGTTCCAGAAACATATATGTAGACAGATTCAAAGATGCCAGACAATGCTTGGAATGCGACCATTAGCAGGTGATTAAATCTTTTCAGATCTAGAGATGGGGTAACCTCAGGTTAAAGAGGTGTGAATTGTGTCAAGCCAGGACAGTTGGTAGGATTTCGCAGGCCAGATGGTGGGGGATGAATGTAATGTGACATTCTAACATTCTGGATATGTATGAGGCACATATGAATTAACAAGCAAACTGTTGTCGAGCACATCTCACTCACAATAATGGCAGATGCAACCAAGACAGAGTCTGTGGATTTCTCAAGAACCCACCCAGGCATCAGCAAACACTGTGAGTGAACCAATCGTACTGAAACCTTGTTTCTTTCACAAGGAACTCCAGTCTTCATCTTCAAAGATTAAACCAGAAAATTCTCTCCAAGGGTTCCTCTAACTCAGAGAGCATCAGCGATGGCCCACCTTGCAGGATTTCAATGTTGTTTCCCGAAATTTTGTTCCACTGGATTCCTGAGTATGCACCCAAACACCAACTTGCACATATAACTTCAGCTCTTCAGCCATGCTGAGCAGAACACTACTGCTCCAAGGGGGTACCTTTGACCCAATAGTTTGCAGCATGGAATCACCAAACCTCCAGCTGCCTTCTTCACATAAAGTCTGCTCCCCACAGCCCTTTCCCTGCCTAGACCCGTTTCTTTGCTCATCTTTATTTTACTGAACTGGGACATTTTCCTGTCCCTGCCATCTCTTTGGGACTCGTCTTTTGGGAGCTCTCCCTGTCCCCTCTCCCTTCTCCCTCTAACTAGGATACTAGTTTTTCTTGGCACACTGCTCCCGGCCATCTGACTGAGGTCTTAGGCCTGTTTCTTTTCTTCTCTCATTATATACAAGCACTCTGGCCTTATCCTGGGTTTGAAGAACTTACACTGCAGAACTACACATGTGCAGGCAACTCCTGGTCTATGCATACGCAAAAGCTCCAAGGTCCAGAGGAATTGAAGTTTCTGTCCTCCTCTCTCAACTCCGAGTTAAGTATGGTATTCAATACACCCAAATGACACTGCTAATAGCCCCAGTTAACATAATAGAGAACACCATATGCATGGGCGAGGGCTTAAGGGACCCGTTACAGTAACATTATGATCAGTTACATTACATAATAAATGTAAGCAGTATCTTTAAAAATGGAGTTCTCTGTGAACTGTAATATTGATCATCTGAGCTCAGGGAGGGGAAATTACCGATAATGTGAAGCAATATAAAGACATGGAAGAAAGCAATTAATCGTGAAAGTTAATCAAATGCTGCACAAAATATAAGTAAAACCTTAGAAACGATAAACTGTAAAGTTGTACAAGTCCAGTAGGTGGCAGTCCAAGATTGGCATTTATCACAGTTAGAGGAAACAAGTTGATTCCTGCTCCTGCGTATCCAGTGATCCCGGCCACAAGATTGTGAGGAATTTCATGGTCAAAAAGCAAAGCCAAGAGCATACTCACCAGGTGGAATGTTACCCACCTGTAGTTATGAGGCAATCCCACAGGTGAGATTGGGTAAGGGCATGAGGTTCTCTTCCTGTTCTCTTTCTGATCCTCGGGGCTGTTTAGCACAGGGCTAAATCACTGGCTTTGAAAGCAGACCAAGGCAGGCCAGCAGCACTGTTTGATTCCCGTAACAGCCTCCCCGAACAGGCGCCGGAATGTGGCGACTAGGGGCTTTTCACAGTAACTTCATTTGAAGCCTACTTGTGACAATAAGCGATTTTCATTTCATTTCCTTGTCTTAAACCGGCTAGTCATGAGTAACAATCCTACCTTTCGTGCTGCTGTGGGTCAATAAATGATCAGATTTATTAAATTCAATTTCGTAACTTGTTACACCAGAAATTGAATTCATAACCTTTGGGTCAGCAGGACAGCACCATAATCACTATGCTAGCATTCCAATAAAGGTCACAGGCATTAAGAGAATTTGAGCCCCTTGCAATAGGTGGCACAGTAAAAGAGGTACCAGCCATTCACCCCGAGGATCTAAGTTCAAATCCAGCCCAGACTGGTGGGGTAATGTTTCTTCCTCTCTGTCTTGGTTTTGAAGTTTCAATCTGGAAAAACATCAGGCAGTTTCAGTTCTCAATGAGCATGAACTGACCACAGATTCAGTGTCAACAGCTGTGTCATGAAGTCAGAAGACAGAATGACGGGAATAGGAAGTGTATACATTGCACAGTAGGGGGTGCTCTCCTGAAGTTGGCGACAAGGCATGTTTATTGATCCCTCACTATAACATGTTCCTCATTATGTCGTTACATATCCTTCACTATAACATGTCCATCATTGTATCGTAACATATTCCTCATTACACAGTAACAGGCTCCTTGCTGTAACATATCCCTCACTATAACACACTCTTCAATATACAGTAACTGTCTCCTCTCTATAACACATCCCTCACTATAACATGTCACTCATTATATAGTAACATATTCCTCACTATACCGTCACAGGCTCCTTGCTACAACATATTCCTCACTATAACACGTCCCTCACTATGCAGTAACAGGCTCCTCGCTTTAACACATCCCTCACCATAACATATCCCTCACTATAACACAACCCTCACTATACAGTAGCTGGCCCCTCACTATAACACATCCCTCACTAGAACACATACCTCACTAGAACACTTCCCCACTATACAGTAACTGGCTCCGCGTTATAACACATCCCTCACTATAACACGTCCCCCAATGTAAAATGTCCCTTACTATAAAATAACATGACCGTAATAACATATCCCTCACATGACACGTCAATCCTATAACACGACACTCACTATAACACGAGCGTCACAATGGCATGTCCCTCGCTATAGTATACTCCTCACTATAACAAGTCCTTCACTATAGTACGACCCTCACTATAACACATTCCTCACTACAGCACATCCCTCATTATAACATGTCCCTCACTATAATACGTCCCTCACTATAACACATCTCTGACTATAACACATCCCTCACTATAACACGTATCTCACTATTGCACATGCCCCACAATAATGCATCCCTCACTATAACACATCCACTAAAATACATTGCTCAATTTAACAAGTCCCTGACTATAACACGTCCCTCACTATAACATGCCTCTCACCATAACACATCCCCCACAATAATACATAATTCGCTATAACGTATCCTTCACTATTACACATCACTCACTCTAACACACCCCTCACTATAATACGTCCTTCGCTATAATGCATCCCTCACTATAACACATCCCTCGCTATAATGCATCCCTCACTATAACACATCCCTCGCTACAACACGTCCTTCACTATAACACGTCCCTCACTATAACACATTCCTTACTATAACACATTCCTCACTATAACACGTCCCTCACTAGAAAATATCCCTCACTATAATACATTTCTCACTGTAACACATCTCTCACTATAACCCATCCCTCACTATAACACATCCCTCACTATAACACATCCCTCACTATAACACATTCATCAGTATGATACAGCACTCACTATTACACATCCCTCACTATAACACATCTCTCAATATAACACGTCCCTCACTATAACACATTCCTCACTATAAAACATGCCTCACTACAACACATCCCTCACTATAACACATTCCTCCCTATAACACAGCACTCACTGTAACACATCCCTCATTATAATACGTCCCTCACTATAATACGTCCTTCACTATAATACGTTCCTGACTATAACACGTCCCTCGCAATAATGCATCCTTCACTATAACACATTCCTCACTATAACACATCCCTAACACGCCCCTCACTATAAAATATCCCTCACTATAATACATTCCTCACTGTAACACATCTCTCACTATAACACATTCCTCACTATAACACATTCATCAGTATGATACAGCACTCACTATAACACATCCCTCACTATAACACATCCCTCACTATAACACATTCCTCACTATAACACATCCCTCACTATAACACATCCCTCACTATAACACGTACCTCACTATAACACATTCCTCACTATAACACATCCCTCACTATAACACGTCCCTCACTATAACACATTCCTCACTATAACACATTCCTCACTATAACACGTCCCTCACTATAACACATTCCTCACTATAACACATTCCTCACTATAACACAGCACTCACTGTAACACATCCCTCACTATAATACGCCCCTCACTATAATACGTCCCTGACTATAACACGTCCCTCGCAATAATGCATCCTTCACTATAACACATTCCTCACTAAAACACATCCCTCACTATAACACATCCCTCATATAACACGTCCCTCACTGTAACACATCCCTCACTCTAATACATCCCTTACAATAACACGTCCCTCACTATACATGTCCCTCACTATAACAAACCCCTCAGTATAACAGGTGCTCACTTTCAGAAATCTTTCTCACAATAAACAAGTCTCTCACTGTAACAAGTCCCATATAACAGATCATTCACTATAACATGTCCCTCACTATAACACGTCCCTCACTATAATGCATCCCTCACTATAACACATCCTTCGCTACAACACGTCCCTCACTATAACACGTCCCTCACTATAACACATTCCTTACTATAACACATTCCTCACTATAATACGTCCCTCACTATAACCCATCCCTCACTAACACATTCCTCACTATAACATGTCCCTCACTATAACACATTCCTTACTATAACACATTCCTCTCTATAACACATTCCTCACTATAACACATTCCTCACTATAACACAGCACTCACTATAACACTTTCCTCACTATAACCCATCCCTCACTATAACACGTCCCTCACTATAACACATTCCTCACTATAACACATCCCTCACTATAACACATTCCTCACTATAACACAGCACTCACTGTAACACATCCCTCACTATAATACGTCCCTCACTATAATACGTCCCTGACTATAACACGTCCCTCGCAATAATGCATCCTTCACTATAACACATCCCTCATATAACACATCCCTCACTGTAACACATCCCTCACTCTAATACATCCCTTACTATAACACGTCCCTCACTAAACACATCCCTCACTATACCAAACCCCTCAGTATAACAGGTGCTCACTTTCAGAAATCTTTCTCATAATAAACAAGTCTCTCACTGTAACAAGTTCCATATAACAGATCATTCACTATCACATTCCACAGTGCAACACACTTGTTGTTCAAACACACCCTGAGCACAGGGCTAAATCGCTGGCTTTAAAAGCAGACCAAGGCAGGCCAGCAGCACGGTTCAATTCCCGTAACAGCCTCCCCGAACAGGCGCCGAAATGTGGCGACTAGGGGCTTTTCACAGTAACTTCATTGAAGCCTACTTGTGACAATAAGCGATTTTCATTTCATTTCAAGTATGATGTACTCCTCATGATAACACAGCTCACTCTACAACAAGCACATGTGTCCAGCGTGCCACGCAAAGTCTATGCTGCAGAGATAGTTTGATGTTCTTCACTTTAATGTGAAGGTGATTAAACCATTGGGGAGTTTTGTCTCTTTTTGTGAGATGATTTATTAGGTAAGATAAATCTGCCTGTAATAGCTGATTAAAAGGGGAAAGTGCAGCACAAGAGAGCTTTGCATGTGATCCATGCTAACATGATGGCATCTACGATCAGAAATAATAATGGCAAATTAGTCTGCACATGATCAGAGATTGTGAATTTTGAATGTTCCTGATGGAGGAGGAGATGATTTTGACAGAAATGTTTCAGAATGGGAGTGAGCTCAGAATGTTCTGGAATGTGTCATAACAGTTTCATACACTAACCAATTTTTGACTTTTGTAATCCTGTTCTAATACTTTTGGACCAAGCACTTGTCTCAATTAAGATTAGGAAAAAGGAGCAAGTGTTCCATAATCAAGGATTGTGCCTTAAATGTTCTATTTTCATCCACAACAATGGTTATTTGCCATGGAAATGTGAAGAGAACTTTTCCTTGAAGTAATTTATTCTTCATTTGGCCACTGTTCCTGTGGGTGAGTACCATCTAATGCTTTGAGATTATGTTTATGTACGATCCTCAAGCCAAAGTGGCCATGGGTGCGAGATGATCCAAATTTAAAATAGTGCCTATTCCTGCTATCCCCTTTTCCCAAGGGACTTGTGCACATTTTTAAATTTCATTAATGGGATGTGAGCATTTCTGGCAAGGCCAGTATTTGATGCCCATTTGGATTTGCTCTCCGAAAGGTTGTGATTACCCACTTTCTTGATCTGTTGCAGTCTATCTGGCAAGATGCACCTACTGTGCTGTTAGGAGGGTAGTTCCAGGTTTTTGAGACAGGGACAGTGAAAGAACATTGATATGTTCCAAGTAGGAATGATGTGTGCTGTGGAGGGGAATTTGCAGGTTGTGGAGTTCCCACGCATCTGCTGCCCTTGTCTTTCAAGGTGGTGGATTTGGAAGGTATAGTTGAAGGATCCATGGTGAAAGGCTGCAGTGAATCTCATAGACGGTAAAAACTGCTGCCACTGTGCACCAGTGGTAGAGGGAGTGAATGTTTAAGTCGGTGGATTGGATGCTAATCAAGCAGGCTGCGTGGTCCTGGATGGTGTTGAGGTTCTTCAGTATTGTTGGAACTTCACCAATCCAGGCAAGTGGAGAGTATTCCATCACATACCTGAAGTTATTTATTCTTTCACAGATTGTGGGCATCGTTGGTAATGCCAGCATTATCGCTCATCCCGAATTGCCCTTGACAGGGTAATGGCGAGTTACCTTCTTGAACTGCCGCAGCCCAGGTGGCTCAGCACACCCACAGTGCTGTTAGGGAGGGAGTTCCAGGATTTTGACAGCAAAGGAACGGCAATATATTTCCAAGTGAGGATGGAGAGTGACTGGGAGGGAAATTCCCAGATGGAAGCCTGCTGCAGACCCAGTCCACCAACTACGTCCTTTAGGACTCAACCAACTCAGTCAACAGTGGTGCTACCACGTTGCTCCTGATGATAAATAATGAAGCCGCCACCCAGAATACATTCTGCACCCCTGCCACCCTCAATGCTTCTTCCAATTGGTGTTCAGCATGGAGAAGTGCTGATTCATCAGCTGAGGGGGCTGGCAGTACGAGTTAACCAGCAGGAGGTTTCCTTGCCCGTGTTTGACCTGATGCCATGAGACATCATGGGGGTCCACAGTCGCTGTTGAGGACTCCCAGGGCATGTCCCTCCTGACTGCATACCACTGTGTCGCCGCCACCTCTGGTGGGTCTGTCCTGTTGGTGGGACAGGACATACCAGGGATGGTGATGGTGGTGTCTGTGATATTGTCTGTAAGATATGATTCTGTGAGTATGACTGTGTCAGGCTGTTGCTTGATAATTCTGTGAGACAGCTCTCCCAATTTTGGCACAAGCTCCCAGATGTTAGTAAGGAGAACTTTGCAGGGTTGACGGGGCTGGGTTTACCATTGTTCTTTCTGGTGCTGAGGTCCTTTTAAACTTGAATGGTTTGATACAATGGTTTTATGGTCTATTACTGAGACCAACGTTTAATTCCAGATTTATTAATTTAATTTAAATTCCACCAGCTGTCATGGTGGGATTTGAATCTTCCATCCCCAGAACATTAGCCTGGGCCTCTAGATTGTGTTGTGCCATCCTGGGCTAGGGTGCGGTCAATTCCAGCCCCCCTTGACCCAGAGTCGCAACATAATTGAATTAACCAATAATTCTTCAAAAAATACTCAAAGTCTTTGCCCTTGGCTGCCCAACAATTAAGTCATCAGGTTTGTAAATTTTTTTTCTTCTTCTTTTAAAATTTAGAGTACCCAATTATTTGTTTCCAATTGAGGGGAAATTTAGCGTGGCCAATCCACCTAACCTGCACATCTTTGGGTTGTGGGGGTGAAACCCACGTGGACACGGGGAGAATATGCAAGCTCCACACAGACAGTGACCTGTGGCTGGGATCGAACCTGGGTCCTCAGCGCCGTAGGCAGCTGTGCTAACCACTGTGCCACCGTGCTTCCCCAGGTTTGCAAATTTGAACACAATTACTTTTATTTATAACAATAACTATAATTAAATTCACAGCAAATGCAACTGGTTAACTATTATCTAATTCCTAATCCCCCACTTTAACTTACCCCCACCCTCTACATGTACACACACACACACACACACACAAGGCAAACAAACACAGAAGGGAAGAGAGGGGTGAAAATAATAAGTAAAAGGATAAAGAGACTTTGTTTCAGATGGTTGTCTTTAGACATGCTTTCCTTCGAACCCGGCTTTTAGGCTGAGGTTTGTAATGGTTTACACTGTAGATTCATTCATTGTAGGTTCAGAAATACAGCAGCTCACAACATTTCTGGAGATAAAGAGAAAGAGAAGGGTGAGTCAGAGAGAGAGAGAGAGCAGGTCCTTGTCTCTCAGCACCCAGGTCTCCAACTCTGCTTTGCTTAGGCCTCTGGAAATTATCCCACTTGAGTAGGACCCGATCATCACCTGTTACCAGGCAGAATACAGCCTCTTGGCCAATTCAATTGCCACCAGCTAACCAATCAAACCAAATCCCACCCCATCTCTTGAGTGTCACAGAGTCTGAGTCCTGCTGTTCGAAAACTAGCACCATATACTATGTTGCAACTTTTTGAATTCATCATTCTCTCTGCTGCTTGACGTAAAAATACATGTCCATTAAGCCTCCATGGATCAAAGTGATAGCAGCAAAATTAAAGAAAGGGGAAATAAATGAATCATCAGGAAGGACCCTTACAATTGCTAGAACAGTGACATTAGCACTCTGCCATTACCTCCCATGAAGAGAGGTGAATTAGACATGGGCCGGGATAGGCTTGCTGACAGTGGATAGGCTTTGGGGAGTCACTGCAGAATATCTAGCCTCTGACTGTACTCACTGTATTTATACGGCTGGTCCAGTTCAGTTTCTGGTCAATATTCACCAACGGAATAGTGATGGTGTAGAGTTCGTCGACGGTAACATTGGATGTCAAGGAGAGATGATTAAATTCTCTCTTGTTGGAGATGGTCATTGCCTGGCATTATGTGGCACAAATGTTACCTGCCAAATATTGGCCAAAGCTTGACTGTTGGTGATAGACTTGCTGCGTGCTGGTATGGCATGATCAGTCATATAGTTTCCAGCAGAAAATAGTGAACAATCAGCAGGAGCAGGAACCATGGGCGGGGCTCTCCCATAATCAGCGGGACGGCCCATACCGGCGGCAAGAACGGGGTGAAACACTCCAGCGTCGGGCCGCCCAGAAGCGCTGGAGGGATTGGCGCCGGCGTGTTTCCTGTGCATGCGCAGGGGCTTTCTTTTTTTAAAAATAATTTTTATTAAAGGTTTTCATAAAATATTAATAACAAAATGAGAAAGAAAAAAGAACCCAACAGGGTTAAGTACAAAACACAATCTAAAAAAGCAACCCCCCAAACCCCTCTCACACTGTACATAAATAATAAATTAACATTAACACCCTGACTTAACACAACAGGGGTGAAATTCTCCCCCAACGGCGCGATGTCCGCCGACTGGCGCCAAAGACGGCGCCAATCAGACGGGCATCGCGCCGGCCCAAAGGTGCGGAATGCTCCGCATCTTTGGCGGCCTAGCCCCAACATTGAGCGGCTAGGCCGACACCGGAGGGATTTCCGCCCCGCCAGCTGGCGCGGAAATGCGGTGCATGCGCGGGAGCGTCAGCGGCCGCTGAAAGTTTCCCGCGCATGCGCAGTGGGGAGAGTCTCTTCCGCTTCCGCCATGGTGGAGACCGTGGCGGAGGCGGAAGGGAAAGAGTGCCCCCATGGCACAGGCCCGCCCGCGCATCGGTGGGCCCCGATCGCGGGCCAGGCCACCGTGGGGGCACCCCCCGGGGTCAGATCGCCCCGCCCCCCCCCCCAGGACCCCAGAGCCCGCCCACGCCGCCTGGTCCCGCCGGTAAATACCAGGTTTGATTTACGCTGGAGGGACAGGCAATTTCTGGGCGGGACTTCGGCCCATTCGGGCCGGAGAATTGAACAGGGGGTCCCGCCAACCGGCACGGCCGATTCCCGCCCCATCCAATCTCCGGTACCGGAGACTTCGGCGGGGGAGGGGGCGGGATTCACGGCGGCCAACGGCCATTCTCCGACCCGGCGGGGGGTCGGAGAATGACGCCCCAGGTGTATACACCCCCTCAAACCCTCCAGTGTAAATAACATAAACAAAAATAAAGTAAACCACCCCCCCCACCCCCGAGCTTCTGCTGCCATTGACAAATGTCTATCGTTCTGCCAGAAAGCCTAAGAACGGTTGCCACCGCCTAAAGAACCCTTGTACCGACCCTCTCAAGGCGAATTTCACCCTCTCCAATTTAATGAACCCTGCCGTATCGCTGATCCAGGATTCCACGCTTGGGGGCCTTGCATCTTTCCACTGAAGGAGAATCCTTCGCCGGGCTACCAGGGACGCAAAGGCCAGAATACCGGCCTCTTTCGCCTCCTGCACTCCCGGCTCCTCTGCCACCCCAAATATTGCGAGCCCCCAGCCCGGTCTGACCCTGGATCCTACCACCTTCGACACCGTCCTCGCTACGCCCTTCCAAAATTCCTCCATCACTGGGCATGCCCAGAACATATGGGTGTGATTTGCTGGGCTCCCTGAGCACCTAACACACCTGTCCTCACCCCCAAAGAACCGGCTCATCCTTGGCCCGGTCATGTGTACCCTGTGCAGCACCTTAAACTGTATGAGGCTGAGCCTCGCGCACGAAGAGGAAGAATTCACCCTCCCTAGGGCATCTGCCCACGTCCCCTCTTCGATCTTCTCTCCCAACTCCTCCTCCCACTTACCTTTCAACTCCACCACCGAGGCCTCCTCCACCTCCTGCATCACCTGGTAAGTTTCCGAGATCTTCCCCACTCCCACCCACCACCCCGAGAGCACCTTGTCCTGTACTGTGTGTGGCAGTAGCTGCGGGAATTCCACCACCTGCCATCTGGCAAACGCACTTACCTGTAAGTACCTGAAGGTGTTCCCCAGGGGGGAGCCGGTACTTCTCCTCCAGCTCACCCAAGCTCGCGAACTTCCCGTCCACAAACAGGTCCCCCAACTTTCATATCCCTGCCCTGTGCCACCCCAAAAACCCTCCACCTGTTCTTGCGGGGGTGAACCGGTGGTTCCCCCGTAATGGGGTCCACGTCGAGGCCCCAACTTCCCCCCTATGCCGCCTCCACTGCCCCTAAATTTTGAGGGCCGCCACCACCACCGGGCGCGTGGTATACCTCCTTGGAGGGAACGGCAGCGGCGCCGTTGCCAATGCCCCCAGATTTGTACCCACTCAGGACGCCGTCTCCAGCCTCTTCCATGCAGCCCCCTCCCCCTCCATCACCCACTTGCGCACCATTGTCGCATTGGCGGCCCAGTATTACCCACAGAGGTTGGGCAGCGCCAGCCCCCCCTATCTCTACTCCGCTCCAGGAACACCCTTCTCACCCTCGGAGCCCCTCGCGCCCACACAAACCCCATTATACTCCTGTTAACCCGCCTGCAAAAAAGCCTTCGGGATAAACACGGGGAGGCACTGGAACAGGAACAAAACCCTTGGGAGCACCGTCATTTTGATTGATTGCACCCTACCCGCCAAGGACAGCGGCAACGCGTCCCACCTCTTGAACTCCTCCTCCATTTGCTCCACCAGCCTTGTAAAGTTAAGCCTATGCAGGGCCCCCCAGCTCCTGGCCACCTGGACACCCAAATATCTGAAACTCCTCTCCGCCCTTTTTAGTGGGAGCTCGCCAATCCCCCTCTCCTGGTCCCTTAGCTGAACTACGAACAGCTCGCTCTTCCCCATATTGAGCTTGTACCCCGAAAAGTCCCCGAATTCCCTAAGGATCCTCATTACCTCCGACATTCCTTCCACCGGGTCCGCCACATACAGCAGCAGATCGTCCGTATAAAGCGACACCCTATGCTCCTCCCCACCCCGCACCAAGCCCCTCCAGTCCCTTGACTCTCTCAGTGCCATAGCCAGGGGTTCAATCGCCAGTGCAAAGAGCAGGGTGGACAGGGGTCAACCCTGTCTCGTCCCTTGGTGCAACCGAATGTACTCGGACCTCCTCCTATTTGTGGCCACACTCGCCATCGGGACCTCGTACAACAGAGTAACCCACCTGACAAACGCAGGGGGTTTCTTCTCTGCGCCGGCCATGGCGGAGCCTTACAGAGGCTGCCACGGAGGGAAAGAGCGCTCCCACGGCACAGGCCCGCCCAGATCGGTGGGCCCCGATCGTGGGCCAGGCCACCGTGGGGGCCCCACCCAGGGCTGGATCCCCCCGTGCTCCCCCGAGGACCCTGCTAGATGGCCGACAAGCCAGGTCCCGCCGGGATGGACCATGTCCATTTCACGTCAGCGGGACTGGCCAGGAACCCGCGACTGCTCGGCCCATCGGGGCCCGGAGCCCGCCCGAAAACCGGCGCCGGAGAATTCGGCAGCTGGCATCGGAGCGGAGGGGCGGGATTCACGCCCCCCCCCCCCCCCCCCCCCCCCACCCCCGGCGATTCTCCAACTCGGCAGGGGTTCGGAGAATCCCGGCACATGTCTAATTCACAGAATCACAGAATTATTACTGTGCAGAAGGAGGCCACTTTGCCCATCATGTCCGCACTAATTCTCCAGGTGCTAATTTTGATTTAGTGCTATTCCTCTGCCTTTCCCTGCACCCCTGCACATTCTTTCCATTCAAATAATCATCAAATACCCTCTTAAATGTCTCGATTGAACCTATCTACACCACAATTCCAGGCAGTGCATTCCAGACCTGGGGCGAAATTCTCCGTTATCGGCGGAAAGTCCGCCGATCGGTGCAAAAAACGGCGCAAATCCGACTTGCGTCACTTCGGAAAAATGGGTCGAAAGTCTCCGGCCCGAAATGGGCTAGCAGCGACGTAACGGGATCCGCGATTGCGCAGTGGTTCACGCCGTGCAGTGTCATACGCGCCGCACGGCGTGACGGCTCATAAGTCCGCGCTGCTCCCCCCCACCCGACCGGAACACCCGACCGGAACACCCGACTGGATGGCTGGCCGCCGCTCAGCCCCGAGGTTCGAGTCACGGGATGTGGAGGCGCTCCTGGACGCGGTGGAGCAGAGGAGGGACGCCCTGTATCCCGGGCACGGCCGCAGAGTTGCCCCACGCCACAGCCGGCGTCTGTGGAGGAAAGTGGCAGAGGCCGTCACCGCTGTGGCCCTGACACCAAGGACAGGCACCCAGTGCCACAAGAAGGTGAACGACCTCGTCAGAGCAGGCAGGGTGAGCCTCCCCCATATCCCCCCTCCCCATATCCCCCCTCCCCCATATCCCCCCTCCCCCATATCCCCCTCCCCCATATCCCCCCTCCCCCATATCCCCCCTCCCCCATATCCCCCCTCCCCCATATCCCCCATCCCCCATATCCCCCCTCCCCCATATCACCCCTCCCCCATATCCACCCTCCCCCATATCCCCCCTCCCCATATCCCCCCTCCCCATATCCCCCCTCCCCCATATCCCCTCCTCCCCCATATCCCCCCTCCCCCATATCCCCCATCCCCATAACCCCCTCCCCCATATCACCCCTCCCCCATATCCACCCTCCCCCATATCCCCCCTCCCCATATCCCCCCTCCCCCATATCCCCCCTCCCCCATATCCCCCCTCCCCCATATCCCCCCTTCCCCCATATCCCCCCCATATCCCCCCTCCCCCATATCCCCCTCCCCATATCCCCCCATATCCCCCCTCCCCCATATCCCCCCTCTCCCATATCCCCCCCATATCCCCCCTCCCCCATATCCCCCCTTCCCCCATATCCCCCATATCCCCCCTCCCCCATATCCCCAAGTGAATCCAGCCCTAACCTTAACCTCTGCAATGCACGCGCAACCGATGGCGTGCATTCATATACCTGCCTAACAGTGTTGCCTTTTACCCCTGCGACCACCCCCCCCCCCCCCACAGGATAAGCGCGCACACAACACCAGGGAGCATGTGAGGACTGGAGGAGGCCCCGCTGATGAGAGGCCACTGACCGAACACGAGGAAAGGGCCCTGGAACTGGCTGGCGGACCTGACGACCGGGAGGTTGCTGATGCAGAGGTCGGGGGCGTACTAGCAAGTGAGCCACCGACAGCCCGTCCCCATATCCCCCCTCCCCTATATCCCCCTCCCCCATATCACCTGATCACTGCCTGATGTCTAACCATGCATGCTTCATTGTGTATCGCAGGACCAAACATCCAGGCACCCATCCCCGCAGATGCAGACCGCCCGCAGGATGCCCCTCGGAGGCCACGGGAGACAGAGAGACATGGACCCTCCAGCATGCGACGCCCGCAGGATGCCCCTCGCACACCACGGGAGACGGAGAGACACGGACCCTCCAGCATGCGACGCCCGCAGGATGCCTCTCGCACACCACGGGAGATGGAGAGACACGGACCCTCCAGCATGCGACGCCCACAGGATGCCCCTCGCACACCACGGGAGACGGAGAGACACGGACCCTCCAGCATGCGACGCCCGCAGGATGCCCCTTGGAGGCCACGGGAGACGGAGAGACCCGGACCCTCCAGCATGCGACGCCCCCAGGATGCCCCTCGCACACCACGGGAGACGGAGAGACCTGGAGCAACAGGGAGACGACACCCCCGTCACGTGCGGGAGCGACCACCCAGCGACGAGGGGGGCAGCCACAGGGCCCCGTCACATCCGAGCCAGGACACCACTACCCAGGACATCACTACCCAGGACGCCACTGCCCAGGACACCACTCCCCGGGACACCACTACCCGGGACAGCACTGCCCAGGACACCCCTACCCGGGACAGCACTACCCAGGAAGACGAAATACCGGACAGTGACTCAGAGTGGATGGGTGGAGACGAACCCCCACCCCAAAGTGCCATAGACTCAGAGTGGGACGAAGAGCACGACACAACGCCACTGCTGTCACCAACACCCTCCACCATCGCAGAAACACTCACCTTGGTTGGGCACTTTAGTGATGAGGCGTCTGGTACACTCACTGGTGCGCACAACACAGCCGTCCCGGTACAGCAGGTGGAGGTAGGAGCAGCAGAGGGGCCGGGCGGTCGGAGGGCAGCCCAGCCCAAGCGAACATCTGCCGCCCAGATGAATCCCGGGTTCCTGGAGTTACCACACCCACACATAGATCCGATGCAACCACCGACCCGGAGACGAGCGAAGAGGGTGACGGCCGGCTTGCGGCGGCTGCAGTCGCAGGTGGAAGAGTCCACCCGCGTCCAGGAGCTGGGACTGGTGCCGGTCATGCGTGCCACCCAGGCTGACACCGCACGGGTGGCGTTTGCGGTGGAGGCAATGGGTGCGACGGTGTCAGACATGGGGAACGGTTTGCGAGGCCTGGGGCTTTCCGTGCAGGCGGCGTCTGTGGCCCAGGACATGGCTGCCCT
Organism: Scyliorhinus torazame; assembly: GCF_047496885.1. NCBI lineage: Eukaryota > Metazoa > Chordata > Chondrichthyes > Carcharhiniformes > Scyliorhinidae > Scyliorhinus > Scyliorhinus torazame. Next base: position 160,292,198 of record NC_092707.1, read on the forward strand.
CTCGCAGGAGGCCATGAGGCAGTGCCAGCACCAGATGGCAGAGGCGCTCAATGCCATAGCCCAGTCTCTGCAGGCCATGGCCCAGTCTCAGCAGGCCATCGCTGAGGGCATCGGCGCCAGTGGCCATGTGCGAGCCGGCGTCGCACTGTCACAGACAGGGTTTGCCAACCCCCTGGGCTCCATGGCTGCAAACCTGCAGACCCCTGTCGATACCAGCACGGGCCTCCAGGACTGGCAGCGCCAGATGTCGGGGGGGCGTCGGATGGCCAGTCCGTTCGCATCCCCCACCTATGTAGAGGCCTGGGGGCCATCGGGCACCCTGAGGGAGGAGGAGGTGGTGTGGTCCGTCCCGGCTCCCACTGTAGGGGAGGTCCCGGTACACTGCGACACCTCGGACTCCCCCCCCCCCCTTCCGTCCCAGGTGCATCAGGTGGGCAACGGGCAGGACAGGCTGGCAGCTCGCCATCCCAGTCGCCCGGGCCGCAGCCTGGCCCATCTAGGCCAGGACGCCCCAGGAAACGGCCGCCAAAGGGATCCAGTGTCAGAGGGCAGGAATCACAGGAGTCCACCTCCAGTTCTGCTGTACCGTCTGGGGAACCACGTAGACGTAGTCAAAGGGCCCGTAAGGCCAAACAATTAGACACTGAGTAAGTTGGCACGGGTGCAGGGCACAGATGAGTTTTAGGGGCTAGGGCACGTGCATGAACTCCTTTGGTTATTAAAGTCAATGTTACACCTACAGAAGCTGCCTTTGTGCTCTGTCCAAAGCGTGCGGGGGTGTAATGTACATTGAGCGCAAGTGTGTGTGTGAGGGGTGGTCTTACCTCAGCCCCATGTGAGTCTGCCCTCTTCCCCCTGGGCCGCCATCAACATCCCCCGGGCAGAGGACGGGACCGTGCGCTGCAGTGTCACAGCCGCATGCAGGGATGGTCCGGGTGGATGGTGGTACTGTGGCCATGGGTCAGACATAGTCCAACGATGTGGAGCCAGGAGCTCACCGCAGGGCGGGTTGTCATCATCCTCCATGGCCTGCAATAGACACGCGTCCACCCGCAACTGTGTGAGCTCGGCCCGTTGTGCCGAAGGTGGATCGGCAATGGGGGGGGGTGGTGTGCATGCGGGTGGGGTGGGTGGGGTTGGGGAGGGGGGTGAGGATGCTGGGTGTGTGGATGGGTGGTGGGTGTGGGTGGTCGGCTGTTGCCATGGTGTGCGGTCTGTGGCCATACTACCCGATTCCCACGCCCATCTAGTCAGTGAAGCGGGCGGCTATCAGTCTGTCCCGTGCTCGCTGGGCCAGCCGGTAACGGTGGACAGCCACCCGCCTGTGTCTACCCCGTCTGCCCTGACCATTACCCCCATCCCACTCATCTGGGGAGGACTGCGCCTCTTCCTGCTGCTCCTCCACTCCGCCCTCCTCTGCCTGCGGACCATCGCCCCTCTGCTGGGCTGTGTTGTGCAGGACGCAGCACACCACAATGATGCGGCCGACCCTATCTGACCGATACTGGAGGGCGCCCCCAGAGAGGTCCAGGCACCTGAAACGCATCTTCAGCACGCCAAAGCACCTGTCTATCACTCCCCTTGTCGCTACATGGGCATCATTGTAGCGGTTCTCCGCCTCATTGCGTGGCCTCCGTATAGGCGTCATCAGCCACGATCGCAATGGGTAGCCCCTGTCGCCCAGCAACCAGCCCCTCAGCCGGGGATGGCGTCCCTCGTACAGGCCGGGAATGGATGACCGCGACAACACGTATGAGTCATGTACACTGCCTGGGTAACGGGCGCAGACGTGCAGGATCATCATGCGGTGGTCGCAGACCACCTGTATGTTCATCGAATAGGTCCCCTTCCTATTGGTGAACACGGCCCTGTTATCTGCAGGTGGCCGCACGACGAAGTGCATCCCATCGATCGCGCCCTGGACCATGGGGAACCCGGCCACGGCAGAGAAGCCCACGGCCCGGGCATCTTGGCTGGCCCGGTCCACGGGGAAGCGGATGTAGCGGTGCGCCATGGCATATAGGGCATCTGTCACTGCCCGGATGCACCGATGTCTGCGATATGCCGGACAGGTCCCCACTCGGTGCCTGGAATGACCCCGTTGCATAAAAGTTCAGAGCCACCGTAACCTTGACGGACACGGGGAGAGGGTGCCCCACGCCAGTGCCACGCGGTGACAGGTGTGCCAGCAGGTGGCAGATGTGTGCCACGGTTTCCCGCCTCATCCGGAGTCTCCTCCTGCATTCCCGGTCCGTGAGGTCGTGGTATGACTGCCGGGGCAGGTACACACGGGGCGCCCTCGGGTGCCTCCGTTGCCGTGGGGCTGCGACGCCCTCCTCCCCCTCCTCGTCCTGTCGGTCAGGTGTCCCTCCAGCCTGGGCGGCTGCCGCCTGTCCCTCTGCGGCAGCCTGCACCGCCTCCCTGGCACGCTCCTCCTCCTCATCCACCTCCTCCTCCTCATCCAGGGCAACATAGACATTATCGGCTGCCGCCACGGCGGCCAACATCGCTGGATGATCGGAAAACATGATGGCCTGGTGGGGGGGAGGGGAACGACGACATGTCATCATTGCCCATATCCCCTCCTCCCCCCAGCCAGGTGGCATGGACCGCATGGGTCCAACTGTTGAAGGCTGGCACCTGACCAGGTGGACCAACTCACTTGCCCTCGCATCCCCCTCCCCGGCACGGACCCCCCCCCATCCCCCTCACCGGCACGGACCCCCCCCCCCAACCTCCACCCCGGCACGGACCCCAACCTCCACCCCGGCACGGACCCACCCCAACCTCCACCCCGGCACGGACCCCCCATCCCCCTCCCCGGCACGGACCCCCCCCAACCTCCACCCCGACACGGACCCCCCATCCCCCTCCCCGGCACGGACCCCCCCAACCCCCTCCCCGGCACGGACCCCCCCCCCCAACCTCCACCCCGGCATGGACCCCAACCTCCACCCCGGCATGGACCCCCCCCAACCTCCACCCCGGCACGGATCCCCCAACCCCCTCCCCGGCACGGACCCCCCGAAACCTCCACCCCGGCACGGACCCCAACCTCCTCCCCGGCACGGACCCCCCATCCCTCTCCCCGGCACGGACCCCCCCCCAACCTCCACCCCAGCACGGACCCCCCCACATCCCCCTCCCCGGCACGGACCCCCCCATCCCCCTCCCTGGCACGGACCACCCCCCCAACCTCCACCCCGGCACGGACCCCAACCTCCACCCCGGCACGGACCCCCCCCAACCTCCACCCCGGCACAGATCCCCCAACCCCCTCCCCGGCACGGACCCCCCCAAACCTCCACCCCGGCACGGACCCCAACCTCCTCCCCGGCACGGACCCCCCATCCCTCTCCCCGGCACGGACCCCCCCCCAACCTCCACCCCAGCACGGACCCCCCCACATCCCCCTCCCCGGCACGGACCCCCCCATCCCCCTCCCGGCACGGACCACCCCCCCAACCTCCACCCCGGCACGGACCCCAACCTCCACCCTGGCACGGACCCCCCCCCAACATCCACCCCGGCACGGACCCCCCATCCCCCTCCCCGGCACGCCCCCCCCCCAACCTCCACCCCGGCACGGACCTCAACCTCCTCCCCGGCACGGACCCCCCATCCCCCTCCCCGGCACGGACCCCCCCCCCAACCTCCACCCCGGCACGGACCCCCCCCATCCCCCTCCCCGGCATGGACCCCCCCCCATCTCCCTCCCCGGCATGGACCCCCCCCCAAACCTCTACCCCGGCACGGACCCCAACCTCCACCCCGGCACGGACCCCACCCCAACCTCCACCCCGGCACGGACCCCCCATCCCCCTCCCCGGCACGGACCCCCCCCCCAACCTCCACCCCGGCACGGACCCCAACCTCCTCCCCGGCACGGACCCCCCATCCCCCTCCCCGGCACGGTCCCCCCCCAACCTCCACCCCGGCACGGACCCCCCCCATCCCCCTCCCCGGCACGGACCCCACCCATCCTCCTCCCCGGCACGGACCCCCCATCCCCCTCCCCGGCATGGACCCCCCCCAACCTCCACCCCGGCACGGACCCCAACCTCCACCCCGGCACGGACCCCCCCCCCAACCTCCACCCCGGCACGGACCCCCCCATCCCCCTCCCTGGCACGGACCCCCCCCCATCCCCCTCCCCGGCACTTACCCCCCTCCCGGCACTCCCCCGGAGCCCAGCCTACTCTAACCACCGCCCCCCGCCGCACACACACACACACACAACCCGAGACACACCTCTCCTCACGCATTCAGACTGCAGCCACGCCATCGCCTGCCCAGAGCCAACCCCCCAGGCCGTCACTCACCTCCACGCTGGTCGGCGTGAACCTGGAGCACAGGGTCACGCCGATGAAAAGGAGGTTTAATTTACGTCGACGTGAACGGTCATCCCGTCGACGGGACTTCGGCCCATCCGGAAGGGAGAATATCGGCAGGCCGTAAATCGGCTGCCTTGCGCAGACCCGTGCCATTCTCCGACGGCAGCGGCGACATTAACGCCCCGCCGACTTTTCTCCCTTCGGAGACTTCGGCAACCGGCGGGGGCGGGATTCACGGCGGCAAAATTCTCCCCAAACGGCGCGATGTCCGCCGACTGGGGCCCAAAACGGCGCCAATCAGACGGGCATTGCGCCGCCCCAAAGGTGCGGAATGCTCCGCATCTTTGGGGGCCGAGCCCCAACATTGAGGGGCTAGGCCGGCGGCGGAGGGATTTCCGCCCCGCCAGCTGGCGGAAACGGCGTTTGTTGCCCCACCAGCTGGCGCAGAAATGACATCTCCAGGTGGCGCATGCGCGGGAGCGTCAACGGCCGCTGACAGTTTCCCGCGCATGCGCTGTGGAGGGAGTCTATTCCGCCTCCGCCATGGTGGAGACCGTGGCGAAGGCGGAAGGAAAAGAGTGCCCCCACGGCACAGGCCCGCCCGCGGATCGGTGGGCCCCGATCGCGGGCCAGGCCACCGTGGGGGCACCCCCCGGGGCAAGATCGCCCCGCGCCCCCCCCCAGGACCCCGGAGCCCGCCCGCGCCGCCTTGTCCCGCCGGTAAGAGAGGTGGTTTAATCCACGCCGGCGGGACAGGCATCCTAGCAGCGGGCCGGAGAATCGCGGTGGGGGCTCACCAACCGGCTCAGTGCGATTCCTGCCCCCGCCGAATCTTCGGTGCTGGAGAATTCGGCAACCCGGCGGGGGGTCGGAGAGTCTCGCCCGACATTTCTCGTTGGCCGCCGCCCCCGCCGGTTGCCGAAGTCTCCGGTACCGGAGATTGGGTGGGGGCGGGGATTGGGCCGCGCCGGTTGGCGGGCCCCCCCGCTCGATTCTCCGGCCCAGATGGGCCGATGTCCCGCCGAGAAATTGCCTGTCCCGCCGGCGTAAATTAGAGTAGCTATTTACCGACGGGACATGGTGGCGTGGGCGGGCTCCGGGGTCCTGGGAGGGGCGCGGGGCGATCTGACCCCGGGGGGTGCCCCCACGGTGGCGTAAATGACGCGACCGTGCCACGTAAAGGACATCACCTGCGCATGTGCGGTTGCCGTCCTCCCCGCGGCCGCCCCGCAAGAAGATGTCCGATGGATCTTGCGGGGCAGCGGAGGAAAGGAGGTCCTCCTTCAGAGAGGCCGGCCCGCCGATCGGTGAGCACCAATCGCGTGCCAGACCCCTCCCGGTGCAGAAATCCCCTCGCCCCCGCACAGGCCGCCACCCCCAGCGTTCCCGCGCTGTTCCCGCTGGCAGCGACCAGGGGCGTCATTCTCCGACCCCCCGCCGGGTCGGAGAATGGCCGTTGGCCGCCGTGAATCCCGCCCCCGCCCCCGCCGAAGTCTCCGGTACCGGAGATTGGGCGGGGGTGGGAATCGGGCCGCGCCGGTTGGCGGGACCCCCCGCTGGATCCTCCGGCCCGGATGGGCCGAAGTCCCACCCAGGAATTGCCTGCCCCGCCGACGTAAATCAAACCTGGTATTTACCGGCGGGACCAGGCGGCGTGGGCGGGCTCCGGGGTCCTGGGGGGGGCACGGGGCAATCTGACCCCGGGGGGTGCCCCCACGGTGGCCTGGCCCGCGATCGGGATCCACCGATCCGCGGGCGGGCCTGTGCCATGGGGGCACTCTTTCCCTTCCGCCTCCGCTACGGCCTCCACCATGGCGGAGGCGGAAGAGACTCGCCCCACTGCGCATGCGCGGGAAACTGACAGCGGCCGCTGACGCTCCCGCGCATGCGCCGGGAAACTGACAGCGGCCGCTGACGCTCCCGCGCATGCGCCGCATTTCTGCGCCAGCTTGCGGGGCAACAAACGCCATTTCCGCCAGCTGGCAGGGCGGAAATCCCTCCGGCGTCGGCCTAGCCCCTCAATGTTGGGGCTAGGTTGCCAAAGATGCGGAGCATTCCGCACCTTTGGGCCGGCGCGATGCCCGTCTGATTGGCGCCGTCTTTGGCGCCAGTCGGCGGACATCCTGCCGTTGGGGGAGAATTTCGCCCCAGATGTGGATGGCGCAGGCGGGAACCCGTCGTGTTGGGCAGGCCGCTCGGCCCATCTGGGCCAGAGAATCACCGCTCGCCCATTACCAACGGCAAGCGGCGATTCTCCCAGTGGACAGCCGTGATTCGTGCCGCGCCTGTTTTGGGGGGGGTGGGAGAATCGCGTGCGGGCGTCGGGGAGGTGTGGCGGGACTCGCGCGGCGCCCGGGCGATTCTCCCACCCGGCGTGGGGGGGGGAGAATTCCGCCCAGGGTCTTTCCACAGTAACTTCATTGCAGTGTTAATGCAAGCCTACTTGTGAAAATAAAGATAATATAACATAATGTGAAAGGCACTATATTAATGCAAGTCTTTCTTTACACATGTTCCAAATGAGATGAATTCTATTGCATACACATTCCAAAGTAGAACCATCCGCTTTCCCGACAGCTGATCCTGAGGTATTTTTCCTTCACTAATTGACTGGGAGAGTAAAACAATAAAAACTCCAATGGCTGCACGGTGGCACAGTGGCTAGCACTGCTGCCTCACAGCTCCAGGGTCCCGGGTTCAATTCCAGCCTCGGGTGACTGACGGTGTGGAGTTTTCACTTCCTCCCCGTGTCTGCCTGGGTTTCCTCCGGGTGCTCTGGTTTCCTTCTACAGTCCAAAGATGTGCTAGTTAGGTGGATTTGCTGTGCTAAATTGCCGCTTAGTGTCTAAAAGGTTAGGTGACGATACTGCGTTACGGGGATGGGGTGGAGGTGTGAGCTTAAGTAGGGTGCTCTTTCTGGTGCAGACTCAATGGTTGAATGGCCTCCTTTTGCACTGTAAATTCTATGAAATCTATGTACGTGGCCTTGTTATGCATTTCCAGTCTATCCGTATGAGCATCTCAAAGGTCTATTCTGCGAACACAGCAAACTTTTCAGATTGTAGTAATTTCTGAAGAACTTGCCTCAGAATCAATTTTGATGAATATGAGTCTTCTTCCATGAGATATATGCATTATGTAGAGATGAATCATTTTAAAATTGACTATATCCTCAAAGTGAAATAATACTCAAATCTAGGATAACACTTTAGTGCAGGATTGAGAGAGTGTTGCACTGCTGGGAGCTGTCTTTTGGAATAACGATTGGTGAGCTGAGACACCCCATCTGGTGAATGTGAAAGATCCCATGGCACTCTTTCAAACAATTGCAGGCGGGTCTAATATTTGTCCCTCATCCAAAATCTGGAAAAAGAGATTATCTACTCATTATCACATTGCGTATTTAGGGATCTTGCTGTGCATAAATTTCTGCTGCATTTCTAGCATTACAACAGTAGCTACACTTGTAAAGTACTTAAATGGCTGTTTCAATGTTTTGAGATGCCCAGGGGTCGTGAAAGGCAGTATAAATGCAAGTCTTTCTGTGCAACACGTCTATACCAATGTGTCTGGTTTGAAGCCCTGGTAGCCTTTGATCCCAAGTTAATAAAGTAATAGAGTCTCTGAAGGTCATATGGTGGTTTCATTGCTGGGTGCCAATAGAAGCTCCAAAAATAACCACCTGCCTAAGCCACTGCACCTCCCACTCCTCCATCAAGACCCTCCTTCACACTGACTCCTTTGGCTCTGCTGGCATTTCCTTCTTTGTACGGACACCCATTGCTTTCTGATTATGTCTTTAGGATGTGCTTTGGTGGACTGGAGGGAGCATAGGGAACTCCATGAATTGGAGCTAGTATGGTGCTGGGATAAAAGACTGAAATTGATTCGACAGCTGAGATGAAGAATTACATTTTTAGAGCTGCTCAAAATCATGAGGGGCCCGGATAAACTAGGGAGTGAGAAACTATTCCCATTGGCAGAAGGGTCAAGAACCAGAGGACTCTAATTTAAGGTGATTAACAAAAGAAGCAATGCCATGACAAACGATATCTGAGGAGCAAATAAAACATTAAAACAATTGTATATGGAGAAAAGAATTCTTAAGTTTCCATCCTTCAGTAACCCAAATTAGATCAAATCAGTGATTTCAAGCGATGTTTTTCATGCCAATCTTCCTGATAGGTTTTCAAGTGCAATGGGTTTCATAATATTTTAGGTGAGTGAAAATGGGAAATGTCGTCCCGTAGCCTGGGAAGCTAAGAAAATAAAAAGGGTGTTAAAAGTACTTTAGCTGGGCAGCACGGTGGCACAGTGGTTAGCATTGCTGCCTCACGGCGCCGAGGTCCCAGGTTCGATCCCGGCTCTGGGTCACTGTCCGTGTGGAGTTTGCACATTCTCCCCATGTTTGCGTGGGTTTTGCCCCCACAACCCAAAAGATGTGCGGGGTAGGTGGATCGGCCATGCTGAATTGCCCCTTAATTGGAAAAAATGAATTGGGGGTACTCTAAATTTATTTTTAAAAATTACTTTAGCTGCAGAAACATGTCTCATTTGGAAGCAGCGGTTACGGGATTCTATTTGTCAAATATTTTAGAGGAAATTCGGTTTAAGGGGTATAGTGCAAACAGTTTGCCAATTGAATGGGACATAGATAATCAGTCCTTGTGGGATAATGTTCGCTCGCCAAAAAAAGTAAGTGGAAAATTATTTAGGATTGAGCTTGCTAGTGTGAAACGCATGTTAGAAAGAAGGGAAGTCTCCAAAATCAAATGAATTACATAGAAACATACATAGAAAATAGAAGCACGAGGAGGCCATTCAGCTCTGCATGCCTGCCCCACCGTTCATTATGATGATGGTTGATCATTAAATTCAATGACCTGATCCAGCCTTCCCCTCATACCCCTTGATCCCTTTAGCCCCAACAGCTATATCTAACTCCTTCCTGAAATTAGACACTGTTTTAGTTTCAACTACTTTCTGTGGTAGTGAATTCCATAGATTCACCACTCTCTGGGTGAAGAAATTTCTCCTCACCTCTGTCCTAAAAGGTTTACCCCTTATCCTCAAACTATGACCCCTAGTTCTGGAGTCCCCCACAATCGGGAACATTTTTCTGAATCTACCCTGTCTAATCCTGATAGAATTTTCTAAGTTTCTATGAGACCCCCTCTCACTCTTCTAAACTCCAATGAATATAGTCTTAACCGACTTAATTTCTCCTCATACAACAGTCCCGCCATCCTAGGAATCAACCTGGTAAACCTTTAATGCACTCCCTCCATAGAAAGAATATCCTCCCTCAGAAAAGGATACAAAAACTGCACAATACTCCAGGTGTGGCCTCACCAATGCCCTGTACGATTGTAGTAACACATCCCTATTCCTATACTCAAATTGTCTCATTATGAAGGCCAGCACACCATTTGCCTTCTTTACTGCCTGCTGTATCTGCGCACTTACTTGCAGGACTGATGCATGAAGACATCAAGGTTTCGCTGAGTATCCACCTCTTTCAATTTACACCCATTCAAATAATAATCTGCCTTCCTAATTTTGCTACCAAAGTGGATAACCTCATATATGGGCAGCACGGTAGCACAAATGGATAGCACTGTGGCTTCACAGCGCCAGGGTCCCTGGTTCGATTCCCCGCTGGGTCACTGTCTGTGTGGAGTCTGCATGTTCTCCCCTTGTCTGTGTGGGTTTCCTCCGGGTGCTCCGGTTTCCTCCCACAGTCCAAAAACGAACAAGTTAGGTGGATTGGCCATGATAAATTGCCCTTAGTGACCAAGAAGGTTACGAGGGGTTATTGGGTTATGGGGATAGGGTGGAGGTGAGGGCTTAAGTGGGTCGGTGCAGACTCGATGGGCCCAATGCCCTCCTTCTGCACTGTATGTTCTATATTTATCCACATTATACTGCATCTGCCATGCATATGCCCACTCACTCAGCCTGTCCAAATCCTGTTGAAGCATCTCTGCATCCTCCACACATCGTACCCTCACACCCAACTTTGTATCAAATGCAGATTTGGAGATAATACATTTAGTTCCCTTGTCCAAATCATTGATACGTAATGTGAACAGCTGAGGTCCTAGCACGGATCCCTGCAGTACCCACCGGTCCGACGCCCTCCCGCAATTCTCCCAAGCGGCGGGAATGGGCCGGTCGAGTTTCGCGGGCCGCAGGCCGGAGAATCGCCGGAGACACCGAAAATGGCGATTCTCCGGCACCCCCGCGATTCTGAGGCCCAGATGGGTCGAGCGGCCAAGCCAAAACGGCGGGTTCCCCCCGGCGCCGTCCACACCTGGTCGCTACAGTCGTGGGCGGTGCATGAACGCTGGGGGGGCGGCCTGTGGGGGGGCGAGGGGGGATCCTGCACCGGGGGGTACCTTAAATGTGGGGTGGCCCGCGATCGGTGCCCACCGATCGTTGGGCCGTCCTCTCTGAAGGAGGACCTCCTTCCTTCCGCCGCCCTGCAAGATCCGTCCCCCCAGCTTCTTGCGGGGCAGATTTGGACAGGACGGCAACCACGCATGCGCGGGTTGGCGCTGGCCAACCCGCGCATGCGCGGATGATGTCCGTTATGCGGCGCCGGCCGCGTCATCTATGCGGCGCCGCTTTTACACAGGCGACAAGGCCTGGCGCGGGTAGATGACGCGGCCCCAATACTGGCCCATTGTCAGGGCCTGAATCGGTCGGGACCGGGGCCGCTCCGCGCCATCGTGAACCTCGACGGCTTTCACGACGGCGCGGCCACTTCGGCGTGGGGGCGGAGAATCCCGCCCCTAGTGTTTGAAACAACCTGTTGGACTTTAACCTGGTGTTGCAAGACTTCCTACTATCTTCCCATTGGTTATTGACATGGGGGAAAGAAAAGTAACTGGCCAATCACAACGGGATTCCTTGTTGCCAGGAGGGAAATTGGTTACAGGCCAATAAAAAAAAAAGCATTGCTGATGATGCATATTTCATTCAATGCTGATTGTCCAACTTTCATCAAAAACATCCATCAGGTCATAATTCCACAAACTGTCATGTGAAACATCCGGGCTGGATTCTGATAAGGTAGAAGTGGAGTAAATCGGATTGTCAATGAATATAATCTTTAGTCCAGAAGTTCATTGAGAAGAGGATCCGACCTTTTAAAAAATATATTTTCAGGAAATCATTATCTAATGTTCTGCTGAATAGGAATTTTCGATAGATGCCAGGAGAATAAACACATGGTAAACATCTGCAAAAATGCAAGATTGTGTGAGTTGAAAACTGCCAAATATTCACCTCACACAAGGCGACGCAGCTTCCAAATGAACTCCATACACCTCATGGAAGGAGTGACATCACTGCGATGGAGAGCCAACAGGCATCTTACAGAAAGCCAAGGGCTCCATTCCATTTTGTGTGCATGTTGGCGGGGGAGGGGCCTTCGGTTTAATATGGTATGTGTCACAGTCAGAAAGTGTAGCTTTCTCATCCCCGCCCCGCACTTTTAAATATCTGTGCAATTTTTTTTCCCCCAAAGCTGGGAATCTTGACACATTCTACTTCAGGCTCTCAATGTCAAGTGAACAGGCGTACAAGATGATTGAAGGACTCAGGAGGTAGATAGAGAAAAATAATTTCCTCAGGAGATTGGTTTCCCAGAACCAGTGAGGGCACAATTTTAAAATCAGAGTTTAGCCTCTCAGGATTGATGTTGAGGAGCATTTGTTTCTCAGACAAAGGGTAGTGGAAAGTGGGAACTATCTAACTACCCCAAAACTGCTGAGGCTGCAGGCAGTTGAGAATTTTGAAACTGAGTTTGATAGACATTTGTCGGGCTGCAGTATTAAGAAAGGTGGGACCAAGGTCGATAGGTGGGGTTAAGATACAGGTCAGCCAATAGCAGACAGGATTGAGAGGTTGGAATGAAAACAGAAAAAAATGGAAAAACTCAGCAGGTGTGGCAACAACCTTGCAGAGAGAAACAGTTAGGGCGCGATTCTCCACTCCCACGCCGGTTGGGAGAATCGCCTGGGCCGCCAAAATTTACGGGGACGCCGGTCCGACGCCCTCCCGCGATTCTCCCAAGCGGCGGGAACGGCCCGGTCGAGGTTCGCGGGCCGCAGGCCAGAGAATCGCCGGAGATACCCAAAATGGCGATTCTCCGGCACCCCCGCTATTCTCAGGCCCGGGTGGGCCGAGCGGCCAGGCAAAAACGGCGGGTTCCCCCCGGTGCCGTCCACACCTGGTCGCCGCAGTCGTGGGCGGTGCGTGAACGCTGGGGGGCGGCCCGTGGGGGGCGAGGGGGGATCCTGCACCGGGCTTCACCTGAAATGTGGGGTGCCCCGCGATCGGTGCCCACCGATCGTCGGGCCGTCCTCTCTGAAGGAGGACCTCCTTCCTTCCGCGGCCCCGCAAGATCCGTCCCCCGTCTTCTTGCGGGGCGGACTTAGAGACCGCATGCGCGGATGGCGTCCGTTATGCGGCGCCGGCCGCTTCATCTATGCGGCGCCGCTTTTACGCGGGCGACAAGGCCGGGCGCGTGTAGATGACGCGGCCCCAATACTGGCCCATTGTCAGGGCCTGAATCGATCGGGACCGGGGCCGTTCCGCGCCGTCGTGAACATCGACTGCATTCACGACGGCGCGGCCACTTCGGCGTGGGAGTGGAGAATCCCGCCCCCTGTGTCCAGCACTATTTCGGACCTGCAATATACTGTTCAGGGCTGCAGCTCAGACACAATTGAATGGGAGGCTGAACAGCTGTGGACGTTGAACACAAATTGCTGCTAATATAAATTGTTTGTTCAAATCAACCGAAATGCTCACCTATCCAGACGGGCGAAATTCTCCGGAAACGGCGCGATGTCCGCCGACTGGCGCCCAAAACGGCGCAAATCAGTCGGGCATCGCGCCGCCCCAAAGGTGCGGAATGCTTCGCATCTTTGGGGGCCGAGCCCCAACCTTAAGGGACTAGGTCGGCACCGGACAAAGTTCCGCCCCGCCAGCTGGCGAAAAAGGCCTTTGGTGCCCCGCCAACTGGCGCAGAAATGACATTGCCGGGCGGCGCATGCGCGGGAGCGTTAGCGGTCGCTCACGGCATCCCCGTGCATGCGCTGTGGAGGCAGTCTCTTCCGCCTCCGCCATGGTGGGGACCGTGGCGAAGGTGGAAGGGAAAGAGTGCCCTCACGGTACAGGCCCGCCCGCGGATCGGTGGGCCCCGATCGCGGGCCAGGCCACCGTGGGGGCAACCCCCGGGGCCAGATCGCCCCGCGCCCCCCCCCAGGACCCCGGAGCCCGCCCGCGCCGCCTTGTCCCGCCGGTAAGGTAGGTGGTTTAATCTACGCCGGCAGGACAGTCATTTTAGTGGCGGGACTTCGGCTCATCCGGGCCGGAGAATCGCGGGGGGTGACCCACCAACCGGCGCGGCACGATTCCCGCCCCCGCTGAATATCCGGTGGTGGAGAATTCGGCAACCGGCGGGGGCGGGATTCACGCCAGGCCCCGGCGATTCTCCGACCGGCGGGGGGTCGGAAAATCTCGCCCCAGGACAGCAAAGACTGAGAATGGGGATGGGACCACAGAGAGTTTCTCCCTGGCACTCTGCTCACACAGCTGGTCTGACTTCAAATTCTCTTCCCTATAATTCCCAATAATTACATTAACTTTCATGATTATTCCCAGAGACTAGTGTGCCTCTGGATTATGTTGTTGGCCGAAGGGTAGCGAATGACTCTCTCCAGGCCTTCAAAAGGATCACTTCTCGACTGGGTCAAAGATCAAATCATACTGAAGGTAAATGACTTTCCAGATCACAGTTGGTCCCTCTAATCTCCTGGAATGACTTGATCACCTGAAGGGGGGTCAAAGAGGAATTTTCCAGGGTAATTTTCCCTTATTTATCCTGGTTTTTTTCTGTGGTTTTTTTGGTTACCCAGGAGATTACATGAGAGTGGGAAGGGGTGGCAGCAGTGGGGGGCTGACAGCATGGAGAGGGGAGAGGAGTGGGGTAGAGAGGAATGAAATTGGGAGAGAAGTATTCAGTCATGATGCTCCGCTATTGTGCTGTGTGAGGTATGCCTGATGGATCAGCAGATCTTTCCCTGCCTGTGAATTTCATATGAATACATGAATAAAATATCCCCATTATCACCTTGCAGGTTATGCCCTCAAAGAACTCAAGAAAGTTTGTCAAGCATGACGTACCCTTCAAAAAACCATGCTGACAATGTGGATTGAGATTTGTCTTTCCAAATGTTCAGTCATCTCCTCCTTAATGATTGATTCCAGCAGTTTTCCAATACAGAGGACAAGCTAACTGTCCTCTAAACATTTACTTTAGCTATTAATTTCCTCTTTCTGTACTTATAGAAGCTTTTGGTATCAATGCTGATGCTTTTTGCTAGTTTCCTTTCATAGTTCATCTTAGCTCTTTTGAATTTATTTTTTAGCTGAAACTTAAATGTCTCTCAATCCTTCAAGTTTCCATTAGCTTTTGCAGTATGATATGCACTATTTTCTGCCTTTATGTCTTCCTTGACTTCCTTGTTTAGCCATGGAACATTTTTCTCCTTTTTACAATTCCTCTTCCTCTCAGGAATATACTTTAATTGAGAGGCATTTAATATCTCTCTGAACATCTTCCATTGTTCCTCAACTGTCTTACCCTCAATTATTTGTCTACATGGGCCAACTCTTTCCTCAGGCCTGTTTTAATTACCTCTGCCCAACGGTAACACTCTAGTTTGGCACTCTGTTTTCTCTCAATCAATCGGAATTTGAAATTCTAGCACGCTCTGATCACTCCTTCCAAGAGCGTCCTTAACAACAAGGCTATTTGTCAACCCTTCTTTGTTAAATAATCCTAAATCTAAAATAGCCTGCTCCATGGTTGGGTCCATATCATATTGCTCTAAGAAACAATTCCTCAAACACTCTATGAAATCTCCCTCAAGGCTACCCTTGCCAATTTGATTAGTCCAGTCAGTATGCACATTAAAATCACCCAGGATTACCGTTGTGCCCTTCTCTCAAGCCTGTATTAAGAAATGATATTGGCATTAAGGGCCAAAATGTTGAATCGATCTAGATGGAAATGAAAAACAAGGGAAAATTCTTCGGTCAGAGTAGTTTACAAGCCACCAAACAATTCTTCCAAAGTGGGGCATTTCTTGGTTTATAATATGCCCCACTTTGGAAGTATTGTTTGGGAGCCTGTGAATTACTCCCACCAAGGACTTTTTCCCCTTGTTTTTTATTTCCATCCAGATTGATTCAACATTTTGGCCCTCAGTGCCAATATCATTTCTTAATACAGCCTTGATGTCATCTTTCACCAATAAAGCAACTCCACCTCCTGTTCTATCCTGTCTATCCCTTCGGAATACTGAGTATCCTTGGACATTCAACTCCCAGTCCCAGTCATCCTACAACCATGTTTCAGTAATCCCCACCAAATCATACCCATTTGTCTCTATTTGTGCCGTCAGCTCATTGACCCTATTCCAAATACTGCGTGCATTTACGTACAAGGTTTTTAAATATCTCCTACTGATTTGTCTTTCCCTTGCTGGATTTTCTTGTGCACTACTCTTTTCGCACATTCTGACCTCCTTTATTAATCTCTGATAACACTCAGCCTCATCCCCAACTTTCACTCTCCCAGTCACCTTACACTTTGATTTTTTACATTTCCTTTCCCCTCCATAGTCATTAGACTGGCCCTGCCTGTTCATCCTATTAACCTCTACCTTCTCCTCACATGTTGACCTGCTGCTTTGGTTCCTATTAACCATTATATTTCTTGTAGTTATACTCTTCCCTCCCGCCTCTACTTGCTAGTTTAAAGTCCTTGTGACCACCCTATTTATCCTTTCCGCTGGAACACTGGTCCCAGATCGGTTCAGGTGGAGACCATACCAACAGTAAAGATCCCTCCTGTTCCAATACAGATGCCCCATGAAAAGGTACCCCTCTTTCCCACACCACTCCTTTAGCCACTTGTTTACTTCCCTAATTCTCTCATCCCTATGCAAATTTGCATGTGGCTCAGGTAATGATCCAGAGGTTCCTTGAAGACCTGTTCTTTAATTTTTTTCCTGTTTCCTTATAATCCCCAAACAGGTCCACTTTCATAGTCTTGCCTATGTTGCTTGTCCCAATGTGGTCCACAACAACTGGATCCTCCCCCTCCCAATCCAATATCATTTCAAGCCGGTCAGAGCTGTCCCTCACCCTGGCACCGGGCAGCCAATATACCTTGCGGGACCCTCAGTCCTGCTTGTAAAGGATGCTATCAGTTCCCCTAATTACAGAATCCCCTACAACTACCACTTGTCTTTTTGCTCCCCCCTGCTTGAATGGCCTCCTGTACCATGGTGTAGTGGTCGGCTAGCTCATCCTCCCTACAGTTCTTTTCCTCATCCACACAGGGAGCAAGTACCTCTTACCTGTTGGACAAGGTCAAGAACTAAGCCTCCTCCATTTCTGAATTCAGGATCCCTCCACCTGCCTCACTCGCAGTCACACCCTGATGTCCCTGACCACTGGCCAAATTTGGTGCCTCCTGAAACAAAGTGTCCAGATAACTCTCCCCTCCTGGATGTGCCGCAGTGTCCAAAGCTCAGATTCCAGCTCATCAATTCTGAGCCGTGATTCCTTGAGCAACAAACACTTGCTGCAGATGTGGTCACTGCAGCTCTCAATGGGGTCTACCAGCTCCCACATCATACAGCTACAGCACATTACCTGCCCAGCCATCTCAACTTAATTAATTATTTAGTTTTTCAGTTTTTCTTTCAAATTTAGTACAGATTGCCCACCAGCCAATTAGTCACAATTTTCCTGTGATGTCAGTTTTCAGTTTTTTTCAGCTTCAGTGGAATCGGCGATATTCACCGCTCTGATGCTCCGCCCTCCGAAACTGCTCCCTGGAGACTAGGCCGGGGAGTGTTATGCATTCAAGCAACACTATTGGCTGGTGAAATGTTATGTTGTGTGCAGTGACATCAGCGGAGCGTTTCGTGGGCTTTAGGGGAGTTCACCATCTTACCTATAGGAGTAATGTCTCTTTTTAAAAAAATATTTTTTTATTCTCCTCCTTTTTCACATTTTCTCCCAAATTTACACCCAACAATAAACAATAATCAGTAACGAATGTAATGTCAATTCCCTTATCAATAACAACGATCCCATCCTCCCACCAAACCCCCAAACATTATCCTCCCAGCATTGGGCGGAGGGGGTCCCTCTCTTGTAGGAGATGGCCATTGCCTGATACTTGTGTGGCGTGAATGTAGCTTGCCACTTGTCAACCCAAGCCTGGATATTATCCGGGTCTTGCTGCATTTGGACATGGACTGCTTCATTATTAGAGGAGTCGCGAATGGTGCTGAACATAGGGGCTGGTTTAGCACACTGGGCTAAAGAGCTGGCTTTTAAAGCAGACCAAGACAGGCCAGCAGCACAGTTCAATTCCCGTACCAGCCTCCCCGAACAGGCGCCGGAATGTGGCGACGAGGGGCTTTTCACAGTAACTTCATTTGAAGCCTACTTGTGACAATAAGCGATTTTCATTTCAAATCTTTTAGTGTCCTAATTCCTTTCTCCTCCCATCTCTGAAAATATCCATCCCACTTCCCTGGCTAAGAGCAAAGTCTCTTAATAAACCCTGCAATATGTTTTAATGAACTTAAAGTATGACACCTCCACTTCTTTTCTCTTTGCGGAAACAAGGAAAAAACTAGAGGGAAAAAGAGCAAATAACATTGATGATTCTCTAAGCCTTCCTGTCAGTCTAAGGCTCCATCTGATGCTTTGGTGTGTGAGAACCTTCAAACATACTCCTTTAGCTCTACTTTCCTGCATACCAGTGGAGTGAAAGTGCTCCATTCACATTTTTCAAGTTAATGATCAGGTTCTTGCTATTTAAATGAATGAAACAGTAGGTGGTGCTGGATGACTGTTGCCACTCACAGTCCCATCCGCGATATAACCAGTTTAACCCCGGAAGGCCGGGTCCCGAGCTGTTTATAATGACCTGTTAAACTACACAGAAATTATTGTTCTTAACTGCTATTCATGCAGATGGTTAAATGCAATTGGAGCACACATTTCATTCTGATCGAGCAGCTGACAGATTGTTGTTATGACACCCATTGCATCAGTAACAAGTTTGTTACTAAAATAGTTTCCAATTGTAACTTTGAGTGGTGAAAACAACAATGAATGAATAATATAAGAGGAGCATGGAACTCGTGACAGTGCTTGTAGATGTGGTGCTATGTGCACTTCACCACAGTGAGGCCTTGTGTAGAATGACTGTACATGAGTGGAATTTTACTGTTCTTTCCCTTTTCACCCATTCAAAGCATCGGGTTCCACCCAGGTGAAAATAAAGCCAATATATGAGGCCTCAATACTTTCACAAGACATTTCTGCTATAGTTACTTTAGTGGCAATGGTAATCTATTGAAATAGCACTAGCCCACCTGGCACAGTGGTTAGCACTGCTGCCTCACAGCACCAGGGACACGGGTTCGATTCTGACCCTCGGTGACTGGTTGTGTGGAGTTTGCACATTCTCACTTTGTCTGCATGGATTTCCTCCGGGTGCTCCGGTTTCCTCCCACAGTCCAATGTTGAACAGGTTAGGTGAATTGGCCATGCCCCTTAGTGCCCCTTAGTGTCCAAAGATGTGTAGTTTCGGTTATGGGATGGGGTGGGGGAATGGGCCTAGGTAGAGCGCTCTTTCGGAGGGTCGGAGGAGGCTTGATGGGCCGAATGGCCTCCTTCTGCATTGTAGGGATTCTATGATGATTCATCACTAAACTATAAACAAAGTGTTCAGTTACTTAGGGGGAGGGGGTGTGGCGGCAAGTGCAAAAGGCTAAAGGGTTAGAAGTGCCTCTCTCCCCACTGCTACACAGTTAATGTGTTGGAACTCAAAGCTCAGAGTTGCACATTTTGCTGAAACAGTTTCGCATTTCTAATTCCCAGACTTCCATTGTGTCCTCTCTTAAACACAGAGGCTCATTTGTCTTAAATTCCAGGCACCCCTATGGTGTGAACTTGTTTCATTTTGAGTTGAGTTTGCTCTAACTGGGTGCCTCTATACCCCCTTCCCAGCCATTTAAAATTCATACCTAACGTCAAGGACTAACGCTCAGGGGCTATCTTTAATCTAACCTGATAAAATGGAAGCAGACATGGTTGAGCGGCAAGCATTCCACCCAATTCAACTTTCCATTCAACGTCCAATCCGTGCTTTTCAAATTCCCTTTGGGTGTGTGTGGCAGCACAGCCCCATTGAGGGGCGTCCCCTCATGGTCCATGTGACTGGCGCGGGATCTATCGTGCGGGAGGGCACAAACCCCGACCAATGAGAGTTCAGTGAGGTTCCCGGGGAAAAGGGTTCTGGTCAGATTGAACCCAGGAGCCAGAGTGTTAACACTTACATTAGATATTCTGTGCTCGTACATAGGTTATCCTTGTTAGTTGCCAATGAACACTTCATTCTTCATTACTACTGTTTACTTTGTTTTGCCTCGAGCCACCACATAGGCGATGAGTATAAACTGGATCGATCGCAAGCCGCAGTTGCCGAATTCGAGGGGGAAGGAAGGCCTCCAAGGCGAACACAGAGTCAGAAAGCCTGACAATACCAGAGAACATTGAGTGAAAAATGCCCATGATTGGGACGTTAGACCCATTCACTAAGGGGCCCGAAGTCGGCGGCCGCAAAAAAAAAGAGCTCCCGCCGGTGGCCGCGACTCGCGGCGATTTTGGGGAAATCCCTGAGACCCCACGCACTCTCCGACTATCGTCGGCCTTTGGGGCCGCCACGAGCAGCCAGCGGGGCCGGTTTAAAAGCCGGTGAAGAACCCTGCGCGGGTGTCGGGCGGCGGGGGCTGAGGTGCCGGGCCCGGCAGGTCAGAGCAGCGGGGGCGGAGCTGCGGAGAGGCCGTGGCGGCAGGTCCGAGTGCCATGTAGGGAGGGTGCTCCACGTCGGATGGCTCCCACCTAGGAAGAAGAAGGTTGAAGCCTGGTCCCAGGTGAATGTAGAGGAGAAAGAAAGAAGATTTATTGAAGTTCGGTAAAAGTTTTTTTTTCAAAAAAGAAGAATGTCAGATTGATGAAGGGCAGGAGGGTGAAGGGGGAGAGAGGAGAAAGGAAAGAAGATAAAAAACAATAAGCCGCTCAAAGATGCGAAAAGCAGCATCAAAGAAAGGAGGAAACGCGGGTTCGCCGCCGAAGGAGAAGACGAGCAAAACTGTTGACAGGATGGCGGAAGCCGAACTGCAAGGCGGGACCGCACTACTTACGGTGGAGAAGATGACCGAGGTGATGGTGGTGGAGCTGGAAAAACGTTTGGTGAGGCACATGGAGATCCTGAGGAAAGAGATGGTGGTCGTGGTGAGGTCATTGTTGGAGGAGGCAATCGGCCCGATCAGGGTGGAGGTGGCAAAGGCATTGGCCGAGGTGAGAGAGGAGGGCGAGAAGATGAAGGAGGTGGAGGAGGCCGTGACATGACACAGCGACCAGGTCACCTCGATGGGGGACGAGCTGCGGAGGGTGGTGGAGGTTAACAGAGGACTCCGAGCAAAGCTGGAATACTTGGAAAAGCGCTCAAGGCGGCACAATTTGAGAATTGTGGGCTTGCCCAAGGCCAACGCAATACTTTGCTAAGAAGTTGGCGGAGCTGATGGGGGAGGGTGAGAGCCCCACCCTGTACGAGCTAGACCGAGCTCATCGGTCATTAAGGCCGAAGCCCAAAGTGAACGAGCCGCCAAGGGCAGTAATTATCTGCTTCCATAGGTTTTGCATGAAGGAGAAAGTATTAAGCTGGGCGAAGCAGAAGCGTGAGGTGCTGTGGGATGGTACTGCGGTTCGGATCTACCAGGACTGGAGGGTGGAGTTGGCAAAAAGACGAGCGGCGTTTGGGCGAGTAAAGGCGGCTTTGTACAAGAAGGGGGTGCGATTTGGTGTGGTGTACCCGGCGAAGTTGAGAGTAACATATAAAGCCAAAGACTTTTATTTTGAGACAGCGGAAGCGGCTGAGGCGTTCGTGAGGGCAGAAGGCTTGGGACAGACGTGAAGAGCGGAACTGGAAGAAAGACTGTGGACTGTGTTTGAGCGGCTAGAAAATGTACAAATGTACAAATGTTACAACTTTCTTTTTACTGATTTGTATTGAAATTTGAAATTTACTTCTCTTTGCATCGTTGCAGAGTTCAAGTTAATGACGTTCTGTGTTGCGACGGTTAAATGTTATGTTAGTGAATTGTAGAGGTTGGATTGTTGGGCTTGTTAAGGTGTTTCTTTCTCTGGGACTGGGCGGAAGGGGGCGAGAGGTATTGGCGGGGGGGGGAGCCACCCGCGCTAGCTAACTAAAGTCAGTTAGTGAACGGGGGTGAGGTGAGA
Organism: Scyliorhinus torazame; assembly: GCF_047496885.1. Taxonomy (NCBI): domain Eukaryota; kingdom Metazoa; phylum Chordata; class Chondrichthyes; order Carcharhiniformes; family Scyliorhinidae; genus Scyliorhinus; species Scyliorhinus torazame. The sequence continues at coordinate 160,313,944 of NC_092707.1, forward strand.
GGAGGACTGCGGATGTTGGAGCCTGAATAGCAGGCTTCAATGGGCCTACGAGGCGAGCAAGAGTGGGTGGAGGGAGGGATGTTGGGGGATGTTTTTGTAGGGGGGGTTCTTGGGAGGGGGGGGGAAGAGGTTTGATGTTAACAATGGACAGGGGTGGGTCAGGTTTATGGGGCAGGGCCCGATGGTATGGTGATGGTGGATAAGAAAGGTGGGGGGGGGGGGTGAGAGACCCCCAGTAAGGATAATCACGTGGAACGTGAGAGGGCTAGGAGGTCCGGTCAAGAGGTCAAGGGTGCTTGCACATCTTAAAAGTTTGAAAGCTGATGTAGCAATGCTGGAGGAGACTCACTTGAGGGGTTTTGGTCCTGTCCAAATCTGGGGGAGTACTGGAAGGAGGTGTTTAGGGTAATTTCCAAGGTGGTGCGTGTGAAACTGGACCCGGGTCCCCAGGAGGCCATATTCGGGGTGTCGGACCAGCCAGGGTTGGAAACGGGAGCGGAGGCAGATATCATAGCCTTCGCCTCGTTGATCACCCGAAGGCGGATCCTGCTGGGATGGAGAGCAGCCTCTCCACCCAGTGCCCTGGCGTGGCGGGGGGACCTGTTGGAATACTTGACCCTTGAGAAGGTTAAGTTCGAACTGAGGGAAAGCTCGGAGGGGTTCTACAAGTCATGGGCACTATTTATTATGCACTTTCAAGAACTGGATAACATTGAACATTCGTTGGGGGTGGGGGGGTGGGGGGGGGGGGGGAGGGGGGCTGTGTAGATTAAGGGTGACTATGGGTAATCCCTGATTCCTTTTTGTCATTTGTTTATGTAAACATGTGGGCTGAGGTTTGGGGGTTGGTGGGCGGATGGGATCGTTGTTATTATGGGGATTGACATATCTTGCTGATTATTGTTTATTGTTGATGGGTGAAAAGGTTGGAGAAAATGTGAAAAAGGAGAATTTTAAAAAAAAAATTTTTTTAAGGGGCCCGAAGTCTGTGGCCAGTATATTTTGACAGCTCCTGTACTTCTTCATGGCAAATAAAATAATGGAGGAGGATAAACAGAAAGTTATCATGGACTATCAACCTACAACCTTATAAGAAATTTGACTTCCTAGGAGGCTCCTGACACAAAGTCATTTGACCAGTTGGTGAAGCTGGTCAGGGATCATTTCAACCCCAGACCATCGAGCATACTACAGCGATACAAGATCAATTCAGATGTTAGGGACAGAGGAGTGACTATCTTTAATTGCGTTGCCAGACTCAGGCAAATGGCTGAGCGTTGCGAGTTTGATGTAGCACTGGGAGACATTCTGCTGTTAGGATCCCGAACAACAACCCAACTATTTTCAATTTATAAAACTGTGTACATATGTTTTGGGCCTGTCCGAGGCTTAGAGGATTTTGGCAGGGATCTTTGGATGTCATGTCAGAAGTCTTGGAAGGGAGGGTGACTCCGAGGCCGTAGATGGCAATATTTGGAGTCTCAGAAGATCCGGAAGCCCAGGGGTGGGGGAGAGAGGCCAACGTTTTGGCCTTTGTCTCCCTGGTGGCCCGGAGATGGATTTTACTGGGATGGAGGGACTCGGATCCTCCAAAGTCGGGGATTTGTGTCAGTGACATGGTAGGGTTTCTTAGACTGGAGAAAATTAAGTCCGCCTTAAGTGGTTCATTACAGGGGTTCACTCGGAGGTGGCAGCCGTTCATTGGCTTCTTCAAGGAGAATTGTCCGTCAGTAGGGGAGGCAGGGAGAGGCATGGAAGCGACGAATAAGGGCAGGGAATCTAACTTATGGGTAGTTAGGGTTTAGGGCTGGGGGGGAGTTGGGTATGTTATTGTGGAGTTTTTAACTGTGTTCGTTCTCTCTGTTGTTTAAAATGTTAAAATTTGTTCCAAAAAAAATTATAAAACTGTGAAGAAATGTTGCTGTACCACAGGAGTGATAACACTGACTTATTGGTATCTTCTATGTTAAAAAAAAACTTTAATTTAATCACAGAATTAACCACATTAGTTTAATCACAGATAAACCACAGCTTTGTAGTTAACAGTCACAACAGTTCTTCAGGAAAAGAAGAAACCTTAACTTACTTCATAAATCTGCCGCTACATTCCAATTAAGCAAACCGATATATATTAATACCACTCATGAATAAAGTTAACAACCAGGGTTTTACTTATTTTTCTCAGCGCAGAAGCTTGGCGAGAGAACCTTTCAGGACAAAACTGAAACACCTCTGTTCAGATTAGAGTTCTGGGACATATTGGGCGGGATTCTCCGACCCTCCGCCGGGCCGGAGAATCCTGCCCCGCTGTCCCGAAGCCGGCTGCCAGATTCTCCAGCGGCAGTATTTTGGCCGGGGGCGGGAATCGCGGCGCGCTGGTCAGGGGTCGTTGGCAGCGCCCCCCCCCCCCCGGTGATTCTCCGGCCCGCGATGAGCCGAGTGGCCGCCTGTTTTCGGCGGATCCCGCCGGCGAAAAATTCACCAGGTCCATACTGGCGGGGCCTGGCTCTGCGGGTGGCCTGCAGAGTCCTCGGGGTGGCACGGGGGGATCTGGCCCTGGTGGGGGGCCCCCACGGTGGCCTGGCCCACAATCGGGGCCCACTGATCCGCTGCGGGCCTGTGCTGTGGGGGCACTCTTTCCTTCCGCACCAGCCGGTGTAACAGTCCGCCATGGCCGACGCGGAAAAGAACCCTCCTGTCCATCCGCTGGGATAACGCCAGCACACGCTGGCACTCCCGCGCATGCGCCAACTCACGCTGTCTGGCGGAGGCCCTTCGGCACCAGCTGGCGCAGCGCCAATCCCGCCGGCGCCGGCCTAGCCCCTGAAGGTGCGGAGGATTCCGCATCTCCCGGGCGGCCCGACGCCAGAGAGGTTCATGCCACTCCTCGGCGCCGGTACGGCCCGCCCCGCTGGGTAGGGGAGAATCCCGCCCTATGACTCTTCAGGCAGACCTAGCTCTTCCCATTAACTACATCATCTGTACCCAAAGCATAAGGCATTCTTTTGTCTCTTCTTACACGATGTGCCTTGATTTGTTTAGTCAGGATGAAACACAATACCCCTCATAAATTGCTTAAACCCCAAACCAAACAATATTCCATTAGCTAGCTATCTATAAAGAAGTAAATGGTTCTTAAGATCTACTAGCAGAACACCTCACCTGGAAATGAATGATTACCTCACTTTTATGACACTTTATCATCGTTGTAGCAATAATACTGTCTGTATGCATCTTTACCCAGATTTTAATAAAATTACTGCAAAAAATATAAAATATGAAATTGGCAATTTCTTACATTCATTTCACAGGGTAATCATTTAGTATGTGGTATTGCCAACATAAATGTGCAAAAGGAGCTTCTGGCTGAAACGAAAATTACCCTAGGCAGGATGGTTTAAATTGTCCAGGCGACTGAGTGTGCTGAGAGGAGTGTGTTAGAGGTTCAAAGCGCGCAAGAAGGCAATGTGAACCGATTGTGCGGCTGTATGGCTGCAAGGCGTGCAGTCAGGCCAACAGGCACAGAGGAGGTACAGCCTTGATCCCATGAACAGGGTCATAGTCAGTGGCCAAGAAAGAAAATGGGTCGTCAACAGCAAACAACTGCACCAGTGAACAAATTAGAGAAGAATTGAGATGAGGGGCGAAATTCTCCCCCAACGGCACGATGTCCGCCGACTGGCGCCAAAAACGGGCATCGCGCCGGCCCAAAGGTGCGGAATGCTCCGCATCTTTGGGGGCCGAGCCCCAACATTGAGGGGCGCCGGAGGAATTTCCACCCCGCCAGCTGGCGGAAATGGCGTTTGGTGCCCCGCCAGCTGGCGCGGAAATGTGGCGCATGCGCGGGAGCGTCAGCGGCCGCCGACAGTTTCCCGCGCATGCGCAGTGGGGAGAGTCTCTTCCGCCTCCGCCATGGTGGAGGCCGTGGCGGAGGCGGAAGGGAAAGAGTGACCCCATGGCACAGGCCCGCCCGCGGATTTGTGGGCCCCGATAGCGGGCCAGGCCACCATGGGGGCACCCCCGGGGTCAGATCACCCCGCGCCCCCCCCCCCCAGGACCCCGGAGCCCGCCCACGCCGCCTGGTCCCGCCGGTAAATACCAGCTTTGATTTACGCCGGCGGATCAGGCAATTTCTGGGCGGGACTTCGGCCCATCTGGGCCGGAGAATTGAGCGGGGGGTCCCGCCAACCGGCACGGCCCGATTCCTGCCCCCGCCCAATCTCCGGTACCGGAGGCTTCAGCGGGGGCGGGGGCAGGATTCATGGCGGCCAACGGCCATTCTCCGACCCAGCGGGGGGTCGGAGAATGACGCCCCTCGTCTTTCAGGAAGCCTTAAACAGATACAAAGACGTGTTCCAGAATGTATTGGGTCAAAAAAGGGAGTAATGGCCAAGATTTATGTCAACCCAGACTCAACATCCAAGTTCTTTAGACAAAAAGTTGTAGCCGAACCTAAGCACCTGGAAGAACTGGGAATCATCGCACCCATGCAATGTTCAGAATGGGCAGCCTCCATTGTTCCTGTATTAAAGCCGGATCATTCCATTAAGATATGCAGGGACCACAAGCTTACAATCAACCAGGCAGCCCAAGTAGATAAATACCCAAGTCCACAAATTGAAGACCTTTATGCGAAGTTGGTGGAAGTCCTCACAATGGCAAGACCGTGCCTACACTTAGTTCCAGAAATGAGCCACCACGTGAATCTCAACATGCCTGGCTCCCTCGCCGTCTGATTCACCCAACATGTACCTCAGCTGCTCGCTGCTAAAAATGGGAAGCTTCATTTAAATATTCCCTCAGCACTCACTACCAGTCAAGACACAAGGATAGCAGCACGGAGACCTGCTCCTTACTTTGGCAATGCTGACCTGGCCAAGCTTCTCGACGAGTGGCGGGCACCCTGTTCCCATGATGGGGTTGGAGGCCCAACAGCAGTGACAGCAATGGCACCTGGGAAACAGTGACAGCTGCACTGAGTGCGGGCAGCATGACCAGGAGGACCGCCGTCCTATGTCGGAAGAAGATGAATGACCTCCAATGAACTGCAAAGGTAAGTTACCACCTCTCTCATCGCATAAGTTCCTCCAGCCACCCCTCAATTTCCCGAACACCCATTCCTCCCTCCAGTCCACTGGCTGACACCTCGCACCCACATTCTGTCTTCAAGCGTATTCCTCAGAACCCCTCAGCACCCACTAACAATTCCTCCTGTCTAGGTGCAATGCCCACACATGCCACCTGCTATAGACCCCCCTGACCCATCAAGCGTGCGGCTCACAATGTCCTCTTTTTGTCCCTGCAGGTAGCTCATAATAAGGGAAGGGGTGAAGACGGGTGGAGGAGTCCCAGAGATTCCAGTCCTCACCCATTATGAGGAATGAGCCCTGGAGATCACGGCCGTAGGAGAGAGCATTGACCAACAGCGAGATCTGTCTGTGCCAGAGAAGTGAGGATCCACTGTCTATTTATCCATATGGCCTGTCTCAAGTGACCTGTTGAGGTTGCACAAATTATCCTTCACTTTTGCTGACCTCATGTTCATTGTCTTGCAGGATCACCATCTATTGAGGCCGGACCATCCGGATTGATACCCCCACCTCCATCCCCAACACCCAAGAGAACACTTTCGAAGGAGAATTCCGAGGAGAACACCAGCGATGGGTCACAGTTATCACCCGGTGCAAAGACACACACCTCGGTGGGCAACATTAGTGAACAGGCTTTGAGGGCACAATCCGGTGAGCACCATACAGTTGCTGATGCACATCAGGTGGAGGCTGGAACATCCAAGCGAGACAGCAGTCAGAGGTTCGCGGGATCCCAGGACTCAGCCGGATCCCAGCCTGAAATCAAGCCTCTGGACAAGGTCTCCCAGAGTTGATGCAGATGATAGGTCACAGCTGTGAAATTCATGGTCTGATGTTGTCAGTGAAATTCCAGTGACTGCAAGGCCAATTGGAGGAGTCTCAAAGTCTTCAGGTGCAGGACATGGTGCCTGCAATGCGTGGCACTGAGGCCAACACTGCTAGGGTGACAACTGCAGTGGAAAACCTGGTGCACAACGTCTGTGCATTGAGTGGTGGTGTCCAAGGACCCCGAAACATGTCCCAGCCACTGAAGGACATGTCCCAATGCAGGTGGACATTGCCGAGGCACTGCAGAGCATGGCCCAGTCACTGAGGAGCATCACCAAGGGCGTTCAAACCACGGTGCAGACAATGGAAGCCTCAAGGACTCGCAGAGCCAGATGACCCCAGGCTTCTGGAACTCACTCCAGCTGCCCCTCCATCCTATGGAGTCACCCAGGGCCCTAAGGGCACCCTCATGGAGGAGGAAGCATTGGAACCCATCCCAGGGCCTTCCACCAAGGAGACTAAGGTGGGCTCCAGTTCTTCTGAATCTTCTGAATCTCCAGATTCTTCTGAATTCTTTTCAGACTGTGAAAAAAAATTATACTTCTAAAAATGGACAGAATGTGATGAAAATGGTTTCTCCAGGGTCATTCCTACCAGTTTTTGCTGTCAACTAGATGAGTGCAAGAGACCTATCTCATGCTTCAAAGACACCTGATGCTTGTCAAGCTTGGGTGGGGTTGGGAGTTCCTTACCTATTATTTCCCCTTTAGTCCTCTTTGGTTACTGTTCAAATTCTGCTTTGGCTCTTGCACGAGGAGCTTGTAGCACCAAAACTGTTGGGATGTGCAGGGGTATGGAGAAAGGGCAGAGGAATGGCTCTCGCTTGGAGAGCTGGTGCAGGCAAGATGGGCCAAATGGGCTCCTTCTGTGCAGTAACAATCTGTGTTTCTGTAGTGGCTGCCTGACCTGGATCTCCATTTGCCCCAGCTTATCAATCTCCTGTATTAACACCAGGTCCCTTATAGACCAGGAAAGCATGAACTCCCAGTGTAGGCCAACATTGGATCATTCACCCCTTACATGACTTGTCTTGTAAAGGAAGGGCAGAAGCTCTATTCCTCAGAAGGTCAAAAGAGATTTCCTCGTAGCTCTCATACTCAATATATGTGGGTGCCAACTGTTATATTACTCTTTGGTAATATATCGTTACTCTTTGTTTCGTAATCCAGAATGGTCTGATGGTGTGATTCTGAAGAAACCACCAGTCTTTAACTTAAAGCAAAACTAATTTATTGATTAACAATTGATTAATATTGAGCTCGCACGTTCCACAGAACTATAACTATTAATCAGGTACTCTATATTAAAGTAATAACTAATTTAAACTACACGTGCTAAACTATGCTGTGATCTATCTCTCTTACACTCTACTGTCTAGTCACTCCTGGTTGGAAGAGACCCAAGATCCTTTGAGTTCTCACATTTAAAGTGTGATCTAGTGTTGCCCTCTAGTGGTTGTGTTACACTGAGATGTAATAATTAACCCTTTACTTGTCTACATATATACATATCATTACGCCAACCTTTAATCACAATTCCACCAGGTTAGAAACAGGATGGCCAATCAACTCCTAGAACCTATCACGACGTCGACCTCCGGTTGCGGTGATGCCGAGCTAGCCGCACGTTTCGGCGGCTCCAGCTCCGACGGACCTTCGGGCTCTTTTAAGAGCCCCAACGGGGAATTTTTCGACTACGCGACCCGGTGTGGGGTGTGTGAGAAGGGAGTCCCCCCCCGAACGAAGAAGGAAAAAATCGGCGGCGGCGGCTGCAGCCGGAGGAATCATCGACCAAAAGGTCAGAGGGAGAGAAAAACAAAATGGCGGCGGAGAAAGCGCAGGCAGCATGGGGGCCTGAGCAGGACGAAATCGTGAGACGGTGCGTGGAGCTGCTGAAGAGGGAGGTGCTGACCCCGATGCTACAGGCAATTGAGGGGCTCAAGGAGACATTAAAGACCCAGGAGACTGAGCTCTGGTGGTGGAGCAGAAGGTGACAGATGTTGAGGACGAGATCCTGGGCCTGGCGGTTAAGACTCAGACGCACGAGGCACTTCATAAAAAGTGTGCGGAAAGGATCGAGGCCCTAGAAAACGGAGTGCGAAGGAAGAACCTTAGGATACTAGGTCTCCCTGAGGGTGTGGAAGGAGTGGACTGTGGAGCGTACGCGAGTAAGATGCTGAGCTCACTGATGGGTGCTGAGGCCCCTGCGAGCCCCATGGAGGTGGAGTGGGCAAATCGGATTCCAGCGAGAAGACCAAAAGCGGGAGAACCACCGAGGGCGATAATCATGCGATTTTACCGCCTTAAGGACAGAGAAGAGGTCCTGAGATGGGCTAAAAAGGTGTGGAGTAGCAGATGGGAGAATGCTGTAGTACGGATATACCAGGATTGGAGTGCGGAGGTGGCGAGAAGGAGGGCGAGCTTCAACCGAGCCAAAGAGGTGTTGCATAAAAGGAAGGTGAAGTTTGGGATGCTGCAGCCGGCAAGACTATGGGTCACGTATCAGGAGACACATTATTATTTCGAGACGGCGGAGGAAGCATGGTCCTTCATCAAAGAAGAGAAATTGGACCGGAACTGAGGGACTGATGCTGCAGGGAATTATTATTGTTATTGTTTTTGTTGATGTTATGGTGGAAGTTAATTGAAACAGGGAAGGGGGGAGACATTGGGGAAATGTGGGCGCCGGTGAGGGGGGAAAGACGGGACATAGTCGGAGAATGGGGAATGGGAGGGGGAGGGGAAAGGGAGCTGCGCCATAAGAGGCGGGTCAGGTAAAGGGATGTTCCCGCGCCAGAAAGAATAAGGCGGGAAGACAGGCGCAAGGCGGATGGGAGTTCCCCCACACGGGGGGGGGGGGGGGGGGTCGAGGAGTGAGCAGGAGTAGCCGAGGTCAGTTGAAGTCAGCTGACTTACGGAAGTGATATGGGGGGAGCAATCAAGCTAGATAGGGATCTAGCGGGGGGGTGGGGGACAACTGGGTTGCTGCTGCGGAAATCCAAAAGAAAATGGCTAAAGAGTGGGTGAGCGGGGATGGTGTGCGACGCTGGGGGAGCGAGCGGGAGCGCGGAGGCGGGATATGGGACTGGCCTAGAGAAGGTATTGGCTAGTCAACACGGGAGGGGGGCAGGTAGCCCCCTAGTGAGGCTGATCACGTGGAACGTGAGAGGCTTGAACGGACCGATAAAAAGGGCCCGAGCGCTCGCGCATTTGAAAGGACTAAGGGCAGACGTGGCTATGCTCCAAGAAACGCACCTAAAGGTGGCGGACCAAGATAGGCTAAGGAAAGGATGGGTGGGACAGGTGTTCCACTCAGGACTGGATGCAAAGAACAGAGGGGTGGCCATTTTGGTGGGGAAACGGGTAGCATTTGAAGCAAAGAACATCGTAGCAGATAGCGGAGATAGATATGTAATGGTGAGTGGTCGGCTGGAGGGAATGGAGGTCGTGTTGGTTAATGTGTGTGCCCCAAATTGGGACGATGCGGGATTCATGAGACGGATGCTGGGGCGTATTCCGGACCTGGAGGCAGGAAACTTGATTTTAGGAGGGGACTTTAATACGGTGCTGTACCCGGGGCTAGATAGATCCAGGTCAAGGACCGGAAGAAGGCCGGCAGCGGCCAAGGTACTTAAGGGGTTTATGGACCAAATGGGGGGAGTGGATCCATGGCGATTTCTTAGACCTAGGGCTAGGGAGTTTTCCTTCTTCTCCCATGTCCATAAAGTGTACTCCCGGATAGATTTTTTTGTTTTGGGAAGTGTAGCGCACAATGACTTATGAGAGAGACGAATAGAGGTGAAGTCGATGAGGCTTTATTAAGCGTGACTTGTTCCCCGCAGTTCAGCAACAGACTGGAGCTGCGGGGAGAAGCCCAGGTTCTTATACTCCGCCTTCAGGGCGGAGCTAGGGATCAATAGCCAACCAGGACCCGGGATCTGTCAGCCAATAGCATCACGGCTTCACAGTCCCACATGACCCCTAATGCATACTACCACAGGAAGGTCGCTGATCTTTAGGGTGGAAGAAGCTGAGTACCCAGCCATAGCGGTTTCGTATCATGCCCCACATTGGGTGGACCTGGAAGTAGGTGAGGACAGGGAACAGAGAACACTCTGGCGATTAGATGTGGGACTGATGGCGGATGAGGGAGTGTGTGCAAGAGTGCAGGGGTGTATTGAGAGATACCTGGAGATCAATGACGACGGCGAGGTCCCTGTGGGATTGGTCTGGTAAGCATTAAAAGCGGTGGTCAGAGGAGAGCTGATCTCAATTGGGGCCCACAAAAGGAAAACAGAGGTCAAGGAAAGGGAAAGATTACTGGGGGAGATTTTAAGGGTGGACAGAGAATTTGCAGAGACCCCGGAGGAGGAGTTGTACAGGGAGAGGAGACGACTCCAGACGGAGTTTGACCTTCTGATCACCAGAAAGGCTGAGGTACTGTGGAGGAAGGCACAGGGGAGGAGGTATGAATATGGGGAAAAGGCTAGTCGCCTGTTGGCACACCAATTGCGAAAGAGGGCAGCAGCGAGGGAGATAGGAGGAATTAGAGACGAAAGGGGAGACACGGTGCGAAGGGCAGGAAACATAAATGAGGTGTTCAAGACCTTCTATGAGGAACTGTATAGGTCTCAACCCCCAGAGGGAGAGGAGGGGATGAGGCAGTTCCTGGACCAATTGAGGTTCCCGGAAGTGGAGGAGCAGGAGGTGGCAGGCCTGGGGGCACCGATTGAGGTGGACGAGGTTATTAAGGGACTGGGAAGCATGCAAGCAGGGAAGGCCCCGGGGCCAGACGGGTTCCCGGTGGAATATTACAGAAAATATGTGGACTTGTTGGCCCCGTTAATGGCGAGGACGTTCAATGAGGCCAGGGAAGGGGGGACTCTACCCCCGACGATGTCGGAGGCGACGATATCGCTAATTTTGAAGAGAGACAAAGATCCGTTGCAGTGCGGGTCCTATAGACCTATTTCACTATTGAACGTGGACGCCAAATTGCTGGCAAAGGTACTGGCATCGAGGATAGAGGACTGTGTCCCGGGGGAGTTGCACGAAGACCAGACAGGGTTCGTAAAAGGGAGACAACTGAATGTTAACGTGCGACGACTATTAGGGGTGATAATGATGCCCCCAGTGGAGGGGGAGGCAGAGATAGTGGCGGCAATGGACGCAGAGAAGGCATTTGATAGGGTGGAGTGGGAGTATTTATGGGAAGTGTTAAGGAGGTTTGGGTTTGGGAACGGGTTTATTAGCTGGGTTAAACTTCTTTATGGGGCACCAACGGCAAGTGTAGTTACAGGTCGACATAGATCGGAGTATTTCCGATTATATAGGGGAACAAGGCAGGGATGCCCGCTGTCTCCATTGTTGTTTCCGTTGGCAATTGAACCTCTAGCCATGGCGTTGAGAGACTCCAGGAAATGGAGAGGGGTGATTAGATTCGGGGAATTCTCGGGGTATAGGCTAAACATGGGGAAGAGTGAATTATTTGTGATACATCCAGGGGACCAGAGTAGAGAGATAGAAGGCTTACCGCTAAGGAAAGTGGAAAGAAACTTCCGATACCTGGGGATTCAGATCGCTCGGAGCTGGGGAAACTTGCACAGACTTAATCTGACACGGCTGGTAGAACAAATGGAGGAGGACTTCAAGAGGTGGGACATGCAGCCTCTGTCGCTGGCGGGCAGGGTGCAGGCAATTAAGATGATGGTCCTCCCGAGGTTCTTATTTGTATTTCAATGTCTCCCTATATTAATCACCAGGACCTTTTTTAATAAAATAGATAGAGCATCACGAGCTTCGTGTGGGCAGGGAAAGTTCCGAGAGTAAGGAGGCGGTTCCTTCAGCGTAGTAGGGACAGAGGAGGACTGGCACTACCGAACTTGGGTGATTACTATTGGGCCGCCAATGTGGCAATGATACGTAGATGGATGATGGAGGGTGAGGGAGCGGCGTGGAAAAGACTGGAGAGAAAGTCCTGTAAAGGGACGAGTTTAGAGGCGCTGGTGACGGCGCCGCTACCGTTCTCACCTAAAAAGTATACCACGAACCCGGTGGTGGCGGCAACACTGAACATATGGGGACAGTGGAGGCGACAGAGAGGGGTGCGGGGAGCCCTGGTGGGGTCCCCTATCAGGAACAACCATAGGTTCGCCCCAGGAAGAATGGATGGAGGATTTCAGAGCTGGTACCAGTCGGGAATTAGGAAGGTGGGAGATTTATTTATAGATGGGACTTTTGCGAGTTTGGGAGCATTGGAGGAAAAGTATAAGTTGCCCCGGGGAAAATTTTTGAGATATATGCAGGTGAGGCCGTTCACTAGACAACAGGTGAGGGAATTTCCGTTGCTCCCGACACAGGGGACACAGGACAGGGTGCTTTCAGGGGTGTGGGTCGGAGAGGGCAAGGTGTCAGAGGTTTACAAAGAGATGAGGGAAGAGGGGGAGGAGTCGGTGGGTGAACTAAAGGGAAAGTAGGAAGAAGAATTAGGGGAGGAGATAGAGGAGGGTATGTGGGCAGATGCCCTAAGCAGGGTAAATTCCTCTTCCTCATGCGCCAGGCTTAGCCTGATTCAATTTAAGGTGCTACATAGAGCACACATAACGAGGGCAAGATTGAGCAGGTTCTTTGGAGTGGAGGACAAATGCGGGAGGTGTGGCGGGAGCCTGGCAAACCACGCACATATGTTTTGGGCGTGCCCGGCACTGGAAGGGTATTGGAAGGGAGTGACGGGAGTGATTTCGCAAGTGGTGAAGGCCCGGGTCAAACCAGGCTGGGGGTTAGCTCTATTTGGAGTTGCGGAAGAGCCGCGAGTGCAGGAGGCGAAAGAGGCCGATGTCGTGGCCTTTGCGTCCCTAGTAGCCCGGCGCAGGATCCTACTCATGTGGAAGGAGGCGAAACCCCCCGGACTGGAGGCCTGGGTAAATGATATGGCGGAGTTTATTAAACTGGAGCAGATAAAGTTTGCCCTGAGAGGATCGGCTCAAGGGTTCACCAGGCGGTGGCAGCCATTTCTCGACTACCTAAGGGAATGTTAGAGGGGAGATAGATGACCAGCAGCAGCAGCCCAGGGGGAAGGGGGGGGGGGAGGGGGGAGGGTTTAGTTTAGTTTAGGTCAATGGATAATGGGGTTTTGTTACCTGTGTATTGTTAAAAGTTTCTGCTTTGTTATTGTTTTGTTTGCTTTGTAAGAGGGAAGAATGTTGTTTAGAAAAAATTCTCAATAAAATATATTTTTAAAAAAAGAACCTATCACAACCAGGAAATTTTACCGCATAATGGGATCACAACCAAATGAATGCCCTCACAGGTGCTGAAACCATAGAACCATAGAATTCCTACAGTGCAGAAGGAGGCCTGGGAGTTTCTGGAAATTCTGGAGAAGCGGCTGCTATGTACTTTTTTGAGACTTTTCTGGGGGCTGGGGCAAAATTGTGGCTGCACCAGAAATGGCTGACACGCTCTTACCTTGCACTGCTCCCAGAAGGCAACCTGGTCCTCTTCTTTATTTTGGAATTTTCTGTTTGGCTTTGTGGAGCACCCGTCACATCCCTTGTGGACTCCCGATGCCATTGAGGCTCTCTCATGCCCTTATAATGCATTTGTTTAACAAGTTTTCTGTTCTCACAGAGGATTAATGATTGTAATTACTGAAGTAACAAAGACATAAACTGCAGTTGGATAAAATAAAAATATTACAGTAATGATTATTTATATACATATACGTACAGTACACACTGACAGTGTTATCCAATCAGCAACCAAATGAAAACTTGCAGTGATTATATTGCCCTCGTTGATCTGTGAGTGAAAACATCACATGTTGAGCACTGGTGGTGTCCCGTTAACCCATCCATCATGGCAAGCTCTGTTAAAGGGAAACTGCAGTCTCCTACAATGGATAGCTTGGAGTGATCACCAGGTCATAATCTTCCCTCAGATGTGGAGATAACACAGTTCGATGAGAGGTGTTAGTCAAAAACACAGATGCAAGGGGAGCCAAGAGCGGCATAAGGGAACTGATAAAGGTTAAACAAAATAATCAGCAGGCATGGCATGACTGGGTCTCACTTGGGCTTTTGGCCTGTACCAACACTGGGAGCTGGATGTTTTTTATTTATTCATGAGATGTGGGCATCACTGGCTAGGCCAGCATTCATTGTTCACCCCAAATTGCCCTTGAAAAGGTGCTGGTGTGTTGTCTTCTTCAACTGTTGCTGTCCACGTATTGTAGGAAGACCCACAGTGCTGTTAGGAAGGGAGTTCCAGGATTTTAATCCAGCGGCAGTGAAGGAATGGTGATATAGTTGTAAGTCAGGATGGTGAGCGACTTGGAAGGGAACTTGTAGGTGATGGTGTTCAAATACGTCTTCTGCCCTTGTCCTTCTAGATGGTAGAGGCCGCAGGTTTGGAAAGTGCTGTCGAAGGAGCCTTGGTGAGTTGCTGCAGTGCATATATTGGGCAGCTTGATAAAAGGCAAACACCCGTCCGCAATGTGTGCATATTGACTTGTTCCGATGTTGGTCTGCAGTCTTTCTTGAGAGTTAGAATTCTTCAGTTGTGGTATCACCCTTGCAAATCTTTTTTATCACTTCAGAACCTGGTGTATGCAGTGCCAGCTGAGCCCAGCCAGGAGTAACACGATACAATTTATTCGCAGCACCTTTGAACCTGAGAGCATGATGAAGATCAGTGAGAAGTCTGTAAGATCAGCTGGACAGTGCATGCATACAAATGTATGATGAGAACAGGATCACACTTCGCCCTGATTGAATGATAGGCTGGCAGGAGGGTGTGTAATCGGAGGTTACATATTTAAAATAATTGGCAAAAGAACCAGGAGGAGAAGAGGAATTTTTGTATTCAGTGAGATGTTATGCAATGGAGGTAAGTTTAACATAACATACAGTGTGGCTCGAGGCACCCGAGGAAGCAATAGACGTAGCACCCAAAACCATAAGCAGAACACACACTAGGCACAAACAGGGTCCACACTGTGTGCCGTTAATTTATTAGAAATCAAAATGCGCTGTTTATGATCTGGGTGCATCTACATTCTTCTTGTATCTTTATCACCTTAAATATCATACTCCACTGAAGCCAGATGTGTCCTTGGAACATCGAAAATAGAAGCAGGAGGACACCATTCAGCCCATTGAGGCTTCTCCGCCGTTCATTATGATCGTGGCTGTTCATCCAATTCAGAACCTGTGTCTGCCTTCCCCCCCATTTCCTTAGATCCCATTAGCCCCAACAGCTATATCTAATTCTGTCTTGAAAACATACAGTGCGGGATTCTCCATCGGCCGGCGCCGGAATCAGGAAACGCGATTGGGCGAAGAATCAGTTTTGACGGCGAAATCTTGGTAGGCGCCGGTTGCACGCCAAATCGCAATTCTCCGGCATCTCGACAGCAGTGACATGGGGCAGGATTCTCCCCTACTCAGCGGGGTCTCATTTCCTCGCCCAACGCCAATCTCCACCGCGTCTACTGCCCTTTCCTCGGGCCCGTTGACCATGTCCAGGGCTCACTGCTCTGCCCGATGACATGTCACAGTTCCAGTGGTCTCCCTACGGTCTTTCCCCGCTCCCGGCGGTTATGGGAGTCTTCCTTCTGGGGTCAGGAAACAGAAAATGTTGAGTGTTAGACAGTCTGGTGCATGCAGTCAAGGGGTGGGTAACTGGGGGCTTCACCACAGCGGCCGATATGGGTGCTGGAATGTGGTGCCAGTTTTACAGTCCGCGAATCCTGTCCCAGCATCAACACTTAGGGCTGGGTACTCCGATTATGAGGCTATCTCTGGAGAATATGTCTAGTCATATAACCAAAATGTCGGCGTCGCCCCCGCACCGATGCCCCGTCCAGTGGGTGCTAGCAACCACGCCACGTAAAGCACCCAGCTGTACCTGCAGATATGGACGGAGAATTGCCGGTCCGTGGCCGCGCATGTGCACGGCGGCGACCTGCAACGGTACAACATGGCGCCGGTCGCGTACGGACCCGGCCTGCTAGATAGTGCCCCCCCCTGTAACCACCTATCGCCACCCCTGGACCACCACCCGCCAGTCCTCCCAGCCCTCGCAGAAGCCCCCCCCCCCCCCCCCCCCCCCCCCCGGCCAGCGGAATGGTCCCCCCCCCCCAACTGTGGCAGTGCTGGACTCAGTCCGCAGCCGGCACTCGAGGTCCCCGAAAACAGTGAGCACGAGCGCCCCACGCCACCGGGAAGTCAGTCCATTGGGGGCGGAGCATCGGGGGAGGGCCTCACGTGACGTCCTGAGGCTGTCTCAACGGTGTGCCAAGGACACAGCGATTATGCCATTTTTGATGGGGCTGAGCATTCTAAAAACGGTGCCGCCCCGGTTTCGGAGTAAAAACAGATTCTCCGACCAATCGCTGAACCCGATTTCGGTGTCGGCAATCGGCGAATCCCGCATTTCGTCTCAGGAATGGAGAATTCCACCGACAAGTTTTGGCCTCAATGCTTTCTGTGGTAGCGAATTCCGCAGGCTCACCACTCTCTGGGTGAAGAGATAATAATAATCTTTATTGTCACAAGTAGGCTTACATTAACACTGCAATGAAGTTACTGTGAAAAGCCCCTAGTCGCCACATTCCGGCACCTGTTCGGGTTACACAGAGGGAGAATTCAGATTGTCCGAATTACCTAATAGCACGTCATTCGGGGCTTGTAGGAGGAAACCGGAGCACCCGGAGAAACCCACGCAGACACAGGGAGAATGTGCAGACTCTGCAGACTGCCCAGAATCGAACCTGGGATCCCGATGCTGTGAAGCAACAGTGCTAACCACTGTGCTACCGCGACGCCCACAGATATCTCCTCATTTCTCCTCCTGTGTGCTGCATCAGTGTCAGACTAATCACTGCCTTTTCAGAGATGTGCCGGGTGTCAAACTTTATTTGGTGGGAGTGACTTCATGGGCTGGATGAGTGTTATGTGCCTGGGGTCACGGTATTGCCCACTGGGCTGCTGGAAGAAACGGCATGCCAGCCTATGTTTCGAAACACTGAGTCACTTGTTCCTGGAGGCTCCTCATTGCTTCCTCGTCGCCTCTCCCTCTGGCTGCCTGTCATCAGCATTGGAGCCCTTGTCTGCGTCCACATCTGTGACTGGAGCCTGCATCCTCCTCCTCCTGCTCAAGAGGATCCACACGGAGAGAGCGAGATTGTGAAGAGCGCAGCAGACGACCACAATGAGAGACACTCGCTCTGGCAGGTGCTACCCCGGATCAGTCGAGGCATCCGGACCTTATCTTCAGCAGCCCAATAGTCCTCATGGATACATGGCAGTTGCTGTATCTCTCCTCAGCGTCGATCATTAGGTGCCTGACGTTTCAGTGGGTAACCCTTGTCGTTGATCAACCACCCATTCAGACGAGCTGGAGTAGCGATGAGCATGGGCACCTGTGTGTGATGCAGAATGTATGAATTATGGGAGCTCCCCAACTACTTAGTGCGCACCTGCAGGATCTGCATTTTGTGGTACACATCAGCTGGACATTCGTTGAGTGAAAAGCCTGCCTGTTCACAAAGGCTCCCGCCTGACCAACTGGCGCCTTGATGGACGCATTAATACAATCGATGGCTTCTTGGAATGCGGCGGACTCAATAATGGCTGCAAATCCTCTGGCCCGCTCGGCCTGGCTGCCATGGTCTGTCCTGAAACAAATGAATCTGCTCACACGCCTGAACAGGGCGTCTGCGACCAGCTTGACACAGCTGTGTGCAGCTGACTGACATTCCACAGAGATCACCCACAGTGTCCTGGAATTATCTGGAGCATAAAAACTTAGTGCCACTGTGACCTGGAGAGCCACGGTTATTGGGTGCCATCCACACAATTGGAGGCTATCTCAGATCATTTCACCTGGCAGATGCTTGTCATAGCTTCCTTGAAAGCCGGAGCCTTCTGCGGCACTGAACCCCGGTCATGTGTGGGTTGAGCCACTGCCTGTGCACTCTGGGTAAAGGTGTTGCTCTCGTTGGTTGGCTCTTAATTTGGCTGTTTAATTACGTTTGCTCAAGAGTCGCCAGGTATCTTTCGACACCGCCACAAGGTTCAGAACCGAATACTGATCAATGACTCGATACACCACTTAGTAGGTTTCATAGATTATTCATAGAATTTACAGTGCAGAAGGAGGCCATTTGGCCCATCGAGTCTGCATTGGCTCTTGGAAAGAGCACCCTACCCAAGGTCAACACCTCCACCCTACCCCCACAGCCCAGCAACCCCACCCAACACTAAGGGCAATTCTGGACACTAAGGGCAATTTTTCATGGCCAATCCACCTAACCTGCACATCTTTGGACTGTGGGAGGAAACCCGAGTACCCGGAGGAAACCCACGCACACACGGGGAGAACGTGCAGACTCCGCACAGACAGTGACCCAGCGGGGAATCAAACCTGGGACCCTGGAGCTGTGAAGCAATTGTGCTATCCACAATGTTACCGCGCTGCCCCAAGTTCAAAAGCAATGCTCATTTATTTACACACAGTCAAATCTACTCATGCATAAACTCTACAGACTAAACTACCACTATTACTAAAGCCTATACTTAACTTCGGGTGCCCACTCAGTCAGAGGAACAATGGCCGTTGCTCAGTTCTGAGGCTGCTGGGTTGAGCTGTTTACAGGGTAGCAACTAGGAGTGTCTATCTCGTAGCGTGCGTTGTCTTGGGACTTACTTGGTCTGATGCAGCTGCTAGGCTGGTCTCTCTCTTCGCTGAGAGCCAAAGCCAAAGAAGGAAGATTCTCCCTTGGGGAATACCTTTCATACTAAAAAGGGCTTCGCGAGCTTTTGGGTGGGCCTTGAACTTGGCCTCAACTAATTGGGTCTTTCCCAATCATCCGTATCGATCTTCCTCCAATAGAGGGGTGGTTCCCTGATTGCTGGGCGTGTCTTGGTCTGCTTTGTTTTAGCCTCTTCTGGCGCCGGGGTGTCTGCCTTAACATTGTGTAACAATGTTTCCCTTTTGTCCCCGGAGATGGCTCATTAGTATGTGTCGTGTTGGGTGCTCTGCTACACAGACGTACCAACACGGTTGCAGATGGTACAACTCTGTTTTATTACTATCAATAATAACATCTGTAAACTTGATACTGTGATTCGTTTATTACCCTTTAACCTGTGGACCCAGCCCTAACACTATCTTGGAGAGGCACTCAGCACATGGTGAATGTCTGAGTGGCTTGCCGTGAGCCCTATGACCTGAGCTGTCTCCTGCTGGAATGAGCGGGAACTGTGATGTTCCCCGTTTTATAATGCGTGTGTCCTTGCTTGTGATTGGCTGTGATGTTGCGTGTGTGTTGATTGGTCCGTTGATCTGTCCATCAGTGTGTGTGTGTGTGATTGCACCATGATGTTTATCTGAATATCATGACAGTATGTAGATTGCTTGGCAGTTTCTGTCCTGTCTGAGCGTTTAAGGTTCTAATCAATAGGCAGAGCTTGCACCTGCTTGTTTCTTAGTATTGTCCAATTTCCCCTGCATTCTTTGCAAGTGTCCATTTTGTAATCGGGACGTGGCCATCCCAGATGGCGATAATGGCACCTTCTGTGGGTGGGGGTCTCATTGCCTCCCTGATGGGCCTGACCATCCTGTGTCTGGACCTCTGCCCGAGGGGACTGCCTGCAAACAGGCCACCTCAATTTTTGTTCCCTCTCCACCTCAGACGAGGAGGTGCTCCCACTGAGTGCACAATACCCATCAGCAGGTTGGCTAATGGGGCTCACCTGGGAACAAAAGGTGATAGAGGGGTCGAAATATCCGGTGCCAGCCAATCGAAAACTCATTTGAGCTTCACACTCTGATGTACCCAACTAACAAAACGCTCTACCAACACTCCAGAACACCGCCTCACCCCTACAAACATCTAACTCTGCAGCCAGGGCTTGCAGCAGGGGCTTTCTATCCCGCACTACATGAAAAAAGATCAATTCTGGTTGGTTCTGCCTGCCCATGATGCCCGTGCAATGAGCTTAACATCATATGGACAACATGAAATTCAGTTCAATTGGGGATATAATATTGCACGAGTTCGCGATGACGTGGAGATGTGCGCCTCATGTCATTATGCCATTATTTCATGGACCTCCAAATCAGGTGTGTGCCCGCCCCACCTGCGCAAAATTCTACCCGTGATGATCTGTGGCAGATTGGGGTGAGAAGTGGGGTGTCGGGCAGTCTTGGAACTTTATTTATCATCAATCAATGGTGCAAGTGGTAGAATCACAGAATCATAGAAACGTTATAGCGCAAAAGAAGGCCATTCGGCCCATCTTGTCCATGCCAGCCCCAGGGCACCCAGGTGCTCTTTCTTATCCCACCTTCCAGCACAATAGATCTGGCAAAACAAAATACAGATGAGATAAGGAGAGGTTTGATATGCGCAGTAAATTGTGATCTGGAATGGACTGCCAGAAAGCAAATTCCAACAGCAAACTGGATAAATACTCGAAGGGGAAACTATTGGGAAGGCTTTGGGGAAAGGCGGGTGGGAGGAGGACAAGTTGAAATGCTAATTCATAGAGCTGACATGAACATGATGGCAGTATAGCCGCATCCCATCTTATATCATTTTATGACTTTATCAACTGCATTGTGCAGGAGCTGGCGGAGTGGGGGGGAGGGGGAGTGGTTAAGCTGGCATAGCTACTCGTTCTTCCTGAGTGTCCGGTCTGTCTCACTGGCTGCCCTCGTGAGAAGAATGGCTGTCAGAGCAGGCAGGTCCCAGGCACGTTTGGTAGCTTCCCAGCTTCTATGTAAGGCCATGCAACACCCATTCCCAAGTGGCAGTTGAAAGGCACTTGAATGAGTACTGGAAAAGCTTGTGCTCAGTGCAGAGCTGTCAGTTTGGTAAACGAGCAGAGAAATTTGGGTTAAAAGCCAAGTTGACTCTTGGAAAAAAAAAAGCTGCCATTGAACATTAACTGTGAGAACTGTCAAACAGTTATTAGTGAGGCTCTCCTGCTCTGTTACAATCCAAAGGCTCCTTGTCACCAAGAGGAGACTAATAGGGTTTGTTTGTATATCGAATACCACACCAATGAACTGGAAAATTGGTCCTTCGCCCAAACTGCTGGGCAATGAGGCCATGATTATGTAAAGGGTGGTGACAAGGTCTTCAGTTAATAGCCGGGGAGGGCGGGGGGGGACAGGATTCACACTAAGGGACAGATGCTCAGAAGAGGCTTCTTACTATCTAAGCGCAGCTGCTGCTGTTTTTCTTTTGTTAAATAGTATTGTCTGTTGGGTTGTCAATGAAAACTTGGCTGGGTTTTGTCATTAATTTAGAATCACAGACAGATTCTGCATCGGAGGCCATCCAGCTAACTGTGCCTGTGTGTCTCTTTGGGAAGGCTGTCCCTCTCCCTTGCTCTTTCCCTGTTGCCCGATAAATGTTTCCCTTTTTCTAGTATTTATCCAATTCCATTATAGAAAACCAGCCTTTTAAACTGAAATAAGAACAGGAAAACAGGAAATGCTGGGAGCATCTTCCGGTGGTATAATGCACGGGGAAGATGCACACAAAGTGGCTCCTACTGGAGGACTGTACTTTTGCCCCTTTTCTCATAATTTGGTATTGTTTTCTCTTGAAAACGCACACAGTTATTGTAACAAAGATCTTGTACGACTGAAAGTCCAATAAAGTCAGAGGAAAAAAGGCTGAGAGCAGATGTTCGCGACGGAGACTGAGGCCTCTCAGAGCTCATCGGCAGGTAAAATGGCGGAGTCAGTCTTTGGTGCTACAGCCACTCCGACACAGCCGAGGTGCTTTCGCGTACCTTGGCAAAGGTATCCGAAAAACACCGACAAACTGTGTCGGAAGACCTCAGGAAATTAATTGAAGAAGCCTTGCCTCATCCCCCCCCTATTCGAGCAGCTCTGGGGAAAACTAATCAGACCGTGGAAGCCCAGGGAGCCACAATCAAAGATATGGAAGTGGCCCCCTTGGGCCGCAGAGATCGGCTTACCTCGGAATCAGAGCTGTCTTCAGTGGTCGAAGCGAATAAATAGTTGCAGGGCCTACAGAACTGCCGCAAAATGGCTACCAATTCCCCAGTTTGCTGGGGGCTAGCAGGAAGGCAGCATAGAGCACCCGGCTCTAGCTGCCAATATGAGAATTGCCGGGTCCGTGTCCACGCATGCGCACGGCGGCGGCCGGCAACGGCAGCGCCGTGCTTCATGGCGGAGGCCGCTTGCGGACCCAGCCCGCGAAATAGTCCCCTCCTTCGGCCGGCTCACGCACCCGACTGCCCCACAACAGTGCCCCCAGCCCTGAATATGTCCACCCCTGCCCGCGGATCGGCCCTCCCCCGACTGTGGCGACGCTGGACTGAGTCCGTAGCTCCCACGCCAAGTTCCCGACGGGTGAGGCCACACGTGTCCCACACCGTCAGGAACTCGGCTGGTTGGGGATGGAGCATCATAGGGTGGGCCTCAGCCAACGTACGGAGGCTGGCATACTCTCCGAGAACGCTGCTTTGGATCGGGCGGGGCATGGTTAAAGCGGCGCTGCCCCGATTCTGTTCGGAATTTAGATTCTCCGGCCTATTGCCGAACGCGATTTCGGCATCGGCGACCAGAGAATCCAGACCCTTGTTTAGATTTGGGGTTGAGCTCTATATGGGTTCTGTTTGTTATGATAATATATAGCTCCCTTTCGGAGTGCAGGGTATATGGGGTTTTGATATTTTGTTGTCTATAACCATTTTTCTTTATCTCCAGTCGGGAGCCTCCCTGATAAATTAAATTTTAGCTAACGGAAGCGGTTTTGTAGTGTTCGCTGTAACTCATAATAGTAGATTTTTAGATAATGAGCTTAGGGTTCTTGTTTTGTTTAGGTTTTTTAGAAGTAGACTTTATTAGTTTTCGTTTGCCTCGCTCCTATTTGTACTTGTACTTGGGTGTGGATGTATTCAAGGGCAATGATGTTGGGGGGAGGGGGAGGGAGTGGGGGCAGTCTGCTGATGGTGTCTGTAGATTTCTCTTTGTCCAATCTTTTGATTTGGTTTGGCCGCCATATTGGGTGGGCCTGATTGCTGAACCTTTTAAGCGTTCTTTGGATAATCTTTCTTGGTGGAAATGGCTGATTGCAGATAAAGAATGGAGGGTGTGGGGAGGAGAGGGAAACCCCCAATTTCCCCGGTCACCTAGAAAGTTAGGTGTTTGAATGGCCCTGTGAAAAGATCGAGAGTATTTGCTCACCTTAAGAGTTTAAACTCCGTGGTGGTGTTTTTGCAAGAGACTCATTTGCGGATCAGGGATCAAACTAGGCTGCGAAAGGGGTGGTGAGGACAG
Source organism: Scyliorhinus torazame (assembly GCF_047496885.1). Lineage (NCBI taxonomy): Eukaryota > Metazoa > Chordata > Chondrichthyes > Carcharhiniformes > Scyliorhinidae > Scyliorhinus > Scyliorhinus torazame. The sequence continues at coordinate 160,337,186 of NC_092707.1, forward strand.
GTCTTTCATTCGGGTCTCAATGGTCGGGCCAGGGGTGGGGGAATATTAATTAATAAAAGGGTTCCGTTTTCTGCGTCTAAGATTTTAATCAACCCCAACGGCAGATATGTTATTGTCTGTAGCTCCCTGGTGGGCACCCCAGTGGTTCTGGTTAATATTTACACCCCAAACCCCAAACTGGAGGCATACAAATGGTATTAATCTCTTGCTCCACCAGGGGTACCAGGCCTTTGTCATCTTTCACGGAGCAGATGGAGGAGGGGGGGTTGCAGTTCCTTGGCGCTGCTTGCACGTAAGCAATGAAGATTTTTCTTTTTCTTGCATGTTCATTAGGTATATGTACGGATTGATTTTTTTGTTGTTGATAGGTCTCTCCAGCCTTCAGTGGTGGCTGCTGTGTACTCAGCGATTGTTATTTCGCACCATGCGTTGCACCTTGTTGATTTAGCGCTAGAATCTGGCCCCACCCAATGTCCGTCATGGAGGCTGGACACAACACTATTAGTGGATGTCCATTGTTATAGGGTACTACATAAAATTTAGCAAAATCAAATCAATCTCACCTTCCATGCTGTGGGAAGTCCTTAAGGGGGGAAATTATCTCCTATAAAGCACATTTGGCAAGGACAACGAGGATGGTGCAGCAGAGGCCAGTGGACTCCACTCTTAAGTAGACCACAGTACTCACTTGACCCTACCCTGCAGTTGCTGGCAAGTAGGAAAAAGCTGCAAACACAGTTCAAACTATTGTCAACAAGCAGCATGTTGACCCAGTTTCGACACTCAAGGGGCATGTTTTCCGAATACGGGAGAAGGCCCAGTCATCTTTTGGCTCACCAGTTTAAATGCAGGCGGGAGATGACACAGACACGCAGTTCGAGCGGTAACCTTTTTTCCACCAGCGGTAACCTTGTTTCCACCAGGTTAATGCAGCTTTTGAATCATTCTATCAAGATCTTTATAGATTGGAACCTCTGGTGAAGGGATCGGTCATGACTGATGGTTTGGACAGCCTATCCATCCCGATTGTAGAGGTGGATATGAGTGATGAGTTGGAATCCCTGCTAAACCCTTATGAAATGTTAAAATGCATTGGATTGATGCAGACTGGTAAAGCTCCTAGTTCAGGTGGCTTTCTGATTGAATTCTATAAGAAGTTCTCAGAGCAGCTGGTGCCTTTAATTCTGGACAGGATTAATCCTTATGCCAGGTTGCCCTCCACCCACACGCAGGCCTCTATCTCATTTATTCTTAAGAAGGACAAAGACCCGACAGTGTGGTTCGTACCAACCTATCTCACTGTTGAACACAAAGTGTTGGCGCTTTGGCTAGAGCCTTGCCTCTCAAATGTAATCTCAAAGGATCAGACGGGTTAGCAAGGATAATCCCGGGAACCACAGGCCGGTGAGCCTTACTTCAGTGGTAGGGAAATTACTGGAGAGAATTCTTTGAGACAGGATCTACTCCCATTTGGAAGCAAATGGACGTATTAGTGAGAGGCAGCACGGTTTTGTGAAGGGGAGGTCGTGTCTCACTAACTTGATAGAGTTTTTCGAGGAGGTCACTCAGATGATTGATGCAGGTAGGGCAGTAGATGTTGTCTATATGGACTTCAGTAAGGCCTTTGACAAGGTCCCTCATGGTAGACTAGTACAAAAGGTGAAGTCACACGGGATCAGGGGTGAGCTGGCAAGGTGGATACAGAACTGGCTAGGCCATAGAAGGCAGAGAGTAGCAATGGAGGGATGCTTTTCTAATTGGAGGGCTGTGACCAGTGGTGTTCCACAGGGATCAGTGCTGGGACCTTTGCTCTTTGTAGTATATATAAATGATTTGGAGGAAAATGTAACTGGTCTGATTAGTAAGTTTGCAGACGACACAAAGGTTGGTGGAATTGCGGATAGCGATGAGGACTGTCGGAGGATACAGCAGGATTTAGATTGTCTGGAGACTTGGGCGGAGAGATGGCAGATGGAGTTTAATCCGGACAAATGTGAGGTAATGCATTTTGGAAGGTCTAATGCAGGTAGGGAATATACAGTGAATGGTAGAACCCTCAAGAGTATTGAAAGTCAAAGAGATCTAGGAGTACAGGTCCACAGGTCATTGAAAGGGGCAACACAGGTGGAGGAGGTAGTCAAGAAGGCATACGGCATGCTTGCCTTCATTGGCCGGGGCATTGAGTATAAGAATTAGCAAGTCATGTTGCAGTTGTATAGAATCTTAGTTAGGCCACACTTGGGGTATAGTGTTCAATTCTGGTCGCCACACTACCAGAAGGATGTGGAGGCTTTAGAGAGGGTGCAGAAGCGATTTACCAGAATGTTGCCTGGTATGGAGGGCATTAGCTATGAGGAGCGGTTGAATAAACTCGGTTTGTTCTCACTGGAACGAAGGAGGTTGAGGGGAGACCTGATAGAGGCATACAAAATTATGAGGGGCATAGACAGAGTGGATAGTCAGAGGCTTTTCCCCAGGGTAGAGGGGTCAATTACTAGGGGGCATAGGTTTAAGGTGAGAGGGGCAAGGTTTAGAGTAGATGTACGAGGCAAGTTTTTTACGCAGAGGGTAGTGGGTGCCTGGAACTCGCTACCGGAGGAGGTAGTGGAAGCAGGGACGATCGGGACATTTAAGGGGCATCTTGACAAATATATGAATAGGATAGGAATAGAAGGATACGGACCCAGGAAGTGTAGAAGATTGTAGTTTAGTCGGGCAGCATGGTCGGCATGGGCTTGGAGGGTCGAAGGGCCTGTTCCTGTGCTGTACATTTCTTTGTTCTTTGTTCTTTGTTCTTTGTTCATGAAGGGTCGACAATTGTCAACCAATATACGTCGCCTGTTAAATGTTGTCCTATTCCTCTCCTCGGTGCCCGATTCGGAGGTGATTGTTTCTCTTGATGTCGAAAGGCATTTGATTGAGTGGAGTGGAATCTATTTGAGATTCTTGGGAGGTTTGGTTTTGGCTACAAATTTATTTCTTGACTATGGCTACTGTATACGGCCCCCAATGCTTGTGTTTGTTCGAATGTCTTGAACTCTGGCTATTTTCTGTTGAACAGGGGCACAAGACAGGGCTGTCCACTGTCCACATTCCTGTTTGTTTTGGCAATAGAACTGCTCGCTACAGCACTGAGGACCTCTGTTACGTGGAGGGGGATAAATCGGGAAGAGGTGGAGCATTAAATGTCCGTTTACACAGATGATCTACTTCTCTATATGACAGACCCGGTACCCTCCATGGATGACATAAGGAAGCTGCTGAGAATTTTTCGCTCCTTTTCTGGGCACAAGTTGAACATGGGCAAGAGTGAATGTTTCCCTGTCAAACCCCCTGGGAGGAGAGCCCCAACTGGGGATTTTATGTATTCGCCTTGCCAAGACTAGCTTTTGTTATCTGGGGGTCTGGGTGGCCCACAACTGGGCTTGACTTCATAAATCAAATTACACGAGTCTGGTTGGCAGTATTAAAACAGACTTGCAGAGGTGGGGCAGCCTTCCCTATCCTTGTCGGGGAGGGTTCAGACCACTAAAATGGTGTCCTCCTTTTTCTGTTTTACTATTGGTCAGCCAATATTCAGAAGATATCGGGTGAATTCTCCACTGCCGGGTTTTTCCGTTCTGTTGGTAGTGCCCGCAGGTTTCCCAGCGACATGGAGTGGCTGCAATGGGAAACCCCATTGGCCAGCAGCAGAACGGAGAATTCCACTGCAGCGATGGCACGCCACCCAGAAACATACAGCTGGAGAGGGGGAGAATTCACCCCATTGTTGCAGTATAGTGATCCCAGTTCCATATGCCGTCAAATGGAAGCAAGCTCATGCGCTACTCCAAGCCTTCGGGCAATGGTTACTGCACCATTGCCTTTTTCTCTGGTTGGATTTCCTTGGATTCAGTGGTAGTCCCCACCTTGAAAATGTGGGAGCAGTTTAGGCAACATTTCAAGCTCCTTTCCCTGTCTTCACCTGCCCCCATTTGCAATAACCTCCTTTTCCTACCAGCTGGTTTGGACACGACATTTCAACCTTGGGATGGGAAGGGTCTGGAGCGGTTTGGGGTTTGGAGACCTATTCGTGGACGGAAGGTTTGCTAGCTTTAAGAAGTCAGCTTTTTTCAAAGTCGGTATTTTCGCGCAAAGCTTTCCCCTTCTTTCCTTTGGTGCCACTCTGTTCCCTGTTGAAGAAGATTCTGGGCAAATTCACGGAAACATTTTGGACAGATTGGCAGGGTGTTTCTCGATCACTGTGCTGTTGAAATCGCGGCCCGTATTTAATGGCACTCGGTGCTGGAAATCAGCCCCGATGAGCTTTTTGCCATTACTGGCTGTCTCACCATCTGATTAGCCAGACCCCCGCCCCAGCATCTCGCTGCTAACAAGGGGGAGCTGCTTTTAAACACTCCCTTCCCACTCAATCCCAGTCAATGCGCAAGCATGACAGCGCACAGACCTGCTCCTCACTTTTGGGATGCCAACCTGGCCAGGCTTCTTAACACTGTGGATACAAGACAGGACATCCTGTTTCCCTGAGGGAGTCAGAGGACCAGCAGTAGGGTCACCAATACCACCTGGGAGGCAGTGGCAGCGGCTGCCAGTGCAGGAGGCATTACCAAGAGTCCAACGTCGGAAGAAAATCAGTGACCTCCACCAAGCTGCAAGGGTAAGTTACCACCTCACCCCTGCCATCAGTTTTGCCTGCCACCCCTCAAATTCCCACCTCCGCCCCCACCCCCAACACAAATTCACTGACTGACACTGCATCCTCACCAGACCCAATCTTCATGCTTGTTCCTCAGTACACCCTGGCACCCACCAGCACAAACCCTTAATGTCCAGTTGCAGTGCCCACACATGCCACCTGCCATAAACCCCCCGATCCATCAAGTGCATGGCTCACAGTGCCGTTTCATGAATTAGAATCATACAGTGCAGATGGAAGCCATTCAGCCCACCGGGTCTGCACCGACTCTCTGAAAGGGCACCCTACCTAGATCCAATCCCCCACTCTATCCCCGTGACCCAACCTGGGGGCTATTTAGCCGAGCCAATCCACCTAACCTACGCATCTTTTGACTCTGCGAGGAAGCCCACACAGACACTGCAAGAATGTGAAAACTCCACAGAGACACTTACTCGAGGTTGGAATCGAACCTGCTAACCACTGTGCCACCGTGCTGCCCTCTTTGTCCCTGCAGGAGAAGATCGCCCATAATGAGTGGAAAAGCTCTAAAAGGGGGTTGGCAGAGTACCAGAGATCCGAATCCTCACTGCCTTTGAGGAACGGGACCTGGAGATGACAGGGTTGAAAGAGGAAAGAGGCGTGATTGACAGCATGGTTGGTCTGTGCCACGGAGGTGAGGATCCACTGCCCCTTTACCCAGGTGACCTGTCTCAAGTGAATTGTTCATGTCAGGCAAAATGATCCTTCCTGCTCACTGACTGCATGCCCAGTCTCTCGCAGGATCTCCATATGATGGGGCCAGGCCATCCAGAATTGTTGCTCCTGCCCCTGCTGCCTCTTATCGAGGGAGTTCGTAATCTGCAAGATCCACAGGATAGTTAATCATCCCTGCCCCGTAAGACTTGTGCGTTAATCAACAGAACATGGACATCAGAAACGGACCAGCAAAGTTGGTATGCAACCGCACCCAAGGCCGGCCTGGCCATTTTCAATGGTGCAGGGGCACAGCCGGTTGGAGTTTTTGATGCAAACAGAGCATTGTCAACAACTGCCTCGAGGCCCGGCCACCACACGTAATTGCGTGTCAGCATTTTCATCTTGGACAAGCCTGAATGACAGTTGTGGAGGTGTTATAAGATCAATTCCAGTCCTTTGGGATGACTACGCTTGTACCTCACAGCAGGATACAATCCTCTACACAACTCCGACAGCTTGGAGGAAAATACCCTTAACTCGCTTGGGAGCTGTCGATGCTGCCGAACATTTGATACGATCGGGTCTGCCTCGGTCAACTCACAGATCCACGATGCCTTGACAGGTAAAGAGCCCATGAAACCGAGTAGGGCCAACTCCATCTCCTCCTGCGTTCGGCTCAGCCTCATGCAGTTTAATGTGATGCACAGTGCTCCCTGTCATGATATCCAGGTGAACATCATAGCACATACATACATACATACTGATGGACAGATCAACGGACCAATCAACACACACACAACACGACAGCCAATCACAGGCAAGAGCATACACAGTACAAAACAGGGAACACAGCACTTCCTGGGCATTCCAGCAGGAGACAGCTCAGGGCACAGAGCTCATGATAAGCCACTCAGACATCCACCATGTGCTGAGTGCCACTACAAGATAGAATTAGGAATAGGTCCACAGAATCAAGGGTCATGATCGAGCCTCAGTAAGCAGTCTACCAGTGTAAATAGATGTTTGAAATAAAACTGCGTTGTACCATTCGCAACCGTGTTGGTTCGTCTGTTTCGCAGAGTACCCAACACTTCACTCCCTTAACCAGATTCCGAATGAACAGGTTCTTCTCGGAGTGGAGGATAAATGGGAAGGGTGCCAGAGAGGCGCGGCCAACCACACCCACTTGTTCTGGGCCTGCCCCAGACCTGTCGGGTTTTGGACAGCCTTCTTCGAGGCGATGTCCAAGATTGTGGGGGTGAGGGTGGAGCCATCTTCGGGGTATCGGACCAGCCAGAACTACATACAGGGAAGCTTTTGCTTCCTTAATCACACGCTGGAGAATCCTGCTCGGCTGGCGATCAGCAGCACCACCCAAAGCTGCAGACTGGCTGACAGACCCGGTGGAGTTTCTCCACCTGCAGAAGGTTAAGTGCAACAGCCGAGGGTCAGACAAGGGCTTCCACAAAGCGTGGGGGTCATTTAGCTGCCTGTTCCAAGACCTGTTCGAAGCAAACAGTGACTGGGCAGAGAGGGAGAAGGCGGGTAGAGGAAAACAGATAAGAACACACAATGGAGAGGAGCAGAGGGGGAAAGGGAAAAGAGGAGAGGAGGGATCCAAGGGAGTCACAGAGCGAAACAAGGGGAAAGAAAGGGAGGAGGGGAGGGGGCAGGAACCCCGCCCCCCAACTCCGCAAGGACAACAACTAAAACTGCAGCAGAAAGTAGCGGAGCACAGTGTGTGACACCTAGGGCGGAAGTTGATATGAAGGAGAAACCAGACTACCAACGGGGGGAAGGGGGGGATGAAAAATATCAATAAAAATACTTTTAAAAAAAAAAGAGCCTATGAAATTCAGAGTTGCGACTACCTCAACCGTCCTGGGGGTTGATAAGGGGCCAGTCGACAAAGGGAATCGGCTCAGTGTGTCTGCATTCGCCATTTGTGTCCTCAGCCTATGTTCAATAGAATACTCATAGGCAGCAGAAGCAGTGGGCATAATTGCCTTTTCATCCTCGAAAAGCCCGAGCCCGGGCAGCACGGTAGCATTGTGGATAGCACAATTGCTTCACAGCGCCAGGGTCCCAGGTTCGATTCCGGCTTGGGTCTCTGTCTGTGCGGAGTCTGCACATCCTCCCCGTGTGTGCGTGGGTTTCCTCCGGGTGCTCCGGTTTCCTCCCACAGTCTAAAGATGTGCAGGTTAGGTGGATTGGCCATGGTAAATTGCCCTTAGTGTCCAAAATTGCCCTTAGTGTTGGGTGGGGTTTACTGGGTTATGGGGATAGGGTGGAGGTGTTGACCTTGGGTTGGGCGCTCTTTCCAAGAGCCGGTGCAGACTCGATGGGCCGAATGGCCTCCTTCTGCACTGTAAATTCTATGAAATCTATGAAAGGCTTGTGATCCGTAATGATAGTAAAGTGGCGGCTGTAGATGCATTGATGCAAACATTTCACTGCGAAGGTCACTGCCAGACCTTCCTTCTCGATCTGTGCGTACTTCCTTTCCACTTCAGCCAATCTATGTGAGGCGAAGGTGTTCGGCTGTTCCCTTCCATTCCCCATCTGGTGCGACAGGATGGCTCCAATAACATAGAGTGAAGCGTCACATGTGATGAGCAAGGGATAGGTGGGATCGTAATGGGCCAGTAACCCGGAAGACAACAACTGCTTCTTCACCTGCCCTAGGCCCACACTTGACTTTTCTTCAGAAGAAGGTGTAAGGGAGTAAACATGGTCGCAACGATCGAGCGAAACTTTTCGTGATATTTAACGAGACCAAGGAAAGAGTGAATTTCCGAGGCGTCCGTGGGGTGGGCGGTCTGCTGGATGGCACGCACCTTCTCCACGACGGGGTGCAAACCTTCGCGGTCCACCCGATTGCCAAGGTAGTCCACCTTCCTCACATGAAATACGCACTTCGCTCATCGCAAGCGGACACCAGCCACAGGGAACCGCTTTAATACAGCCTTTAGGTATCCAAATGTTCAGAGGTTCCCGTGAGCAGCACGCCATCTAAATAAACAGCCACATGTGGCAGCTCTCACAGGATGTTCTCCATGACAGACTGGAAAATAGTACAGGTGGAGGAGACTCCCAAAGACAGTATACTCGTACAGGCTGCTGTGCGTATTGATGGTGACATATTTGTGGGAGACAGGATCCAACTCGAGTTGCAAATAGGCGTGGCTCATATCGAGCTTCATGAATAAATGGCCATCCCGGGAGGTTTGCGTAGATTTTCTCTATGCGGATTATGTTTCAACCGAGAAGCTGTGCTTACCATCAATTTGTAGTCCCCGCATAAATGAACCATTTTGTCCGGCTTCATTACCGGTGCTGCCCAATCAGCAATCTGTATGGACCTGAGGATGCCCAAGGACTCCAACCAACTGAGCTCTGTCTCCACTTCTTCCAGCAAAGCATAGGGAACTGGAACACCCGGAAATACAGTGGTTGGAATTCCAGGTTGACCTGTATGTGAGCTACGGCCCCTTTTATTTTCCCTAATTAGGGTTGGAACACTTTGGAGTATTTTCCTAACACCTCACCCAAACCATTGGAACCCATCTGGAGGATATGCTGCCAGTGCAGCTGTAGATGGTGCAACCAGTCACGGCCCAACTGGCTGGGCCCGCGGCCCTTTACCTCAATGAGTGGGAGGCGCACCTACTGGCACACATAAGCTACCAGGGTCTTAGTAGTATCTGTGATATCTAACGATTCTCCCGTGTCGGTGACTAACCTGGCTTGGGTGTCCATCAAATCTAGGGTCTGAATTCCCAGCTTAATGCGGTCAAACATTCCCTGTCTGACCACGGTGTCCAATTCCATATCGCACAGGTGTCCATTCACCCACACTGCAACTGTAATGGGGGCCACTCGGGGGGCTGCCACACAATGCAACTACATGCAGTCATCCTCCTCATCTGGCTCATCTAGATGGAAAGTACAGGCCCTGAGCTGGTGTCTGCCTCTAGTGGGGAGTCTGAACCTCTGGTTCACTCATAGTCTGCGTTCATGTCGGCGCCAGCGGCCACAAGTCCTACATCGACCTGGCTCACTGTCCATGGACTCCAGGGAAATATCCCGCCCGAAGGCCCTTCCTTCGGCCACCGGGTTGGGCCTTTGCAGCATCCAGTCCGGGGAAAAGCGGCAGTTCGGGGAGGGACCTCTTGATTGGTGCAGGAGGGGGCACCCTAGGACGTTTACCTCCATCCCCTGTATCTCCTGCATTTGTTGCTCTGTACTTTTCCAGGTCATCATTTGGATGGCCTGTTGCAAGGTCAGGGAAGGCTCAGCTAGCAGTTTCTACTGAGAAGCCATATTGTTAATGCTGCAAACCAAGCGGTCATGTAGCATTTCAGACAGTGCGTTCCATTTTCACGGAACTCTACAATTTTATATAATATCGATAAAATCTGAGTGATGGCTCACCCGGGGTCCTTTCGGCAGTATTAGACTGGTACCATTGTACTATAATGGGCGGGGTTGGATAAAAATATTTCCCCACTAAAGCCACAAGCTCATGTGTCTGGGGACGTTGGGTATGTAAGGCTCTGTATCACTCCAAACGTATGTAAGCCACAGGCAGTTAGCAAGATGACTACCTGGCAATCATTCTCTACGACATTTTTCACTGGAAAAAGTAATGAATCCTTTGTGCATATTAATTCCAATCCTCCAGTCCAGCATCAAAGATGTCCAAACGTCCGAATAGAGACAAAATGAAAGAAGTTTTCCAACCTATATTCAAGTGATATGGGGAGGTGGCTCAGCAATGTCATTAGCTAACAAGTTTTTATCCTCGCTGCCAATTTTGTAAGGGCAACGAAGAGTCCACACTGAGCAAGTCAAAACACAAACTTTATTTTACAATAACTATTATATACAGCTCCAGTGGTTCCCTACTGGGTCTTCTCTAGTTGGTGCCTTACTCGCAAACTCTATTTATACAAATCCAAGTGTTGTTCAGGGTCCCCCACCCCCTTATCGGGGATGCTCGTATTCTGCAAGATCCATGGGATAGTTAATCATCCCTACCTCGTAAGACCCGTGCAGGTTATAACAGTAACATTTACATTTTTCAAGACTGTGTATCTCTTCAAAAATCGTACACATCGTGATCAATAAAGAATAAACATTTGGTTGGTAAAGTCTTTGGAAATATACATTAAGAAGTCAGCTTGACCTGAATAATAAATATCAGTAATTACATAACCGGTTTTGATTATTAACAGATATACTTGTCTGTAGAGAAGTCACCTCCTGCAACTCCACCCCTCCACTGCAGCACTCCCAGCTGGAGCTTTTTGAAACACTGCAGCAGGATGATCTGTGTCAAAGCTCCATCTACCAGCCTTGGCTCCATAACATTTTATATCCTTGTCCAGGAAAAATCTCTTTCAGGTTTAAAATGATTGAGCTAGCACCTACGGCTTTAGCTGAGAGTTCCACATTTCTCCCACCCTTTACATGAAGCCTTTCTGACATTCTCTCCTCCATGACCTGATTATTAATTTGAGGTGATGTCCCCTTGCCTCAGGTTTCCCTCACCAGCTGAAAAAATCATTCACCTCTCTCCACCCAGTCAATTCCTTTCTAAATCTTAAATGACCTCAATCAAACTTCCCCTTAATCTTCCAAGATCCAAACAATACTCGTTTATGTTTTTCCTTCTGGAAAGTAGCTCATATAACAATCCTTTCTCCAGTCCAGAGACAGATGGTCTCTACCACTCAGTCAATATCATGTGCTTGGGCCACTCTACATCCAGGTGGAGACATCACCCTGTGACATCCTCTACTGCCTGCAGCAACACCCCCCTCCTCCACCACATGCCCACATGTCCAACTCATCAACTTCCAATAACCCACAACTTACATGCCGCTCTGCAATGATAGCTGTTGACTGACCACAGAGAGGTTGGACCACTTGCAGGCATGAACATTTGTTCCACTGATCAAAAGATAAAAGTATTAAATCCTACAGCACAGAAGGAGGCCATTTTTCCCATCATGCTTGTGCTGGATCTTTGAAAAGGAAACCAGTCTGTCTCCCTTTTCTGCACTTGTCCCATAACCTGACAAGTTGTACTCTGTTTAAGTAGATGTCCGATTCCCTTTTGAAAGTTGTATTTTTCCCACCAGCCTTTCAGGGAGTGAATTCCAGATTATAACTCACTCTGTAAACCAGTTATTCCCTATCTCCCCTTTGCCAATTATCTTGAACCTGTGCCCTCTGTTTACAATCCTCTGCCAGGGGAAACAGTTTGTCCCTATCTTATCAAACCCAGATAATTTTTAATGCAATACAAAATCGTTCTCCTGATGCTTGACTTCGTTGATTCCCTTAGGTAGATACTTAAAGGGAAAATGAGTAACTAATCTTTGAAGAAGTCAATTGCACAGTAAGAAAAATGTGGAGTGAAAAAGATGCCATTTAACCCATGAGGCCTATATTCTACAGACCATGTAAAAATGTAGCCCATCAGTCTCTACTCTGGGCATTGAATCTCCAGAGCTGATAAGTTCTCCTTGTTCTGGCTAATATTTATTCTTCAGTCAAAAGCAGATTACCTGGTCACATTTGGACGTTGCGTCTTCTGGGATCTTGCTGTGTGCAAATTCCTTTATTTGCTACAGTGTAGCAGTGACTGCAGGTGGGATGTTCCAATCCCGACACTGGCGGGCATCGTCACGGGCAGGGCACAAAACTTTGGTGAGCCGTTTAAAATCAATGGCTTTCCAAATTTTCCCGGCCCATCCATGAGGTTGTCGGTGCTGGAAAATCCTGCCCTACATTTCAAAAATATTTCATTGGCTGTAAAACAACTTTAGGAAATTGTAAAAGGTGTTAAATGATGCATGACTATCATTTCACATGTGTGGCCATGTACCATCTTGAGGTGGGAGTCTCTGAAAATTATAAAAACGATTTCGTTTTCAAATTTGAGACATTCCAATTAGCCCGTCAAACCCATCCCTTCAGTAAAGTGACTCTCAATGGCCTCAGCTACGATCTCAAACATTTAAGTTATTTCAAGTTTCCTGTTGTGTGACCTTATCTTAACATTTACGCTCTTGACTTCATTACAAATGAGGAGATGGGGAGAACCCATCGAAGGGAACTCGCTTTGGATCCCAATCAACTCAGTGCACAAAAGTGGATGTTAAATGAGGACAGTGTAACATTCTGAGAAGGCTCACTAGTGTAGATGTTGAGAAGTTATTTTCCCTGACTGGAGAGTCCAGAGCCTGAGGTCACAGCTTCAGAATAAGGAGTTGGTCATTTATTCCTGAGATGAGGAGAAAGCACATCTCTCCGAGGATTGTGAACCTGCAGAACTCTCTTTGCAAGACTGAGATTGATGGATTTTGGCTACTAAGGGTAAATCGTTAGGGGGAAGGGGTCGGGACAGTTAAATAGAGGAGGGAACTTGCCCACTCCTTTCCCACATTGGTTTGGTTGCCATTTTAAATTGCAGGGGACCATAGCACGTGTCCCATGCCATCGAGTCCCTTTGAAATATGCAGAATAGGCTCCATTGATATAATTGATGCCCAGTCTGCTATTTTAACTGGAGACCTGATGTGGAGGAAGAGTGACAGTCTCCTGCCCTCAGCAGGATACTGGACCAGAAGAGACCTAAATATTTAAGGCAGGGTTTGTCCTCCAGCTCGGCCCCACATGGAATAACCTGTAACCTTCCTTGATGACCTCCTCCATGCCATGCTTTCCCTTGATCTTCATTTCTCCCTGTCCATACCTGACTTCGAGAGATCATTTCCCTGGGACTCCAGCAGCGGCCTCTACTGCCCAAGGTTCCTCTGTCCCCTCCACTCTTCAGGCAGAGATTGCTGCTGGTCTGGATTGGGGTCTGAATATGGAAATTTGGTCCTCAAATGAAAATCTCTTTGGCCTTGACATGACGATCTGGTTGCTCACTCAGACCGTCACAGTTAATGATCCTATCCCACAATTAAATTAAATGTGCAGATACACATCTTGATTGAGATACTAGGAGCTGTTTGTCCCCTTTAAATCCTAATTAGGACCAGCAACCTCACAAAAAAGAGGCAAAGAAAGTAGCTTCAGAAGCAACTTATACCTCAACGAAAATCACAAAACCAGGTTACCTGGACTTCTGGTGTTTGTGGGACGTTACTGTGCACTTACTACATTGACTACACTTCAGAAACCCAACACTGGCTGTGAAGCACTTAGGAAGTTCTGAGACTGTGAAAAATGTGCTAAAATACACGGTGTTCAACCATTCGAATAATGAAAGCAAGTTGCTATCCTACAACCTAAAATATTGATTTTTTTTCAGCTTAAATTGCAATCATAGCAACCATTAACAATTGGAATAATTGGATTTAGTAAATGGGGCCAGGTATGTGGGAAGGTAATGGTTGTCTTGCCAAAGCTGTGCTCAGGTTCACAGCAATTTTGGCATTTCATATAATTGGTTTTGTCTAAATATCTTGGGACCAGTTGGATTTGTGTAATGTTGGTGTAACGTGATTGTTGCCCTTGCCTGTGTATCAGTGGATGAGTGTTGTTGGTTTATTTCCACAACACTATCTTCATTCAATTTAGAATCATTGGGCGCGATCTGAAGGAAACGTTTCAAAGTGTCATTTATGTCGAGTTTTCCATCGTCCCTGTTGGCAAGTTTCCCCCGCCGCTATCGAACCACACAGTGACTTTTTGGGCCCTGGGGACTCCCCCAGGGGTCACGTTCACACTTAGGGCGGGATCTGCCAATCGCATTGCACCCGAAAAGCAGCGAAAAGCCCAAAAAGCAATGCGACTGGTAAACACAGGAAGATCCCACTTCCAGAAATAGTTTCTGACAAATCTGCACACTAGAATGAGATAGCTAGTCTCATTATAACATTCCCCAGGTCTAACCAAAGCATGGGATATAACCCCCTTGCATTGGAGACCTCAGGCGAGCGCTATGCAGTGCTGGTCTCCACAAATGGGGACCAGATGGAACGCCACTCTTGGGGGTCTCCCTGGGGATTGGAGGCATCCAGGTACATGACCTCTGGATAGGTTAGTACCCTGGCAGTGCCAGCATGACAGTGCCACCTGGGTGTCAGCCTGACACTGCCAGCTGGCAAAGGCACGCCAGGCTAACACTGCCAAGCTGCCATTTGTTGTATGGCGATGATTGGGCATGGGGGTGTCCTGTGCGGGTATGGAGGGGTGAGGGGGCCCTGGAGACCCCCTTATAGTAAGTTGGGGCTGGGGGAATTCATGAGTTGCGTTAGGGGCTTGCAAGATTCCGACGCCATTTAAAAATGACATCCCGATCTCTCGCTGCACTGAGGGGTTCCGGCAAGGGGAACTCCTCGTGACAGAAAATGGGGCGAAATGCAGCCTCATCGGGCAGTGCCTCGCTGAGGCCCCCGATCTACCTGGCTCCCATTTGGGCACGACGCAAGCCCGTAGATTACGCCTATTGAAGGCCATTCAGCCCAATGTGTCTGTGCCAGCTCTCTTCAAGAGCAATTCATCTAGTCCACTTCCCCAATCTATGCTCTGTAACCTTGATTTTCTATTTCAGATAATGCTGGGATAATTATCCAATTCTCTTTTGAAAGTGTCCATTGAAACTGTCTCCACCAGACCCCAGGCAGTGATTTCCGAATCTGAACCACTCGCTGCATAGAAATCTTTTTTTTGGTCATGTCGCTGTTTCTTCTTTTGCCAATCATCTTAAATCGTCGTCCTCTGGTTCTCAACCCTTCCATCAAAGGGAACTGTTTCTCCCTAAATACTCTGTCCAGACCCCTCATGTCAAATCTCTTCCTTATATTTCTCTTCTCTAAGGAGAACAGAATCACAGAATCAGCCTCAGCATCTAGTTTTCTGTTTATTGGATGTTATTTAAGTGTTTGGAAGAGCAACTCAAAGCAAAACCTGCTCCCTCCCAATAGCCCAGCAGACTGCTTGATATTTTCCCAATTCCGGGTAGAAAACGAATGTCTTTTCTTTGGATTGGGTTATGTCCCTTAGGCAAACCTTCATTCACTTAGGTAATAAGGGTGAGGCAAGAGGTGACAGGAATTGCAACAGCAACACTTCATAATAACCCATTGTTGTGAGAGCCTTTGGGACAACCTGAAATCACGATTGGCACTGTACAGATCCAAGTCAGTTCATCCTTTTGCAGATACTGGCGGCAGTAGTGCCCAGTTGTTTTGGTGGAATGGGAGCATTGGATGTGAGAAGCCTCACCTTCCTGTAAGCAGAATCAGAAAGCACTTGGTAAATGAGCAGTCAAAAGTCTGGTCTTAATCTTTCTATTTTCACAGGCGCCCATTATCTGGATCAATGTGGGTATATGAACAAAATATTTGCAAAAGGGCAGTGTTGGTAGCAGAAATATCCAGTGCAGAGGAGAAATATTTCTGGGGATTGGCTGTTGTGGGCGTCACGGAGACACCGAGGGGAAATCACTTCATGCTGAAATTTGTGCAGAATCATTGGGTTCTGGAGCTGAGGCATTGGTCATAAGATATAATGTGACCCTTGCGGAGGTGTCCAAATGGTCTGGAGACCACCTTTGTACATCAGGCTCCGAAGCTGGTTAAGACAAATGCTCCCTGCTGTTAACCACTTTTTAATACATCTGAATACTGTTCAATACCTTGGATCAATCTGGCATGCGCGTTGCAAACAACCAACTTTCTCTGAAGAAAGGAAAGATCAGACTTGCATTTGTGCAACACCTTTTCACAACCTCAATACATCCCAGAGCCTTTTTCAGCCAATTTGAAATACTTTTAGTTTTGAAGTTTAGACACTCTTATAATGTGGTAAACGCAGAAGGCCAAAGTGGCAAAATCCCACAGACAGAACTGACCAGATCTTCTGTTTTTGTGAAGTTGGTTGAGGAATAAATGTTGGTTAAGAGACCCAGGTGAACTCTCGTGCTCATCTTTGAATGATGCCATGGGATCTCTCACAAACATCTGAGAGGATAGAGCCTCACAGATGAATGGCACCTCCGATAATGCAACAATATCTTAGTACCGCACTAGAGTCTCAGCCTAGGCTATGTGCTCATTAATAAGCGCAGGGTGGAGTGGGACATCAATTAGTAAAGATGCTTAGGTCCATTCTTTTATCTACTTGTAGATCTGACTTGGCCTGTTTTAGTCGAGTTGGCAGTGACACGCTACAAGGCAGTGTCACTTGAGACACCTGGTCAAGGACTCTCCATCGGCGGGATCCTCCACTTCACCAGCAGCGCACCCACGCCCACAGTTTCCCGACGGCGTGGGAGTGGTCACAATGGGACATCCCATTTACCGGCTGTGGGAACGGATAATCCTGCAGCCAGAGGGGGCGCGCCGCACCTGAAAACAGGGCTGACTGGACAGAGAACCCTGCCCAGGGCTTTAGTATGTTCCTACGGAATGTGAACTAACCCCCTTGTGTGACATCCATTTGGACAGTCTCATTCCTAATGGGCCTCACAATGTATCATTTACAAACTGATATACATATAGGGGGAGAGAGAGAAAAAAAATGGAATTTATAGGTTATGGTCGATCATCACTCAAGAGATTCCATGGGTTAACAACAAAAATTAAGATATCTCTTCAAAATATTCTGAAATGTTTAAAAAAAAACAAGTGACAGAGCGTTAAATGAGCAACACCCAGGGAGAGGGCAATGAGACAACCCTGGAAACACATTGAGTTTGTAAAATTTATTCCAACATGCTTTTTAAAAAATATGCCCAACTCCTTCACCAACTTTGAAATGTGGTAAAGACAAATAGAATACCTGTTAAAAACATTTTCATTCACAGTACAGATGTGTAGGTGTACAATAGGGTTCACAGACATCAAATACTGACTTCTAGGTTTTCTCTTTTTCTTAATTTTTTTTCTTTTCTCCTTTTTTTAAATGTATTTTCTTTTATTTCACAATGAACTCTGTGCTTTTGTTACTTGCATTTATATATGGTTTCACCCCATACAAGTGTTGCAAGGTGCAGTACTAGAAATTGGTGTTTCAAAATAATTACAGGCAAATGTACCAATTACATAGTAGAACTATATGTATTTACAGTTGTCTTTTTTGGAATGTATTGCCTTTTTTTAACAAAAAATGTATATAAACTTTTTCTTTTGAACAGACAACATTATTACACATAACCTCTTAAAAGGAGAACAATCAATATTCTTGAAAAATATCAAATTTAACAAGATGAATTTCACGTTAACACTACAGGGTTTAAAGTGGGATTAAGTGCCAAACTGCTGATATCATGCAAGTGTACATTTTAAGATCTTGCTTTTTATTTTCCACCATTAAAAGGTCCGGTCTTCAAGACCGCCAAATATATTGGCATAAAATTGTTTTTTTACTTTTAAAGAGACAGTGTCCCTTTTCACTGGCCCATTGCAGGCTTGTTTCCGAGGCTTCATTAAATGAAAATAGTGCTAATTTTAAAATGCATCCTTTTCTTTAGTTTTGAAAAATGGTAACAGTCAGGAATATATTACATAATTTAATTCAAAAAGTCAGTCAGCTGGCCTTAAACAGAAACATTATACAGCAATGTTCGAACGCACATCAAAGCCTGAATGAGACAGCACAGACACTCCGTTAATTCTGAAACAAGAACCCTGTCTCTTTGAGTTCATCACACACAGTGGAATGAGGTTTCCCTGGCTGTGACAGAGCACTCGCCAAGTAAAAACACACCGAGTACAAAAAAAGATATGTTTCAATGCCAGACGTGATTAAAGGGACAACATTTTTAAAGTGAGAAGGGGTAAACGGCAAAAAGAGATGACGTGTTATTGATAATAGAACAAGGACCCAGGTAAACCTTCAGACCACTGTAGTTTGATGGGGAACTTTTAAGTTTACGTTAGCTAGCTAAATGTAAAATAATACTATGCTTAAGCACTTAAGTGCAGCCAAAATGACGGAATGTCATAGAGCAAATATAAAACGTAAGAACTCTTTCACATCATCTATATTCCACTTGAAAGTGTCTGAAATGCTTTTAAGTGCATTTTATGTACATTACATTTTTTCTAAAATTACATTCAATAGAACGGACCAAAGTATTGCAGACCGTGGACAATATTTTTGTCAATTGAGACAAGGTACTAAAAAAACACACTGCTGATAGGACAATCCACCAGTAACTGTCCTCAGCTTCTCTCCCTCCCTCCACCCACCACACCCAAAAAAGGCCACAGCACACATCAAAAATAAACAACAGTAGGAGGTTCTCCAAAAGCATCTTTGGACTTGGGAACTGTTTATCCTACAACTCATTCTTAAAAGCTTCTGCGTCTCAAGGTTCTTCACGTTGCAAGGCAAAAAAAATTCACAGTTCTTCTCGCTCACCAACGAACATCCTTGGTAGCTAAATGAAAATGGGGTTGTTGACTAATTGTGGCCATAAATCTCTTTTCATTCAGTCTACAACAGACCCAGACATGATGCAAAGAAAGTCTTTAGTGGTGGACAACTTTGGGAACCATAGATCTAAAATTACCTATTCCTTCCAAGCATTAAGTAGCAGATTATTCACGGGGTTCTGACATGATTTGCAGGTCAGAACACAGAGGGTTGATCTGTTGGGTCAGTGTTTGATTAAAAAGCTAGATTCCAAAAGACAAAAAAAAAATTGGGCCCTCAGAGATTGGATTCTGTCCTGCTGATCCTGGTGCGACTGTGCTGCATATTTGATTATTGTTGTTGTCTTCAAAGATTTGAAATTCCATTTTGTCCAGACAAATAGAAGGCGTTAAATGTGAAAGAATCCTTAGAAGGATAGCCAAAGTGCCGAGAGTCAATTGTTGCAAAGGGTAAACATAACCATGGTCAAAATAAAGCCTTTTTTGTCATAATTTCTGCTTAAGAAGCTATAAAAAGCGTACAGAAAGACCACCAAGATGCTGGGAAAATTTAGCCATTTATAAACAATTAAATACAGAATACAATAAATATGCTTCATAGAATTATTTCTGTACACAGGAGCTGTTTACATTTTCTCAATATAAAAATAAGTCTTCAGTGCATCATCACACCAATGTTTTAATCCCTTTTGTTTCATCTCATTCGACGCAGTGTAAATCCAAAAAAAGACAGCTACTCTGAATCAATTACATTGCTCTTAAAAATATTCACAGCCTCAATATTTTTTTTCCCCTCCCCTGCCCCCCACCCCTCTCCTATACATTTGGAGCCACAAAATAAAAGAGAAAGGCACAAGTAACTTTGTACGTTTAAATAATACTGGACTTGGACAATTTTAAACAGGAATTTTCAGATGATTTTGGTCATGTTTACAATATATATATATATATATATATATATATGTGTGAATGTTTTGTTCAACCAACATTCATGAATATGATGAAGAAAAACTAGTGTTGACAAATGCCCATCACCTTTTCTTCAAAGGTGGATCTGCATGGCTGTGGATGCTATGAACTTCCTGTCTCATTGTCCTTTTGCGTGTCAGGGTGCACAAAGCCTTCACCCTTACACTCAGGGCTGCTCCCGCTTTGCGTTCTAAGTAGGTGACATTGTCCACTTGAAGCAGTCCTGCGCGCACCAGTTTGGAATGAGTGGGAAGGGCTTGAACACTCTGATGAGCTACTGCTGCTGCTTCCTTGTAAAGGATATGTAGATTGCTTGGTGGCTAAAGTGCGAGCTAACTCATAGTAGGTGTCTGCAGACCCCAAATGCTTCTTGCTAAAATCCTTTGAGGTTCCTTCCCCGCTTGTCGAAGGCTTTGGAGAATGCTCGTGACTGGTGCTGGGGCTGTCCAGTCTGGTTGAGCCAGCAGCTTGTCCCGAGTGGCTCAGAGCAGCGATAGTGCTGGGTTCAGAAGAAATTGGTACCCTGTATTCCTCCTGTTTGTATGTTTCTTCTTCTTCTTCTAACTCAACAATCTCTGTCCTCCGTAAAGTAACACTTGGTTTACTACTTCTAGCAAGAGAAGGTACTGGGGCTGTGGGAGCTGAAGGTAGCAGTAAAGGCAAAGATTTTGAAGTTGTCGCTTCAGCTGATTTGGGCCTCAGTAAAACATCATCTTCTAAATGTTTTGTGGCCTCGGTTTTATTTGCACTAAAGGGACATGGCGCAGTTAGACTTACAGGAAACCCTGATTGTAGAGAGACTATTGGAGAAGGCACCAAGCCTGAATGACAGCCTGGCCTTGACTGAACCATCTGAATACCACCAATTGGAATCATGGGGTAGGGCGTCCTAACCAGCTGTTGCGAGTGAAGAGGAAGATGACTGAAAACATAATCTTGTGCAGTCCCTGTCAGCCCACTGTAACTTTGACTTTCCAGTGCAGTTTGAGTGTTTCTTGAAGAAAAAAAATGCAAGGCTTGGGAAGATGTACTTGGCTCTTCATGTATACCGTGGTATCCCATTCTAGACATCTTCTGTACAACAGAGAAGGAAGAGGAGATTATACATCTTTCTGTCTCACACTATGAAGTTAGTTCTTATGATCCAGTTATTACTGATCTCTGTACTTATCCAATTCAGATTTTTTGCATACCTCTATTTTAATCACTTCACTATTGGTAGCTGTGCCCTCAACTACCTAGGTTTTAAGCTCTGGAATTCCCCCCATTCACCTCTCTGCCTCATTATCCACATTATAGATGGTCCTTAAAACCTACCCTGTGACCAAACGTTTGGTCACAGACCCCAATATCTCTACATTTAGTTCAGTATCAATTGTTTGTTTGATAATGTTCCTGTGAAGTGCCTTGAAATATTAATAATAATCTTCATTAGTGCCACAAGTAGGCTTACATTAACACTGCAATGAAGTTACTGTGAAAATCCCATAGTCACCACCCTCTGGCTCCTGTTCGGGTACACTGAGGGAGAATTCAGAATGTCCAATTCACCTAACAAGCACGTCTTTCAGGACTTGTGGTAGGAAACGGGAGAGCCCGGAGGAAACCCTTGCAGACACAGGGAAAACGTGCTGACTGCACAGGCAGTGATCCAAGCCGGGAATCAAACCGGGTCCCTGGTGCTGTGAAGCAACAGTGTTAACTACTCTGCTGCCATGCCGCCATGTTAATGGTGAATATAAGTTTGGCTGCTGAATGATACTCAAGGGGAAGGTATTCACAGGACCGTAGAACACTGTAAAATGTTATTAACCATGTTAACCAAACCTTCAAATTTATCATTCTGATGTTTGACTTTTAATCTCTTCATGACCTTACCTTGACCTTTCCCTGCAAACTCCATCTCTCCTTCTTTAAAGACCCTTCTTGGATTTCACCTTTTTAATCAAGCTTTTGGGTTACTCCCCCACCCTTTATTTATCCTTTTTGATGTTCTATTTTTCTATGGAACACCTTGGGATGTTTTCTACATTAGGATGAGATATGAAAGCAAACAGAGCAGACATTATATGTGACAAACTAAGTGGAAGCTCCGTTTCAATTGCAGGCAAAGTGAGAACTGGGGGCCAGAAATATAAGTCAGTCACTACAATGAAATTCAGGAGAATCCTCTTTACCCAGAGAGTGGCAAAATTGTGGAAATCGCTACCGCAGGGAGTGGTTGAGCCAAATAGCATGGATCTGTGGTTCCCGGAGTGTGGGTCACAACCCGCAATGGGGTTCTCAAAGTCAGATTTGGGGTTGATTGCACTCCCTCCTCTCAGCAGAAATATGGCTGTGGAGTGGAGCCCATCCAGTCCAGTGATCCTAATGGGACAGTCCTGGACCCACTGGATTAATGTTACCAAACTGCAAAGGGTCTGACACTGAGCCCAAGTAGCTCTTTAGCTTCACAATACACTTTTAGTACTGTGTACTGAGTGGGCAGCACAGTGGCGCAGTGGTTAGCATTGCTGCCTCACGGCGCTGAGGTCCCAGGTTCGATCCCGGCTCTGGGTCACTGTCCGTGTGGAGTTTTCACATTCCCCCTGTGTTTGCGTTGGTTTCGCTCACACAACCCAAAGATGTGCAGGCTAGGTGGATTGGCCATGCTAAATTGCCCCTTAATTGGAAAAAATGAATTGGCTGCTCTAAATATTTTTTTAAAGTATTGCGTACCGAGCAGGCCCATGATGTCTGTGTGCCAACATGGCTCAGACAGAGGTTGCCAAGTGAAATTCAGCCATTGATTGAGCCAGGAAAGGGAGTGACTGCTTCAAACTTTGCAGCATTTCTGCTCCTGTCTGTTGTACAGGCTCCTTACACTCGGAGAGTGACTCAACTACACCGGCAGCTAGACCCAAAGGAGAGAAGGAAAAAGGGTCTGCTGAGTGATTGACAGGGTTGGGAGAGGGTGGTTGGGACATTGTATGTGTGTGTGCACGTGATTACAATGCAGGTCTTCATTTTCATTTTCAAACTTGCTGAATGCCCAAAAAAACTCAACATCTGGGGCGGGATTCTCCGATATCGGCGCGATGTCCGCTGACCGGCGCCAAAAAATGGAACGAATCAGTCCGGCATTGCGCCGCCCCAAAGGTGCGGATGTCTCCGCATCTTGAGGGGCCGAGCCCTCACCTTGAGGGGCTAGGCCCGCGCCGGACTGATTTCCGCCCCGCCAGCTGGCGGGAAAGACCTTTGGTGCCTCGCCAGCTGGCGCGGAAATGACTTTGCCGGGCGGCGCATGCGCGGGAGCGTCAGTGGCCGCTCACTGCATCCCCGCGCATGCGCAGTGGAGGGGGTCTCTTCCGCCTCCGCCATAGTGGAGACCATGGCGAAGGCGGAAGGAAAAGAGTGCCCCCACGGCACAGGCCCGCCCGCGGATCGGTGGGCCCCGATCGCGGGCCATGCCACCGTGGGGGCACCCCCCGGGGCCAGATCACCCCGCGCCCCCCCCCAGGACTTCGGAGCCCGCCCGCGCTGCCTTGCCCCGCCGGTAAGAGAGGTGGTTTGATTCTCGCCGGCGGGACAGGCATTCCAGCAGCGGGACTTCGGCCCATCGCAGGCCGGAGAATCGCCGGGGGGGGCCCGCCAACCGGCGCGGCGCGATTCCCACCCCCGCCGAATATCTGGTGCCGGAGAATTCGGCAACCGGCAGGGGCGGGATTCACGCCAGCCCCCGGCGATTCTCCGACCCGGCGGGGGGTCGGAGAATCCCGCCCCTGATTCTGACACAGGCAAGAAAAAGGAGAAAAATTCTTTAAACAGGAAGCTTGTCTGCTTCCAGAAAGTGAATGCTGCACAGGTCGTAATTTTTTCACGCTCTCCAGACGCAGCCTTGAATGGCACCAAGCTGGCAAGAGTGCAGTGGCATAGAGGTTTTGTCCCTCGGCTAATAACCCAGAAGATGTGAGTTCAAATTCCAAAGTCTGAGAATTTGAATCTGGAAATGAAAAAAGCTGGCTATTAATATGAGTTGCCACAAAACTGTTGGAATGTTATAAACGGTCAACCAGTTTGCTGATGTCCTTTAAAGAAGGGATCTGTATTTTGCTCAAGTTCCACTCCAGTGTGAATGGCTCTTAACTACCCAATGAAATGTCTAGCATGTTACTCAGTTGTATCACAACACCACAATGCAGTAGCACAGGAGAGTAACAAAAGGTGAGCTATAAACAGGAGTCTTGTCAATTATGCTCACATCCCAGGAATAATTAGGTGTGGGCTTATTCTGCTGACTTTTTTAAGGGCTTCACTTATTGCCCATCTCTAGTCCTCGAGAGGGTGAATACAATTGAGCACCTAAGCCATCTTTTAGATGTTATGAGTCAACCACACGGTTGTGGGCCTGAAGTCACATTTCCTTCACTAAAGGACATTAATAAACCAGATGCGTTTTTACAACAATCTAGTAGGTTTGTGCTAATCATTACTGATGCCAGCTTTTTATTCCAGAGTTATCTAATTCATTGAATTTAAATTCCCCCGTTGCCGTAGTCAGATGGGCACTTGCTTAGATATTTAGCTCAGACCCCAGGGTTACTAATGCTCTAGTTTAACTAATTTGCTACTATTCCCCAAAAGACAGACTTCTAAAATAGCTTCATTGTTTGGCAGGCAGAAGAAGAATTCCACAGCTGAACGAGAAATGCCTGGCAGTAGCAGTGAGTAATCTGTTCTTCACTGTTGGGAAAACCGT
Organism: Scyliorhinus torazame; assembly: GCF_047496885.1. Lineage (NCBI taxonomy): Eukaryota > Metazoa > Chordata > Chondrichthyes > Carcharhiniformes > Scyliorhinidae > Scyliorhinus > Scyliorhinus torazame. Next base: position 160,361,670 of record NC_092707.1, read on the forward strand.
GAATCTCTGGTTAAAACATTATAAAGTACCATCGTCATGCTTACCAATTTGGATTCAGATTGCTCCAGCTCTTTGCTAGATATCCTTGGAGGTAGACCCGATGAGGATGAGCCACTGTGCTGTGAAGAGAAAGAGGAGCCTTGGGCACTATGCCAAGCTGGTGTCAGGCATCTACTTGGCAATTCATCTTTTACTGGGGACAAGTGTCTTAGAGGTGATTCTTTCCGCACTGATGACAATTGTCTCCTTGGAGAGACATCTCTTGCTGGACTCAAGTACCGTGAAGACAACATTCTCATACCTGGTGACAACGTTCTCCCAGGCGATATTTCTCTTTCTGGTGACAAGTGGGTTCCAGGTGAAACTCTGCCAGATAACACTTCTACCCTCGGTGATAAACACCTCTCAGGTGACACCTCTCTTCCTGGAGACAAACGTCTCTTTGGTGACATGCTTTTTCCTGGTGATGGGCATCTCTTGGATGATAATTCCCTTCCTGGTGAGAACTGTCTGCGAGGCGACATTTCTTTTCTTGGAGACATGTGTTCTTGAACTGATGCCTCTCTCTCTGGTGATGAGTGCTTTCCAGATGGGATGTCCCCTCCTGGGTGTAAAAGACTACTGGGCGATGTTTCTCTCTTTGGAGACCATGGCCTTCGAGGCAATATATCTCTTGAAGGTGAAGTATCTGCACTTAGCGCAGTCTGCCTTTTCATCACAACATCTCGAGTCATTAAAAAAGACTCAGTGGATGTCAATGAAGGCATTGAAATGCTTCCCTCGAGTTGTGCCTGTGTGACACCATGACACATAGGAACCATAGCTGACTCTGAGGATTTTGTTAGCTGTGTGGCTTGAATCTGAGATGACGAGACTGGGTAACTTGTCAATGAATACAGACTGGTTAAGCTAGATCCCTGCTTTGAGGTGGTCTCTAATGATGTGACTGCAGTTTCCCCTCTGAATGATGTTGAGGCAGTCCCAGCAGTTTGCTGACTGGGACTTGCAATCTCTGATGACTTCACAAATTGTTCCTCTTCCTCCTCTTCTTCATCATCATCATCGTTGTCATCATCATCGTCTGATTCTTCAACATCTGAAAACTGATGTTCTTCTGCTGGGTCGGTGCCCTCACTTTCTTCTGCTTTCTTCAACTTTTCTTCACTAGTTCCTACATCAGAGGAATGGGGAAAAAATTAAAACAAAGAATATGAACATCTCTTTTTTCCACCTTTTACTGGTGACAAGTTCACACACTCACCCCGCTCAAACAACAAGCAAGAATAATTAATTAAACGTACCCAGAAATCTTTCAGTTTAGAGGGGACTAAATCCAATCTTGTACCAGTTTTTCAAAGTATATATGACAATACTTACAAGAGGTCCCTTGGGACTGTATCAATATTTGCAAGGAATTTCTCCCCAACTTCACCCCTCTCCCCTTTGCTAACACTGCTCTTCGTCAAAACAATTAGAACACAACTGATGGAAAGTTAAAACAAAAACATTCTGACCATTTCTGAAATCTTGCACTGAACTTATTTCATTCTCTTTGAGTTCTACCAAACGATCATTCATGCCTCTTCATCCAGGCATGGCATTCTGAATCACAAGATGTCCGGCAATAAGTTACAGGCTTTACAATGCACACCTTCTGAGAGAAGATATTTTTAGCCTCTTGGTCGTATTCTCTGGCTGGACCTCAAAGGCAGCAAGTGCGCACTGCAGTTCATGCAGGCAAAAAAATGCAACCTCAAACTGCTTCTGGAAGATTCCTCCCAAATGTAACTGTAATAGCGAGGGACAGGCCCTCAATCCGTATGAGGCAGCCTTCAAGGGGGGAGAGGGAGGAATAATACGTGTTGGCTCAGTGGCCCCACATCTTCTCACCTCCTTGTGATCTTACCAGGCGTGGCTCAGCATCAACAGGGCCGTGTGATCAATTTCCATAAGTATATTTGTGGGCTGATTGGTCAAGCTGGTGGACAGGCATCCTCCCAACTGAGGGGAAATCTGGCAGATGCCTGGAGGTGGCTTGCTGGTGGTTGCCCTCAGAGCCCCACAAGGCCTCCTTCTTTAAGCCTTCCCACCCCAACGGAGCTGTGGCCATCCTCTGGATGGACCTTTCCCTCCACAGGGCTGGCTTTACAGCTGGGGCCACCATTTATTGCATTGAATTTGAACCTCATCAGAGATTAGCTTAAGATAGAGACATCCTCCGTGTCTCCTCCAACAGTGGCAAAAGCCCACCTCTGGAGAGTGGGTTGCAAACATAGGAACATAGGACTTAGCAGCAGGAGTAGGCCATTCGGCCCTTTGAGCCTGCTCTGCCGTTTGATAAGATAATGGCTGATCTGATTGTCGTCTCAACTATGCTTTTCTGTCCACCCTCCATAAGTCTTGACTCCCCTATCTATCAAAAATCTATCTAACTCAGCCTTGAATAATGTCTGCACCTCCACTGCTTTCCGGGGAAGAGAATTCCATAGCCTAACGATCCTCTGAGAGAAAGAAATTCTCCGCACATCTGCCTTAAAAGGGAGACCTCTTATTCTTAAACTGTGTCCCCTAGTTCTAGTGTCCCCACAAAGGGGAACATCCTCTGGTTATTTATTCTATCAGGATCTTATATGGCTCAATCAGGTCACCTCTCATTCTTCTACACTCCAATGGGTGTAGTCCCAGCCTGTTCAACCTATCTTCATAAAATCAGCCCTTCATCCCAGGAATGAATCAAGTGAACCTTACCTGAACTGCTTTTAATGAAATTATATCTTTATTTCAAGTAAGTGTTCACTCATTCATTAGCTTTCTTTTAGGAAGTATCGAGCAAAGTGGATAAAGGGGAAACTGTAAATGTAATGTACTTGGATTTCCTAAATGGCTTTTGATAAAGTGTCACATTAAAGGTTACTATGCAAAATAAGAGTTTATGGTAGGGGTAACATTTTTTTATTCGTTCTTGGGACATGGGTGTCACTGGATGGGCCAGCATTTTTTGCCCTTCTCTTTTTGTCATTAATTGCCCTTGAACTGAGTGGCTTGCTAGGCCATTTCAGCAGGGTGCAGTTAAGAATCAACCACATCACTCTGTGGGTCTGGAGTCACATGTCGGCCAGACCGGGTAATGATGCAGATTTCCTTCCCTGAAGGACAGTAGTGAACCAGATGGGTTTTTACGACAATCAGCAAAAGTTTCATGACCATCGTGAGGCTTTTAATTCCAGATTTCTATTGAATTCAAATTTCACCATCTGCCGTGGTGGGATTTAAACGCGGGTCCCTAGAGCATTACTCTGGGACTCTGGATGACTAGTCCAGTGACAATACCACTACGCCAGCACTTCCCCATATTAGCGTGAATAAATGGTTAGTTAACAAGGAGAGCGATTAATGGACCTTTTTCAGCTTGGCAAGTTGTAAGTAGTGGAGTGCCACAGAGATCAATATTGGGGGACTCAAATATTTACAATCCACTTCAATGACTTGGATGAAGGAACCAAATGTACGGTAGCTAAATTTGCCGATAACAATAAGGTGGAAAAGTAAGTTGTCAAGAGGAGGTAGAGAGTGTACAAAGAGATATTGGGTTAACTGAGTTTGTAAAAATATGACGGACGAAGTACAATGTGGGAAAATGTGAACTGAGTATCCGGGTACATGATCCACATGAGGTTAGTATGCAGGTACAGCAAGTGATTAGGAAGGCAAATGCAATGTTAACGTTTATTGCAAGAGGAATGGAAAATAAAAGTCGGGAAGTTTTACTGAAGCTGTACAGGGCCTTGGTGAGACCACATCAGATGACCTGGAAATAAGCCTGACTCACACTCATATCCTAACAGCACAAGATTCGGGCCTGTGGTGTCAGATCACTGAATCTTCCTTTCCTCATACTGGCTACATTATACGCCAAGTCCAGCGTTGCTTCTGAGAAAATGGAATAAAAGATGAAGTCAAGTGATGAAAGGAAATAATTTATTCATTATTTTTGAGTTAATACTCAACACTGACAGAAAGCAGAACAGCTCAGGAAGAGCCAGATATATTCCAAAGCTGTTTTGCTTGTCCAAAAGCAACAAACCTTTTTGTTCTGTCAGGGAAAAGAATCAGTGTTCTTTGAAGCCCTCATTTCTGCTGTCAAACGCACAATAGGAAACTCGCAACTAGTTTCAGATCATCCCTCTATTCACAAATGTCTATTTATAACTCTTAATGTCACAGCACTTTGTCAGAATCTTTGAGCTGGAGCTGCAGACACTTTTTACTCAAGATGCTCAAAAGCAGCCAAGACAAAGTAGCCCAACTCATCAGCACCCCGTCCACTATCTTAAACATTCACTCCTCCAAGATTGGCACACAGTGTCTGCAGTGTTTAGTATCCATAAGATGCACTGCAGTAACTCACCAAGGCTCCTTCAACAGCGCCCCCCAATACTGTGACATCTACTGCCTAGAGGGGTCAAGGACAGCAGGCACATGGAAATACTGCCACCTGCAAGTTCCCCTCCAAGCCACACACCATCCTGACTTGGATCTGTATCACCTTTCCTTCATGGTCGCTGGGTCAAAATCCTGGAACCCCCTCCCTAACAGCACTGTGGGTGTACCTACACCACATGGACTGCCGCTGTGCAAGGTGGCTCACTAGCACCTTCACAAGTGCACTTAGAGGGATGGACAATAAATGCTAGCCTTGAAAGCTCTCCCACTTCCTTAATGAATGAATGAATGAATGAATGAATGAAAAAAGATATACAACATTAACAGCACAGAATCAGACCAATTGGACCAGCAGGTCCATGCCACATGGGCCTCTGCCCACCTCCATTCATCTAACTTTATTAACATATCCTTCCATTCCATTCTCCCTCAAGCATTTAGTTAATATCTTCTTAAATGGATCTGCACTATTTGTCCGAACAGCACCTTGTGATAGTGAATCCCACATTCTAATCATTCTCTGCAAAAATAATTTCTCCTGAATTCCAGTCGACTTTTTAGTGGCTAGTTTATATTTATGGCTCTTAAATATAATGGTGAATTTCAATTTTCGGTGAGAGTGTCGAACAATAGCTTATGTATTATCGAGAAAGAGAAATATAGGAACAGGTTGTCCAGCCATTGGACCCCATTCAGGTAAATCATAGCTGGTCTGAACCAGATCCCTTGAAATTGTCAGCTAATAAAAATCAGTTGATCCCATTCTTGAAAATTTCAATTTTCCACAGCAGTTTTCCCATTACTATTTGTGCAAAGGTCCTTCCTGATCTCACTCTTGAATGTTTCACCTCTAATTTTAAGATGATGGATGAGATTTTATGGCTTCCTTCCAGTATTTACCGGCCACGGTTGGTAGCCCGTATTGGCCAGCAGCGGGATCTTCCTGTCCCACCGCTGTCAATACAATTTCCCATTAAATATACTGCACGCTGCCTGGAAGCTCACAGTGAGGGTGCGCCGTCAGTGAGACCGGAAGATCCCGCCGGCGTGAGCAGCTGCTAATTTTCAGCTCAGCACTCAAGTGTGAAGGGGAGTGATTAGAATACACTGAACCCTCTTTGATGTGGTTCATGTTTGTAAACATTGTGATCACTCATCCATGAAGGAAGATCAATGAAACAAGGCTTACAACTGTCTTTGTGGAAGCTGTCAATCACAGCCCACTAAGAGAAATGAATGAATGGCTTGCAGCTAAAGAATCTGAGGGGTTTAAACACTTTTCTCCTTCCAGGAATGGACATGTGTGTTTCCTCTGTCTGTGCCAACGGGTATATGCCTAGATGAGTGTTACAACAGTAGTTTTTTTCACTGCACCTATCTCGACTGCTCTCTAGTTTCCAGACAGGGGTCTCGTTTCTGGGGAGTTTGTGGGGGAAGCCCTTTAGTTAGGGGGGTCTTGAGGGGGTTCCACTATTCAGAGGCTCTCAGGGGGTCTCCCTATTCGGGGGGTCTCAGGCAGGGCTCTCTGTCTACGGCGGTCTCTGTGGGGGTCTCCATAACTAGCGGGTCTCTGGGGGTCCCTGTATCTTAGGGCATTTGTGTGGGTCTCCCTATTTAGGGCGTCTTAGGGGGGCAGTGGGGAGTCTGGTAGAGGAGGTGGGCAAATCGTACATTGTGGGGAGGGTGGTCCTCGGGTAGACTTTGGGGCAACTCGCTTAAGGGGTTACTGCCTTGGCCCATGGCGAGGTCCATCACATAAGGGCCACGCTGGTAAATATCAGTAGTAATTTGTGCCCAAGTGATTCCTGGCCTGGAGGACCAGAGAATTTCGGGTGGGCTTGGAGATCTGGGTGTCAGGCCCGCTAAGTGGATGCAAATGGGTCATTAGGTCCCATTTGTATCAATTAGCATCCTCCCGCTGGCACGTAGGCATGAACCACGATCCCGCCGGAGCACAGAGGTCGGTTCGGCGCTGGCACAAACCTCGATTTCGGCCGGACACCCGATTCTCCGTCCAATCACGATCTGTTTTGCTGGTGTCGTGGGATGGAGAATCCAGCCCGCTGTCAGACCTGCTGAGTTTATCCAGCACATCTTTCCTATCTGGGGTATTCCAGATGGAGTCTGAACGATGCTCTGTACACCTGAAGCATAGCTTCCTGCCTTGTGTATTCCATCCTCCTTGGGATAAAAGCCAACATTCATTTCGCCTCTTTAATCATTTACTCACATGCCTAATCGATTTGTCCACATGGGAGTTCAAATTCTTTCGCTGCTCCATGGCTCCGAGACTCATAACAGTGAGGGAATATTCCAATTTGAATTTCTTGGATCCAAAGTCAATGATCTGCACTGCCAGTCCCTTTTATGTGCCACTAACATATTCCTTAATCCGTTTGCGGCAACTGCATTATATTAGCCTGCGAGGGAATTTCACCAGATCTATTGCATTGTCAGAGGAAAAGCACTTGCCAACTTAGTGACAAACTTCACTTCAGAAACTCCTCCGAGCTATTAGACCAGCTGCTCACAGTGACGTGCGTTTTAACAGCCTGCTGGCACCCAACATCGATTCACTGATCTCTCGAACTCCTTCTCCTCCCACATGTGCCCCCCTCGATGGACGAAGCTGCCTTTCCAGGAACTGCATGGCCCTCTGGCTCTCAGCCCTGTCTCTCAACACAAAAGTTCAGGAGCAGAAAGAAACTTTTGTTTCTGTCGTCTGGAAATGAAATCGGCTTTACAATTCGCTACAACGTGGGACTGGTGGCCCAACGAGACCCCCCTCTGGACTGCTTCCCACTCGGGCTGCGTTTCTGAAACCAGTCTATTGTCACGGTTTGCGATTTTAACCACTCAAATGATGAGGCACTGGATATATTGCCTCTTTGCACTGTTTCACGGGCATTTCTCAATTACCCTTGCACTGTCGTACCACAATTCAATCGGCCACCCAGAGAGTGATTAGAATGTGGAAATCTTTATGGAATGGTTGTGATGAATGGCATACACAGGCATTTAGAGGGAAGCGAGATAAGTACATGACAGAGGAGGAATTGAGGTTGCTTTAATCTTATCGAAACATATAAATTTCTGAGGGAACTTGATAGCGTAGATACCGAGAGGATGTTTGCGCTTGTAGGAAAGACTAGAACCAGCGGACACAATTTACAAAGTCTATTTTATTTTTTGTTTATTTATTTTTTTTAAATTCCAATTAAAGGGCAATTTAGCATGGCCAATCCACCTACCCTGCACATCTTTAGGTTGTGGGGGAGAGACCTACGCAGACACGGGGAGAATGAGCATGGCCACACGTAGAGTGACCCAAGACTGGGATTGAACCCGGGTCCTCAGCAGCGTGAGGCAGCAGTGACAATTTAAGAATAAGGGACGGGATTCTTCGGTCGCCGATGCCGAAATCTCGTTCGGTGATCGGCCGGAGAAACAAAGTTGGCACCGAAATCAGGGGCGGCGGCGCTTTAGTGGTGCTTCACCCCCTCCTAGAGTACGCCACACACCGTATGGATGGCCTCAGGACGTTACCTGAGGCCCTCCCCCCGATGCTCCGCACCCGACCGGCTGAGTTCCCAACAGCATGTGTCTCTCATTCTATTATTTGTTGGGAACTCGGCATAGTGGCTGCGGATTGAGTCCAGTGCTGCCACAGTCGGGGGAGAGCTGATCCGCGGGCAGGGGGGGCTTTGGCAGGCGCTGGGGCATTGTTTGGGGGTGGTCCGGGGGTCGCGAGTCTGGCCAAAGGGGGTGGCACTATTTCGCAGGCCGGGTCCGCGAGCGGCCGGCGCCATGTTGCACGACGCGGTCGCTGCAGGCCGCCGCCATGCGCACGCACAGCCACGGACCCGACAATTCTCCGGTCGTATCGGCAGCCAGAGCCGGGTGCTCTACACTGCTTGCCTGCTAGCCGCCCCCCCCCCCCCCCCCACACCTAATGGAGGACCGGTGGCCGTTTTGCACCTATTGTCAGTCGTAAAATGCCACCATTCCCACATCGGCATCAGGACGTAGCCTGAAAATCGGAGAATCCAGCCCAAGACTTCTACAGTTTAACACCGAGGTGAGGAGAGTTTTTTTTCTCTCAGAGGGTCTTCCCTATGTGGAATTCACTGCCCCTGAAAGCAGTGGAGGCTGAGTCATTTAATTTATTCAAGGCAAAGTTAGACAGGTATTTGATAAATAAGGGAGCCAAGGAGTTATGGGGGCGGGGAGGGGTGGGTGCACAGACAGCAAAGCTGAGCTTCTGACCACAATCAGATCAACCATGGTCTTATTGAATGGTGGAACAGGCTTGAGGGGCTGAATGGCCTACCCATACTCCTAACTCCTAATAGAATTCAATGAGGTATGGTGAAGGAGGCTAGTATGGAGCATAAATGTAAGCATGAACCAGTTGGGTCTGAAGGCCAGCTCAGGTACATGTGCTTAATTCAGTTTTTCTGCAGCTACAGTAATGAAAACATCTAACAGCAACGCACTAACCTTGTGCACACAGCACTCCTGTTAACAGACCGGATACACTCCAAATGGTGTTTTGTGTTTTATTAAATGAGCAGAGCCTAGGCTCGCCCTTCCCTGTGTCTGTGATCCACCCCGTACCCAAGCCCCACAACCCTTCGAGAACTCGGAAATCCTCCAATTCTGCCCTGTCGTTTATGCCCCACCTCCTTTGTCCCATGATTGGTGGGTTTGCCTTGAGCCATCGAGACCTTAACCTCCGGACTACCCTCCTTCAACCTTGCTTTGCTTCCTTTCTTTTCTCCTTTAAAATGCTCCTTTCTGCTCAGTGTCACCATTTGCCTGATAACATTCCTCTGAAGTGCCTTGGGGTGCTTTACTATGTTAAAGATGCAAGTAATTGTTGTAGATCTAAACCCACAACTCAGTCTTATTGAGTCTCTGCCTTCACTCAATTTCTCCCCATGCTATCCTGAAGGCATTGTGTCCTGCCGGGATAAATTACACTTCCAACCCCTCTGGTTCCTTGCCTCAGCTCAGAAGGTCTAACTATTTGACTGTGGAGGGCATCACAGTCAAGTTGATTCTGTTCATACAAGTGGCACTTTCCACCCTACGCCAAAGTGCAATGAAAGTAATAGCACCACCATCCATTAGCCCTGACTGGTATTAGCACAGATCTTGGCACTTTGGGGACTGTCTGACTGTGGTGTGGTTTCTTCTGTCCAGCACTTGGCTTCTGAGGGAGCTGGAGAATCATTCTCCCACTTTAGAAAACTCTAATGATTAAAGTTTCAGAAATATACAAGTGGGTATGACTGCATCAGTGGTTAGTGTATAACTGTCCCATGATATAAATAGCTGCTAAGGATGTTGGGTGCCAGCGATGGCACTTGCATGGCCTTACGATGCTCCAATGTGCTCTCCGACCAATGAAGAACTTATCTGAAGTGTCATCACTCGTCGTATGATGGGATATGTGACAGCTAATGTACGCACAGCAAGATCTCACAAACAGCAATGTGGTAATGACCACATAATCTGTTTTAATGATGTTGGTCATGGGCTAAATATTGACCAGGGCCCCAAAGTGACACAGGATGTTTTACATCCATCTGCGAGAGCAGACAGGGCCTTTGTCTGACATGCCATGTGAATGACGGCACCCCTGAGTCCAGCATTCTCTCTGTACTGCACTGATTTGTCAGTCTAGGTGCGGCGCTCATCTGGAGTGGGATTCTTATTAAACGTTTCCTCGTTGTTTTGATGTATCTGCCTCAGGTGCATGCTTTTCTATGAGTCAGCACCTTGCATCACTCACTTGGATCTCTAATCTCACCTCGAGCATTCGCTTAATGACGACACCTCTGAACCTCACTGCACAGCACATCTGATAACAGAAGGTTCTGGGCCTGTAGGGACAACACTGAATTCCTTATAAGAACATAATGTTCTTTACTCTAAATAGACTTTGTTTACTGCAGAATAAAATGCTGCAAGTTCTTCCATAAATCTGTCGGCGCCCCCAACTATTTGACCAGGCGATGGCGTCAATGCACCTCGTCAGTTTAGTTTGTTTTTGTGCTTTGCGTCTAGCAGAGTGTCTGGATGTAGCAATCAGGGAATTTTGGTGCTGGGAAGCAGAACACATGATGGAGTCAGCCCAATTTTCCTGTTTTCACTGGTAACCCTTGGGTGCTGGAACCCAAAATTCTGCACTTTGACCTTTCACTTTAAAGGGGCCATGATGTCTCCATCAGCTAAATATAGCAGCCATTTCATTTCAACCTAAATTTTGGGGCAGCACGGTGGCACAGTGGTTAACACTGCTGCCTCGCAGTGCCAGGGTCCCAGGTTCAATTCCAGCCTTGGGTGGCTAAGTGGTGTTTCCATGATCTCCCTGTGGCTGCGTGGGTTTCCTCCGGATGCTACAGTTTCCTCCCACAGTCCAAAGACGTGCAGGTTAGGTGGATTGGCCTTACTAAAATTATCCCTTAGTGTCCAAAGATGGGGGGGGGGGGGGGGGGGGGGGTACTGGGATAGGGTAGGGGAGTGGACCCTCTTTCAGATGGTAAGTGCAGACGATTCCAATCGAATCGCTGAAATTTTAGTTCCTTCTGTTTAGGCTCTCCAAAATGAAGAATTTTAACCACCAATAGATGGGAAAAAAATAATCTTCAGACTTTGTGGCTGTTAATCCCCACTCATGACAAGGTGCTTTACCTTATCAACCAAGACTGGTAACGGTTTGAAAGCCACTGAAATATTTCTGGTGTACTTGGGAACTTTCGGAGCCACCCATCAGCTATGTCTCTTCCAGCACACACTTGCTCAGCTGATGATTCACATGAGAGAAAAGTGTCTAGAATGCGACCGTTCTGTGAGTTTATTTCATGGACAGGTGGCCTCTGATGGAATTGTGGGCAGGTCTCCAAATGACGTGTGGAATACTATGTGCCGAAAGCAAGCATCAAGTGTTGGTTCAGTGGCGTTGCTTTTTACGATGTGAAAGAGGTTAAATAAATGCAAGTGGTTGGTCAACAATACATTTGCATTTCCTTATGTCCAGCAACAGCTCAGGCTTAAGAATTTCTTTGACTGCTCTTCCAATTAAATTGTACACCTTTCCCAATTAGGATTGCGCTGAGCACCCTGATAGAAATGTCGAAGAGAGGGAACTTTTCTCGGCGAAAAGATAACTCAGCTACTGCCTGACCCATGCTGCATTACATATTGCAAATCTGCATGCTACCAGCCTGCACCTAAGGTTTGTTTGTTTGTTTTGCATCTTCACACTCTATTTTTCCCCTTTGCAGAATAGAGGGGAGCTGCCGACAAGCTGATTATCAACCTGTTGGAACAATGTGATGAATGCTCCTTCCGTGGCCAACAAGTCGCTGAGTGAGACTTGAACTCTGAGCCGCAGCGGTGCTACCTTGTGAGCAACAGGACCTCCCCTTCATTTAAAGTCAATGGAGTAAGAGGATGTCAGTTTACACACTGACTGGACGCATCAAGGAGAGCACTTTGTCTCTCACCCATTACATAAAATGCAGGCAAGTGCAGTTATTCCCATTGTTACCTTCCAACACTTTGTGAATCCAATGCTAACAACCTCGAGCCCTTTGAGATTTGTTTGCCCTTTTGAAATGGGCTATGAATGCACACAAACCAAATGACTGGTTACTCGTTTCTGCCAAAGAACAGTGAGCCCTGTTGTTAGATCAAAGGCTGCAGTGAAGCACCAGTTCAAAGAAAATCATTGAGTATTCCCACTGCGGTTAAGTGATGTAACATGCCCCACTGGTACCTTCTTCAGATTCCACGTCTTCCATTAATGCAACAGTCACTCCCATCTCCTGACACTTCTTACTGTGAGCTTTTGACTTCATGTGCTTTGTCAAATTCCCTGAAGAACACAAACAGTGATGAGTTTAGCTGGGTTGACGAAGTAAATCACATTCAGCTACTGCTTGGCTGCAAATGACCAGTTTCTGCTGAATTAACGTCCCAATAAGGCTAATCTGATTCCTCAGGCAATCCCCTTCCAAAACTTCATAAATCAACATAATGATACTGGGGTCGATTATAACTCGACACAGGCTGGGTGAAGGGGCAAGCTGAATTATCACCCAGCAACAGCAACATTCATCTCATGATTCAAATGTTAAAATTTGTTTTCTGTTTTTATACTTCACAGCCCATCTTTGTTAGCCCAACAAATGTTAGAAATGTTTTCTGTTTTATACTTCATCGGCTGGTGAGATTTCTGCAATCAGCCTTCAACAATGTAGCTTCTGTGACAGTCAAACATTTGAGAGTTGACAGTTTTGCATGCTCTATGTATAAATAAATTTGCAGCACAAGTTCCCCCCTGGCTCATGGGAAGGAGGGTTAATAAATGTACTGTATGATGTGGCAATGATCCCTTCAGGCTGAAGGATCCAGGTTCAGTCCCCATTCTGTGCTTTAATCATTAAATTTTTTTGTACAGTAAAGGAAAAAGAAAAAAGTTGCATTCATATAGCACCTTTCCCAACTTCACGGTGTCCCAAAGCATTTTCCAACCAATGAAAGAGTAACTACAATGCAAGAGGAGTAAATGCAATGTGCCAGCCAAATTGCACAGGCAAAAATCCTATAAACAGCAAAGAAATAATGGCCAGATTGACTGTGTTTCGTGGCGATGGTTAAAGGATCAATACAGGTCACTGAGGAGAACACCCCTGCTGAAATAGTGTCACAGGATCTTTTGTGTCCAGCTCCGAGGGCACGAAGGACTTTGGTTTAACATCTTGTCTGGAAAACAGAGCAGGCAGCAGCACAGGAAGTGTCAGGTTGGATTTTATGCTCAGGTGTATGGAGTGAGACTCAAACTGACAACCATCTGATTCTGAGGTGAGAGTTGGTTTGAGACACAGCTGACACCTCAGTCAGCTTTGGTTTGGTGCCAGAGTTAGCAGAAGAGAATAGCATGCACACACATACAAGCAGGCAACAAACAGTCTTTGGTGTAATACGGATGGATTGCTGAACTGGAGCAGGTAATAAGACCATAAGACATAGGAGTGGAAGTAAGGCCATTCGGCCCATCGAGTCCACTCCACCATTCAATCATGGCTGATTTCAACTCCATTTACCTGCTCTCTCTCCATAGCCCTTAATTCCTCGAGAAATCAAGAATTTATCAACTTCTGTCTTAAAGACACTCAACATCCCGGCCTCCACCACCCTCTGTGGCAATGAATTCCACAGACCCACCACTCTCTGGCTGAAGAAATTTCTCCTCATCTCTGTTCTAAAGTGACTCCCTTTTATTCTAAGGCTGTGCCCCCGGGTCCTAGTCTCCCCTGCTCATGGAAACAACTTCCCTACGTCCACCCTATCTAAGCCATTCATTATCTTGTAAGTTTCTATTAGATCTCCCCTCAACCTCCTAAACTCCAATGAATATAATCCCAGGATCCTCAGACGTTCATCGTATGTTAGGCCTATCATTCCTGGGATCATCCGTGTGAATCTCCGCTGGACCCGCTCCAGTGCCAGTATGTCCTTCCTGAGGTGTGGGCCCAAAATTGCTCACAGTATTCTAAATGGGGCCTAACTAATGCTTTATAAAGCTTCAGAAGTACATCCCTGCTTTTATATTCCGAGCCTCTTGAGATAAATGACAACATTGCATTTGCTTTCTTAATTACAGACTCAACCTGCAAGTTTACCTTTAGAGAATCCTGGACTAGGACTCCCAAGTCCTATTGCACTTCAGCATTATGAATTTTGTCACCGTTTAGAAAATAGTCCATGCCTCTATTCTTTTTTCCAAAGTGCAAGACCTCGCACTTGCCCACGTTGAATTTCATCAGCCATTTCTTGGACCACTCTCCTAAACTGTCTAAATCTTTCTGCAGCCTCCCACCTCCTCCATACTACCTGCCCCTCCACCTATCTTTGTATCATCGGCAAACTTAGCCAGAATGCTCCCAGTCCCATCATCTAGATCGTTAATATATAAAGAGAACAGCTGTGGCCCCAACACTGAACCCTGCGGGACACCACTCGTCACCGGTTGCCATTCCGAAAAAGAACCTTTTATCCCAACTCTCTGCCTTCTGCCTGACAGCCAATCGTTAATCCATGTTAGTACCTTGCCTCGAATACCATGGGCCCTTATTTTACTCAGCAGTCTCCCGTGAGGCACCTTATCAAAGGCCTTTTGGAAGTCAAGATAGATAACATCCATTGGCTCTCCTTGGTCTCACCTATTTGTTATCTCTTCAAAGAACTTCATGTCTTGCCTGTGCACACAGTAAGAATATCTTCAACATGTATCAAGGCAGTTGGGGCTCTGGAAAAGAGGTTACTTGTAAATATCGCTCTGAGTGTCTCTGCCATGTGATAAGACCCCCTGGACTAGTGCGCGGTCAATTCCAGCCCTACTTGACCCGGAGTCGCAACACAATTGAAATTAATAAATATTTCTTTGAAATAAGAACGTTTTTGGCCCTTAGCTGCCCAATAACTACAGTCACCAGGTTTGTAAATTTAAACACAATTAAGTTTATAAATAACTAACTAAAATTAAATATGCAGCAAATACAACAGGTTAACTATTTTCTAAATCCTAACTCCCACCCCCACTTAAACTTTATCTACCCTCTACACACACTCACACAAAACAGACAAACACAGAACTGAGAAGAGGGGTTCAGAACAATAAGTAAAGTAAAAAAATAAGAGTCACTGTTTCAGATGGTTGTTTCTAGCACACCTTACTCCTTCCTTCAAGGATTTCAGTTAGAGATTTCTGTTTCTAGTCTGTAATGGTTTTTACTGAAGATTCATGCATGTCTCTGCAATTTCAGAACTACAGCAGTTTTTCTGGAGAAAACATGAGGAAGAATTTTCTCTGAACGACCAGGTCTACAACTGATTTTCCCCAAACTGTTTGAAAAGCAGGCGACTCAGGCAGGACTCAATCATCACCTGTTACCGGGCAGAATATGGCTTTCTGGCCAATTCATTAACCACCAGCAAACCAATCGAACCAAGTCCCACTGATCTCTCAGGTGCCAAAAATTCTGAGCTCTGCTGAGCAAAGCTAGCACAGTGTGCTCTTTTGTAACTTTTGAGTCCCTCATTTCCCCTGATTGACTTAAATATATATGTCCATTAAGCATGCATGGATCAAAATGGTAACAGCAAAAATAAAGAAATGGGATGTAAGGGAATCAACAGGAAGGTCCCTTACACACCTCCATCCATAAAAGGAATGAAATATCATGACACGAACATTTCATTGTGAAATATACAAGATATAAATCACAAACATAAATCCATTTATCCAGCACCATTATATAAGTTCCCTTTCCAGTCTCTACATTGGTAACTGGTCAGTTTTTGAACCCATGACAAAACATCCGCTATCATATTATCCTTTCTGGGAATGTGTACAATTTTAACATCGAACTGCTGTAACAGTAAACTCCAACAAAATAATATTGGGGGCGATTCTCCAAAATGGAGACTAAGTGTTTGCGCCGTTGTGAACGCCGTTGCGTTTCATGACGGCGCGAACAGGGCCCAGGCACGACCTATTCTGGCCCCCACATGGGGCCAACATGGCGCTGGAGCGGTTCACGCCGCTCCAGCGTCCTTATGTGGCACCAAATGGGCGCCGCGCCAATCCACGCATGCGCAGTTGGGGCAGCCCAATCCTGCGCATGCGCATTTGGGCCGCGCCATCCTGCGCAAGTGCGGGAAACGTCTTACGCGCGACGGCCCCTCACCAACATGGCACCAGTGTTCTGATGCCGTCCGCAGAAGGAGGTAGGCCGGTGGGGGGGGGAGAGGCTGGCTCGCCGATTGGTGGGCCCCGATCGCGGGCCAGGCCCCATCGGAGGCTCCCTCACCCCCGCTGAAGGAGTCCCCCCCCCAGCCCTCCCCCCACCCCAACCCCCCCCCCCCCCCCCCCCCCCACCCCCAGCATTCCTGCAGAATTCCTGCCAGCAGCGGCCAGGGGTGGACGGCGCCGGCGGGAACCTGTCGTGTTGTAACGGCCGCTCAGCCCATCGGGCCCAGAGAATCGCTGCTCGCCGTTTGTGGCGGTTCTCCGAGCGGCCCGGTGCGAATCGTGCGGCGCTGGTTTCGGAGGGGATGGGAGAATCGCGTGCGGGGATCGGGGCTGCGTGGCGCGATTCGTGCGGCGCCCAGTCGATTCTCCCACCCGGCGTGGGGGGGGGGCAGAATCGCGCCCGTTGCGTTTCAGGTTTAAAATTTTTCTATAAACACAAGTGGATATGAAATAAACTTTGCTTAAATTGTCATGTCGGACATCTACTTCAAAATGCTGAAGAGCTAGTAGCAAGGCTAAGGCTTCCTTTTCAATGGTGGAATACTTTTTTTGGCTTGGACTTAGTTTTTTTAAAAAATCCCGCTGGCCTCTCTATTCCTCCATTATCGTCTTGTAGCAGCAATGCCCTACCTCCAGGTCACTGGCATCTGTGGCCATTTTAAATGGTCTGAAAAGTCCGGGGTGGCCAGCATCGGTTCACCCACTAACGGGGGACGAGATTCTCCGAGCCTCCGCACCGAAATCGCGATTGACGCGGAGGCAGAGAATGGGCGGTGACGTCGCCATCCGGCGCGACGCGGTCCCCGGAGAATCGCTGTGAATTGCGCGTGCGTGGCCTAGGCTAGGGGGCCATTGACAGAGGCCCCCGTGGCAATTCATTGATGAAAGCTGGCTGAGTTCCCGATGGCGTCGTTCTAACCATGTTTTGCCTGTCGGGAACGACCAGTGGCAGCTGCGGAGTCAGTCCAGGCCACCCTGGTGGGGGGCGGGGGGATCCTTCACCAGGGGGGCCTCATGGACGGCCAGCTTAGCGATCAGGGGCCACCGATCCATGGGCGCGTGTGATCTCGGGGGGTCTAAATCTTTGGGGCCGGTCCGCAGTGTGAGTCTACCATGTTGCACGGGGCGGCCGCTGAAGGCCGGCTCTGTGCGCATGCGCGGACGCCCGACCGGAGGTGCAGGGCCCCGTATCAGGAGCCAGAGCTGCGAGGAGTACTCCAGGGCCCTGCTAGCCCCCTTCAGGTAGGAGAATCACTCTGGACTTTCTTCAGGATAGACCAGAGTGAAACACCCGCGTTTTGACGCTGGAGTGGGGACATAGCCATTATTGGAGAATCCCGCCCATGGTCTTTAATCTCCCGAAATCTGCTTGGTGTTCTGTGATATTCTGTGGAAGAGCAGGACTAATTGGAAGGCTCTTTAGAGAGCTGGCACAGGCGTGATGGACTGAATGCCCAACTTTTCTGCTGCTTCAATCTATGATTCTAGCATTGCATGCCTTAAAAGAGGCAAGATGTTCAACATAACATACACTACATCCCCTCTTAGGTTACCCTATCTTAAGATGCTTCGCTTTAATGTTGTGGGTATATGGGGCGTTTCTGCGCATTTAGTGTTGGGATTTACATTTTAGTGTTGTTGCCAGCATGCCATTTTGTGGCCTGGCCAGTGGCATTTTGGAGTGACCCCTCTCAATCACCATCTCTCCCACTCTCTCCCGCTGGCTGCCCATCCAGCTCGCTAGCTCGCCAGCGCTCCTGTTCCCTGATTCTTCTTCCTGCAGCCTCACCTGCTCTCCAGCCCTCCTGCTCACTGCCTCTCCTGCTTTTCTCCCTCCTGCTCGCCACACCGCTCCCAACCCTCCCACTTGTAGCTCCTCTCCCTTGCTTGCATCCACGCTCTTGCTGCCCCTCTCCCAAGTCCTCAGTAACAGCAAAGATTCGGGAGGTGGAAGTGGGAGAGGAAAGAAATGAGTGGGAGAGGGAAGTAGGGAGTGGAAGTGTGGTGAGCGGACGAGCCGGGAGGGGGGGGGGGTTTGGAGTGGAAGAGGCAGTGAGTGGGGAGTGGGTAAAAAGAGTTAACATATTTCTTTTTTATATTTTTAAATTTATTTGATTTTAAAAGTTATTTACTTTATGAAAATAAGAATTTAGGAATGGTAGTAGTATTTCAACTTACATCTTTTTTCTGATGCAGAAGTCCCACAGAGCCTAACTATAGCTTTTACATTGGTTGTAATGGGAAAACCTGATTCACTTAGAGTTGCACTTTTCAGGAACATAACTAAAATGTTAAGTGAGGATTTACTGTTATTAGTTTTCACCAGTGGGCAGCATGATAGCACAAGTGGATAGCACTGTGGCTTCACAGCGCCAGGATCCCAGGTTCCATTCCCCACTGGGTCACTGTCTGTGCGGAGTCTACACGTTCTCCCCGTGTCTGTGTAGGTTTCCTCCGGGTGCTCCAGTTTCTTCCCACAGTCCAAAGACATGCAGGTTAGGTGGATTGGCCATGATAAATTGTCCTTCGTGTCCAAAAAAAGGTTAGATGGGGTTATTGGGTTACGGGGATAGGGTGGAAGTGAGGGCTTAAGTGGGTCGGTGCAGACTTGATGGGCCGAATGGCCTCCTTCTGCACTATATGCATGCTTTATTTTATTTTTTTATAAATACCATTGTGTGCTCTCTGGCCAGCCATAGCACCAGGATTGGTTCCGGTTAAAAAATGGTTCTGATAAAAAAATCAGTGAATCAAAACATGAGTTGAGTTCCTCCTCTACAGATATTGCTTGACCTGCTAGGTGTGCCAACATATTCACTTTTCGTTCCAGAAAAGAAGGTCTCACTAAGAACGCATGAAGCCAAGAACAACGTTCAGACACAGCTATGACGTCTCCATCGCTAGACAATCCCTCTGGCACAGCATCGAAGGCCAGGATTGTCAAATTAGCACTTAATTTCAAGCTCTTCTCACCCTGTGACTGTGGCCCTCTGGTCTTCAGAAAGGTAATTTGAGTCTGTCCAAACTAATTTATCTTGTGACCATGACCATCATTATGCAAGAAAAGACCTTCTCAACCTGTATTTTCATTGAACACAAGCCAGTCTTCGTGCTGAATGTAAGTGTCAGCTTTCCCTGCTAAAAGAGAATGGGACTGAGATGAGGGCAAGTTACTTCACTTAAAGGATTGTGAACCTTTGGAATTCCCTACCCCCAGAGGGTTGTGGATGCTCCATCGTTGAATACATTTAAGGCTGGGGTACACAGATTTTTGGTCTCTCAGGGGAGCAAATGATGTAGGCAATGGGCAGGAAAGTGGAGCTGAAGCCCAAGATCAGCCATGATCACACTGAATGGTGGAGCAGGCTCAACGGACCACATGGCCTACTCCTGCGCCTCTTTCGTGTCTTGTGTAATGGGGAAAAACGCTAATTTGTTTTCCAGTGGAAATTTATCTTCAGACCCAAACTCCTTCCAAAATGCAATTATAAGAAAAACTGTGAGTGCTAGATATGTGAAATAAAAATTTATACTTTGATATGTGGCAAAGATATATCCAATCATTTTTAACACTACACCAGCAGCAATTATAGAAGGTATTTTTGTGGCGGCACGGTGGCGCAGTGGTTAGCACTGCTGCCTCATGGCACCGAGGATCAGGGTTTGATCCTGGCCCTGGGTCACTGTCCATGTGGAGTTTGCACAATCTCCTCGTGTTTGCGTGAGCTTCATTCCCACAACCCAAAGATGTGCAGGTTAGGTGGATTGGCCACGCTAAATTGCTCCTTAATTGGAAAAAAAAAATTGGGTACTCTAAATTTATATTAAAAATAAGTTATATTTTTCCTGAATATACCGGGTAGCTATGTACAAGTCAAACTTTGAAACCTTGAGGAATTCTTCCCAAAAACGGAGATTGACTTACACAGAGAATATAAAATGTGTACCTCCACTGTTGGTGGCTGGAGGGAACTTGAAGGCGGTGGTGCTCCCATGCACCTGCTACCCTTGTCCTTTTAGCCAACAGAGGTCATGGGGTCGGAAGGTACTGTCAAGCACCAGTCCAGAACTTCAGCACAAATAAAAAAATCAAGGTTGACACATCAGTGTATTTTAGTGGGTGCATTCCGCTGTCAAAGGTGACACCTTTCAGGTGAGGCATGAAACTGAGGTTTCCACCTGCTCGACAAGATATAAGAGACCCCATGGCACTATTTCAAAGAAGAGCAGGGGAGTTATATGATTTATCCCTCAATCAACGTCACAAAGATAGATGATCTGGTCATTTCATATTCTGTTGTGCGCGTTTGGTGTGTACAAATTGCCTGCCACACCTCCTTCTGTACAGCAGTGACTACACTGCAAAAAGTATTTAATTGGCTGTGAAGTGCTTTGAGACAGTGATTATGAAAAGTGCTAGAAAAATGCAAGCCTTTTTTCTTTTTTCCTACCTCTGCCACTGAACTAATGGGTAGAGTTCAGTGAATCAGTGCATGGCCCAATGCAGAACTGATTAGCTTTTGCTGAAGAGGCGGATCTGGATCTGGATTCTGGAAAACATTTTAAGGATCCGTCAACATTAGGAGATAGGCAATTTTTATTTTTGGAATTTTGTGGATTGTCTCAGCTGCGAGCGGTGGAATTTGGTTCAGCTGTCAACATGTGAGCAGAATTTTCAGAGCAGGTTGTTGGATGTGGATTGGCCTGAAGCCTCCTCGGTGAGATGGAAGTGCTGAATAAGAAAGGTTTCTTTTTTCAACTTTGTAGTCACAGAGCATCAAACAGGCAGGGAAAAGCCTCAAGGAAGAGCTGCAGAATTGTAATAATGCTGAATTAAAACAGCGTGATGGAGGCATGTACACCACTGATTTCCCTCTTCACATCCTCTGATACGTTTTAAGTTTTAGTTAGGGATAAATAATTGGTCAGCTCTTCTTCAAAATAGTGCCAAAGGATCTTATCCATCCACCTGCAACGTCTCATCCAAAAATTGGCACCTCTGACAGTACAGCACTCCCTCAGTACTGAGACAGGAGTGACAACCTAAATTATGCACTCAGGTTTCTGGAATGGGTTTTGAATATAAGATGATAAGACATAGGAGCAGTATTAGGCCATTCGGACCATCGAGTGTACTCCACCATTCAATCATGGCTGATATGTTTCTCATCTCCAATCTTCTGCCTTTTCCCCATAACTCCTGATCCCCTTTTTAATCAATAACCTATCTACCTCTGCCTTAAAGACACTCAGTGACTTGACCACAGCCTCCTGTGGCAATGAGTTCCACAGATTCACCACTCTCTGGCTGAAGAAATTCCTCCTCATCTCAGTTTTAAAGGATTGTCCCTTCAGTCTGAGGCTGTGCCTCAGGTTCTAGTTTCTCCTACTAGTGGAAATGACCCCTCCACATTTACTCTATCCAGGCCTATCAGTGTTCTGTAAGTTTCAATGAGATCCCCCTTCATCCATCTAAACTCCATCGAGTACAGACCCAGAGTCCTCAACCACTCCTCATATGACAAGTCCTTCATTCCGCGAATCATTCTTGTGAACCTCCTCTGGATTCTCTTCAAGGCCAGCACATCCTTCCTTAGATATGGGTTTCAAACAGCTGAGAACACTCCAAGTGTGATCTGACTAGAGCTTTGTACAGCCTCAGCAGTACATCTAGTCCGCTCGACATGAATGCTATCATTGAATTGCCTTCCTAACACCCGGCTGAACCTGCATTTTAACCTCAAGAGAATCCTGAACTAGGACTCCTAAGTCCCTTTGTGTTTCTGCTTTCCGAAGTCTTTTCCCATTTAGAAAATAGTCCATGCCTCTATTCTTCCCACCAGAGTGCAGAAGCTCACACCTTTCCATATTGTGGAAAGTATATAAAAATAAACAAAAAACATAAAACTGACTCAGTGGTGAGAGTGCAACGCATTGGGTCATGGCTTTCATCTGAAGTGAAACAAGCTCATCAAACAGAAGCAGATTTGAGGGAGGGGACTACAAACGTGGTCACAGGGGTCAGTTTTCAGGATGCTCCTGAAGGAGGAAGGAGCAGCATGTAAGCGCTGTGGGTAGCACTTTGCTTCACAGCGCCAGGGTCCGAGGTTGGATTCCCGGCTTGGGTCACTGTCTGTGTGGAGTCTGCACGCTCTACCCCTGTCTGCGTGGATTTCCTCCAGATGATCCGGTTTCCTCCCACAAATTCCGAAAGATGTGCAGTTAGATCATTTGGACATTCTGAATTCTCCCTCAGTGTACCCGAACAGGCACCTGAATGTGGCGATTGGGGCTTTTCACAGTAACTTCATTGCAGTAAGCCTACTTGTGACAATAAAGATGATTAAAAAACGAGATGAAGGCTGAGAGATTTGAGAAAGGTATTCAAAGAGATGGACTGAAGGTGACTGGGGTGGTGGTGGTGGTGGTGGTGGTGTGGGGGGGGGGGGGCACGGTGACAAATGGAAGGGAGGGGAGATGCAAAGGTGTGCGGAGGACACCTGAAGAAATGCAAAGATGAGGAACCCACCCGAAAGGCGTCTCCTGCTGTGAAATGACCGATAATGAAAACTCTGACTAGCATTCAGATGCAGGTGACTGAACTTGCATGCACTTGGAGGCTGAGTCGCAGGTGGCATCGATGCACATGGGAGATGGCACCGCTTGGGTTGCACTTTGCAAAAACCGTGCCCAAATCCCAATCTGCAGCATAAACCGCTGATCAGTGTGAGGAAAATGGTTGCCTGCAAGTAATTAGGTGGAGTCAGGCTGCTCCCTTGATGGTGTTCGATGTCTGCTGGCTCCCAGCAGCAATCCGAAACCACGCGAGCCAGATTCGTTGATGGCGCACTGGGCGACAGGCTCAGTGGGGCCTTCACGATTCTTGTGGTAACACAACACAAAGTACCTTTCAAGACTGTTCAGCCCTGGCTCGGTGGTAGCACTCTTGCATTTGAGGCATCAGGTGTTGAGTTGAAGCCCCACTCCTGAGGTTAGAGCCTTTAATGTAGACTGACACTCCCAGTGCAGTAGTAACTTCGCAATATCTGGGGTGCCAGCTGGGGTGTTATACCCTGTCCTCATAGGTGGACCCAGATGTTCCATGGTACAATTGTGAAGAACAGGGGTGTTCTCCCCAGTCTTCTGGCTGATATTTATCCCTTAATCAACATCAGTAAAACATCATGATTACATGCTGTTTGTGGTTGATAGGTGTGTGCAAATCAGCTACCGCATTGTCTACGTTACAACAGTGACTCCAATTCAAAAGTAATTTGTTGGCTCTGCTTTGAGATGTCCTGAGCTTGTGAAAGGGGCTATATGAATACACGTCTCCCTTTCCTTTCTGTCATTATTTATGCTATCACCAGACCCAGCCATAACTGTTTATTCATTCTCCGACATTTACACAGTAAAATATATTGACCAGGAAAGAAATGGCAATGATACAATCACCTGTGAATGTAGGAGGAAAGTATCTGCAGCAAACAAGATGGAAGCTTGTTGCTGTAAGAAACCTACGACAGGCTAATAATTTGTACTAATTTCTGGGAATACGCAGATCAATAGAGGCTGGCAGTACCTCTGTGTGTACCGCCCGCAGGACAGATGGCGCTGCCAAAAAAATCTACCTCTGTAGAAAGGCCAGGTGGGCCTCCCAGCTAACAAAACAGTGCAAAATACCTTGTATTAGAACAGCAAGCACCTTCAGGTTAAAGACTAAATTCCCTGAAACAGCTGTTTGGATTTCACTTCCAGTCTGCCAAATATTCCAAAAAGGACTATCAACTGGAAACTCAATATTTACTTTTCAAAATATATTCCGAAATGTTCAATGTATTGCTTTATGGCACGTTACTAACCCCCCTGTGGTTGGCCAGCTACGTAAACCTCAGTTAAACAGCACTGCTCACAAGCTGAGAAGGAGTAGATCCAATTTATGGGAACATAGGAACAGGACCGTTCAGCCCATTGAACTGTTTCTCTTTTCAATGTGATCATGGCTGCTCGACATCGTAACTCCACCCACCTGCCTTGGGATGTGGAGTCAAACTCCGAACAAAGCAATTAATGTTCCTGAGCGACCGCAAAGGATTTAGAACTTTTTAGGGGGCAGCATCCGTGTTTTACCCTAGGTACCGTGGACAGCATTCTTGCCTCTGAATTGAAACGTTGTGCATTCAAGTCTCATAGAATCCTCTGGTTGGCAGCAGTGAGGGAGTGCCACACTGTGAGAATTGCTTTCTCTGAGATGAAACATTAAACTGAGTTCTGGACTGCCCTCTCAGGGACTCGGGCAGACGTAAAAACACCTCAGGCAATATTTTGAAGAAGAGTCATGATGTCCTGGCCGATATTTATCTCTCACTCTGTAGCCACTTAAAATGGCTAACCCCCGATTCAAAATGGCGAACGGCAAAGGCTGATGGGAAAGTCAGCCAACAAGACACAAACGAGCAGCTGCAGGTTGGCTGTGTATTTACCTCTGGAAAGGCCAGACACTATCGATACCAGCAACCATCAGCATAACAAAGCAACAGCCATCTGCATACTAATGAGCAATCCCCGGGAACAATAAGCAACATTTAGACACACAAAGCAAAACCAGACTCTTCGGCGCCAGCAGAAGCCTACACAAAAGGAGGTGAACGACCACCTCAGGACCGCCCATCGATCAGGGAACCGCTCCAGCATTGGAGAAAATCGAAGCAAGCGATTGGGACAAAGTCCAATCACTTGGGACCAGGTACAGGGTCCGCCCCGAAAGGTGGGAAGCCCCTGGGGACTATAAGAATTGAGCCCCAAGTTCAAATCGCTCTCTTCTCTTCCTCTCCACCTCTTCGAGCTCTTCGTCCTGCCCGGGTCACCCAGCAACAACGAACCAACATTGACCGTGACCGGAGCAGGGAAGATCGAATCGTAAGTCTTAATTCAATGCTCGCTACGGGATAGGCGCTCCTAGCTACCAATCTGTACCAACTTCGAATCCCGCAGGCTCAGAACCCGAATGAAAGGCCACTTGTTTCCCTGACCTGGTGGGCCAGTTCCAAGTTAAGTATAGGCCTGTTAGTTGTAGAAGTAGTTTAGACGTAAAATTTATGCATGAGTAGCGATTACTGTGTATAATAAATGTGCTTTGATTTAAACCTTACTAATCGGTGTATTGGATTATTGATCATTACTCGGACTTGAACCACGTGGCGGTATCATACCTGGCGACTCAAGAGCAAAGGTAATAAAACAGAGCAATTGAACTGAGGCAAAGTTAGCAACAACTCAACATCAGATTATCTGGTTCTTATGACACTGCGGTTCGTCAAACCTTATTGTGGGCAAACTGGCTGCCACATTTTGTATATTACAACAGTGACCACACTTCGAAGTTGCCTCTTTGGTTGTAAAGTGTGAGGGTCATCCTGAAGTTATGCAAGGTGCTATATAATTGCAAGTTCTTTCTTTGAGAGGAATTCCTACAACCATTCTCAGTCTGGGCCTGTCTTATCTCCCCCAATCCTGTTCCTTACCAAAGGATTTCATTGACATACCTTTAGCATTACATGCTCCACTACCTCCTTTAATTTATCCATCCAGTATCTGTCAAACTCATAACACGCAGGTAAAAATAAATTGAAATTCATTAGATTTGGGAGTGATTTTGACTGAATCCAATTTGGGGTCTCAGTCAGAAAAAGCAGAGAGGGCTTTCTTTGTTTTCTCATCTTCCTTCATCTGCTCAAATTACTGCCTCATGTTGTGATGCATTTCCATGGGATGCCTTCAGGTATCTCACCAGAGATGCGACCCTGGCCAGTGAAAGTTGGGATGGGGAAAGTGTGGCTCTTGCAGAAGCAGCCACAGTCATGATGGGTTAAATGGCCTCCTTCTTTGCTGTAACCAAACTATAATTTAAGTATCACTGTCAACCCTGATTCTGTCCTCACCCAATGTGAGGGAAGGGAAATCTCTCCATTCCTCCATTTCGGACCTCTTCTGCACTCCCAATTTCCATCTGTCTTAGCCCTAAACTCTGGAATTCCCTCCCTAATCCGGTCTGCGTTTCTTTTCTCCTTTAAAATGCTCCTTCAATCTACCTTTAATAAGGACACAGGGAATAAAGTAAGAATAAAGTTTTATTTACATAAACAATATATACACTACCCAATAGATCCCGACCGGGCTCCTCTCTGGTCAGTGCCTTACTGATGACTTTATATACAGTGGTTAATTGAGATATCCCGTTCCAGCAGGGGAGCTCATACTCCGCAAGGAGCACGGGGAAGACAGGAATTCCCACCCTCCAGGTCCTGTGCGGGATATCACACGACATTTTTCACTATGTTTTTGGACACATGTCCTAAAAACCTCCTTGTGTTGTTTGATTTGCTTGTTAACGCTCATGTGAAGTTCCTTGGTGCATTTTGGTGCCTTAATGCTGCCACATAAAATGTCAGTTGTTGTTGCAGTGATGAGAAGTCCCACTAACTGCATCCCCCACTGACATAATTTGCAGAAGCCCCCCGCCCCCCCCCCCCGCCCCCCAACCTTCTCCCAGTACTGTAGATATTGGTTGCCTTGGTGGGCACAGTCTGGGTGGATCGCACTGTCATGTATAGCTGTAGGGTCCAACCACGTATGCATCTTCTCCATAGCCATTCCCATGGTATAGGTCACGAGGGGTCAGGCATCCTGCTTGTGGGGATGGGGGAAGGGGGTGGTGGTGGTGGTGGAGGGCAGGGGGAGGGGCCCTGGGATGAGTGACTCCAGGTTTTGAGGCGAAAGAAAGAGAAAAGACTTTCTCACCTTTGGTTTTGAAGGCAAAGTTACAATAGTTGCAGACGTATGGCCGGAGGTCGGTGTGTGTGCGAATGTGTTTCTTCAGCATGCTGGGTTTCTTGCAGCGAATTCCACATTCCTCGCACACATACTTTCCCCTTCCCCGCCCTCGCACATAAACATAATCTTCGTTGGACTTATACCTACAAAAAAATATACAAAAACAAAAGAGTTAATGAACCTTTGTGAGAAAACTCAAAAGAGGCTAGTGGCAGGTGTTGGGAGAGAGAGGGCAGGAGGTCAGAAACAAGGGACACATCGGAGGTTCAGAGTCTTCAAAAAGTATCACCCTGTCAAGGGTGACGATTGCTAAAATAAGACTGTGATGGATATAAAAGAAAATTTGATGCATATGATACAACGATGACTATTAAAAAGGTAAGCTGGTAAGGACCCAGTCCTGAATTACACTGGCACTATATTGGTAGACTGTTAAGTCCATTTTAAATAAAAAATAAAAGCCGTACATTTCCAGCTGACAGAAGCGACCAATGTAAACCCTGATAGGACTTTCCTTCCTCCCTGTAGAGTTTCACGTGTTAAGCAGTTTGAATAGCATTTATATAACACTTTTCATGGCCATCGAATGTCTCAAATGTTTTACAGCTAATGAAGTTATTTTCCAACTGTAGCCACTGTTATAATGTAGGCGAGGTGGCATCCAATTTGCACACAGAAAACTCCTACAAACATTCAGTTGATAAGGGTGCGATTGTCTGTTATTCAGATGGTAATTAAAGGATAAGTATTGCCTGAGGCACAGGGCATTGCTCCCCTCTGCTCTTCTTCAAAATTGTGCCACAGGATCTTTTACATCCATTGAGTAGACAGGTGGGGACTACCGTTTAAGGTCCCAACCAAAAGTCAGGGCCTCCGACAAGGCACCACTCGCTCAGGGCGGCACAGGAGTATCAGTCTTGATTTCTGAGCTCAAACATTGGACTGGTATCTAAACTCAGAACCTGAGGGCACAGAGGGATGAGTGCTACCAATTGAACCACTAAAGAACAAAGAAAAGTACCGCACAGGAACAGGCCTTTCGGCCCTCCAAGGCTGCGCCGACCAGGCTGCCCGTCTAAACTAAAATCTTCTACACTTCCGGGATCCGTATCCGTCTAAAGAACATAGAAAACACTACTGAATACATCCAAACTGAAGGGATTTTATAGGTTATAACCAAGGAAAGTGGAAGGGAGTGGAGAAAGGAAAGGACAGGTGGGGGGATCGATGATAAATGGGTTGGGCAAAGTAATGAATTGTTGAAAGTAATGAAGGTGCATCAGAAACTGTTAAATCTTTAACATCCCTGATGTGTTGGGTGTTCTGGATCACAAACAGGTCACCAACACTGGAAGTGGTGCAACTCTATTTTATTATAAGGTTAACTATATTAACATACTTGAACTGTGGGTAAATGCAATACCAGCTTTAACTGTTGACCTTTGCCTAGTCCTAACCAGGTGATGCACTCAGCACATGGTGAATGTCTGTGTTGCAGGCTGTGAGCTCTGTGCTCCGAGCTGGCTGCTACTAGAATGAGCGGGAACTCTCCTGTCCCCTGTCTTTATAGTGCGTGTGCTCTCACTGGTGATTGGCTGCGGTGTTGTGTATGCTGATTGGTCCCACTGTGTGTCCATCAGTGTGTGTGTGTGTGTCTGCACCATAATATACTGGTGTATATTATGACATTCCCGTTCAGATAAAAAGTCACTACCCGCAAACGCAGACACTGTTTCTCTCCTGATAGATGTTGCAGAACTGCTGAGTGTTCCCAGCAACCACCCCATGCCTTCGCATCTGCCTCTTGGTGGGATCGACATTTATGGCTGCAGTAGTGGCATGGGGTAAAGCAACCACCCTCTCCTCAGACTGCCCCACACCCACCAACACATGCATGCACACAACACACATAATAGGATCATAGAAATAGGAGACCATACAATCCATCCCCACAAACTCACAGTCTGTTCCATCTTTCAGTGAAACTATGGGTGATTTGTGGCCTAACTCCATATACCTGCCTTTTCCCCATATCCCTCAATACTTTTGGTAACCAAAATCTATCAATCTTTGATTTAAAATTAAAATTGTGGAAAGGAGTTCCAAATTTGAACCACCCTTTGTGGTTGGAGATGTATCTCAGGGCAAAATCTAATGGCTGCGTCCTGAACCAGCGAGCGATGCGGCTGCTAAATTCCTTGAGAGACGTCACAATCTGGATATTAAAGTGCTGTAAGCAGCACTTTGATATGCACTCGCCAGACTTACCCAAGTCGCAGGATCTTACCCCATGCCTTGGAGACCTCAAGTGAGCGCCAGTTGTTACACGTCTCCACAAACGGGGACCAGGCATTCTGGCACTTGGTGGGAGTCTCACAGTGGATCTGTCAGGAATCGGGGTCTCCAGGGTGGCTTGCTCTGGGCAGGGTGGTATCCCAGCACCCCTGATGCCACCTGGGTATTCTGGCACTGTCACCTTGACAGTGTCACCTCATGGTGCCCTGGTGGCACTGCCAGCCCTGTGGGGCATTGCCAGGTTGGCAGTACCAAGGTGCCTGGGTGGCATTTTGCCCACACCGGGGATTGGGCCTGTGGGTGCCCTGCATTTATTGGTGGGGTGTGGCGAGCGGAGCTCCTCAGCGCAGGAAATGGGACTAAATGCGGCCTCTGTTGGGGTGTTCACCAGAGGCCCCAAAATAAAACAAGAGCCCTGTTAGATAGCAGGGTCTTTTTCGCCACTGCGAGTGTCAGGAAACACCTGGCTAAAAGCACTCAACACAGGATTCTGTTTCATTTCCGTTAAATCAAGCTCTCAATCTCACTCGTGAAAGTGCTGCTTCAAATACTTTGGGCGCGATCTTCCCAAAAGGGAACAAAGTCCCTGAGTGAGTGCATTTAACCACCCATTTCCCAGCACTCACAGCGCCGTGAAATACATGGCTCTTCAACACGACCCGTGTTGAATAAGGGGCCTGAAGGGGAACACGCGGCTGAGGCCACACATAGTACCCTGCCAGTTGGCAGTGCCACATGGGCACCTTGGCAGTGCCAGGGTGGTACCCAGGTGGCACTGCCAGGGTGCCAGGCCGGCACCAGCAATGCCAGAATACCACCTTGCCCAAAGGGCATGCAGCTCGGGGCCTCCAAACCCCTTGGAGACCCCCCACGAGTGTCGTTCCGTCCGTTCCCCGTTTTGTGGAGTCCTGTACCAAACAGCGCATGCCAAGGTCTCTCAGGCGAAGGGATTGAATCACAAAGACTCAGGTACCTCGGGAATCTGGATATTAGAGTAAGGCTTACTGTCGCGCTCTAATATGCATATTCGCCAAAAGTGATCCCGCCCATTGTGGGCAGGATTCACATTGTAACATTTCACAAGATTGTGTTGATTCTCGCAAGGCGTTGCGAGCTAGTAAGTTCCTGGGAGCGGGGTCTCCCGGCTTTCAATAGCCACAGTGTGCCGCGGCGAGCTGCTTTACTGGTGCAACGTGGTCAGAGGATCGTGCTCTTAGACTATGCCCCTTAATCCGCTGCTCACCAAGTAACAAGAACAAATCTGCCCTCTTTGTTCGCCTTCATATTCGCAAACTTTGATCAAATCATCCATTAACCTTCTAATTGCCAGGGAGTATATCTCTAGTTTGTGTACTCTCACCTTGTTATTGAACCTTTGGGATCCAGTTATCATTCTGTAAATCTGTGCTATTTTTCCTTCAACACCAATGTAATGAAGGGTAGCATGGTACCACAGTGGTTAGCACTGTTACTTCACAGTGCCAGGGACGTGGGTTCAATTCCCGGCTTGCGTCACTGTCTATGCGGAGTCTGCACGTTCTCCCTGTGTCTGCGTGGGTTTCCTCCCGGTGCTTCGGTTTCCTCACACAAGTCCCGAAAGACGTGCTTGTTAGGTGAATTGGACATTATGAATTCTCTCTCAGTGTACATGAACAGGCACCGGAGTGTGGCGACTAGGGGATTTCATAATAACTTCATTGCAGTGTTAATTTAAGCCTACTTGTGACACTAATAAAGGTTATTATTATTATCTATTATTATTATTATCGTCCTTTCTAGTTGCCGGAACTGCTCCAGGTGTGGTTTCATCGGGGTTTGTGTAGCTGAAGAACAACTTCTACCCTCTTGTATTCTCATCCCCTTGAGTTAAAGGCCAGCCTTCCAATAGCCTTTCCGGGCATTTTCTGTCCTTTATCATTTTCTGTGTGCCTCGACTCCACCCAAGTCTCTTTGAACCTCTATTTCAATGAGCTTTTTATCATTTAGAAAGTACCATGCTTCGTTATTTTAGGTTCAAAGTTTGCCTCATATTTGCCTAGATTCAACTCTATTTGTCAAAGATTTTCCCATTCACTCGATCTGTTAATATCTTAGTAATTTTATGCTTCCATCTACACTGCTTATAGTGCTTTCTTTGTGCATTCTGCAAATATGGATAAGCTTTCTAATTTACCATCCAACGCAGAATCTTGTAAGATATCTCCAGTCACATCCTGCTGCTTAGAGGACATGCTCTACTCTGTCTCCTACTGTTCAGCCAATTTCCTAAGCATGTCAATAAAACAGCCACATCCTACATACCCCCACATCCATTACCCACATGCACACCTCTCACACACCCAAACCACACACCCACTCCATAGACCCACACTCCACACACCCACTCTCCACACACCCACTCTCCACACACTCCACACTCTCTGCACACCCACACTCTACATCCACACACTCTACATCCACACACTCTACATCCACACACATCTCTCACCCCACACCACCCACTGGAACACTGACCAACTCAGCGTTTAATGTATCGTGTTATGTCATCCAAATGTTGCAGTGGGGTAGCACACGCCAGTAATTTAGCAGCCCCTGAACTAACGTGTCAGACACTAAATCACCTTATGACCTGGGTGTTGAAAATGTCATAACTCTGGCTGCGAATGATGGGCTCGCTGGCAGCTCGATTGGGTTATGTTTGGCTGGACGCAAGGCATTCCGCCCAGATGCCGTTGTTTTCATCAGAGTTTATTTTGAGTTTGTCCATCTCATCAATGTTTACAAGTCCTCATAGATGAAAATATAATTTTGTTTGTGCAGATTTTGCTCCCCTGCTGGTACCGCATCATGGACCCACACACCGCATGGCAAGCAGATGGTAGGGCCACACTGTGGACACATTTCTCCCTCCCCCACCAGAAAAATATTAGTTGGTGAGGGAGGAGTTTAAACAAACCTGGGGCGTTCTACTCAAACAGCCTGCAGTGCAAACAGAAGCACTGCCTGTGAAACCAGTGAATGCTTCCCCTGAAACATTTCCCTTTCTCTTTGGGCTTTGAGCCAGTACTCTTCGGTGTGGCCGTAAGTACAAAACTCTTTCTTGAATGCGATCTTACTGCTCACAAGGGCAACAGATGCAACCATGAAGCTATTTTCTCTCGGGTTACAGTTCTAATATTTTCATATCATTTGCATCAGGCAAACAAACGCAATGACATAAGGTTCTTTATTTGAGCTCTGGGCTGTACAAAGGGGGTTTACAGTACTGCACACCATCTGTATCTGTGCTCTGCTTTTGAGTCAGCAAATTAGATATGCATCGATAGACAGTGAGTGTTCTAACTGGCAACAGAGTGAGCATTGTCAACTGAGCTCCAAGCATTTTTAACATATTTCACCCTGAACTGTTTTCTGAGGCGCTCCTGACCTATGTTAAAGAGATTTTTTTGTATCGGTCTATATTTCTTTCATTCGCTATTGGGATGTGTGTGTCACTGGCTAGGCCAGCCTTTATTGACCTTCCTTGATTGCCCTCGAGAAGATTATGGTGACCCATCTTCTTGGACTGCTGTAGTCCATGTGGTGTAGGTACACCCATAGTGCGATTAGGGAGGGAATTCCAGCATTTTTACCCAGCAACAGTAAAAGGGCGGCGATATAGTCCCAAGCCAGGATGGCATGTTGCAGGGGAACTTGCAGGTGGTGGTGTTCCCAAGCATCTGCTGCCCTTGTCTTTCTTGGTGGTAGGGGTTATGAGTTTGGAAAGAGCCAGGAGAGTACATGCGTAGAAGTATTTATAGAATTTATGGGAAGGGGAGGCCTGTGAGATGAGATTAAGTAACTTATTTCTTGTTTATGCAAACTCATTAATTTGCCGATGTTGTTTGCCATTTCAACCCTTCCTTCTGAAAATATTACGATACAGTTCCATAGGCACCTATAGTCATGTTCTACCTTGCCTATCGTTCACACGAAGAGTCCGTGCAATTTGTTAGCAGGCCGATAAATTATGGATCTAATTGGCCCAAAGCAGTTTTGATAACTGAACTATCGGGAGAGAGGGTGGGGCCAACTGTTATTCATCTGTTTCAATGCACCAATTACATTGGGTGGTGGGGAGTTTCAGAGCATCACCTTGTGAGACCATGAAAAGGGCCAATGTCATTGAGAAAAGCATGATCCCATGAATAGTAATAAACTGGATGATCAGTCAATCTGTTCTTGGTGCTGGTGAGGGGAGAATGTTGGGCCAGAACAAGTTTATTCTCTTCTTCAGTAAACAGCCACTGGTACAGATTGATGAGGCCCAAGCTTAATGTATCATCCAAACAATGGTAATTCCAATAATTGATTGCTCTTTGAATATTGCACTGGAATTCCAGTATAGATTCCGTACTGAAACTCTCAAGGTGCCGACAGGGCAGAGTGCCACAAACTGGACCAAATTGACATCACCAACAGATAAAATGAGGCTGAAATGTTCATATTCAAACAAAGGTGATTCTTCCTTTCCCTTTCCTGGAAACACCAGGAGCGGGATTCTCCAACCCCCCGAAGGGTCGGAGAATCGCCGGGGGGGGCGGCGTAAGTCCCTCCTGGCTGCCCCGCGATATTCTCCGGCCCCCCAAAAATCCCGTTGACGTGAATAGCACCGCGCGCCTCGGAGAATGTCGAGGACCGGCGCGATGTAATGGGCCCCGGAGCCGCCCCAATTTTCCGGGCCGGATGGGCTGAAGTCCCGCTGATGTGACCACGGGTCATGCCGGCGTAAATCGAACCACCTATTTAATGGTGTCAACCAGTTGTGCTGGTTGATGCTGGCCAGCTGGTGCAGCTGGTGGGGTGGGTGGGTCGCAGGAGCCGTTGGAGTGTGCATGCCGGGGGGAGGGGCTGGGGGGAGGGGGCGGGGCTGGGGGGGTGGAGCTGGGGGGGGAGCGGCTGGGGGGGAAGGGGCTGTGGAAGAGAGGGGAGGGTTGGGGAGGGTGCGTGCCGGGGAGAAGGGGGGTGGTTGGGGAGGGTGCGTGCCGGGGAGGCGAGGGGGCGGGGGTTGGGGAGGTTGCGTGCCGGGGAGGAGAGAGCGAGTGATGGAAAGGGTGCATGCCGGGGAGGAGAGATGGGTGGGGGTTGGGGACGGCGCGTGCCGGGGAAGGGGGGTGGGGGGCTGTCCGCCTGGCCATGTACCAGCTGGCAACAGTCGTGACCATGCAGCCCATGGCACCTGGCTGCGGGGGGAGGGGGTATGGGCAATGACGACATAGAACATAGAACGATACAGCGCAGTACAGGCCCTTCGGCCCACGATGTTGCACCGAAACAAAAGCCATCTAACCTACACTATGCCATTATCATCCATATGTTTATCCAATAAACTTTTAAATGCCCTCAATGTTGGCGAGTTCACTACTGTTGCAGGTAGAGCATTCCACGGCCTCACCACTCTTTGCGTAAAGAACCTACCTCTGACCTCTGTCCTATATCTATCACCCCTCAGTTTAAAGTTATGTCCCCTCGTGCCAGCCATTTCCATCCGTGGGAGAAGGCTCTCACTGTCCACCCTATCTAACCCCCTGATCATTTTGTATGCCTCTATTAAGGCTCCTCTTAACCTTCTTCTCTCCAATGAAAACAACCTCAAGTCCATCAGCCTTTCCTCATAAGATTTTCCCTCCATACCAGGCAACATCCTGGTAAATCTCCTCTGCACCCGCTCCAAAGCCTCCACGTCCTTCCTATAATGCGGTGACCAGAACTGTACGCAATACTCCAAATGCGGCCGTACCAGAGTTTTGTACAGCTGCAACATGACCTCCTGACTCCGGAACTCAATCCCTCTACCAATAAAGGCCAACACTCCATAGGCCTTCTTCACAACCCTATCAACCTGGGTGGCAACTTTCAGGGATCTATGTACATGGACACCTAGATCCCTCTGCTCATCCACACTTCCAAGAACTTTACCATTTGCCAAATATTCCGCATTCCTGTTATTCCTTCCAAAGTGAATCACCTCACACTTCTCTACATTAAACTCCATTTGCCACCTCCCAACCCAGCTCTGCGGCTTATCTATATCCCTCTGTAACCTGCTACATCCTTCCACACTGTCGACAACACCACCGACTTTAGTGTCGTCTGCAAATTTACTCACCCACCCTTCTGCGCCCTCCTCTAGGTCATTGATAAAAATGACAAACAGCAACGGCCCCAGAACAGATCCTTGTGGTACGCCACTTGTAACTGAACTCCATTCTGAACATTTCCCATCAACCACCACCCTCTGTCTTCTTTCAGCTAGCCAATTTCTGATCCACATCTCTAAATCACCCTCAATCCCCAGCCTCCGTATTTTCTGCAATAGCCTACCGTGGGGAACATTATCAAACGCTTTACTGAAATCCATATACACCACATCAACTGTTCTACCCTCGTCTACCTGTTCAGTCACCTTCTCAAAGAACTCGATAAGGTTTGTGAGGCATGACCTACCCTTCACAAAGCCATGCTGACTATCCCTGATCATATTATTCCTATCTAGATGATTATAAATCTTGTCTCTTATAATCCCCTCCAAGATTTTACCCACTACAGACGTGAGGCTCACCGGTCTATAGTTGCCGGGGTTGTCTCTGCTCCCCTTTTTGAACAAAGGGACCACATTTGCTATCCTCCAGTCCTCTGGCACTATTCCTGTAGCCAATGATGACATAAAAATCAAAGCTAAAGGTCCAGCAATCTCTTCCCTGGCCTCCCAGAGAATCCTAGGATAAATCCCATCAGGCCTCGGGGACTTATCTATTTTCAGCCTATCCAGAATTGCCAACACCTCTTCCCTACGTACCTCAATGCCATCTATTCTAATAGCGTGGGTCTCAGCATTCTCCTCCACAACATTATCTTTTTCCTGAGTGAATACTGACGGAAAATGTTCATTTAGTATCTCGCCTATCTCTTCAGACTCCACACACAACTTCCCATCCCTGTCCTTGACTGGTCCTACTCTTTCCCTAGTCTTTCGCTTATTCCTGACATACCTATAGAAAGATAGACATGTCGTCTATCTCCCCACCCCCACCCCCGACAGGCCGTTATGTTTGATGATCACCCAGCGATGTTGGCCGCCGTGGTGAGAGCCGCATTTCTACATGTTGCCCCGGGGGAGCTGGAGCAGGAGTGTGCCAGGGAGGTGGTGGAGGCTGCGCAGAGGAGCGTGCCGCAGGAAGGCAGGTGGCAGCCGCCCATGCTGGAGGGCTGCCCGCACGACAGGACGAGGGGAAGGAGGAGGTGGCAGTGGTGTCACGGCGACGGAGACGCCCGATTGTGCCCCGTGTGCACGGGCCCCGCTCGTCGTACCAGGACCTCACGGACTGGGCATGCAGGAGGGGACTCTGGATGAGCCGGGAAACCGTTGCCCATATCTGCCACCTGATGGCACACCTGGCACCGCGTGGCACTGGGGGAGGACACCCTCTCCCCATGGGCGTCAAGGTTACGGTGACCCTGAACGTTTATGCCACGGGGTCATTCCAGGTGCCGGGTGGGGACCTGTCTGGCATCTCACAGGCATCGGTGCACCAGTGCATCCGTGCAGTGATGGACGCCCTGTATGCCATTGCGGACCACTACATCCAGTTCCCTGTGGACCGGGCCAGCCAGGATGCCCGGGTAGCGGGCTTCGCTGCCGTGGCCAGGATGCCCATGGTCCAGGGGGCGATCGATGGGATGCACGTCGCCGTGCGGCCACCTGTGGATAACAGGGCCGTGTTCACAAATAGGAAGGGGAGCTATTGCTTGAACATACAGGTGGTCTGTGACCACCGCAGGATGATCCTGCACGTCTGCGCCCGGTACCCGGGCAGTGTACATGGCTCATCCGTACTGTCGCAATCTTTCATCCGCACCATGTTTGAGGGACGCCCCCCCCCCCCCCCCCCCCCCCCCACGGCTGAGGGGCTGGTTGCTGGGTGACAGGGGTTACCTGTTGCGGTCGTGGCTGATGATGCCTATACGGTGGCCACAGACACCATTACAACGATGCCCATGCAGCGACCAGGGGTGTGATAGAGAGGTGCTTTGGGCTGCTGAAGATGCGCTTCAGGTGCCTGGCCCGCTCTGGATGGGCCCTCCAGTACCCATCAGATAGGGTCGGTGCATCGTTGTGGTCTGCTGTGTCCTGCACAACATAGCCCAGCAGAGGGGCGATGTGCCGCAGGCAGAGGAGGGGGAAGTGGAGGAGCAGCAAGACGAGGCGCAGTCCTCCCCAGATGAGGAGGATGAGGGCAATGGTCAGGACAGACGGGCTGGACATGGACGGGAGGCTGCCCACAGTTACCGGCTAGGCCAGCGGGACAGTATGGGCACAGACTGCACACTAACCACCCTCACCCCACCCACCCAATACCAACCACCCTCACCCCACCCGCATGCACACCACCCCTCCATTGCACATCCACCTGCGGCACGACGGCCGGGCTCACACGGTCGCCGGTGGAAGCGTGTCTATTGGAGGCCATGGAGGATGATGACAACCCACTCTGCGATAAGCTCTGGGCTCTACATCATTGGACAATGTCTAACCCATGGCCACAGTACCACCCTCCACCCGGACCGTCCCTGCATGCGGCCGTGACACTGCAGCGCACGGTCCCGTCGTCTGCCCGGGGGGATGGCGAGGGCGACTCGGGGGGAGGGGGAGCACACTCACCTGAGGCCGACGTTCTATCACCCCTCACACACACACACACTGGCGCTCAACTCACACCACCCCCCCACACGCATCGGACAGAGCACAAAGGCAGCTTCTGGAGGTGTGAAAGTGATTTTGATAACAAACAGTGCATACATGTGCCCTAGCCCCAGAACTAATCAGTGCCCTGCACCCGTGCCAACTTACTCAGTGTCTAATTTTTGGGCCTTATGGGCCCTATGACTACGTCTCGGTGGTTCCCTAGACGGTGCAGCAGAACTGGAGGTGGACTCCTATGATGCCTGCCCTGTGACTAGGGACCCCTTTGGCGGCCGTTTCCTGGGGCGGCCCGGCCTAGATGGGCCAGGCTGCGGCTCGGCTGACTGGGATTGCGAGCTGCCAGCCTGTCCTGTCCGTTGCCCACCAGTTGCACCTGGGAAAGAAGGGGGGGAGTCCGAGGTGTCGCGGTGTTCCAGGACATCCCCTACAGGGGGACCCGGAACGGGCCCCACCACCTCCTCCTCCCTCGGGGTGCCCGATGGTCCCTGGGCCTCTACATGGGGATGCAAACGGACCGAGCACCCGATGCCCTCCCGACACCTGGCGCTGCCAGTCCTGTTGGCCTGCCCTAGTATCAACAAGGGTCTGCAAGTTTGCAGCCATGGAGCTCAGGGAGTTGGCCATCCCTGTCTGTGTCTGGGCGACTCCGGCCAGCACCTGGGCAATGGCGCCGATGCCCTCAGCGATGGCCTGCAGAGACTGGGCCATTGCCTGCTGACACTGGGCCATGGCGTTGAGCGCCTCTGCGATCTGCTGCTGGCTCTGGTTCATGGCTGCCTGTGAGAGGGCAGCCATGTCCTGGGCCACGGACGGCGCCTGCACGGAAAGCCCCACACCTTGCATACTGTGACCCATGTCTGACACCGTTGCACCCATTGCCTCCACTGCGGACGCCACCCATACGGTGTCAGCCTGGGTGGCACGCATGACTGGCACCACTACCTGCTCCTGCACGTGGGTGGACTCCTCCACCTTCGTCTGCAGCTGCCGCAAGCCGGCCATCACCCCCTTCGGTCGTCCCTTGGTCCGTGCCTGCATCGGATCTATGGGTGGGTGTGGTAACTCCAGGAACCCGGGATCCATCTGGGCGGCAGATGTTCGCTTGCGCTGGGCTGCCCTCCGACCGCCCGGCCCCTTGGCTGCTCCTGCCTCCACCTGCTGTACCGGGACGGCTGTGTTGGTGTCCCAGATGCCTCATCGCTGAGGTGAAGGTGAGTGTCTCTGCAATGGTGGAGTGTGTAGGAGAGTGGCGTAATGTCGTGCTCCTCATCCGACCCGAAGTCCGGGGTCCCCTGGAGTGGTAATTCCTGTCCATCCGTTCCCTGTGTGTGGGTGTCGTGTGCGTCAGTGTCCTGGGCGTTGGGGTCCTGTGTGTTAGGGTCCTGTGGGTTAGGGTCCTGTGTGTCGGTGTCCTGTGCGTCAGTGTCCTGTGCGTCAGTGTCCTGTGCATCAGTGTCCTGTGCGTCAGTGTCCTGGGTCGGCTGCGATAGGGGCCTGTTTCTGTGGCTGCCCGCCTCGTCGCTGGATGTGGCCTGCCGGCGTCACCGCACTCGCACTAGATGTGGGCGGCATCCGCCTGGTGCTCCGGGTCTGTTCCTGGCTCGTGGCCACTCTGGAACGTTCTGGGGGCGTTGTATGCCTTATGGGCCGGGTCTGTCCCCACTTCCCCCATAGCCTCCTCCCCCCATATCCCCCCTCCCCCCCTATCCCCCCATCCCCCATATCCCCTTCCCCCATATCTCCCCTTCCACCATATCCCCCCTTCCACCATATCCCCCTTCCCCCATATGGGGGGATATGGGGGAATGGGTATATAGGGGAAGGGGGGATATGGGGGAAGGGGGGATATGGGGGAAGGGGAGATGGGGAAGGGGAGATATGCGGGAAGGGGGGATATGGGGGAAGGGGGGATATGGGGGAAGGGGCGGTATGGGGGAAGGGGGGATATGGGGGAAGGGGGATATGGGGGAAGGGGGGATATAGGGAAGGAGGGATATGGGGGAACGGGGATATGGAGGAAGGGGGATATGGGGGAAGGGAGGAGATGGGGAAGGGAGGAGATGGGGAAGGGGGAATATGGGGGAGAGGGGGATATGGGGAAGGGTGGATATGGGGAAAGGGGGATATGGGGAAGGGGGATATGGGAGAAGGGGGGATGGAGAAAGGGGGGCAGGCAGTAGGGGGTGTCACTTGGCGCTGCGCGGCGGGCGGCCATTTTGCCGGGTCTCCTGGGGGGGGGGGGGGGGGGAGATATGGGGGGAGTGACGCCGCGCGCATCCGTGACAGGTGACGCCATCGCGAATGGCGTCACGCCGCTACTAGCCCATTCCCGGCCAGAGAATTCGCGACGTTTCGGGGGACCCGACGCCGGAGTGATTTGCGCCGTTTGTGGCGCCGTTTTTGGCGCTGTGTTCAGGCCATCGCGCCAATTCACAGAGAATCCCGCCAAAGTTTTATACAACCTCCGAGTGGAGAGGCTGGGTGAGGGATGATCTCCCAGGTGTATAGAACTGCCCACTGAAACCAGTCTTTTTGAAATGTGAGAAGATTTGCCTTTAATTTTTCTTCAAATCCCATAGGGAAGCAGTTGGGGAGAAGTGTGGAGGAGGATAATAATAATAATCTTTATTGTCACAAGTAGGCTTACACTGGACTGAAGTTACTGTGAAATCCCCTAGTCGTCACATTCTGGTGCCTGGTCGGGTACACGGAGGGAGAATTCAGAATGTCCAAATTACCTAACAGCACGTCTTTCAAGACTTGTGGAAGGAAACTGGAGCACCCGGAGGAAACCCATTCCAACACAGGGAGAACGTGCAGACGCCGCACAGACAGTGACCCAAGCGTGAATCGAACATGGGACCCTGGCACTGTGAAGCACCAGTGCTAACCACTGTGCGACTGGAACAGGCATGATTCAGCATCACACCATTCTTCTGTGCCGCATACCGGTGCCAGAGGACTGTCCCAATGCACAATGCTAACTGACTGGCATTCACCTGGGAAGATTGCATTAAGTACTTGCCTGGGCTACAATCTCAAAACTAATTAAAATCTATACCAATGACTAAATATTCTGCATCTTGTAAAATCTTGACTGGGCAGCAGAGATCCACGCTTGATTAGTGCCAAGTGCAGATCTCAAGCCTGTTAGCTGGTGACAGTGTTGCACACAATCATTTACAATCTACATGCTCAAGGCTGCATTTTCCTTCTTCATTGTAGTGCACACCCTCTAACCTTAGAGCAATGTTTCATCCTGTATGTGTGCTTATGTTTTCATTTCAATTTACAATCACCTTCCTTCTCCTGCAAAATAATTACACGCTGTGAATGAATGTGATGTTTCTGCCAGCCTCAGTCTGGTGGCAGGGGTGTTTTGAGGGCCATTGGCCCTAAAGCAGTATGAGAAAACACGGATTATTCTCACTTAGACACTAGCTGTGTGGAATCTCACGGACATCTGTAATGACAACTTGCAGCTATGTAACTAAAGGTTCAACTCTCATACACTGGGTGGCAGGATTCACATCTCATCTCATCTCGGTGACATGGGTTTCACAGAGTGTCCTGTGTTCAGCTATCCAGCTGATGAGTATGTCACCTGCTTCCTACAGTGTCTTGTACAATTGTATTTACTGCCCATGAGGCAGTCTCCTCTATGTTGGGGAGACCACAGGCAGGTGAGATGATCATTTTGATGAATATTTGCATTTGGTCCCCAAGTGTGACCTTGAGCTGCTGGTCACTTAAATCTCCATCCACTTCCCACCCGAACCTCTTTGTCTTTGGGCCTTAAACAGGGCTCTGGCCTCACTTATAAGTTTAACAACTTTGTATTGTGACCATCTGTCCATTTTCTTGGAAAGTAGGTACTGGTAATGATTCTGCTGTTTCTACGTACACCTCCTCTAGCTCCATCTTTCATTTCCTTATTTGCCCTCATGCCAACACCTCTTGCTTTGTCCCATAATCTGTTGTCATCTAATTATTCCTGTTCTCCGCTCTACCATAGACCTTTCCATATGATTCTTTCCTTCTCCCCACTATATTTTCCCTCTCTCTGTACTTATTTAAAAATTGTTTAATCTCTAATTCTTTGAGTTCTGTTGCAACGTCATTGACCTGAAATGTTAAATCCGTTTCTCTCTCTACACATGCTGCCTCATCTGCAGAGGGTTTGCAGAATTATCTGTTTTTAATTTCAGATTTCCAGCATCTGCGGTATTTTTCTCCGTCCTGACCAGAAGCCCACACGCAGACCTCCTCAGAATGATTGTGAACAGTGATGTGTTGGGTGTTCTGGATCACAAACAGGTCACCAACACTTGAAGTGGTGCAACTCTATTTTATTATAAGGTTAACTATATTAACATACTTGAACTGTGGGTAAATGCAATACCAACTTTAACTGTTGTCCCTTGCCTAGTCCTAACCAGGTGATGCATTCAGCACATGGTGAATGTCTGTGTTGCAGGCTGTGAGCTCTGTGCTCTGAGCTGGCTGCTACTAGAATGAGCGGGAACTCTCCTGTCCCGTCTTTATAGTGCGTGTGCTCTCACTGGCGATTGGCTGCGGTGTTGTGTATGCTGATTGGTCCCACTGCATGTCCATCAGTGTGTGTGTGTCTGCACCATAATATACTGGTGTATATTATGACAAATAGGAAGCTAAACAAATAATTTTCACCCAATTTGCTGAGCACGAAAGCCATGGGATTAGCAGAATATTACTTTTAACCCCTGTTCAATATTTGTCTTCACTGAATTCAATCGAGTGTAAATTGGGTGCTGATCCTGTAAATTTATTGATGGGTAGCTCAGGTTAAAATGGCCCCGAGTGCCCAATCCATACTGTCATGCGAAATGATCACAGCTAACAAACTCTATTCAAGCTTATTTTTAAAACAGTGTTGGCACATTGATTTAGCACATTGATACTGTAACAGATTTGGGAGGAAATGGTGGCATATTGGCAATGTCATGAGACTAATCATCCAGAGGCCCAAACAAATAGAAACAAAGAAACTAGGACCAAGAGTAGGCCATTTTGGCCCTTTGATCCTGCTCCCCACGTCAATATGTTCATGGCTGATCCTCTGGGCGAGATTCTCTGGCCTCCCTGAGGCATGCCTCCCGCCATTCACCAGCAGTGGGATTTCCCACTGATCCACCCCATGCCCCCAGGAAACCGGCCGTGGGGGAGTGCGCCGTTGATGGGACCGGATAATCCCGCCAATGTGAACAGACAGAAAATCTCGCCCTCTAGCTCAATGCCTTATTCCTGCACCCCATACCCCTTGATGCCATTAAAGTATAAAATCATCTATTTCTTTCTTGAATACATTCAGTGACTTTGCCTCCACAGTCTCCTGTGATAGAGAATTGCACAGGTTCGTTACCCTTTGAGTGAAGAAACTCTTCCTCATCTCAGTTCTAAATGGTCTATCCTGTATCCTGAAACTGTGGCCAGGATTCACTGTCCGATCACAGCGACTGGATTCTCTGCTCCCGCTGCAGTGAAGGGGAGATTCAGTCCTCGCTAGCAATGGGAGCGGGGCGGACTCGCAACAGTGAATCGCAGCCTGTTTC
The DNA here is from genome assembly GCF_047496885.1 of Scyliorhinus torazame. Lineage (NCBI taxonomy): Eukaryota > Metazoa > Chordata > Chondrichthyes > Carcharhiniformes > Scyliorhinidae > Scyliorhinus > Scyliorhinus torazame. The sequence goes on from NC_092707.1 coordinate 160,405,402, forward strand.
CCCGGTTCTAGATTCCTTAACCAGGGAAAACATCCTCTCAGCATCTAATCTGTCAAACCCTGTTGGAATTATCTATATTTCAACCGGGGCCGGGATTCTCCCCTACCCGGCAGGGCGGGGGTCCCGGCGGGATGGAGTAGCGGGAAAAACTCTGGCGTCAGGCCGCCCAAAAGGAATCCGCACCTTTAGGGGCCAAGTCCTCACCTCGAGGGGCTAGCCCGCGCCGGAGTGGTTGGCACGCCGCCAGCTGACGTGAAAGGCCTTTGGCGCCACGCCAGCCGGGGCCGAAGGGACCTCGCCGGTCAGCGGAAGGCCGCGCATGCGCGGGAGCATCGGCGGCTGCTGACATCATCCCCGCGCATGCGCGGGGGGTGGGGGTTACTTCCGCATCGGCCATCGCGGAGGCAATGGCCGAGGCGGAAGGAAAAGAGTGCCCCCAAGGCAAAGGCCCGCACGCGGATCGATGGGCCCTTATCGCGGGCCAGGCCACCGTGGGGGCGTCCCCCGGGGCCAGATCGTCCCGCACCCCCCCCAGGACCCCGGAGCCTGCCCGCGCCGCCAGTCCTGCCGGGAAGGGAGGTGGTTTGATTCACGCCGGCCGGACTGGCATGACAGCAGCGGGACTTCGGCCCATCGCAGGTCGGAGAATCGCCGGGGGAGGCCCGCCGACCGGCGTGGTGCGATTTCCCGCCCCCGCAGAATTTTCGGTGCCGGAGAATTCGGCGGCCGGCGGGGCCGCGATTCACGCCGCTCCCCCCGGCGATTCTCCGACCCGGCGTGGGGTCGGAGAATCCCGCCCCAGATCTCCTCTCATCCTTCTAAACTCCGGTGAATACAGGCTCAGTTGAACCAATCTCTCCTCAAAGAATAGTCCCGCCAACCCTGATAGCAACCTAGTGAACCTCCGCTGCACTCCCTCTATGGCAAGTATATTCTTTCTTAGGTAGGGAAACCTTAAGAGAGTGTGGTCTCACCAAGGCCCTCTATAACTGCAATCAGTCAACCCTACTTCTGGGGCGAAATTCTCCGTAATCGGCACGATGTCCACCGACCGGTGCCAAAAACGGCGCAAATCGAATCCTCCGCAACTTGAGCGGCCGAGCCCTAACCTTGAGGGGCTCGGCCCGCGCCGGACTGATTTCCGCCACACCAGCTGGCGGGAAAGGCCTTTGGTGCCCCCCCAGCTGATGCGGAAATGACATTGCTGGGTGGCGCATGCGCGGGAGCGTTAGCGGCCACTCACGGCATGCGCAGTGGAGGGGGTCTCTTCCGCCTCCGCCATGGTGGAGTCCATGGCTAAGGCGGAAGGAAAAGAGTGCTCCCACGGCACAGGCCCGCCCGCGGATCGGTGGGCCCCGATCGCGGGCCAGGCCACCGTGGGGGCACCCCCCAGGGCCAGATCGCCCCGCCCCCTCCCCCCCCCAGGACCCCGGAGCCCGCCCGCGCCGCCTTGTCCCGCCGGTAAGAGAGGTGGTTTAATCCACGCCGGCGGGACAGCCATTCCAGCAGCGGGACTTCGGCCCATCCGGTCCGGAGAACCGCCGGGGGGGGGGGGCCGCCAACCAGCGCAGTGCGATTCCCGCCCCCGCCGAATCTCCGGTGCCGGAGAATTCAGCAACCGGCGTGGGCGGGATTCACGCCAGCCCCCGGCGATTCTCCGACCCGGCGGGGGGGTCGGAGAATCCCGCCCCTGATCTCAAATCCTCTTACAATGAAGACCAACACACCATTTCCCTTCCTAATTGCTTGCTTCACCCGCTTCTCCACTTTCATTGACTGGTGTACAAGGACACCCAGATCCCTTTGTATATCCACACTTCCTAATATATCACCATTTTTTCACACCTAAGTGTACTTCACATTTAACCACATCGTACAGCATCTGCCATGTGTTTGTCCATTCACTGAACTTGTCTGAATCGCCTTGAAACCTCCTTGCATTGTCCTCCCAACTCACAATTCCACCTAATTTTGTGTTGTCAACAAACTTGGAAATGTTACATTTGGTTCCCTCATCCAGTTTATTTATATATATCGTGAACAGCTGGGGCCCAAGCAGTAATCTCTGCAGTATCCCACCAGTCATTGCCTGCCATTCAGTAAAAGACCTATTTATTCCCCTCCTGTTTCATGACTGTCAGCCAGTTCTTGATCCATGTCAATACATTACCCCCGATCCCATGTGTTTTAATTATGCCCACTAACCTCGTATCAGGGACTTCATCAAAAGCCTTTTGAAAGTCCAAATACACTGCATTCATTGGTTAGCCCCTATCCTATTAGTTACATTCTCAAAACCACCAGTAGATTTATTAAGCACAGTTTTGCCATGTCATCTGCCCCCGTCCCAGAAGAAAAAAATGATGGCCATGATCCAACGGCTAGCTGAAAAAGGTGGCGGATAAAAGCTGGGAGACCCCGTTCCCGGGATCTACCCGGCTCACAATGCCTCACGAGATCCAACATGATCTCACGAGGCGTTGTGATGTAAATCCAGCCCATTGTGGGGCAGGATCACTTTTTCGTATTAGAGCGAGACAGTTAGTCTCACTTTAACGTGCAGATTCCCGAGGTACCTGAGACTTTGGGATTCATCCCCTTCACCTTGGAGACCTTGGGTGAGTGCCATTCAGCACTGGTCCACACAATCGGGAACCAGACGGAACGGCACTCGTGGGGTTCTCCCAGTGGATTAGCACTACCTCACCCCAGCAAATGCCCTTTGGGCAGTGTGGTGCCTTGGCACTGCTGGTTCTGCCTAGACACATTGGCAGTAGCACCCTGGCAGTGCCACAGTGGCACTGCCAAGGTGCCTGGGTGACATTTCCAGCTGGCATAGGCACTGCCAGGGTGCCAAGTCGGCATTTTTTGCATGCGTGTGATTGGGCCAGGGATACCCTGTATGGGTGTTGGGGGAGGGTCGTTTGGGCTGGGGTGTTCGGGGATTACTTCAGGGGCCTCGGAAATCGGGATGCCATTTAAAAATGGCACGCCGATCTCTCACTTCACTGAGGCCAGCGGAGCTCCCCATTGTATAGAACAGGGCTATGTGCGGCCTCAGCCACGCTTTCCCCACTGCGGCCCCTTATGTAATGAGAATCATATTGCATAGTCATGTGTTTCTCAGCATTGCGCGCGCCAGGAAACACGCGACTAAATGCACCATCTGTGAGACTTTGTTCCCATCAAGCCCTATACACGAGAGACTTTCTTTGCTTGATGAAGTCATCTTTTTAAGGTTTTTCCTCCCTTTTTGCTTTTGCAGTTCTCGAGCCCGAAAGCCAACCAGACGTGGTTCTTCACACCCCACCTCGCCCTAGGACCGCACTGAAGTCAATCACTAAGTGTTCACCGGTGAGAGGGACGATGTGGGTATAGAAATCAGAGGGAAGGACTGTAATAAAATGAAAGAGATTAACATAGACAGAGAGGAGGTTCTGAATGGCCTGGCAGGCTTAAAAGTAGATAAATCTCAAGGGCCGGATGAAATGTATCCCAAGCTGTTGAGTGCGGGAAGGGAGGAAATAGGGGTGCTGGCAAAAATGTTCAATTCTGCTCTGGCTGCAGGAGAGGTACTGGAGGACTGGAGGATAGCCAATGTGGTACCATTATTCAAGAAGGGAGGAAGGGATAAACCAGGAAACTACAGGCCAGTCAGTCTAACCTCAGTGGTGGGAAAACTACTGGAAACAATCCTGAGAGACAGAATCAATCTGCATTTGGAGAGGCAGGGATTAATCAAAAACAGTCAAAATGGTTTTGTTAAGGGGAGGTCATCTCTGACCAACTTGGATTGGGAATTTTTCAAAGAGGTGACCAAGTGTGTAGATGTGGACAATGCATTTAATGTAGGCTACTTGGACTTCAGCAAGGCTTTTGATAAGGCCTCACATGGAAGACTGATAGCAAAGGTAAGAGCCCATGGGATCAAAGGAAATTTGGCAAAATTCGATCCAGATTTGGCTGAGTGGCAGGAAGCAGAGGGTGATGGTCAAGGGTGTTTCTTTTACTGGAACCCTGTATCAAAGGGGTCCCACAGGGATTAATGTTGGGGCCCTTGTTGTTTGTGGTTTATATGAATGGTTTAGACTTGAATGTAGGAAGGTTGAACAGTAAGTTCGCAGATGATATGAAAATGAGTAGGGTGGTAAATAGTGAGGAAGCTAGCCTTAGATTGTAGAAAGGCTGGTCAGATGGGCTGATCAGTGGCAAATGGAATTCAATCGTAAAAGTGTGAGGTGATGCACTTGGGCAGGACAAACAAGGTAAGTGATACATGATGAATGGCAGGACCCTGGAAGCACTGAGGTACAGCAGGACCTTGATGTGGAAGTACACCGGTCCCTTAAGGTAGCGGGAAGGTGAATAAAGTGTAAGAAGGCAGATGGTATAATTTCCTTTATTAGCCGAGGCATAGAGTTTAAGAGCAGGAAGGTTATGCTGAAACTGTATTAAACATTGATTAGGCCACAGCAGTTCCACATTATAGGAGGGATGTGATTGCACTGGAAAGGGTGCAGGGAGATTTACTAGGATGTTGCTTAGGCTGGAGAGTTTTAGTTATGAAAAGAGATTGAATAGACTGGGTTTGTTTACCTTGGGGCAGCGGACCCCTGAGGGTGGGACATGGTTGAGATGTATAACATAATGAGGGGCATAGATAATGTAGAGAAGAAGAAACCTTTCCCCTTGGTGGAGGGATCAATGATCAAGGGGCATAGATTTAAGATAAGGTTCAGAGGGGATGTGAGGAAAAGCCTTTTCACCCATAAGGTGGTGGGAGTCTGCAACTCACTATCTGAAATGGAAGGGTGGAGATAGAGGCTCTCATAACATTTGAGAAGTATTTAGATGTGCACTTGCGATACCAAGGCATTCAAGGATTTGGCCAAGTGCTGGAAAATGGGATTAGTATTGTTCGGTGTTTTCTTTGACTGGTGCCGATGCGATGGGCCGAAGGGCCTTTTCTGTACTGGAGATCTCTATGCCTCTAAGTGGTGTGGGAGAGGGCCCTGAATAAGGACATCATATTTGTTGAATCACTGGCCTTATTCAAGAACACCCATCACCTACTGCTTCTTAATCGGAATATGTTGGGGATTTGATTTTCGCACAGAACAGTGGCGCTGACTCAAACATAGCTGCAGCCTTGGACCATCCAATCGGAGTGTCAAAAATAAATCTGGTAATGGTTCAAAAGCATGGTGAATGGAACATTATTTTTGAGACTGCAAGGGAAGAAGATGCAATAGCCCTATAAACTAAGCCCTTTGTAGCTGGCATTGCCTACTGGCATTGTGAGATTTTGGGAGAGGATTATGTGATGGTACTGTGTGATAAAGTCCGCTGTTGGGTGCGTTTGGCGGGGGGATTCTTGGCCGGCTGCAGCGAGAGAATCACCCCTCTATTCACCGGCACTTGTCGTTTATTTGGTCTCAGGGAGTTTCTCTTCGCCGTGGCTGCACTTAGTGAGATTTCCTGCTGGCGGGCTGTTCGCAGATCGAGATGCCATTTTGATCGGCAGCCCCGATCTCCCCAGATCCCTTTCAGCACCACCCCCTGCCTGCTTTCTGCCCTGCCCCTCACCTCCCAACCTTGTCACGGCCCCTCGGGCCCGACTTCAGGCAGTGCCAACTTGGCCCCGCCACCCAGACACCGTGGCACTGTCAGGGTGGCACTGTCAAAGTGGCCGGGTGGCAGGGTACCATCCTGCCCTGTTCCGTACCACCCGGTGGTCTCCAACTCCAATGCCGCCCCCCCCCAGGTGCTGTTACACCTGGTCCATGTTTGTGTGAGCCAGTACTAATCAATATCCTGGCGAGGTCTCGCAGTAGCGGCCATCGAGTCCTGAGTGAGGGGTGAATCTGGCGTCTGGGTATTTAAATGAACCCTAAAGCTCACTGAAATATGCAGATCTGGATCTTACCTAGTGAGGGTGAATTGGGTGACTCGCGATTGGTCCAGCGCAGAGCTGGATTTGGGGCTCTCGCTCAATTCGCCCATAATGCCCAGCTCTGCGCCAGGCACAATGGGGTCGCTGAATTGTGCCTCTAGTCTCAGCTGTTCATTTAATGTAAAACTTTTACCCTTCTTGTCATGATCTGATTTTCATTTCCTATAATAAAAGCTTTCTCCTTTGCCCCTGTCTCTACTCTTTTATTTACCACATCTTCTCAAATTTGATCCTTTGCCCTGATTACTTAGTTTAAAACCCACTCTACTTCCCTAGTTATGTGGCTCACAAAAATATCAATCCCAGCACGGTTCAGATGTCACTTTCCCCAGTACTAGTACAAGTGCCCCACAAACCGGAACCCACTTCTCCCACACCAATCTTTGAGCTACGCATGAATCTCCCTAATCTGATTTGTCCTATTCCAATTTGCACATGGCTCAGGTAATAATACAGAGATTACGACCTTTGAGGTTCTGCTTCTAAACTGGTGCCTAGGTCGTTATATAGACTATGTAGAACCTCCTTCTTTGTCCTGCCTATGTCATTGGTACCTACATGGACCATGATGACTGCAAGTTCCTCTCCAGCCCTGAGCAGATGTCCCGAACCCTGGCACCAGGCAGGCAACACGGCCATCTGGACTCATATTCCTTGCAACAGAAAGTGGTGTCAATCTCTCTGACTATACCATCCCCTCCTCCTACTACATTTCTCCTAACCTCCCCCCCACCCCCACGTGAATAGCTTCCTGCACCATGGTGCCATGGCCAGTTAGCTCACCCACCCTGCATAAACTACTGCACTGCACAACATTGGTGGCAGATGTCAAGAAGGAACATAAAGAACAGGGGGAGATCATTCAGTTCTCTCTGGCCTGTACTGCCATTCAATTAGATCATGGTTAAACAGTCCATTAACTCTATTTATTCCACCCCCCCCCCCTTCCCCGCTGTTGCGCAAAGTTGCAAAACCGGCCCTGAAATTTCCCTTAGTCACTTCTGTAGCATCAAGTTGGAAACCCTCCCTTGATTTGAACTCCCTCTTTGAAGGGCAACGGCAGCTCTGAAGGATCGAGAGTCCACAGAGTAAAACCTTTCCACAATTGGCATTGATTCCAGAATCCCAGACTAATTCGCCTAAGAGCAGCAAACCAGATACGTGGGCCTGGACACATCTACAGCTGGCACTGAAGTATGCACTCACAACTAAATGACAGGGGGGACTTAGTGACGATGAAAACTTTGAGCAGTTATTGAATGGAGAGTTGAAATGTGCTGCGTTATATTCAGGAGTTGTCTTATTTTTTAAAAAAGGTTAATCTATGAATCTAAAAAAATGATTGTGTTCTCTAGCGTAAGAAATTAAGGAAGGAACAGTCGCCATTAGACAATGATCGGACTGAAATGTAATTTTCCCATACATGTCTATTGCAGGATAGATGCATTGGCAGATTGCTAGTCTGCAAAACTATATAGAATTCCTTTATCTGTTATTTCCACAGAGATGTCAAACTGTCAAAAGAATTATTGCTGGCTAATAGAGAGAGGAATTTGCAGTCTCGGTTGGTAGCACCCTTGCTTCTGTATTAGAGGATCAAGGATTCAAGCCTTCTCCAGAGATTCAACCGCACAACCCAGGCTGACAACTCCCATGCAGTACTGAGGGAATACTGCACTGTTGGAGCTGCCATCCTTTGGATGAGAGGATCAAGACCCTCTCAGCTCCTCAGACATTTGCCAGACTATTTGTGGATTCCTGTTGTGCACCAATTGGCTGCCATGTTTTGCTGTATATGATACTATCATATTGTTATAACATTGCAAAAGTATTTCACTGGCTCTGAAGTGCTTTGGGAGGTCCGAGAGTTAGTGAAAGGTGCTAGAAAAATGTAACATTTTCGCTAGATACCAACATGAAGTAGTTTGATTCAACGATGCAAGCACAGAGTACAATGTAACCTCACAATTAACAGGGGGAAACTAAACTCAGACACATTTCTCTGGATTAACTCCAGTTTGACAGAATTAAAATCATTGTCACAATGTAAAATATGCAATTATAGCAAAATAACAGATCTGCCATATCAAATATTGAGACAGTGGAATAAATATAAAAGGTAAGTTATACAATGTGAACTTAGATAACCCGTTACCAAATAAAAACGCCCCAAATTGCTTCATAGAGGTTCAATCAGAACAAACGGAGGCTAATTCAAAGAAGGAACCATTAAGAGGATTGATTACAAGTTAAGTCATATAGGTGGGCTTCAAGGAGGGTCTTTATGGAGGAGCAGGGAAATAGGGAGGGAATACCAGAGCAGCAGGCCTGTGCCGCAGAAGGCGCCTGAGGAGCACAAACGATCCAATCGAAGTGTACCTGTGTCCGGAGGAAGTGGCCGAGGAGAGCAGCCCGACAAAACACAGCACGGCCAAGAAGGAAGACACCGGCTTCTCTGCGGCCTTCCCAAAGACTGAAGTGGGGGCATGGCCTCAGGCCACCTGATTGTCCATAAAGCTTTAAATTAAAATGGTGGGGCAAATGGAGGAGGGGATTAATCTGTCCAGAGTCACATGAACGGACAGTCCTGGGCATGGCTAGCTAAAGTAACAGAGTTAAGAAAGAGCAAGGCCTCGAATGGATTTAACCATGATGAAGAGATTGCAAACTGTACAGTTGGGTGACCAGAAGCAAAGGTAAGTCAGCAAAGACACCAATGATGGATGGCTGGAACGTGGCATGGGATTGGACATGGACAGCAGAGTTTTGGATGAGCTGTAGTTTACAGAGATAGGAGGATCAGAGGTCAGCCAGGAGAGCACAGGAACACGTGTTCTGGAGGCAACAAAGGCAATGCATGAGATTATCAGCAGCTGATGGTCTGATGCCGAGTCAGAGGTGGACAAAATTCCATAAAGTGGGCTTTCATGATGCTGAAGATGTGAAGTCAGATTCTCAGCTCAGGTTTAGCAAGATTATGCAGAGTCTTGTGACAGTGGTCAGGGACGGGGTTGGTAGGGATCAGTGGCAAGGTAGTGATGGGGTAGTAGATTCCTTGTGAGATATAACAAACTGAAGTGTTCAATATTTAAATTAAAAATAAGGGAAAATGGTTTGCATTTGTGTAATATATCAAATCACAGACTGTTAGGATGATATGGGAGGAGGTTATTTTATTGAACTAGCTCTTTGCAAGAACGATCCCAATTAGTCCCACACCACTGCTCTTTTCATAGTGATATAAATTCCTCCTTTTCAGGTATTTACCCAATTCATTTTTGAACATTATTATTCAATCAGTTTCCACCAGCAGGTTGTGCATTGTTATTAGGTAGTCAAATTTGGCAACCATTTTTGAACATTCTACAAACAGCAGTGAGATGATTTACTTGTTAAATCTGCTCATTGGGTTCTGTTTGTTGAGTGAGGAGTGGGGGCCAGAACTACTTGCTCTTTGAATCAAGCCACTTAATGCTTAAACGCCACATGAGCAGGCAGACGAGACCTAAGTTTAACATCTTGTCCTAAAGACAGAACCTCTGCCGGCACAATACTCATTCCACACCAGGCTGCAGATTTCATTATAAACCCAATCCCCAGAGTGGAATAAAATACTAACAACCGGAGTTTACCCTTCACAGAATTTTCCTCCCCCTCTACTTCATCTAACCTTATCAGTATAATCTTCTACTGCTGTGTCCCTCGTGTACTTATGTAGCTTCACGTTAATCTATCAGTCTCTCCACCTATGCTTTTGACCTGAACTATTCCATGTGGTAGCACGTTCCACATTCTTACCACTCCCTGGGTGAAGACATTATGCAGCCATTTTAGCTTCTATGTGGAGGGTGCCTGGGGTTCGGTAATGTTTGTGTAGTGATGTCTCCCGTTCAACCTTGCTCACCTGGGGCGCGATTCTCCACTCCCACGCCGAAGTGGCCGCGCCGTCGTGAACACCGCCGAGGTTCACAACGGCGCGGAACGGCCCCGGTCCCGACCGATTCAGGCCCTGACAATGGGCCAGTAGCGGGGCCGCGTCATCTACCCGCGCCAGGCCTTGTCGCCCGCGTAAAAGCGGCGCCGCATAGATGACGCGGCCGGCGCCACATAACGGACGTCATCCGCGCATGCACGGGTTGGCCGGCGTCAACCCGCGCATGCGTGGTTGCCGTCCTGTCCAAGTCCGCCCCGCAAGAAGATGGGAGACGGATCTTGCGGGGCCGCAGAAGGAAGGAGGTCCTCCTTCAGAGAGGACGGCCCGACGATCGGTGGGCACCGATCGCGGGGCACCCCACATTCCAGGTGAAGCCCGGTGCAGGATCCCCCCTCGCCCCCCCATAGGCCGCCCCCCCCAGCGTTCACGAACCGCCCACGACTGTAGCGACCAGGTGTGGACGGCGCTGGGGGGAACCCCCCGTTTTGGCCTGGCCGCTCGGCCCATCCGGGCCTCAGAATAGCGGGGGTGCCGGAGAATCGCCATTTTGGGTATCTCCGGCGATTCTCCGGCCCGCAAAACTCGACCGGGCCGTTCCCGCCACTTGGGAGAATCGCGGGAGGGCGTCGGACCGGCGTCCCCGGAAATTTTGGCGGCCCAGGCAATTTTCCCACCCGCGTTGGAGTGGAGAATCGCACCCATGGTACTTGTAGGTTCAGTGAGGAATTTCTCTTCTTCTGCTTATTGCAAGATTTCCCAGCGATGTGGGTGAGAGAAATTCGCAATACATTTCTTGGAATTTATACTGAAGCATAAGCAATGATTTCCTGGGCTGGAAGTATCTTTGCATTAAGAGTTCCAAGAATTGGCTTGATACACAGCTCCGAATGTCAGAATCATATATGGCACAGGAAGAGGCCATTCAGTCCATCAAGTCCATGCCATCACTCCTATAGAGCAGACCGATCAGAGCCATTCCAGTATTCTGTCCCTCTAGCCCAGCAGGCTTATTTCCTTCAAAAGCCCATCCAATCCCCTTTTGAAACTGTTGATTGTTTCTTCTTCCACCATATTTGTGGACAGTGAATTCCAGGCTGTGCAAACAAGTTCATCCTCACATCTCTCCCTGGATCTCTGTCCCCTTGTACCAGCAGCTAACAGAAACAAGCCGGAAATTGAACCTGGGACCCTGGAGCTGTGAAACAACTGTGCTAACCACTATGCTACCGACTGCCCCAATGAAAGGGAAACGTAATTTGGTGCAATTTAAGACACGGGTAACAAAGCGTTAGTCAACCTGAGGTTTACAGAGAGTAGAATGTGTTTAACCAGCCAGGAGTGCGTTGGAATAGTCAAGTCTTCAGGTAGCAAAGGCATGAATAGTGGTTTTAGCAGCAGGTGAGCTGAGATGGGCCAAGGTCAGGGGCAATGTTAGGGAGTTGGAGATAGGCTGTCTTAATGATGGCATGAGGTTGAAAATTCATCTTTGGTTAAATGTGACACGATGGTCGTGAACAGGCTCGCTTAACATCACACTGTTTCCAGGAAGCGGAATGGGGTTGGTAGCTGGGGAATGGATTTAGGAACATGGACCAAAGCCAATGGCTTCAGTCTGCCTAATATTAATACACCTAAGTTAATGCAGTCACTCAGTCTGACCTTTGTGATCACCATCCAAGGTTAATGAGTCGCGCTCATTTTGTTTGAGATTGATATATTTTTGGAGGTAATGGCAAAATGGGATAGATAAGCAAGCTAAGCAAATAGCGATGAGATTTAGATATACCCTGATCTAATTGAATGGCAGAATAGTGTGACCCTACGTACTAAATTGGTGACCTATTTTGATATCTCATTCTTCAAAATTAGCAATGCTCCACCTGTTTAAAGTGTTTGTAAGTTGGTCTCATTCACTTTGAACATAAATATCATTTCTGTGCTGGCAATTTTCAGCTGCATCTTTATCCAAATTAAATTATTGGAATTAGCTAATTAGACATCAAAATTCCTGTGTTGGTTAAAGGGACTGAAGGCAGACGTGGTCATGCTTCAGGAGACACATCTGAAGGTGGCAGATCAGGTCAGGTTAAGGAAGGGATGGGTAGGACAGGTGTTCCATTCGGGGCTGGATGCGAAGAATAGAGGGGTGGCAATACTGGTGGGGAAGCGGGTGTCGTTTGAGGCCAAGAACATAGTAGCGGACAATGGAGGCCGATACGTGATGGTGAACGGTAGGTTGCAGGGGACGGGGGTGGTATTGGTAAATGTATACGCCCCAAATTGGGACGATGCTGGATTCATGAAACGGATGTTGGGGTGTATTTCAGACTTGGAGGTAGGGAGCTTGATAATGGGTGGGGATTTCAACACAGTGTTGGACCCGGCACTGGATCGCTCCAGATCTAGGACCGGAAAGAGGCCGGCTGTGGCCAAGGTGCTCAGGGGGTTTATGGATCAGATGGGGGGAGTAGATCCGTGGAGATTTGCCAGGCCTTTGGCCAGAGAATTTTCTTTTTTCTCCCATGTACACAAGGCCGACTCCCGGATAGATTTTTTTGTTCTGGGCAGGGCATTGATCCCGAAAGTGGAGGGAACGGTGTATTCGGCCATAGCCATTTCAGACCACGCCCCGCACTGGGTGGAACTGGAGCTGGGGGAGGAGTGGGACCAACGCCCGCTGTGGCGGTTGGATGTGGGACTGCTGGCAGATGAGGAAGTGTGTGGGAGGGTGCGGGGGTGCATCGAAAGGTATCTGGAGGCCAACGACAACAGGGAGATGCAGGTGGGTGTAGTATGGGAGGCACTGAAGGCGGTGGTCAGGGGAGAGTTAATCTCCATCAGGGCTCTTAGGGAGAAGAGAGAGGGCAGGGAAAGGGAGAGGTTAGTGGGGGAGATCTTAAGAGTGGACAGGAGATATGCAGAGGCCCCTGATGAGGGACTACTGAGGGAGAGACGAAGTCTCCAGACGGAGTTCGACCTGTTGACCACAGGGAAGGCAGAGGCACAGTGGAGGAAGGCACAGGGGGCGATGTATGAGTATGGGGAGAAGGCGAGCCGCATGCTGGCACATCAGCTCCCTAAGATGATGGCAGCGAGGGAAATAGGTGGAGTCAAGGATGGAAAGGGAACTACGGTGCGGAGTGCGGTGAAAGTGAATGAGGCATTCAAGGTCTTCTACGAGGAGCTGGATAGGTCCCAGCCCCCAGGGGGAAAAGAGAGGATGCAACGATTCTTGGACCAACTGAGGTTCCCGAGGGTGGAGGAGCAGGAGGTGGCTGGTTTTGGGGCGCTAATTGGGGTGGAGGAGCTGGTTAAAGGACTGGGGAGCATGCAGGCAGGGAAGGCCCCGGGACCGGATGGGTTCCCGGTGGAGTTCTATAGGAAGTATGTAGACCTGTTAGCCCTGTTGCTGGTAAGGACCTTCAATGAGGCAAGGGAGGAGGGGACCCTGCCCCCGACAATGTCGGAGGCGACGATCTCTTTGATCCTGAAGCGGGATAAGGACCCACTGCAATGCGGGTCGTATTGGCCGATCTCGCTCCACAACGTAGATGCTAGGTTGCTGGCAAAAATGTTGGCTACGAGGATTGAGGACTGTGTCCCGGGGTGATTCACGAGGACCAGACGGGATTTGTAAAGGGCAGGCAGCTAAATACCAATGTGCGGAGGCTCCTAAACGTGATAATGATGCCATCGGTGGAGGGAGAGGTGGAGATAGTGGCAGCTATGGACGCGGAGAAGGCCTTTGACCGAGTAGAGTGGGAGTATCTCTGGGAAGTGTTGCGGAGGTTTGGGTTTGGGGAGGGGTTTATCAGTTGGGTTAAGCTCCTATATAGAGCCCCGGTGGCGAGTGTGGTTACGAATCGGCGGATGTCGGAGTATTTTCGGCTGTATCGAGGGACGAGGCAGGGGTGCCCAATGCCCCCCTGTTGTTTGCATTAGCAATTGAACCTTTGGCCATGGCATTAAGGGAGTCCAAGAAATGGAGGGGGGTGGTTCAAGGGGGAGAGGAGCATCGAGTGTCGCTGTACGCAGACGACCTGTTGCTGTATGTGGCGGACCCAGTGGAGGGGATGGTGGCGGTCATGCAGATCCTAAGGGAGTTTGGGGACTTCTCGGGCTACAAGCTCAACGCAGGGAAGAGTGAGCTCTTTGTGGTGCATCCGGGGGATCAGGGAAGAGGGATAGACGACCTACCCGTTGAGGAGGGTGGAAAGGAGCTTTCGATACTTGGGGATCCAGGTAGCTAGGAGCTGGGGGACCCTGCACAAACTTAATTTGACGCGGCTGGTGGAGCAGATGGAGGAGGACTTTAGACGGTGGGACATGTTGCCACTCTCACTAGCGGGCAGGGTACAGTCGATTAAAATGGTGGTCCTCCCGAGGTTTCTTTTTGTATTCCAATGCCTTCCAATTGTGATCACCAAGGCCTTTTTGAAGAGGGTAGGCAGGAGGAGCCTTATGGGTTTTGTGTGGGCGAGTAAGACCCCGAGGGTGAGGAGGGGGTTCCTGGAGCATAGTAGAGATCGAGGAGGGCTGGCGTTGCCGAATCTGGGTGGCTACTACTGGGCAGCCAACGTGGCGATGATCCGTAAGTGGGTGATGGAGGGAGAGGGGGCGGTGTGGAAGAGGTTGGAGATGGCGTCCTGCAAAGGAACGAGCCCGGGGGCGCTGGTGATGGCACCGCTGCCGCTCTCGCCAACAAGGTACACCACGAGCCCGGTGGTGGCGGCAACGTTAAAGATCTGGGGGCAGTGGAGACGGCACAGGGGTGCGATGGGAGCCTCGGTGTGGTCCCCGATCAGAGATAACCATCGGTTTGTCCCAGGAAGGATGGACGGGGGTTTCAGAGCTGGCATCGGGCAGGGATTAGAAGAATGGGGGACCTGTTCATCGATGGGACGTTTGCGAGCTTAGGGGCGCTGGAGGAGATGTTTGGACAACCCCCGGGAAATGCTTTCAGGTACATGCAAGTGAGGGTGTTTGTGAGGCGGCAGGTGGGGGAATTCCCGCTGCTCCCGGCACAGGGGATTCAAGACAGGGTGATTTTGGGCGTATGGGTCAGAGAGGGCAAGGTGTCGACGATATACCAGGAGATGAAAGAAGAGGGGGAGGCTTTGGTAGAGGAGCTGAAGGGTAAATGGGAAGAGGAGCTGGGGGAGGAGATTGAGGAGGGTCTGTGGGCTGACGCCCTAAGTAGGGTTAATTCCTCTTCCTCGTGTGCCAGGCTTAGCCTGATACAATTTAAGGTTGTTCACAGAGCGCATATGACGGGGGCGAGGCTGAGCAGGTTCTTTGGGGTGGAGGACAGATGTGGGAGGTGCTCAGGAAGCCTGGCGAACCATGTCCATATGTTTTGGTCTAACCCGGCACTGTAGGGGTTCTGGAGGGGAGTTGCGAGAACTATACCTAAGGTGGTGAAAGTCCAGGTAAAGCCAAGCTGGGGGCTAGCACTATTTGGAGTCGCGGACGAGCCGGGAGTGCAGGAGGCGAAAGAGGCCGTCATTCTGTCCTTTGCGTCCCTGGTAGCCGGCGGGGGATCTTGTTAGTGTGGAAAGAGGCGAAGCCCCCCAGTGTGGAAGCCTGGATAAATGATATGGCAGGGCTTATAAAGTTGGAGAGGATTAAGTTCGCCTTGAGAGGGT
This sequence comes from Scyliorhinus torazame, assembly GCF_047496885.1. Lineage (NCBI taxonomy): Eukaryota > Metazoa > Chordata > Chondrichthyes > Carcharhiniformes > Scyliorhinidae > Scyliorhinus > Scyliorhinus torazame. The sequence continues at coordinate 160,420,934 of NC_092707.1, forward strand.
CTGCGCAGGGGTTCTCCAGGCGGTGGCAACCGTTCCTAGACTATCTCGCGGAGCGTTAGATGACGTTCGGTCAGCAGCAGCAGCAACCCTTGGGGGGGGGGGGGGGGGGTATCTTTCTTGGGGGGGGGGGGAAGCGGGAAGGACGGGGAAGGGTTTTTTTTCTGGGGGGCATCTGAGCAAGAAAATACACAAATGATCCGGAAAACTGCTATGTACGGGAGGAATCCAATGTACAAAGTTCTGTATCATATTGACTTGCCATGTTTATGTCTTGCTATGCGAGCTTTCTTTTCTTTTTGTTTCGGTGGGGGGGGGGGTTGTTTGTATGGTTGAAAATTTTGTAAAAAAATTCTTAATAAACATATTTTTTTAAAAATAAAAAAATTCCTGTGTTGTAACAAGGTCACTTTTCATTAAATATTAGCAGACTGTATCACTGCCTATTGTTTTCCATGTTGCAGTTAGTCATTGATGAAATGAGATTGTACCATGTAGGAAAAAAGGCAATTTTGTGCTATTTTATATTCATCTCCTCCTTCCTGCTCTTTCTCTCTCTGGGCTGGATTCTCCAAAAATGGGCTATGTCCCCACGCTGGCGTAAAAATGCTGGTGTTTCACGCCAGACTTTCTGAAAAAAATTAGGAGCTATTCACTTACCTGCAGGGGGCTGGCAGGGCCCTGGAGTGCTTCTCGCAGCTGCGTGAACGGGCTCCTGCACTTCCGGTTCTGAGTCCGCGCATGCGCACGGCGGCGGCCTCCGGACTGGGGTGAGCACAGTAAGAAGTCTTACAACTTCCGGCACCAAACGTGATGGCGGACTCAGTCGGCGGACCTGGACCAACAAAGAAGGTCCCAACGATCTGCCCCGCGCTGTTCTATCTAACCCGCCTGATCGCTGGCCCGGCCGCATATAAGGCCCCCCCCGGTACTTGATCCCCCCGCCCCCCACCAGGGTGGCCACGGACTGAGTCCGCAGCCGCCGCGCAAGACTACTGACTGGCCAGACGTGGTTAGAACCACACCGTCGGGAATTTGGCTGGTCGGGACCAGAGTATCGCTGGGGCAATGGCCCCCCAGCCGCACCACATAAACCGTGCACGAGTGATTCTCCGGAGACCGGAAAATCGCAGAAGCGGCGCCAGGCCTGATTCAGGCGTAAAAGTACATTCTCCGCCCCTGCGCCAAATGCGATTTTGGCACGGGGCTGCGGAGAATCCAGCCACTCACTCACTCTCTCTCCCTTCATTCCATCTCACAAAGAGTGTCCCTCCTAATCACCAAACCCGATCATCATATTTTGATTTACCTCACGGTTAATTTTGGCAGAGTTGGTTAGAATGGCAGTTGGGTGCTTCCAAATGTGGGCCATGCCCAACACCATTTTAACTGCTGAATTTTCAGAAACTTGAATCCCAAACCTGGCCGCCACTTCAGTTCGGTACTGAGGCCGCACTGTCTTTCACATGAACTGTTAAATCAAGGTCCCACCTGCCCTCTCAGGTGGATGTACTAGGACCCAAAGCTATTATTTTGAAGAAGAACATGGGAGGTTCTCTCCATTGCTGTGGCCAATACCTATTCCTCAATCAAGGCAAAAAAACAACCGTTATCACATTGCTGTTTGTGAAAACTTGCTGTGCACAAATTGGCTGTCCATATTAACTGTGGGGATGCCGGCATTGGACTGGGGTGAACACAGTAAGAAGTCTTACAACATCAGGTTAAAGTCCAACAGGTTTGTTTTGAATCATTAGCTTTTGGAGCACCGCTCCTTCCTCAGGTGTTACATTAACTGTGACTACACATTAAATGTACTTCATTGGCTTTAAAGCACTTTGGGATGTCCAGGCACACTTGAAAATGATTTATAGTTTCAAGTTTATTTACTTATTGTACTGCATGCCAGACATTCTCTTTCACTATGTTTGATTTTAAAAAATATATTCTTTCACCGGAAGTGGGTCTCACCGGCCAGACCAACATTAATTACCCACCCCTAATTGCCCTTGAGAAGGTGCTGGTAAGCAGCTGTCTTGAACTGCTTTAGTCCGTGTGCTGTAGGTACAGCCACAGAATTGTTAGGAAGGAAGTTCCAGGATTTTGACCCAGTGACAGTGAAGGATTGGCAATATAGTTCCAAGCAAAGATGGTGTGTGACTTGGAGGGAATCTTGCAGGTGATGCTCTTCCCATGCAGGTACTGCCCTTGTTCGGGTTGTCACCTCAGGCTGGACATAATTCGGAAGATGTCTTTATGACATCTGGTGGCATGGCACAAGCGAGTGAATGTCTTCACTGCCCAACTTCTCATCCACCCCACCATCTCACCCCACTCCCCCTGGCCGCTCTCCCAGACACAGTTTTATGACCTTCATTTCTCTTTTTGGCTTCTCCTTTCTCTCAATGGTAGAACACTCAAGAGTATTGAAAGTCAGAGAGACCTAGGTGTACAGGTCCACAGGTCACTGAAAGGGGCAACACAGGTGGAGAAGGTAGTCAAGAAGGCATGTGGCATGTTTGCCTTCATTGGCCGGGGCATTGAGTATAAGAATTGGCAAGGCCATACTTGGGAGTATAGTGTTCAATTCTGGTCGCCACACTACCAGAAGGATGTGGAGGCTTTAGAGAGGGTGCAGAAGAGATTTACCAGAATGTTGCCTGGTATGGAGGGCATTAGCTCTGAGGAGCAGTTGAATAAACTCGGTTTGTTCTCACTGGAACGACGGAGGTTGAGGGGCGACCTGATAGAGGTCTACAAAATTATGAGGGGCATAGACAGAATGGATAGTCAGAGGCTTTTCCCCAGGGTAGAGGGGTCAATTACTAGGGGGCATAGGTTTAAGGTGCGAGGGGCAAAGTTTAGAGGAGATGTACGAGGCACGTTTTTTACACAGAGGGTAGTGGGTGCCTGGAACTCGCTGCCGGAGGAGGTGGTGGAGGCAGCGACGATAGTGACATTTAAGGGGCATCTTGATAAATACATGAATAGGATGGGAATAGAGGGATACGGACCCAGGAAGTGTAGAAGATTGTAGTTTAGTCGGGCAGCATGGTCGGCACGGGCTTGGAGGGCCGAAGGGCCTGTTCCTGTGCTGTACTTTTCTTTGTTCTTTGTTCTTTTCTCCCTTGCAACAACCACTTTGGTGTCTTTAAATTGTTTAATTCTGGCATCCAACACAAATTGTTCTCAACATCCCACGATCAGAAGAAAACAAATAAAGTGACACTGTGTTCAAAGTCAACGACACCTCTATAATAAAATAGTGGCTGGGATTCTCTGAGCCGCAATCGCGCCCGGTGCAGGGGCGGAGAATGGGGCGTTGGACCTGCGACGCCTTCCCGTGATTCTCCGGCGAGCGGAGAATCGCCGCCACACGAGTGGTCAACACGGACCCGGTCAACACGGACCCGGTCGGGCGCCATTAAAAGAGGCCCCTGCGGCGATTCTCCGCGGACGACTGGCCGAGTTCCCGCCGGCGTGGTTTACGTATGGTTCCACCTGGCGGGAGCTCGGAGTCGTGACTGCGTCCCCCTGGTGGGGGACGGGGGGATCCGTCACCGGGTGGGGGGCCTCCACGACGGTCAGGCCTGTGATCGGGGGTCACCGATCTGCGGGCGCACGCAATCTGGGGGGGGGGGGGGGGGGGCCTACTTCTTCAGCGCTGGCCTGCTGGGTGGGTCCGCCGTATCACGTGGGGCCGGCACCGCCGGCGGCTGCTCCGCGCGTGCGCGGACCCGAGGCGGGAAGTGCAGAGCCCCGTATCGGCAGCCGGAGCTGCGTGGAGCACTCCGGGGCCCTGCTGGCCCCCTTAAAAATGGAGAATCACCCCGGACTTTCTAGAAAAAAGTCCGGAGTGATTTGCGCCGGTTTTCTCGCAGGCGTGGGGACATTGCCCCATTATTGGACAATCCCACCCAATATATATATAAGTAAAAGCAAATTACTGCGGATGCTGGAAACTGAAACCAAAGAGAAAATGCTGAAAAATCTCAGCAGGTCTGGAGAGAAAAGAGCTAACGTTTCGGGTCCAGATGACCCTTTGTCAAAGCTCACCTCAAAACGACACCTCTGTCCGCTGTCCCTCAGGATTGAAGTAACACACTCAGACCATAATGACTGATACAGGTGCAGGAAAGGCCCAGGCTTTAAGCAGGGCCAAGGTCGTCACGTCCTACTGCGTTGCTGCCACTTTACTGCAGCCCTAGCATCAGACAAGTTATGAGTCGAACATTTTTTCATCAAACTGAATGCGATATCACAAACAAAAAGTTGCTAAATTAGCAGCTTTGCTGACTACACTATCTCAAAACATGACCTTTTAGATCTTTCTAATTAACTTAATTTTTCGAGCGCCGCAGTGCTCCATCTTACTTTGAGTCCTGGGACTTTCGGCTGCATCTAGAAATTGACTCGAGGCTCAGCCAGTGCCCGTGGGAAAAATATCAGGCGGCAGCAGCAACATCTTTGAGCGTAATATGCATCTGCAGTCACGAATGGACTGTGGCCATGGTCTACGAATTATAGAACGGAATGGCAATGTTAGCCCTTGTCCTTCCAGGTAGTAGAGGTTACAGGTTTGGAAGGTGCTGTCAAGTGGGGGGTGCTTGGTCAGCTGCTCTGGTGTATCTTGTAGATGGTACACTCTGCTGCCACTGTGCATCAGTGATAGAGGAAGTGAATATTTAAATTGGTTGATGGGGTGCTAATCAAGCCAGCTAATTTGTCCTGGATGGAGTCAAGCTTCGAGTGTTTTGGAGCTGCACTCATCCAGGCAAGTGGAGAGTATTCCATCGCACTCATGACCTGTACCTTTTAGATGGTGGACAGGCTTTGGACAGTCAGAACGTGAGCTACTCAGCACAGAATTCCCAGCCTCTGACTTGCTCTTGTCACCACAATGGTGTTAAAAATTGTTAAAAATGGGCATCACTGTTTCCTTGTGCCTGGGCTGCGACTACTGGAGCTCACTGCTGCCTAAGATCTGATTTATGTTTCTTTTTCTTTATGCTGTTTTAGAACACTTTACCATCACACTCCCACCACTCTCCCACAACCACCACCCCTCCCCACCCCGCTGATAACTTCTCTGTCCTCAAGATTGCCAACCCCCCAGGAATCTCCCAGGGCAATCCAAGAGAAAAAACATCTTGATCTGTAAATGATTGTGCTTTTGTTTATTGGTTATAAAAAATACTGGAAATGGATAAAGGGCTGTTTTCTGACAGTGAAGGATATTCTCATGAAGTAATGGGGAAATGTACTGACTTTTCAATGAGTGGTGGGGAGCCAGGGGAGCACATGGATGGATAGACTGGCCAGTCAATGGGGGCAGGGACGCTGGAGTCAGAAACATGTGATGACAGCTCCCGATCACAATTATGCATTGCATAGATCACTAAAGGTAGAGGTGCAGGTTCAATAAGGACATTTAAAAAAAAAATCAAACAAAGTACATGTTTCATTCCTAGAGGGATTGAGCCATTATGCTCGAGTTGCATAGAGCCTTGGTGAGATCGCATTTGGAATATTGTGAACAGATTACAAAAAACATTACAGAGGCATTGGAGACAATGCAAAAAAGATCTACCCGAGTGATACCTAAACTTGATTCAAAAAGATCTGGACTGAAAATTGAGATGTTATACTTATCAGGAAAGATTGAGCAGGTTGGCGCTCTTTTCTTGAGCAAAAGAAGACTGAGGGTGACCTGATAGAAGTTTTTAATGTTATGAAAGGGTTTCATAGAGTCAGTAAGGGAAGCTGTATTCACTAGTGGCCACGACCAGTACTAGTGGTAGGGGCCAGAGATATAAGGTGATGATTAATAAATCCAATCAGGAATTCAGGGAAAACCTCTTTATCCACAGAGTGGTGAGGTTGTGGAACCTGCTACTGCTGGGAGTACAGGTGAAGGGGAAGCTGGGTAAACACGAGGGAGAAATTTGGAAGGATACATGCTGATGGGATTTGATATTAGGAGGGGTTGGAAGAGGCTTGAGTGGAACATTAGCACCGGCGTGGATCTGTAATGTGAATTGACCTATTTCTGTGCTCTAAATACTTTCAAAGGTGTTCTACCAATGGCAGTGAACCTCGCTGTCATGGCCTACTAGTAGGAAGCATGAACCATGGGGACTGATGGTGTCGGTGGAATTGGTTCTCCCGCAAGAGTTGCTCCCTTCAGGCGAGGGAGAGAGAAAAGGGCGGAAAAGAAAAATAGACATCAGCTCAACATATCTGAATATTCCAATAAATATGGTAGTTGTAAGGCCTACTGCCCGATATGCCGTTGGGAGTCACCACATGGTGCGCCTGTAACTGTGGAATGCTTTTAAATAAACTCTCACTGTAAGCCCATCTGCAAGTAATCATTTCCTATCCAAAGACTATGCACTTTACAGAAAAAGTACTTACACTGCACACAACAAATTCAACATGGTCTTTAGAACAACAATCTTGCCAGCAATTAATAAAGGTTCCCTTGTGGAAGCCAGCTCAGTACTTCCATTCTGTGCTCCTCGATTACACTACGGCACCAGCAGAACCCCCTGTGATTACACAGACTCTGAGCCAAAGGTCTGGTTTTGTGCATCCATTCTGAATCCCAAATAAGTCACCAGATTTATAAGTCTGAGATTTGGATCAGCCTCATTTACTTTGTGCTGATGAAGTTAACCCTCACCCAATTCTTTGAATCACGCAGTTAGTCTTTTCAGAGAAAGAACTTGCATTTGTAAAGATGCAAAGAAAGATTCCACAGTTTGAAAAAGTGCTAAGTTTTCCCCGTGCCCTGGTCAATATTTGTCCAATCAGATTGTCTAGTCATTAACACATTGCTATTTGTGGGACCATACTTTATATAGCCCCTTTCACATTCTCAAAATATTCCCAAGTGCTTTCTAACCCATGAAGTATATTAGTTTAGTCACTGGTGTAACGTAGGAAACATAGCTGCATGCTGCTAATTGGCTACTGAGTTCCTCCACATTACTACAGTAACCACACTTCTAATGTACTTCACGGGTTAGAGAGCACATTGGAATGATCTGAAGTTGTGAAAAGAACTTGTTACAATGAGAAGGTTTATGAGACTGCTATCTTTTGTGATCATGGGCACGATTCAGTGGACTTAATGGCATGTTTAGCGGGCTATTTCGCGGTGGCTGCAGCGCCTAGAAACACCCTGCTATTCACTGGCACTTTCTGTTTTTTGGCCTCGGGGAGAATCTCTTCACCGAGGCCGCACCTAAAGTGAATTCCTGCTGGCGAGCCCAGCAGGAACCACTGCTCACAGATCGGAACGTCATTTACACTGGCTGCCCTGATCTGTTTCCCAACCTTTCAGGGCTTCCCTCAATTTTTGTGACCGCCCTCATTCCCCTAAAGTTGAGGAGGCCCCCGGGAACGCCCCCTCACCCCCCCCCCCCACCTCGCAAAGCCACCCCCCACCCCCAGGCCAACCCCTGGCAGTGCCAATCTGGCACCCGGGCATAGCCAGCTTGGCATCCTGGCAGTGCCACATGGGCAACCTGGCAGTTTAAGGGTGTTACTGCCAGGGTTACCAGTTCAGGCTAGCAGTACCAAGGTGTCTGGGAGCCAGTGGGAATGCCAGAGTACTAGCCTGCCTTGTCCCCAACCACCTGGGGGTCTCCAATGGCCTGGGAGTCCCGCCAGGTGCCGTTATGACTGGTCCATGTTTATATGGACCAGTACTAAACGGCACCCTGGAAAGGTATACCAGGCGCAGTCCGTGAATCTAGGGCACCAGGTGAATCCAACACCTGAGTATTTAAATGAACAATTATGTTAATTTAAATATTCAGATCTGGATGTCCCCAGCAACAGCGAGACCCAGATCGTTACGTCTCACGAGATTACGTTGAATCTCACGAGACGTTGAGAGTCACGAATCTCGCAAGATTCAACGGCCTCGTCCTGACACAAAGTTGGGCGCGATGAGGACGCTGGATCGAGCCCAGGATCTTTAAACTAAGGTAAAATGAAAGGAGGGGGTTGGCATCTGACCTGATCTGAAGTCTCCCTGACAACAAGCCTAAGCAGTTTGTTTGCTAGAGATTAAAGAGGGCCCAGATTGTTTTAATGGGAAGGAGGTGCAGGATGTTTATACTTGAAGGCAATGGCAGCAACCTGTGTGCTAACAGTGGATATCTGTGAGTCTGAAAAGTCCCATAAAAGTGTTGAGAATATCAGGTTGTGCTTTGAACTGTCCACTTACTTCCAAGATATGAGGGTTGGGGTCTCAAGGGTGGCTAATCAGCATGTCTAGCTGGATACAAGGCCCATGTGATTTATGCTGCCATAGAGATGGGCTCTGAGAGGAAAAGGGTCTACGATATTCTTGAAACTCAAAGACAAGGTTAGTCTTCCAGGGTGCTGGAGAGTAAGAGCAGCTATAGGCAGCAAGTTGGGGCTGGATAACAATTCCCGTACCGGCCTCCCCGAACAGGCGCCAGATTGTGGCGACTAGGGGCTTTTCACAGTAACTTTATTGAAGCCTACTTGTGACAGTAAGCGATTATTATATCATTATTATTAGTTGCTGTGGTTCACGATGCAGGTGGAAGTTTGTGTTCGGCTTCAAAAGACTGAAACCATACAGACATAAAATGAGGTAGGAAGATTCTTCTATCTTGCATTAGGGGAAGAATCACTGAGGAGAAAAACCTCACCGTGAAAGACAGTTTTGAAATTTAATGTTACCAGGTTGAGAAAGGGAAGGTAAACCAACGGGAGTTAAGAATCACCTTGGACTGGTTCTGGGAGAATTGAATACTTAAAAGACTGTGTTTAAAGTAGATTTGTGAAATGTTTTTTCAAATGTGCTAAAAGGAAAAGGGGTTTGTTCTGTTCTGTGGCTTAAAGTGTAATTGACCAGACAATCTGTTGCGCCAGTGTGATTTAGACTGAAGGCTAACGACTGGCCAGGACACCAGGGAGAACTTGGCCGCTTTTCCTCAAATAATGCCTTGCCATCTTTAACGTCCACCTGATAGCTACTCAGGGCCTTCATTCACAACATCTTATTCAAAACATGGCACCTCTGTCAGTGCAGCACTCCCTCAGTACAGATTATGTGCTTACGCGACAGGAGCAGGAGTACTCAAATTCCTCACCAACTGAAATTACTTCTTAGGGTGTTTCATACTGCCAACAAGCCTCCAATAGCACTCCAGAAAGAATGCAATTACAGTAAGGTTATTTTGACCCATTTATTGACAGTTTGGGATGTGCCTGGTATCCCCCACACTGACATAATACAGCGGACTAATTATAAAGCACGCAAGGGATTACCCGAGACAGATTGTATTTATTCCGTCGCTGAGTAAAAACTCATTTCTAGAAAAACGTTTGCAGATGTGGTGAATTTACAACCACAAAGGCCTGAAGTGAATTATTTGTTGCTGTTTTGGCCAGCTATGCCTTTACCTTCAAGTGAGTTCTGCTGAATATGAATGTTTTTGTTCCACCTGTTCCCTCCACACTGTGGAACATTGATCCTCTCCAGGTGTGTGACCAACCAAGGAAATCAGTGGCCTTGATACCAATCATTATGAGGTGTTGAGAGGTTGGTCATGAGACACACCGGGCGTCATTCTCCGCCGGCGGGAGTCTCCGTTCTGCCGGCGCCCGGGGGTTTCCCGACGGCGTGGGGGTGCCCCACAATGGGAAACCCCATTGACCGGCCGGTGTTACGGAGACTCCCGCCGGCCGGTCGGCGCAGAAATGTGGCGGGGCGGGTAGGAGAATTTTGCCCACCATCTCCATACTCCCAGAATGCTTTGATCCACTGCAATTCACATACTGCCACAATCGGTCCACAGCAGACACCATCTCCCTAGCCCTACACTCATCCCTGGAGCATCTTGACAACAAGGAGTCCGACGTCAGACTCCTATTAATTGACTACAACCCCGCCTTCAACACCATAATCCCAGCCAAGCTCATATCAAAACTCCAAAACCTAGGACTTGGCAGGAAACTAAGGAAATTCGGCATGTCCACATTGACGCTAACCAACTTTTACAGATACACCATGGATAACATCCTATCTGGCTGCGTCACAGCCTGGTATGGCAATTGCTTGGAACAGAATCTACAGAGAGTTGTGAACACAGCACAGTCTATCACACAAACCTGCCTCCCATCCATTGACTCTGTCTACACTCCCGCTGCCTTGGAAAAGCGGGCAGCGTAATCAAAGATCACTCCCACCCGGCTTATTCACTCTTCCAACATTTTCCATCGGGTAGGAGATACAAAAGTCTGAGAACATGCACAAACAGATTCAAAAACAACTTCTTCCCCGCTGTTACCCGACTCCTAAATGACCCTATGATGGACTGATTTGATCTCTTCACATATCTCTTTTACTGAGTGCACTCTGTATGCTTCACCTGATGCCTGTCTATGTATTTACATTGGGTATTTATGTATGCCCTATGTTTTTTTCATGTACGGAATGATCTGTCTGGACTATACGCAGAACAATACTTTTCACTGTACCTCGGTGCACATGGGCAATAAACAAATCCAAATCCAAATCCAATGCAGCTTTCATCCGAACTGTGGCAGGAAGCCTGGCCTCCACCCAGTAGTTAACCAGTCAGTCAAGATAGCTGATAGATTTGGCATGGGGAGGCTGGGAATGGCCTTCCATTCTCTGTGACACTCCATACTGTGCACCGCTGTCTAGGGTCACTCATTGCAAGGTGGTTGACTGACACCAAAGGCAAAGGCACGATGGGATGAATGGCTTCCGTGTGGGCTGTCTGATTCTATAAATGAATGATAAATGTCTGGATTGACCATGCAACCTATGGTCATTGGATGGTTCAGAAATCTCAGCTGTTTTTTTTCTTGTATTCCTCAGGAAATTTCTCATGGAATCATAAAGCACAAAGGGAGGCCACTTGTCCCACTGTGCCTGTGCTGTTTTGTAGTAAGAGCTATCTACTCCCACCACTCCTGCTCTTTCCACAGAGCCCCAAATTTCTCCTTTTCAATTATTTATCCAATTCCCTTTCAAAAGCCAAGGCTGAATCTGCCTCCACCAGATTTCAGGCTTTGCATTCCCGATCATAACACACCATGTAAAGTAAATTCTCATCTCTAATGGACCCCACACCCCCGATTCTTTTGTCAATCCGTTTTGATTCTTCCTATTGCATGCACCAGGTCACTCAAGCGGACTGCATGGGCTCCAAACAGGCAGGCACTTTGCTGCCTTTCCTGCCGATGGCAAAATGGCACAGCGGTGGGTGGACGTCGGGCATGCCACCCATGCCATTTTACCATGCTTCCTGCCTCCCAGGCTGCATAATCTTTATTATTGTCACAAGTAGGCTTACATTAACCCTGCAATGAAGTTACTGTGAAAAGCCCCTAGTCGCCACATCCCGGCGCCTGTTCGGGTACACAGAGGCAGAATTCAGAATGTCCAATTCACCTAACAAGCATGTCTTTCAGGACTTGTGGGAGGAAACCAGAGCACCCGGAGGAAACCCACGCGGACACGGGGAGAATGTGCAGACTCCACAAAGACAGTTGCCCAAACGGGAATCGAACCTGGGACCCTGGTGCTATGAAGCACAGTGCTAACCACTGTGCTATCCTGCCACCCATTAACATTCAGGCGTATGCTTAACATATTTATTATATGAGTAAAGAACAAGGAGCAGTGAGCCTTTTTCTTATAAATGCTTAAAAAATATATAGTAAACACAGAAAATGCTGCACTTATTCACCAGGTGAGGCAGCACCTGTGGACAGAAAAAAGAAGTTAACAGTAATGGTAAAGCAGTTTTGATAAAAGGTCACATAATTAATTCAGTTTTTCTCTCCACAGATGCTGCCTGACCTGCAGACTATTTCCAGCATTTTCTGTTTTTATTTTGTTTTCCAGCATCTGCAATGTTTTATTTTGAGTTTAAAAAAATACTACTTCCTATTCAAAGAGTTACAAAGTGTTTCCTCCCATTCCTCGCCCCCCTTCCTTCGCTTAGAAAAGAGACTTGCATTTGTGTAGCACCTTTCATGAGCTCAATGCATCCGAAAGTGATTTACAGCCAGTTAAGACCTTTTGAAATGCAATCAAAGCAGTAATGTAGGAAGAGTGGCAGCCGATTTGCACACCAACCTCTCACAAATCAGATAATGACCAGATAATGACCATTTTAAGTGATTACATGGGATATACAGCGTAGAAACAGGCCTTTTGCCCCAACCAGTTCATCCTGTTTCTATGTTCCACTCGAGCCATCTTCCATCCCTTCTCATTTAACTCCGTCAGCATGACCCTCGACTCCCATCTCCCTCAGAGATGAAAATCTTCTGAATTCTCTATTTGATTTCTCAGTGATTATCTTCAATTGATGGTCTACGGTTTTGATCTTCCCACTGGCTGGAATCTCCAGCCGTTGGGATTCTATGTTCCCGTTAGTAGTGCACCCCCAACTGTGGGTTTCCCAGTGGCGTGGGGTGTCTTCAATGGGAAATCCCATTGACAAGCAACGGGTGTGGACAATCCCGCCACCAGCGAACGGCACGCCGCCAAGAAGCATGAAGGATGAGGGGGGAATCTTATTGAAACTTATAGGATACTGCGAGGCCTGGATAGAGTGGACGTGGAGAGGATGTTCCCACTTGCAGAAAAGCTAGAACCCGAGGCCACAATCTCAGACTAAAGGGATGATCCTTTAAAACAGAGGTGAGGAGGACTTTCTTCAGCCAGAGGGTGGTGAACCTGTGGAATTCTTTGCTGCAGAAGGCTATGGAGGCCAATTCACTAAGTGTCTTTAAGACAGGGATAGATTTGTTCTTGATTAACAAGAGGAGCAGGGGTTATGGGGAGAATGCAGGAGAATGGGGATGAGAAAAATATCAAATGTCTACAGGAATAGTGCCGGAAGACTGGAGGATAGCAAATGTTGTCCCCTTGTTCAAGAAGGGGAGTAGAGACAACCCCGGTAACTATAGACCAGTGAGCCTTACTTCTGTTGTGGGCAAAGTCTTGGAAAGGTTTATAAGAGATAGGATGCATAATCATCTGGAAAGGAATAATTTGATTAGAGATAGTCAACACGGTTTTGTGAAGGGTAGGTTGTGCCTCACAAACCTTATTGAGTTCTTTGAGAAGGTGACCAAACAGGTGGATGAGGGTAAAGCAGTTGATGTGGTGTCTATGGATTTCAGTAAAGCGTTTGATAAGGTTCCCCACGATAGGGTACTGCAGAAAATACAGAGGCATGGGATTCAGGGTGATTTAGCAGTTTGGATCAGAAATTGGCTAGCTGGAAGAAGACAAAGGGTGGTGGGTTGATGGAAAATGTTCAGACTGGAGTCCAGTTACTAGTGGCGTACCACAAGGATCTGTTTTGGGGCCACTGCTGTTTGTCATTTTTATAAATGACCTGGAGGAGGGCATAGAAGGATGGGTGAGTAAATTTGCAGATGACACTAAAGTCAGTGGAGTTGTGGACACTGCAGAAGGATGTTACAAGTTACAGAGGGATATAGATAAGCTGCAGCGCTGGGCTGAGAGGTGGCAAATGGAGTTTAATGCAGAAAAGTGTGAGGTGATTCATTTTGGAAGGAATAACAGGAAGACAGAGTACTGGGCTAATGGTAAGATTCTTGGCAGTGTGGATGAGCAGAGAGATCTTGGTGTCCATGTACATAGATCCCTGAAAGTTGCCACCCAGGTTGAGAGGGTTGTTAAGAAGGCGTACGGTGTGTTAGCTTTTATTGGTAGGGGGATTGAGTTTCGGAGCCATGAGGTCATGTTGCAACTGTACAAAACTCTGGTGCGGCTGCATTTGGAGTATTGCGTGCAATTCTGGTCGCCGTATTATAGGAAGGATGTGGAAGCATTGGAAAGGGTGCAGAGGAGATTTACCAGAATGTTGCCTGGTATGGAGGGAAGATCTTATGAGGAAACTTGAGGCTGTTTTCGTTAGAGAGAAGGTTAAGAGGTGACTTAATTGAGGCATACAAGATGATCAGAGGATTGGATAGGGTGGACAGTGAGAGCCTTTTTCCTCGGATGGTGATGTCTAGCATGAAGGGACATAGCTTTAAATTGAGGGGAGATAGATATGGGACAGATGTCAGAGGTAGGTTCTTTACTCAGAGAGTAGTAAGGGTGTGGAATGCCCTGCTGCAACAGTAGTGGACTCGCCAACACTAAGGGCATTCAAATGGTCATTGGATAGACATATGGACGATAAGGGAATAGTATAGATGGGCTTTAGAGTGGTTTCGCAGGTCAGCGCAACATCGAGGGCCGAAGGGCCTGTACTGCGCTGTAATGTTCTATCTTCTATGATTGAATGGCAAAGCAGACTCGATGGGCCGAGTGGCCTAATTCTGCTCCTACGTTTTATGGTCTTATGGGGCGGGATTCTCCGATCCAATTCTCGATCCGATCCGGCGTCATTTGCGTGTGGTCCTACCCGGTGGGACCTCAGCGTTCTGACTGCAGGGGCCGTCCTGGTTGAGGGGGGGGGGGGGGGGGGGAGATCCGACTGCGGGGCGGACCTCCACGGTTGCCAGGCCCACGATTGGGGGCTACCAATCGGCGGCCGGGCTAATTCCGGGGGGGACCTAAGTTCCTCCGTGCCAGGCCCCTGTAGGGCTCCGCCATGTTGCGTGCCGGCCGGCGCGGAGACGGCAACCCATGCGCATGCGCGGACCCGCTCCGGCCGTGGCGCACATGCACGGACCCGTGCCGCCCATGCTGGGGCCCGTATCGACAGCTGGAGCTGCGTCAAGCGCTCCAGTGTCATGCTGGCCCCTTGTGGGCTGGGGGATCGCTGCTCCTAGTGGGCAGATGACGCCGTCGTAAAATGCTCTGGCATTCACGACAGCATCAACACTTTGCCCCATTATCGGAGAATCCCGCCCTTGGGCGGGATTCTCCGGCTCCCCAGCCGTGTGCTTTCAGCGGCGTGCTGTTTGCTGGCGGCAGGATTCTGTCTTCCCTCCCCTTGTCAATGGGATAGCCACTGAAGCCACCTCATGCCGCCGGGAAACCCAAGGGCAGGGGTGCGGTGCCGGCAGGAAAAGTGAATGGCAATGGCCAGATAATTCCCATTCAGAACTCTACACAGTACTCCATGTGCAATCCAACCAACGTTTGTTGCAAGTGCAACATAACCTCTCTGGTTTTGAATTCTATCATTCGAGAATTAAACTCCAGTGCTTGGTTTGCTTTTTTAACTGATTTTTAAAACTTGTGCCGCTACTTCAAGTGATTTGTACTCTCTTTGCTCCTCTCCCCCATTCTTAGATTCTTATTTTCCAGGCAATATGTGACCTACTTATTTTCCTATATTTGTCTGTGCCGCAGGTTTATTGAGGGCGTTTTCCTCAGGAAAGTGAGCAGACCTTTATTGCTCTTTCTCAAAAAAACACCGAAGGGTCTTTTACATCCACCTGACAAGGCAACTGGGAACTCCGTTTAAAACCCGATCCGGATGACGTCACCTCCCACAGTGCAGCATTCCCTCAGTATCGCATTGGTTTCGGAACTTGAACCCAAGACCTTTTGATTTTGATGTTGAGTCAGCTGGTGAATTGCGTCTTTTGATCTTACTCAGGAGCGTCAGTCAGTGAAGGTCAATCTCAGTGGACAGTCAGTCTCCAGCTGATTCAACACTGACCTTATTTCAATCCCCAGGGGAATTGGCAGATCAAAAAGATGATAATAACTGTAACAGCTCATTGCAGATGAATTACTTTTGGGATAGCTTTTCCCCTGCGGCTTATTGAGAGAACACTGGGAAAATAACAGCCTGGCTCTGACAAGGAAGTTGGAGGGCATGCATCACAGATTAATTTGGTAACAGGTTTGAAACCCTTCTATGAGTAAGTGAATCGCAAAGTCAGCCCAAACCGAGAGATTATAAAGCACCAAAACCACATCGCATCATGCTTCGGTCAGTTGCTTTTAGTTTATCGTGTGTCACTACAAAGGCCAACACTAGCTGGTTATGTTCCAACTGGCTCTCACTCAGCTCAAGCAGCCGTTGGCATTAGATGCCCACTTAATGCGACAAGGTCACCTTCAATAATGAGCAATGAGGCCAGAGATGATCACTGCACTATAAACAATCCAGTGGTCTTACAGCCGGAAGTGCCAACACATTGGCCATACGTTCCTGGGTCCCCAGTGTAGCATTTAGTGGGTACCCCAATGATGTGCTGGGGATCCCCCTCAGAAGTTCCTGCTAAGGGTTTACCCAGCAATTACCCAGAAGCACTAACTTCCCCAGGACAATTGGCTGAGCTGGGAACCATCTGACAGAAGTGATTTAAATCACTAACTTTGGATGGTTCTGCCAGTTTTACCCTGATAGTTGCCCTGAAAGAGTTAGAGGCAAAAAAACTCACTTCTAAATCCAGAATAATAATTTAAAAAACCCAGACGCAGCCTTGCATGGGACAACCCTCCCACACACACACAACCACACCACCTCCCCTGGTCTGACCCGACCCCCCCCCCCCCCCCCTGTCTGGCCCCCAACCCTCTCCCACCCCTTTGTCTGAACCACTTACCCTTTCTTTCTCCCATTAAACATCTCCTTTACAGCAGCTAGTGCTTTAAAAAGAGGGCATTTCTAACCTCTTTGCACCCCAGTTACACCACACCGAGTCAGCTGGGAGCACGCATCGCTGCTCCTGGCTCAGCCAGCCTGAGTGAGGAAGTTTTGTAAGGGCAATGAAGAGTCCACACCGAGTAGGTTGAAACAAAAACTTACTTTATTTTACAATAACTATTGTATACAGCTCCCTACTGGGTCTTCTCTAGTCGGTGTCTTACTGGCCAACTCTATTTATACAGAGCCAAGTATTGTTAAGGCCCCCCCCCCCATCCCCTTATCGGGAGAGCTTGTATTCTGCAAGATCAATAGGGTCTTTAACCACCCCTGTGCCGCAAGACCTGTGTGGGTTATAACAGGAAGGTTGGGCTTCAGAATCCCAGTGTGGGTAAGTTCAGTATGGGTAAGATTGCCACTCTGAGGATTGCCACCCTTTCACCTGAGGAAGGAGCAGCGCTCCGAAAGCTAGTGACATCGAAACAAACCTGTTGGACTTTAACCTGGTGTTGTAAGACTTCGTACTGTGCTCACCCCAGTCCAACGCCGGCATCTCCACATCACTCTGAGGATGGTACAGGCCATTGCTTCAACAGGTGATTCTGACTGGTGCCTCTCGCTGTGGTGCGTGGGAGCAGTGCTGATGTGAGGGCCCACCAACCTGGGATCAGGCCAGGCTGTGACCAGCCTGAGCATGCCACTGATTTATACTGGCTGGCCATGTGCCTCCCACATTACTGAACAGTGCGTACCATCCTCTGTGTTTGATGAAAATCCCACCGCCACACTGGCAATCTAGGTGCTAACTCCCTGATGTGTTGGGTGCTCTGGAACACATACAGGCCACCAACACTTAAAATTGTACAACACTATTTTCTTAAGTTAGAAACTGTTGAACATACTTTCACTGTGGGTTAACACGATGTTAGATTAAACTAAAGACCTATGCCTGTCCTAACCAGTCGATGCACTCAGCACATGGTGAAGATCTGTGCTGTAAGCTGTAAACTCTGTCCTTCTGAGGGGCTGCATCCCGAATGAGCGGGAACTCTGATGCCCTCTGTCTATATAGTGATTGTGCTCTAACTGGTGATTGGCTGCGGTGTTGTTTGTGTTGATTGGTCTTGCTGTGTGTCCATCAGTGTGTGTGTCTGCACCATGATATACTGGTGTATATTATGACATCCCCCTTTTATAAAAAAATGTATGTGTGTGGCAATAAATAATGTATGGTGAGAATGTTCCTAACTACGTGTGGGGTGCAAAGACATATTTACAGGACTACGTACATGAGAACTAAGCTACTTACATGGGAAGGTGCCTGGTGCAGAGAAGCAGTATGCAACAAGAGTAACGAGATCAACACTATGTACAAACCAGGGAAACGATCAAACAAAGCAACAAAACAATTCAAAGAGTCCATAAATTCGAAAAGTTAATAAATTTAGTCTGAGGTGGGCGACGAATTCTGGTTGACCGCCTCAATGGTGGGTCGAGAGCCACCGGTTCAGGAGCGGGCTGGACTGCGTCAAAGTCAGGGGGAGGCAGAGTGACAGGGAGCTCTGCATAGTCCATGGCAGGGTCAGCAGGAGGGCGAGGCGACACTGGAGGATCATGTGGCGAGCGTGGAACGAGACGAAGGGCGCGTCGACTGCGGCGCAGAATAGAGCCATCCGGTAGACAAACCAGGGACGAGGGGGGGGGGCACCTGCCGAAGGACAGCAGCGGTTGCAGACCAGCCCCCATCCGGAAGATGGATGCGGACGTTGTCACCTGGAGCCAGAGCAGGGAGATCAGCTGCACGGGAGTCATGAGCCGCCTTGTGCTGTGCACGAGACAGCTGCATTCGTTGAAGGACCGGAACGTGGTCGAGGTCTGGGACATGGATGGACGCCACCGTCGTCCTCAGGGTGTGACTCATGAGTAATTGGGCTGGTGACAGGCCAGTGGACAGTGGGGCGGAGCGATAGGCCAGCAAGGCAAGGTAGAAATCAGACCCAGCATCGGCAGCCTTGCAGAGGAGCTGTTTGACTATATGTACTCCTTTCTCTGCTTTGCCGTTGGATTGGGGGTACAGGGGACTGGACGTCACAAGGGCAAAATTGTACCGCCTGGCAAAGTTGGACCATTCTTGGCTGGCGAAGCAGGGGCCATTGTCCGACATAACCGTGAGCGGGATGCCGTGTCGAGCAAAGGTTTCTTTACATGCACGAATGACTGCAGATGAGGTGAGGTCGTGCAACCGTATCACCTCCGGGTAATTCGAAAAGTAGTCCACGATCAGGACATAGTCTCTACCCAGCGCGTGGAACAGGTCGATGCCCTCCTTGGTCCATGGTGACGTGACCAACTCATGGGGCTGCAGGGTCTCACGTGGTTGGGCCGACTGGAAGCGCTGACAAGTGGGGCAGTTGAGCACTGTGTTGGCTATGTCCTCATTAATGCCGGGCCAGTACACTGCCTCTCAGGCCTGTCGGCGGCACTTTTCCACGCCAAGGTGGCCCTTGTATAGTTGTTCCAGGACAAGCTGGCGCATGCTATGCGGGATGACAATGCGGTCCAGTTTTAGAAGAACCCTGTTTACTACCGCCAGATCATCTCTGACATTATAGAATTGAGGGCATTGGCCCTTGAGCCACCAGTCCGACAAGGCGTCAGCCGCCGTCTCGCGGCGAATTTGGACGAGGCGTTCATCCATGGCAGGTAGATTGGAGGCCGCGAATGCCACATGGGCGTCAACCTGGCAGACAAATCCCGCTGGGTCACGTGGAGTGTTGACTGCCCTGGACAGAGCGTCAGCAATGATGAGGTCTTTGCCTGGGTGTATACCAGCTGGAAGTCGTATCGTCGGAGCTTGAGAAGAATACGCTGGAGGCGAGGCGTCATGTCGTTCAAGTCTTTCTGTATTATATTGACCAGTGGGCGATGGCCGGTCTCGACGGTGAATTGAGGAAGTCCGTAGACATAATCGTGAAACTTAACATCACCGGTCAGAAGGCCCAGGCACTCCTTTTCTATCTGCGCATAGCGCTGCTCCGTGGGGTCATCGCACGTGACGCATATGCAACGGGGGCCCATGATGAGGCCTCATCACGTTGAAGGAGCACTGCCCCAATGTCGGATTGACTGGCATCGGTCGAAATTTTGGTTTCCTTTGCTGGATGACAGAAGGCTAAGACCGGGGCTGTGGTCAGTTTTGCCTTGAGTTCCCTCCATTCGCGCTCGTGGACAGGGAGCCATTGGAAGTATGTCGTCTTCCTGACCAGGTTCCTGAGAGCCGTGGTATGAGAGGCGAGGTTAGGGATGAATTTCCCTAAAAAATTGACCATGCCCAGAAATCGGAGGACCGCCTTCTTGTCCTCTGGTGTTTTCATAGCTGTGATGGCAGCTACCTTGTCCGCATCCGGCTGCACACCCAATTGGGAGATGTGGTCACCGAGGATCTTAAGTTCTGTCTGGCCAAAAGAGCACTTGGCCCTGTTGAGGCGGAGGCCATGCTCATATCTATGTCTGAATACGCGCTGGAGGTGACTAACATGCTCCTGCGGGGTGGTGGACATAGACGCAAACACCTTCAATACCTTCCATCATTTGTTCCATAATCTTATGGAACACTTCTGATGCAGAGATGATCCCAAACGGCATCTAGTTGTAACAATATCTTCCAAAGTGGGTGTTAAATGTGCAGAGTTTCCTGCTGGATTTATCGAGCTGGATTTGCCAGAATCCTTTTGAGGCATTGAGTTTGGTAAAGAGCTTGGTGCGAGGCATCTCACATGTGAGCTCTTCATGTTTGGGAATTAGATAGTGCTCTCTCATAATATTGCAATTTAGGTCCTTGGGATCAATGCAAATTCTCAATTCGCCAGAAGGCTTTTTTACACATACCATGGAACTGACCCAGTCTGTCGGTTCCGTGACTTTGGAAATGACTCCTTGGTTCTGGAGGTCCTGCAGCTGCTGCTTGAGGCGGTCCTTAAGGGGTGCTGGGACCCTGCGAGGTGCGTGCACCACAGGCGTGGCATTCGGTTTTAATAAAATCTTGTAGGTGTACGGGAGCGTGCCCATGCCCTCGAAGACATCATGGTACTGGTTGATAATGGCGTCGAGCTGCGCCCTGAAGTCAGTGTCCTGAAAGGCAGATGTGTCAGCAGGAGAGAGAGAGTGAACTCTCTGAACTAGGTTCAACAGCTTGCATGCCTGCGCGCCAAGCAGTGAGGCTTTCGAGGAGCCCACAATTTCAAAGGGAAGGATGGCTTTGCGTGACCTGTGCATCACTTCAAGTTGGCATGAGCCGCTGGCAGCAATGGCATTGCCATTATAATCTAATAGCTGGCAGGATGATGGCTGGTTTGACACGAAGGCTTTGGAGGTCAGAGATGAGATTGGCGGAAGCACCGGTGTCCAGGCGGAATCGTATTTGGGACCGGTTGACCGTAAGGATGGCACACCACTCATCGTCCGTATCGATGCTGTATACCGATAGAGGCTGGATTCTTTGCTTCGGGGACACCCTGTTTTTTGTAATGATACCGACTCGAAAAGCGCCTTCGGGTCCTCAGTGTCAATATCAGGTAGCAGGTCCGAATCGGGCTCGGTGACCGTGGGTTGAATGGCCCGGACATTCCTGCGAGGCTGGTTGGAGCGACGAGAGTTGGCAGGCTGAGGTGATCTGCATAAGGCAGCATTGTGGCCAAGTTTGCCACATCGGAGGCATCGTCGGGATTTGGCAGGACATTGCCGCTTTAAGTGGGCGGAGCCACAGTTGCCGCACGTTGTAGCGTCAGTACATTTGCTGTGCCACCGCGCATGCGCGGTGCGGTCGTACGTGGTGCGCGCTTGGCAAGTATGTTCGTCGAAGTCGCCGTCCCCTCGTTCGGTGCGCATAAGCGCGGGAGTCCGCGAAAAGGCCACCCTCATGCAGGCTGAGACCCTGGAGTTGCTCGATTGCTTGGAGCCGTTCTGCCTCGTGGGGACCTTGCCGCGCCGTTTCAGCCGCTTGGATGTGGGAATACCGACTAGTGGTGTGTTCGTGTAGCACGCAGGTCTCGATGGCGGTCGCTAGGGTGAGCTGCTTTACCTTGAGGAGCTGCTGGTGTAGGGAGTCCGACTGAACACCGAAAATGATCTGGACGCGCATCATGGAGTCGGAGGTGGACCCGTAATTACAGGACTGCGCAAGGATGCAGAGCTGGGTGAGAAAGGACTGGAAAGGTTCATCCTTACCCTGCAAACGCTGTTGGAATACATAGCACTCGTAACTTTTATTCACCTCGATGTCGCAGTGACTGTCAAACTTAAGGAGGACCGTCTTGAATTTTGATTTATCTTCACCATCAGCAAAGGTGAGAGAATTGAAAATGTGGATGGCATGGTCCCCGGCTGTGGATAGGAAGAGAGCGATCTTCCTGGTGTCTGAGGCAGCTTCCCGGTCTGTGGCTTCAAGGTAGAGCTGGAAGCGTTGTTTGAATATCTTCCAGTTGGCTCCCAGGTTACCGGTGATGCGGAGCGGCGGCGGCGGGCGGACGCTGTCTATTTTGCAGGATGGCTGTATGCTGGTGGAAGGCAGATCACTTGCAGGTAGGTCTAAGAAGTTCTAACATCCCTCAACTCCTGGTACCATGATGTGTTGGGTGCTCTGGATCCGTAGAACACATACAGGCCACCAACACTTAACATAGTACAACACTATTTTATTAAGCTAGAAACTGTTAAACATACTTTCACTGTGGGTTAACACGATGTTAGATTAAACTAAAGACCTATGCCTGTCCTAACCAGTCGATGCACTCAGCACATGGTGAAGATCTGTGCTGTAAGCTGTAAGCTCTGTCCTTCTGAGAGGCTGCATCCCGAATGAGCGGGAACTCTAATGCCCCCTGTCTTTATAGTGAGTGTGCTCTAACTGGTGATTGGCTGCGGTGTTGTGTGTGTTGATTGGTCCCACTGTGTGTCCATCAGTGTGTGGCTGCACCATGATATACTGGTGTATATTATGACACTCCCCAGGTGCCAATGCAGTGCCCTCCTGTTGCAGGGAATGGAGGGCAGTTTGGGCAATACTGGCAACTGACCCCATTACTAAAGATTTTTTGGCAACTGTTTTTTTCCGCAGCGTGTTTGCAGATGGATCTATTCAGAAAACGAGGCAGCAGACTGAGAATGGAGGAGTGAAAGTAGCTGCTGTTAACATCACGTTTCATGGTTCTAAGAAATGAACAGCAGAAGAGCTCATTATGTGAAGAAGTGATGTCAGATTTCACGTTCATTCTTGCTTGATGGGAATAAGGGTTGGAGACAGGATTGTGGCAGTACAGAGTCAATTCTGCGATCTGCTCGTTCGCCTGGTGAGACTCCAAGTTGCGTCCACAAATGGACGACACGTTAGCACAGTGGTTAGCACTGATGTTTCACAGCGCCAGGGTCTCGGGTTCGATTCCCGCTTGGTCACGATCTGTGCGGAGTCTGCACGTTCTCCCCATGTCCGCGTGGGTTTCGTCCGGGTGCTCCGGTTTCCTCCCACATGTCCCAAAAGACCTGCTTGATAGGTGAATTGAAACTGAAACTGAAAATCGCTTATTGTCACAAGTAGGCTTCAATGAAGTTACTGTGAAAAGCCCCTAGTCGCCACATTCCGTCGCCCATTTGGGGAGGCTGTTACGGGAACTGAACCGTGCTGTTGGCCTGCCTTGGTCTGCTTTCAAAGCCAGCGATTTAGCCCTGTGTTAAACAGCCCCTATTCTGAACATTCTGGATTCTCTCTCTGTGTACCCGAACAGGCGCCGGAATGTGGCGACTAGGGGCTTTTCACAGTAACTTCATTGTAGTGTTAATGTAAGCCTACTTGTGACACTAATAAAGATTATTATTATTATTAAATCGTTCTTTTAATGATCCGCTGATCCCATCCTGGAGCAGGAAGAGCTTCTGCAACTGGCAGAGGAACCCTCACTGCAAAACCTTTTTTTATCAGAACTGCTAACCCGAAAGGCCAGTTCCCGTCACTAGCTGAACAGGAAAAGAACAAATTGCAAACAAACACTTTTGGATTTTCCCTTCACAACCTTGTGCTTCCCTCTCTGGTACTGTGGTATTGCCGAAAGCCCCATCATTATTCTGTGGGCAGATTTCCCTGCCTCGATGACACAGACTGTGCACTCAGAACAGTGCAGAGACAACAACCCTACCTCTTAAGTCAGAAAATGATCAAAGCACCATGCCATCTGGATTTCCGACAGATTGCACTGCAAAAACATTCACTTTCAAACTCCTTTTAAAAATCTGAGCTTTTCCAATGTTTTAAACAATATTTCCAACACTATTTCAACCTGAGGAAGAGACCAGAACAAAGAGCCATAAAATTTAAATAGCCACAAATATGTCCAACAAGGAATTCAGGAGCCACTTCTCTACCTAGCGGAAGATAGCAATAGTTCACAGGTCCCAGTGAATAATAATAATCTTTGTTACTGTCACAAGTCAACTTACATTAACACTGCAATGAAGTTACTGTGAAAATCTCCTAGTCGCCACACTCCGGCGCCTGTTCAGCTACACAGAGGGGGAATTCAGAATGTCCAATTTACCTAACAAGCACGTCTTTCAGGACTTGTGGGAGGAAACCGGAGCACCCGGAGGAAACCCACGCAGACACGGGGAGACCATGCAGACTCCACACAGACAGTGACCCATGCCGGGAATCAACCCTGGGACCCTGGCGCTAGTGCTAAGCAATAGTGCTAACCATCGTACTACCGTGCCGAAAATGCTTTACATGATAAACTACTCTGAAAGTGTAATGATTGTTGTCCTGTCAGCAAAAGTACCAGCAATGCTCCCGCAGCACCAATTACATGAATCTGTTTATCGCTGGGATCCAAGACATACGAACATACGAATTAGGAGCAGGACTAGGCCACTCGGCCCCTCGAGCTTGCTCCACCATTCAATAAGATCATGACTGGTCTGATTGTAACCTCAACTCCACATTCCTGCCTGCCCCGATAACCTTTCACCCCCTTGTTAATCAAGAACGTATCTAGCTCTGTCTTACAAATATTCAAATATTCTGTTTCCACTGCCTTTTGAAGAGAGTTCAAAGACTAACGACTCTCTGAGAGAAAAACATTTTCCTCATCTCCGTCTTAGTTGAGCGACCCCATTTTTTTAAACACTGAGCCCTATTTCTGGATTCTCCAACAAGTGGAAACATTGGGCACGATTCAACTAAATGGGAACAAAGTCCCATAGCGAGCGCGTTTAACTGCGTGTTTCCTGGTGCTCGTAGCGCTGAGAAACACATGGCTATAAAACGTCACTCGCTTTAAATAAGGGTCATCAGTGGGGAACGTGTGGCCCAGGCTGCACGTAGCCCTGTTTTCTACACAGAGGAGCTGGCACTGGAAGGGTATCAGGATACCATCCTGCTCAGAGGGCATGCACCTGGGGGCCTCTGATCCCCTGAGACACCCCCACAAGTGCCGTTTTGTCTGGTCTCCATTTGTGGAGAATAATGCTGAACAGCGCTCGCCTGAGGTCTCCGAGGCAAAGGGGATGGATCCCAAAATGAGAATAGCTGTCTCACTCTAATATGCAGATTTGCTAAAAAGTGATCCCACCCAGAATGGGCAGGATTTACATCACAGCCTGGCCGTTGGATCGTGCCCATCTTCTCCACATTCGGGTTTTATTTTACATCAACAGTCAATGGTATTTCGCGTTTTCCATTCTCCACATTCACCCTGTCAATACCCCACAGGATCTTATGGGTTTCCATCAAGTCATCCCTTACTCTTATAAACTCTTATGGAGACAAAGGAATTTGGGTTAGGAAACCCAGAGAAATACTTGTTCATTTTGTGAATATTTTTAATTTGGCACCTCCTCTCTGACTTGATTTGCTGTCTAACTAGAAAGTCTGTACCTTCAGTGAGTAAACCCTCAGTTCCACAATTGAGTGACAGGCTACAGCATAAGATTATAAGAAATAGGAGCAGCAGTAGGCCATTCAGCCAGCTGGGCCTGTTCTGCTTTTCGTTAAGATCATGGCTGATCTGACGGTTGCTCTAACTCCACGTTCTTGCCTGTCGCCAATAGCCCTCAACTTCCTTGTTGATCAAACATCTATTTGGCTCAACCTTGAGTATATTCAATGGCCACTTCCACTACTCTCTGTGGAAGAGAATTCCAAAGACTAGCCACATACGAGAAGCCTTTCCCTGAATCTCTGTCTTAAATGGGAGACCCTTATTTGTAAACTGTGCCCCCTAGTCTAGATTCCCCCATGAGAGGAAACATCCTCTCAGCAAGGTGGTTGTGGTGGCTGCAATTGGGTGGCACGGTGGCACAATGGTTAGCACTGCTGCCTCACAGTGCCAGGGATTTTAGTTTGATTCCGAACTTGGGTGACTGTCTCTGAGTTTACGCGTTCTCCCCGTGTCTGTGTGAGTTTCCTCCAGGTGTTCCGGTTTCCACCGACAGTTCAAAGATGTGCAGATCAGATGGAATGGCCATGCCAAATTTCCCCTTAGTGACCAAAGGTTAGGTGGGGTTACAGGGATGAAGGAGGGGATTGGGCCTGGCTGGGGGTGCTCTATCGGAGGATCGATGCATACTCGATGGGCCGAATGGCCTCCTTCTGCACTGTAGGGATTTTATGATGCTATGGTTGGAGGTCAATCATCCCCCATTCCAGAACATCAATGCAGGAGTTCCTCAAGATAGTGTCCTAGGCCCAACCATCTTCAGCTGCTTCATCAATGACCTTTCTTCCATCATAATGTCAGAAATGTGGATATTCGCTGATGACTGCACAATGTTCAGTATCATTTGTAACTCCTCAGGTAATGAAGCAGTCCATGTCCAAATGCCGCAAGACCTGGACAGTATCCAGGCTTTGGCTGACAAGTGGCAAGTAATATTTGCACCACACAAATGCCAGGAAATGACGATCTCCAAGGATCTAACCATCGTCCCTTGACATTCAATGGCATTATCATTGCTGAATCCCCCACAATCAACATCCTGGGGGTTCCCATTGACCAGAAACTGACTAGACTAGCCATATAAGTGTACCACCTGCAAATTGCACTGCATGAACTCATCAACGTTCCTGATGCAGCACCTTCCAAAAACATGACCACTACTATCTAGAAGGACAAGAGGAGCAGTTATCTGGGAACCCCACCACCTGGAGGTTCCCCTCCAAGTTGCTCACCACCACGACTTGGAAATATATTATCATTCCTTCACTGTCGTTGGGTCAAAATCCTCAAATTCCCTCCCTAACAGCACTGTGGCTGTACCTACACTTCAAGGATTGTAGCAGTTCAAAAAGGCAACTCATACCACCTTCTGAAGGGCAGCTAGGGACGGGCTATAAATTCTGGTCCAGTCAGCGATGCCCAAATCCCTAAAAGAATTTTAAAAAATGTTGGGCAGCATGGTGGCGCAGTGGTAGCACTGCAGTCTCACGGCGCTGAGGTCCCAGTTCAATCCCGGCCCTGGGTCACTGTCCGTGCGGAGTTTGCACATTCTCCACGCGTTTGCGTGGGTGTCACCCCCACAACCCAAAGATGTGCAGGCTAGGTGGATTGAACACGTGAAATTTCCCCTTAAATTGGAAAAAAATGAATTGGGTACTCTAAATTTATTTTTTAAAATTGTCAAGCTCCCTCAGAATTTAATAGGCTGGATTTTCAACCTCAAGGTGGGTAAAAGAACTGTAGAACCATAGAAAGAATCCCTACTGTGCAGAATGAGGCTATTCGGCCCATTGTGTCTGCATGACCCTCCGAAAGACCCATCCTAGGACCACTCCCCCGCCCTATCCCCGTAACCCCACCTAATCTGCATATCTTAATAATAATATTTATTATTGTCACAAAGAGGTTTACATTAACACTGCAATGACGTTACTGAAAATCCCCCAGGCGCCACACTCAGGCACCTGTTCGGGTACACTGAGGAAGCATTCAGAAATGTCCAATTTACCTAACAGCATGTCTTTCGGGACTTGTGGGAGGAAACCGGAGCACCTGGAGGAAACCTATGCAGACACGGGGAGAACAGGCAGACTCCGCACAGACAGTGACCCAAGCCGGAATCAAATCTGGTATCCTGGAGCTGTGAAGAAACAGTGCTAACCACTATGCTACCGTGCTGCCCATCTTTGGACCCTGAGAGGCAATTTAGCCTCTAACCTGCACATCTTTGGACTGTGTGAGGAAAGCGAAGCTCCCAGAGGAAACCCGCGCAGACATGGAGAAGTTGGGAAATTCCTGGCTCACTCCACCTGCCTGGGGAGAAAGCACCCACTAGGATGGAATTTTCATTGTCTGTGTGAGTGAGTGAGTGTGTGTGTGTGTGTGTGTGTGTGTGTGTGTGTGTGTGTGTCGGGGGTGGGGGGGGGGGGATGGCAGGAGCAAACTTCCGTCGGGATAGCTGACCTTGGAAAAGGTTTGGAGGCAGCCACAGTGATTGCTGGATGTGGAGGCCTGCCGAGGTGCTGTGGGACTTCCTCCCAGTTAAAATAAAGAAATAGGCCCTCCAGCCCTAACCTTCACACCATCGAACCCCCACACACTCCCCATGTCCATCAATGAAACTTCATGCCCCTCCTCCCACCCCACCATGGCCCCCATGCTAAGCTATGTCCTTCAGGCAACCCCTATACCCCCTGATGCCCATCATGCCAAGTCATGCTCCCTCAAACAACCCCTATGCAGCCCCCTGCCCCATGACTGAACTGGTTGCACAGCAACAAACAGAGCAAATGAATGAATAACAAATTAATATTCTATGCACATTTTCTGTACATATAAAACAGTTATCAAATTAGCAGTGGCCCACAATGGCAGCGGTCCAAGTCTATGCCAATTGTCACTTCTGTTAGTGTTTGTTACACTTCATTGAGCAAAACAAATATTCATCGTCAATCATCTCGATTAAACCTTTGTGAATGCGCTAATCTACCTTAAACACAGGGAAATGTGGCTTTCCACCCAGGAAACATCTTACACTCGTAAGTAAATATTGCCACAACATTTTGCGATACAATACTCCAAGTTCCTTAAAATCCAAATTAACATAAAACGCAGCATCATCTCTGACATTCAAACAAATCCGTCTGAACCATCAAAAACACATTGGCCTTTAAAGGTTATCTGCATCCTCCAAACTACTGTGATGTCGTTGTTCAGTGGGAGATAGTGTGGGCCTATTACGTATGTACACACACACACACATACATACATGTACATTACACGAACACACACATTACACAGTGACAACACACATTACGTACATTACACAAATATCAACACACACTCGCACTGAATAGTTGCTTGACCTTTCACAGTGCTCAAAATCGCCAAGCCACGGGCCATCTCTCTGAGCATCACCCTGAACAATTCCCTCAGTGATATGTGTTTTCATTAGAGTTCTCACCCAGAAAACCAAGCCCCCCCCAATGTTACTGAGTGAACCTACAGTGCGGAGAATGTAAAGAAGTCTCTATGACTGTCCTTCGTGAAATACTAACATAGGATGAAGGCTGCCAAGACTGTCTCCCCAATAATCACTTCAAAGAACAGAAAGCAAATTGACAATGAATTTGCAAGTTCCTGGAATACATGGCCAGGGAGTAAGGATAACAGGTATTCACACAAATCAGCCGAGCTCTATTCTAAGTTACTTACTGTCTTCTTGTGATGTTGCTCACTGATAGACCAGGACCCAAAGCACAATTGAGTTTGATTTGATTACTAATCTGCTTTTTCTGCTTAAGGTCACTACTTGAAATAGGCCAATTGCAGTGCCTTCTGAATTACTGCGGTCAATCAAAGGGCAGTTGTAACTGCTTGTAAATTACAGACTCTAGCGGAGTGATTGGCTTTCTTTGTCTTTTTACTACACTTTTCCCTACTAACATTAAGCACTGAGCAGTGCTCCCTTGAAGTGCCTGTGCGCAGCCACGCACCAGTCCCTCAAGTACCGCACACTAATTATTATAGCAGCACACATCCTGATGGATGACTGAGGTTTACTGCCACTCTAGTCCACAGTAAAGAAGTGGTAGTCAATGGGAATCAGAGGGAAAATCTCCACTGGTTGGAGTCATACCAAGCACAAAGAAAGATGGTTGTGGTTGGGAGCACTTTTTAGCAAATCTGCATATTAGAGCAAGGCAGTAAGCCATTCTCTAATGTGAAGATTCCCAAAGTACCCGAGGCTTTGGATTTTTTTCGGGGCCTTGGAGATTGGGACGCGATTTAAAAGTGGCATTCCGATTTTTCGCGACAACGGGGATTTCAGGCCAGCGGAGCTCCCAATTGTAAAAAATGGGGGTATATACAGCCTCAGCCACGCGTTCCCCATTTAGGCCTCTTATTCAAAGCAAGTCGCGTTGAATAGCCACATGTTTCTCGGCACTGCCAGAAGGTGGGTCACCATCACCTTCTTAAAGGCAATTAGGGATGGGCCATAAATAGTGGCCTAGCCAACTATGCCTTCATCCGTGAACAAATTTAAAAAATAACTGTTAGAAAAAATTAGCTTCCTTTTTAGATAAATGAGTCCTTTGGTGTCCTTTAATTTTCATAAATGTTCAGATACATCACTTAAACGACAACACAATTGGATAAGCAAGAGCATCTACATCTGACTTGAGGGAAATGTGGGTTCTTGCTTACTTTGTTCCATGATAACATTGGCGATCATTTGTACTGGTCAACTTGCAGCCAAGACAAGGAATAGTGCCCATGGGAGGCAATAGTTTTCAAATACCTCATTTTCAGCCAGTGCTCATCAAGCACAGGCTGTGAATGAGCAAAAGGAACCCAGTTTTTAATGCAACTTCTCAGTCATTTCTGTTGCTGTTCTAGTAATACATATTTATTAATGATAAACAATCCTCAAAACAGACAAAAATAATTTTAGCCCATGTTTCGCCATGTCCCTCAACCAATTTTACCTCCAGAAACACAGTTGGTTACATTTTCTCCCTCACCATTTTAAGTATCTTCCCTGGCAAGTACAGTCCAATTGTGCTACACTTTGGGTCAAAGAAAAAAATAGTTTAACCTTTTAAGTCCTCTTTGAACCATGGGGAGGAAGTTTGCCTCAAACCTGCTGTATGCTAAAAGGTCTGTCATGTGACCATTCTAATGATGCTTGTAGGCTGCAGTGTTAAATCCCCATGGCAAATATTCTTCACTGCAAAGGTCATGCACTTCAGAGCAAAACCACCATCATTCTACAATAGACAGAAGTGTTAGAACACTGCTCTTACCCTCCTTCAAAGATCTTAAGTCTAGTTGGCTCCACTCTCTTGGGTGTTGAAGTGTCTTCTTCATGCGTCTCCCTCCTCTCTTCTTCCTTTTCTATTTTGCAGACTTCTTTTCTACCATCACCAGGAAGCAGGGTAGGACTATGAATCTGTGCAGGAAGATTTTAATTGAATCATTAGTGCTATTCTGGGTAATATGCTTACCCCCTCATGTCTCACTTCTTTCTACAATCCGCAAGCGTTCAAAAATAAACGCATTGTCGATCTGGGGTTAATAACAGACTTGCAAGGTCAATGCCCAGAGAAATTAGTGAAGCAATCAACAAAAGCATATAGAACATTTTGGCAATTATAGTCAGAATAGTGGAATACCAGTCGCCAGAGGTTACTCATTTAAGTGAATTTGGTCAGTTCTAACTTGGGGAACTGAAAATGAAATGAAAATCGCTTATTGTCGCAAGTAGGCTTCAAATGAAGTTACTGTGAAAAGCCCCTAGTCGCCACATTCCAGCGCCTGTTCGGGGAGGCTGGTATGGGAATTGAACCGTGCTGCTGGCCTGCCTTGGTCTGCTTTCAAAGCCAGTGATTTAGCCCTGTGCTAAACCAGCCAGACCAGACACATGAGAAAAATAAAAAATAAATAAAATTAGCAATAAGTCCCAACTGCAAGCTCAGGGTTCCTTTTTTTTAGGCCCCTGCCAATGGTGTGGTTCATGTTTTAACATTTACCGAATATTTATGTCTATTTCTCTTAATGGGGATATTAGCAACGCACCATGTTAAATCAAAGCCGTGTCTCATTGCAGCCTTACCTCACTAACTCTGAGTTTCCTTGTACTGGATGGGACCAGTTTACCAGTCTCTCGCAGTGGAACAGCAGCCATGGTGTAGATTTCCTTGCTGGTCTTCTGCTTTGATCTCAGAAGTGCGAGGCTTATCTTGGTCGACATGCCGGGTAGGTTGGGGTTGTACAAACTGATGCACCAACTGCCGTACACCGAAGATTGTGGGTCAGTCTGCTGCACGGGGTTTGGCTTGGCGTACTTCAAGTAGCACCAACTGACATTAGTGGTTGTGTGAAGACTTGGGAAGCGTAGTACCTGTTGGATATCGCTAACTTCCGTGCTGGGCTTTGCAGGACTGGGACTGGCGGGTGGCTCAGGTAAAGTGCTGGCGGTGAGTTGCTGAGGCTCTTGCATGTGCAGAGGACCTCTCTCTTGGACCATCTCCTGGGAATCTTCTTTCTTCACTAACCCTAAAGGTGGTTTATTTCTGTACTGATGCCCGGGCCAGGGTTTGTATTTCTCTGAAGGCCCGGGTGACTGCAGGGGGGAGTGCAGGAGGGACAGAGTTTGCTTTGAACTGGAATCCCACTCTTGGAAGGTTTGAGTAGATGAGGCCTTTGATTCAGCTGGATATTGTCTTGATGGCTGGGGTTTCTGAAGTTTGGCAGCATCCTCTGCCCTTGAATGTGTTGCACTTAAATGCTTAACTAGCTCAGTGCTCTCTTCTGATTCCTCTTCAATCTCTTCCTCCTTCACACGTTTCTGTTGCTGGGTCTCCATTGTTAGTTCTAAGCTCCCTGCTGGAGACAACATTCGTTTGCTTCCACCAATGGTAGACGGATAACTGTCTGTTCCGCAGGTAACCTCTGTTGGCGATGCGAGTGGTATATAACCCTTTCTTTCTGTCATGGGTAATGGTATTCTTAAGTATGATGATTGAAATAAGTCTCTGTGGTGGCCGGCAATCATTTGTGCCAAGTCAAGCCCTATCCCGTGCATTGCTGGAGTACGTACAAGGGTGCCTTTGGGTCTGCTGTCTTCTACTCTGCAGATGACCACTGCGGAAGGACTTTCTACTGACTGCGTCACCAACATTTGTGACAGAGTTGTGTACATCACACTGCCGTAGGTCGGCATGTGGGTCTGAACCCTCACAGGCACCACGAGTGATACCACAGGCTGGAGAGTCTCAGGAAATTCAGTGATTGAGGGCTGCGACACGGACAGCGACGCGGTGCCGAGGGATGGGACAGGTGAAGAAAGGGCAGCGCTGGATGAACTGTACTCGGGCTGTGAATGGAAAGGTGGCGAGTGAGAGGGGATGCGGATCGGGGGAGACAGATGGGTTGGAGGCTTTTGTTCTCGGAAGTGAGCACCAGCTTCTGCTTGCAACTGAAAGGCAAGCTGCGAGCACAATGGCAGGAAGGCAGTTTGTGAAGTGGATGTGGCCGCTGGCCGCTGCACATGCGGTAGTGAGGAAGGATGAACTGGCAACTCAACGGGCTGTTGTCGAATCTGTTGTGCAGCTTGGAGGTGTGCTTGCCTAATGGGCAGCTGGGGTGTTGGGAACAGAGGATATGGGACATGAGGCAGAGCTGTGGAATTTGGAAGCACCTCTGGCATCACTGGCGGTGAAAGCAGTGAAGATATCTGCCCTTGCTGCTGAAGGTGGTGTTGGCCTGGGAAAGGAGAGAGCTGCTGCTGTAGATATTGCTTCTGTTGTGGCACGGCTTGTGGTAATGGCTGCTGAAATGCCTGGAAGGCCTCGATTGGTGGCTGGGTGTAAAACACTTGGGCAGTATCAGACTGCAGTTGTGAAACACTTGGCTGGCAGCAGTGAGGCGGTGGGGGAGGGGGAGGAGCGCGATAATGAGAACCGTGAACAGAAGATTTACCGAGAGCATGCACTTGCTCGTGCTTCGAAAGGGATTTGGCCTCTTGCTCAGATTCTGTGTACCCACTCAGCGAAGTCTGCCGAACTAGGAAACACCTTCTCCGCTCTTTCAAAGGGGAGGGCAATTTAGAGCCCGAGGACGATTCAAAAGACAGGCTACCATAATCAAAAGACTTGCTGCGCGCTTCAGACGCTTCAGAAGGATGTTGCCCGCTGGACGCTTGCTCTGATGAGGATCGCCTCATCTCACGCTGGTGGTGGTAGTGAGCGGGCACAGTCAGCATGTGAGAGCCTCGAGGCCTGGCATGGATTTCTGGCAGCTGCCCAGCGAGTTCCTTTAATGAGGTGGCTTCTGGCTTGCAATGCTCCTCCCTTTCAAATGATGCCGAGCGACTGGAAGCGTGGGAGACACTACTTTCTTGACTTGGGCTTCTTGCCAGTGTGACAGACTCGAAGCTCGATTCACCCGAAGACTGTGACATTTCCGCCAAGCGCAATCTCTTCTTTTTCGGTGGCAGCTTCTCTGTTGGAAACTGTGAAAGGGTTTGACTTCTCTGGGGCCACTGGAATTCTTCAGGTGTTTTTTCTGGTTCTTTTGCAGCAGCTTCCTTTTTCTTCTCCAATTTATCTGGCTCCTCTGTTACAAGGATCTCAGGGACCTGGATTTTGTGTTGACGGACTAATCGGGCCTGTAGGGGATGATGATGATGGTGGGGCTGATGGCGAGGATGTTGAGAGACTGGCTGCCAAGATACCGTTGGTTCTATCTTTGCAGTTTGTGAAGGATACTCGACGGGCAGGCTCTCTTGGGAACACACGCTACCTAGGTGCTCTAATGATTCTGACTTCTCAAAAGAACTGGGCCTGCTTAAGGCATTGGTGTGTTGGATGACGGAGATTTCCTTTCCAGTTGTTCTTTTGCTGCCACTGTCTGAACTCAGGGCCTGAGATAAACTTTCGGTTGATGTGAGCCTGGCTCTGATTCCTGGGTCCAAACTTGCTTCCGCTGCCTGTGTAGATTCACTTTTGGCTATCGGCAAGGTCATTACAGTCGGGCCACTGGCAGTTTGAGATGAAAGCAGTACCGAGGGCTGACCGACTCCAGTACTAGATGATGCACTTGGCACCGCAACAGAAGAGGAGGTCGATCTGCTGCTGTAGTCACTCGGGGTTTCTTCATCATCTCCAAGGCTCTTCTCTTTCCTCCTCTTCCTCGCCGGTGTGAGCTCCAGCGATGGACGTAGTTTGTAGTGCACTATCTGTGGCTGCATATCGTGAGGTAGAGCTCGATGTTCTGTTTCGCGTGGAACGTGTGCCAGGTAGGGCCGGGATCGTGGTGCATGCAGCTCCGAGCAGTAATATTTCTTGTGGGTTTCGTAGTTGTTCCGTTTCCGGTACCGCGCCCCACAGATCTCACATTCGTACATCAATCCTTTCACCCGTGGGCCTTTCTTGGTCTTTTTGGTGGGGTCAGTCTCAGCAGGTTCTTGCTCTTCACCAGACCTGCTTGGCTGCGCCAGTGTCTCTTTCCCCAGATAACCAGCTTCCTCTGTCTGATACTCCATCCCCGAAGGTAACTCGATGGCTTTTTGTCTCTTCAGCATGCGGTGTTGCGATATTAGCCCATGGCTGTGACTGAAGGCCTGCTCCGGGTCTGTCATCCTATCGTCAAATGAGTAGCTTCCCTTGAATGCTGGTGGGAAACAGGTGCTACTTGCAGAAGGCATGGAGTTGCTTCTCGTCAGAGGCACTGTTTCGGTGGCACTATGGGCATGGCGTCCTGCTGAGAATGCGTGCCTGCTTGGATCTGAGCCCAAGCTACTGGAGCCCAGTGACTTCAGGTCAAACTGAAAGGATTCTCTAGAGGTACATGGCTTTGGAGACTCAATGCTACCGCGTCGGGATAATGAGGTTCTACGAGGCTTGACGCTGTCTATTTGACTGGTGTCCACCACTGCTTCGTTAATGGTGATGAGTTTTGTGATGTGTTCTATAACGTTTTGTTCCATTTGGGCTTTAGGCACAGAAAATGAAAGTGCACCAGGCTTGTCTTCCGAGGCCATCTGCTGTGTCCTCTGAGTTGCACTCACTGCAATCATAGATGCTTTTTGACCGTATCGACCGTACTTTCCGAGAATAATCTCGGCGTAAGACTTTGCACTCTTCTGTGGAGGACTGATTTGCAGCTCCGCACTTTCCGAGCGAGAGAAGTAACCCGACTCCGTGCTGCCTTTGCTCCCAGGGCTCAGGAAAGTCTGGGACTGTTCGTCGGCTAGCGCCTTCCTCCTCTCACTTAGCCGCAGTGCTAGCTTTTGCTTAATAGTGTGCGAGTCTTCCGGCTTGTGGCTGAAGGAAAAGTCAAGGGAGGATTCTGAAACCTGTGAGCCTTCTTCGAGACTTGGTGTTTCACTTTGCTGAGCTAACGTGAAGGCCACCTGCCTTGGACTCAACTCCTGTGTGCCGAATGAAGTGGAGCCTGGAATGTGCTTATGTTTAGACGTCAGGTCGAGCGAGTGGCCTGACATCCCAGATGTCTCATCTTCTGAGTCTGTGCTTTCATCTCCTTCTGTGTGCTCCTCAGCTTCTTCCCCACTTAGCTTCTCTAATTCCAAACCAGAGGTGCTTGTAAACATCTCTCCTTTTGTGCCTGTTACCAGCCCTGCTTTGAGTTTATGAGCGTGAGATTTCCTATGTTTGTACAAATTGCTTTTGGTCTTGAAGGAGAAGCCGCAGGAATGGCAGGGGTAGGGTCGCTCCCCTGTATGTGACCTGATGTGTTTTTGGAGCACGCTGGGCTTTGCGCAAGGTCGACCGCAGAACTGGCAAATGTACTTGCCAGGCTTTTGAGGCTTCTTGTCCTTTCTGAACGCCTCCTCCTGTTTCAATGAAACTTGAGGGGCATGGTGGCCATAAGCAGGTTGGGCAGACTGAGGCTCCTCTTTGAGAATGATGGCGGAATGGGAGGGTAGAAGGTGTCCGTGTGCGTGAAGCCCAGTGTGGACGAAAGAACCAGAGGCAACAGGCCCCCTAGGATCAAATAGCTGCCAGGATCGTCTCTCCAGTCCAAGGTCGGGTTTTACCGGGGCCATGAATGCTGGTGGCATGGGTGGTTGCAGGAGCTGTGGCGAGGCGTGGTGCGACTGCTCGTAGGAATAAGCGCTGGTGTGCTTTGGCTGGTCTGGTGCTGGGGCTTGTTGGTGAGCGCGCTCCGTGGGAAGCTGCAGCGAACTTGGAAAACACGACTGAGGCGGGACAATGTCACCACTGAGGCTTCCTTGAGGGTGAAGCTGGACTGGCTGGTAGGCAACAGTCGGCCTTACACTTGAGGGAGAAACTTCGCCTCTGCTCGATTTCCTGCCTGGACTCTGATCAGACCTTCCTGTACTTTTCTGGCGTGCAGTGCTTGGCTCAGGCTCCATGACCTAGCAAAAGGCTTCAAGTACTATTGCGTTGGAGTTTGGCTGGATTCATTTGCTAAACTTTGTGTCTTTTAGAAGATCCCTTTGCAGTTCACATTTGCTGAGAATATTTCCCCTGTTCCAATTGTTTCTTAAGGTCCTTATAAAGTATTCCTGCTGGATACTGGTGCAAAGAAAAGGGACATTTATTTAAAGTTCACTTCATGGCGAGTTCCTTTGAAGGCAATTATCAATCACATACAACTTCAACACGGTCATTCCAAATAGTTTTTCTGGAACCTTCTTCACAGCTTCTCTTTTCTTCCATTATAATCTGGCGTTGGCACCGTTCCTTCAAGATAAAAATAAAACACACAAAGGACGGGTCAATTACTGCATTTGTGTGACACATCTTCCAATACAGCAACTCGCATTTGTCCTGTGCCTCCACGGGACTAAAACATACCAAGGCATTTTACAAACATTTGACTTTTCCCAAGGCTTACAGAGGGATATTTCTGGAATTCATTGCCTAAGTTGGTGGTTGAGGCAGAAACGCTCAACTTATTTGAAAGGTACCTCGATCTGCATCTGAAGTGCTGTATCCTGTAAGGCTACCAACCAGGTTCTGGAGAGTGGGGTTAAAATCAGTGGCTAGTTTATTTTTCCTCTTTTTTGGGGCGGCGCATCCACCATTGGCCGAATGGCTTCTTCCTGCACTCTCAGCTTTATATGCTTCTATGATATTAAGGCAGGTGGTCGGCAGGTAAGTTTTAAATGAGCAGCTTAGAGGAGGCTCACAGAGGAAACTCCTGAATCAGGAGGCCAGACAGCTGAAAATATGGTCGCCACTGGTGGCGCGATGGATATTGGAGATGCTCAAGGGTTCAGAATTTGCAAGCTTCAGCAACCCAGCAACATGCGAGTGATAAGTCGCCGGCTGCTAAGATTTCCTGTCTTAGATTTTCCAGGCTGTTTATTTTTGGAAAGGGTTTGCCATGCAGATATTCCTGAAGAAAGAAAACCGATGATTCACACCAATTTGTTTGAACCTAGCTCTTGCTTACTGCGTTAGTTTTAGCAGACGCTATTGGGCGGGATTTTCCAGTCGGAAATTTTCCCCAAGACCGGAAATTCCTGCCCGAGGTCAACGCTTCTTTCAGTGGGCTGTCAAATTTTCTGTCCCGCCTGCGACGATTCCCGCAGTGGGAAAACTGTAAAATATACCCCACTATTTTCTGGTCCTTCGGGTAAAGGTGGCTGCGCGCGACTCCAGTCCCACATGGTCCCCAGAAGTGGAATGCTACTTAAGAAAGTTGCCACAAACTCCTCAGGGCATCTAGGTTTGGCAATAAGTCTGGCCTTGCCCATGTCCCGAAGAACAAATTAAAAAACAAAATTAAACTCTTCCAAACCTTTACGTCGATACTTTATACACAGTTAATAGTAGACCAGCTGCCTCCTTCTCCTGGGAAACAGGTTTGCAATCTCATCAACCAATCAAATTAACTAACTGGAGAATAAACAGAACAATTCTGGAAACAGGGAGTAGGCCAGGCTGCGTTGGTGGAGGGAGAAGCAGGCTTTGTGTTACTGCCTTTCATCCGAACTTGAAAAGTTTCACATCGAACAGGTTTCAAGCTAGTGCAGAGCCAGAGAAAGGGAAGAATGGAGGAAGGAACAAAAAAAGGTGAAAGGCAGGGGTGACTAAATGATGAAATGGAATGATGGTGCAAACAAAAGAGGGGCTTAAAAGCACTCGTGAAGAATGAAAAGACGGGAGAAAAAAAACTGGGAAATACTAGAAATACCAAGCAGGTCAGGTCTGTTCTGGGCAGCACTTACGAAGTGAGTAACAGGATTGATGTTTCAGATTAATGACCGGACAGAATCCTTCAGTTCCAACGAAAAGTCAGTTTTTCTCCACAGGCACTGCCAGACCTGCTGAGTATTTCCAACATTTTCTGTTTTTATTTCAGATTTCCAGCACCCGTAGCATTTTGTTTTTATGTTGGGAGAAATTATGGATCTGGCGGGGCTGTTAATGTCAAGAGCAGAATGGAAACCTGCACCCGCTGGCTGAAAACCGAGAGCCTTTGTCATGATCTGAAGTTATCAAAGTCCTTGCTGAGCTGCCAAACCTAACTGAAGATTGTTTGAGCTTCCATCGAGTTTCAACAGTGGATGAGGCAGCGAACAGAGGGGTCAGCGTGTGAGAAGGGTGGAGAATTAAAATGGCAAAAGCAACCCAAGGTTCAGGGTTACACCTGAGGACTGAAAGGGGGTTTTCAGCAAAGTGATCATCCAATCAGATAACTACAGAATGGGCCTTTGAGCAGCCAGTCAAGTTGGGAATAAAGCCTCTTGTCCCTGGTTGAAGACTTGAATCATCTACACGTGGCATGTGGTCAGAGAAAGTTGGATTTTTTCTGCAATAATCTTAATAGCTTAAATCAGTATATTGTACCAAGAAACATGGGCTGGATTCTCCTACCCGCCCCGCCACATTTCTGCCCCGACCCGCCGGCGGGATTCTCCGTTACGCCGGCCGGTCAATGGGGTTTCCCATTGTGGGGCAGCCCCACGCCGTCGGGAAACCCCCCGGGTGCCGGCAAAACGGAGAATCCCGCCGGCGGAGAATCCCGCCCAATGTTCTTGATGTTAACTAAATTCTGCTGATGAAAGTCAGATGGCATTGAAGCTTCAACAGACATTTGCAAATAGGGATGATTATGACCTGCTGCCAGGTCGTGCGAAAGTCATGCCATAATCATTACTTCCTTAAGTCGCTGCCTCAATACCTGTTGTCCTTGAAAGCGTATTGTATACCTGGGAATGCTGCTTTAATTCACCATTTTCACACACAGATTTCACACAGAATTTCACACAGAATTTACAATGCAGAAGGAGGCCATTCGGCCCATCGAGTCTGCACCAGCCCTTGGAAAGAGCACCCTACCTAAGCCCACACCTCCACCCTATCCCCACACTTCCACCCTAACCCCAACGTACCGTTTTTTTGGACACTAAGGGCAATTTACCATAGCCAATCCACCTACCCCTGCACATCTTTGGACTGTGGGAGGAAACCGGAGCA
The DNA here is from genome assembly GCF_047496885.1 of Scyliorhinus torazame. Classification (NCBI taxonomy): domain Eukaryota; kingdom Metazoa; phylum Chordata; class Chondrichthyes; order Carcharhiniformes; family Scyliorhinidae; genus Scyliorhinus; species Scyliorhinus torazame. The sequence goes on from NC_092707.1 coordinate 160,461,011, forward strand.
CCCGGAGGAAACCCACGCAGACAGTGAGAGAACGTGCAGACTCCGCACCGACAGTGACCCAAGCCGGGAATCGAACCTGGGACCCTGGAGCGGTGAAGCAACTGTGCTAACCACTGTGCTACCATGCTGCTCACCTGCCTTTTATGCTTTACTTTGTATCTGCCAGTATTTTGCTTATCAAGTTTTTCTGACGATACAAGAATAGGTGGGAATTGTTGTGAGGAGGATACAAAGAGTTTGCAAAGGGATATAGACAGGTGAAGTGAATGTGCAAAGAATTGCCAGGTACAGTGTAATGTGGGACGATGTGAGACTGTCCAATATGGCAAGAAGAATAGGAAAGCAGAATATTATTTCAATAGAGAGACTACTGCAGGATGCTGCCGCACATAGGGATCTGGGTGTCCTTGTGCATGATTCTCAAGAAGGTAGCATGCAGACACAGCATATAATTAGGAAGAAAAATTATATGTTGGTATTTACTGCCGGAGGAGAGGGGGGCGGATAGACTATAAACAAAGGGATGTCTTGCTGCAATTGTACATAGTATTGATGAGGCCATACTGAGAATATTGTGTACAATATTGGTCTCCTTACTTAAGAAGGGATATATTTACATTGGAAGCAGTTCAAAGAAGGTTCACTAGGCTGATGTAGAATGGTTGGGCCTACTCTCATTGGAGTCAAGAAGAATGGTAACATTCTGGGGATTTGACAGGATAGCTGCTGAAAGGACCTTTCCCCTTGTGGGGGAATCTAGATCTAGGGAAACACAGTTTGAAAATCAGGGCCGGGATTCACTGATATCTCGGCCGTGTTGACACGTGTTGACAACTGGTGTGAGCGACGTCGGCGTCAACGGGCCTCCAGGCCCAGTAATTCTCCTGTTCTTCGGGGGCTAGAACGGCGCATGCGCGCGACGGCCATCTCCGCGCCGGCGCATGCACGTGGTTGCTGTCTTCATGCCGGCACGGAGAAACGTGTTGGCGACCGAAGAGCGGGCCCGCGTGGCAGGAGGTAGGCCCCCTCCAGATCGCGGCCACCCGCCAATCGGAAGCCCCTGATCGCGGGCCTGGACCCCGTGGAGGGCCCTCCACGGAGTCAGATCCCCCCATCCCCCACCAGGACGTCGGCCGTGGGTCCAGGCTCCCGCCATGTGGCACCAGGTCTGAACCACGCCGGCGGGAGTTCGGCCCGTCGCGCGGAGAATCGCCGCGGGGGCCTATTTCAGCGGCCCCCGACTGGCGCCGCGGTGCCCGCACAGACGTGATTGGCGGCAATTCTCCGGCCGCCGGAGAATCGGCAGCCCGGCGTCGGAGCGGCATGGCGGGATTCTTGCGCGCCCCCCCCCGGCGATTCTCGGACCCGGCGCGGGCTGGGAGAACCCCGGCACAGGGCTCTCCCATTTAAGACAGAGATGAGAAGTTTCCTCTCTCAGAGGGCCATTAATCTTTGGAATTTTCTTCCTTAGAGAGCAGTGGAGACTGTGGGTCATTTAATATATTCAAAACTGAGTTAGATAAATTTTTGATCAACGAGGGTGTTAAGGATTATATGGGGCAATCAGGAAAGTGGAGTTTAGGCCACAATTGGATCAGCCATGATCTTATTAAATGGTGGAGCAGGGTCAAGGGGCTGAATGGCCTGCTCCCGCTCCTAGTTCTTCTGATTTATTAAATTCCTAAATGGTATAAGAGTCAACCACAAATTCCTTCAGTACGTGGTTGCTCACGCTATGCAAACTAACTGGAGAATATTTATCCCTTAGCCAACAGTACACAAAATAAAAAAGATTATTTGGTCACTATCACATTGCTGTTTATGGGAGCTTGCTGTTTCATTGGTTGTAAGTTGTTTTGGATTCTTCCATAGACTTGTCTTAGACACTGGTTGAGAGTTAAGTGTTCCCAGGACATCGGGAAGACTCTCTATTTCCTCTTTAAAAGGGATGTTTTACATCTGCCTGAGAGGGATGATGAGGGAAGAAAAGCACCTCTGACAGTCCCACCTTCCCTCAGTACTGTACTGAAGTGTCAGCTGGATTATGTCCTCAAGTCTGTGAAAGATCACTTGAACCCACGACCTTGTGTCTCTGAGTCAGGAATGCTGCCAACAGAACCCCGGAAAAAATTCAAACTCCTTGCTCGAATTGGCTGAGTCTCCTGCTCATTGGGATAAACTGATTCTCAAACAAGAGAGGAAACTGGATTAAGAAACTAAATAACTATTTTATGAAATAGAGAACAAGTTACAATGGTTAAGGTTTGGGAATTTGCAACTCCTATGCATTGTAAGCTGTGCTGATCTTTCCTGAATCCAATATTGCTGAACCAGCTTAAAAAAACTACCCTCATGGTAAAAAGTATTGAGAGGGGCAGAGTGGGCAGGGGTTGGAAGGAGGTAGTGGAGGTGTCACCTGCAGAGATCAGCAGGTGGAAGAATTGTGAGAGAGGCTGTCACAGAGAAATTCAGATCTAGGAATTCTATGGAGCAAACTGAAATAAAACCATTTAATAGGAAACTGTTTTGCTGATAATAGATCTTATAATGCCAAGTAATAGTTCATTATATTAAATATTTAAGCAAACAACTGTTACAGATAGGGGAGGGGAGATAAACTGAACCCCCAATTCTTTTCCCTTCTGTCCATAATCAGTGTGGTTTGTTTGAAAACGTAGAGGTGCATGTTTTTAGGCCCCTGGTGGAGGGTCAATTTAAAGGTATCTGCAGTGGGTTTAAACAAAGGGGATTATTTAATAACACACTCACCCCAAAATATTAATCAGTCACACACCGCAAGCTCAAGAAATATACAATTGAAGAATTTGGTACACCTCTACAAGTATAAATCAAAAGAATCATTTTAAAAGATATTTTAATTTACACTTTTCAAATTTTTGACATAAATAATAATACAAAAAAACTAACAAATCCCCCAAAACCCTCCCCCTCCCTCAGTGCGGAATAACCCACAACAGAGAGAACCCCCCACCCCCGCACAACCAAACTAATGGTGACCAGCTCTTTAAAGAACAGAATAAATGGCTGCCACCTCTGTTAGAACCCCTCAATTGCCCCTCTCACGATCTACTTAACTTTCTCGGGATGTGACATTTTCATAAGATCCCCAGCCATTCTGAAGCTCTGGATGGAGAAGCTGACTTCTTCTCCAGCAGTACCCGCCTTTGAGCAATCAGCGAGACGGAGGCCAGAACATTAGGCCTCGCCCCTGTCTGCAGCTCTGGCAGGTCCGACACCGCAAATATGGCCCCTTAGGGACAGGGCTACAGTTCAATTTGTAGAATTGTCGACATGGTGCTAAAGAAGGAGACTCAGAATCCCTCGAGTTTAGGACACGACCAGAACATGTGCACATGATTAGCCAGGCCCCTCCCACACCGCTCACACGCGTCCTCCACACCATTAAATAACCTGCTCATCCTGGATTTTGTCAAATTGGTCCTATGCATTATCTTCAACTGTATCAAACGTAACTTCACACATTGGATTGGATCTGTTTATTGTCACGTGTACCGAGGTACAGTGAAAAGTATTTTTCTGCGAGCAGCTCAACAGATCATTAAGTACATGAGAAGAAAAGGGAATAAAAGAAAATACATAATAGGGCAACACAACATATACATGACGATCTTGCATTCACCCTACGTAGAGCCTCGCAACACACACCATCCTCCATCAGCACCGCCTCTTCCACCATGAATCCCCAACATGCTCCCCTCCTCCGTCTCTGGCAGTGACACACCCTCTCCAACAACAAGGATATCCAGCCTCGCTGACTCAAACAAATGTTCGCACAAATCGGCACCAACTTCGAGACTGCCCCCAATTTAGAGTGTTGCCGAATCTGTCTCCATATGTTCAAAGTGGCGACCACCACCGGGTTTGATGAATATTTCCGTGGAGAAAATGGCAGTGAGGCCATTACTAACGTCCTTAATCCTGACCTCCTGCATGACCCCGACTCCATCCGCTCCCATGCAGCCTCCGGATCCCCACACCACTCCAGCACCTCCGCATTCGCCGCGCAATAATAATATATCCGGTTGGGCAACACAAAGCCCCCTGACTGCCAGTCCATCTGGAGGACTGTCTTCCAAATCCTAGCCACTTTACCCACCCAAATTAAAGACAAAATCAATTTCTCCACCCACAAAAAGGATTTTGGCAGAAAATCCAGCACATACTAGAACAGAAAAATGAACTGCGGCAAAACATTAATTTTCACCGACTGTATTCTGCCTGCCAAGGACAGAGTGAGACTATCAGCCCTCTGTACGTCCGCCTTAACCCTGCCCGCCAAACTCAAGAAGTTCAACTTCCAAAGCTGGGCCCAATCCCGAGCTACCTGCATCTCGAGATGACTAAAGTGAGAAGTGGGAACCCATTAAGTGGAATCACCCCGCCCAGGTTGGCTCCCCTACCCGGTGGAGTGACCACAAAACATTCACTTTTCTCCCAATTCAACTTATACCCTGAAAAATCCAAAAAATGCGCTTCATCAATGCCATATCACCCACTGTGGGGATTGGATCCACCTCCTCCCTCCCCCCCCCCCCCCCACCACCACCATTGTCCCTTTCCACTTGTCTGAGGCTCTCAGGGCAATGGCCAAAGGCTCGAATGCCAATGCAGACAAAAGGGCGGGCACCTCTACCTCATTCCCCTGTGTAACTGAAATATCCGAAACTCACATTATTTATCGGACTCTGGCCTTAGGTGCAACCGGACCCACACTACAAATTTAGATCCTTTCCCAAACCCTTCCAACACTGCAAACAAGTACCCCCATTCTACCCTATCAAATGCCTTCTCAGCATACAATGCCACAATAACCTCCTGCTCTCTACCTTCTGCCAGGGACAAATCTGTCATGATATACATCAGCATATCATGGTGCAATCACACACACACTGACACACTGATGGACATACAGTAGGACCAACCAGCATACACAACATCGCAGCCAATCACCAGTGAGAGCACACGCACTATAAAGACAGGGGACACCAAAGTTCCCGCTCATTCTAGCAGCAGCCAGCTCAGAGCACAGAGCTCACAGCCTGCCTCTCAGACATTCACCATGTGCTGAGTGCCTCACCTAGATAGTGATAGGACAGGGTCCACAGATAAGCTGGTAATGCACGTACCCAAGTTTACAATATGTTATTACAGTTGAGTTGTTAATAAAATAGAGTTACACCATCTCCAGCCGTGTTGACCTGTTTGTAGACCAGAACACCCAACACGACAAAATCTACAGTTAAAAGCACCCTCACATTCACGACAACTGCCACCCCTTCACAAACGCCATCTGATCTTCCCCAATAATCTGAGGGACGCACTCCTCTAGCCTCAGTGCTAAAACTTTGGCCAAAATCATGGCATCCACATTTAGTAAAGAAATCGGGCGGTATGACCCACATTTCACCAGGTCCTTATCCTTCTTTAACAGAGGCAAGCTGGATGCTTGCATCACTGTCTCTGGCAGAGACCCCTGCACCGCCGAATCCTCAAACATCTCTACCAATAATGGCACCAGTCGATCAGCAAACCTTTTGTAAAATTGCACTGGGAACTCACCCAGTCCTGGCGCCTTACCCATCTGCAGGGGCCCAATCGGTGTCCAGACCTTCTCCATCCCCAATGGCTCCTCCAGCCCACCCAGTCCTCCTCCTCTACCTTAGGACAACCCCTCAGAAATTCCCGCATAGCTGATTCCTCCCCTGGTGTTTCTGACCACAGAGGGTCTTGTAAAACACCTGAAAAGCTCCACTGACTTTATCCAGCGCTGACACAAGTCACCCACGTGAATTCTGAATTTGAACAAACTCTGGGGAGGCTGCCTGCTGCCTCAACTGGTCTGTCAGGAGGCGACTGGCCTTCTCCCCATATTTCTATGTTACCTCCATCGAGCGCCGCAACTGGTGCACTGCCTTATCAGTAGATAATAGATTAAATTGCATTTAAAACTTCTTTCTACTAGCCAAAAGTTTGGGGTGGGGTCACTCGATTACCTTCTGTCCTCCTCCAAGATCTCGCCCACCAACCGTTGCCGCTCTTCCCTTGCCTCCCTATCCACCTGCGCCTTGAGCAGATTATCTGCCCCTCACCATTGCCTTCAGGGCCTCTCACAGCACCAAGGGCGACACCTCCCCATTCTTGTTAAACTCCTCAAACTCATCAATCACCCTGGCCATCTTCACACAAAACAGCTCCACATCTAAACTCCACGCCGGCCACAGGGCTGGCCCCACCTCCAAGACACCATCCACCAGCTGAGGAGCAAGGACTGAAATCACTATCGTGGAATATTCCACTTTCCTCACCCCTGGCAGCAGAAAATTTCCCATCAGAAAAAAACCAATGCGCAAGTACACATTGTGTATTAGGGACAAGAAAAGGAAATTTCATGCCCACAGGGTGCAAAGACCACCATGGATCAGCTCCTCCCATCTCCTTCATGAACGCCGCCAGTATCATCGCTACTCCCGAAGGGGCTAACGACTTTGGCTTAGACCAATTCAACTTCGGCCTCAGAACGCAATTCAAATCTCCTTCCAAAATCAGCTGGTGCATGACCATGTCTGGTATGGATGCCAGCACCCTCTTTATGAGCTCTTCATTGTCCCAGTTGGGAGTGTACATGCTTGCTAAAACCACCGACTTACGCTCCAATGATCCTGTAACCTTCCATTCTGGTCCGCTACCACCTTCCCCATCTGGAACATAAATTCTTATGTAAACTAGTATCGCCGCCCCCCCCCCCCCCCCCATGCTCTGCTTTAAAAGCCCGAGTGGAACCTTGGCTCACCCAACCCTTCCGTAGCCTTATCCGATCCTGCACCTGCAGGTGCGTTTCCGTTAAAAACGCCACATCGGCCTTCAAACTCTTCAAATATGAGAAAACTCTCGGTCGCTTCACTGGGTCTCCTAACTCCGGCACATTCCACATAATCAATCGTAACGGTGGTCTCTCGCTGACTCCCCTTCAAGTCAGCCATTTCCACTGCAAGAGAATTTCCCCTCCATCCCCCACCCCTAAACCCAGAGCCCACTCAAGATGGCAGCTGGCCCCACCCTCCTGATGGGACAAAGAACAACCCCCAGTCACCGTCAGCATTCTACTCCCCTCCCATCCCAGAAATCCCCCAGCCACTTACACTCAAACAAAAACCTCTCTCCTCCAACCCCTTCCCCCCACTATTCTCACCTTCTAGGCTCATCGAAACCTGCCTAAACATATCCAGCAAGCTGCAGCACCTTCCCCCCCCATCCCACCTCACTCCCATTCATTAACCAACCTCAGCCTGCTAGCGAGGTAGACCCCCCCCCACCCCCACCTCCCACCCCTCACAGGAGCCTATTTCACATAAATAAATAATCCAAGAAATAAAGGTACTAAAAACCCAAACCACCACCCCCAAGAGCCGAAATTCCCCCACCCCCTCCCTCAATGCTGAATCTAGCCCACACCCTCCCCCCAACCAAACACTCCCTCTGAACCACAAATACGCTCTAAAAAACAAAAAACAAAAACACCACAACCAAAAGAAAATGCCCCAAACAAACCACATAAATTTCATTTAACAACAACTGTGTACATTCAAGAAAAAAGGAGGAAGGGTAACAGGGAGGAAATAGAACAAATCACTCATCTTTACAACAAACGTCCCCATACAAATCCATCTCAACCACTAGCAAAGTCTTGCAGACCCACTCGGTTCAATCCAAGTCCTCGAGCCTAGATGTAAGCCTCCACTTCCTCTGCCGTCTCGAAGAAGTGGTCCTTTGTATTATGCACAACCCTCAGCCTCGCCAGGTACACCTCACCAAACCACACGCCACTCTTAAAAAGCACTGACCTAGCCTTATTAAAGGCCACCCGTCTCCTTGCCAATTCTGCTGCGACATCTTGCTATATGCAAATACTGCTGCAGTCCCACCGAACCTCCCGATTCTCCTTAGCCCACTTCAGAACCTTCTCCTTCGTCCGATAGCTGTGAAAACATGCTATCACCGCTCGTGGTGGCTCATTTACCCGTGGTTTCACCCAGAGCGACCGGTGGGCCCGATTCTGCTCTATGGGGGGACCTGGTCCCCCTCCCCCATCAACGTCATCAAGATCACCTCAGAATATTCAGTCAACCTCGGACCCTCCACCCCCTCAGGCAACCCCATGATCCTGAAGTTCTGCCACCTCGACCTCGACACTAAGTCCTCAACCTTAGCTCTCGGGCCCTTGTTCCTGTCCTCCACCCTCGACAGCTTGGCAACCACTGAGGCCAGCTGATTGCTATTTCACGAGAGTGTCTCCTCCGACCCTTCAACATCTCACCATGCTCCCGGAACATCGCCAAAGTCTTCCCAAAGCCTCCTTTATCGGGACCATTGCATCATCCATTGATTTATTTTTAAAGGTTTCCATCATTTTTCTCCCTTGCCGCTCAAAATGCTTGCTGAATTGTCTTTCAAGTTTGACAGCCATTACATCTGTCAGCTTGTCCACTGTAATAGATGCGACCCCACCCAACGAGCCTGCCTCTGCCACCTTCAATCCAGCAGGACTCCCGCACCTTGCTCAATTCCTCAGAAGGGCTACTGCTCACACCTTTCCTTCCAGTATTCTTTTTCGTGCCTTTTGACATCCTAACCTAAAAGACTCTCAAATGGGACAAATTTGCCCACCAGATACCCCCGAGAACCAGGTGAAAAGAACCAAAAACCAAGGACTCTAGTGGGAGCCACCTTACGTCCGACCTCCTTCCACATATTGCCACCGGACGTCCAGCCAAATGTATAGATAACGGTTGTGTGTCTTTGCCTCACAAATGAAGAAGGATTTTTTCCCACTCTTGAATTGTAACTCAGGTAAGGTCAAATGGCTGGGTCAGCTATCAAGATTACTGCAGGATTCCTTTGAAGAGAAGAATGTTCAGCACGTCATGAAGTCAGGCACTCACGGCTGTTGTTTCAAGAGGTCCCATTTCATTACAGGTGCATCTAAAAAATTGGGATCAGACCGGGAAGCTTTTGAAAATACATTCAAGCCTTTTTGTTCTCAAATGGCAAATGTGGCACAGCCTTTCTCTGCAGTTTTCGGCTTGTTGGTGTTATTCTACAGATTGCTTCCAGGTCACTTCTGAGTTTTGGGATGAAAGGATTTCAGTATCACAAAACCAGTTTCAGTAACATGGTCACCAGCCATTCATATACAAGAGAAAGTAAAGGGCTGTTTAGCACAGGGCTAAATCGCTGGCTTTGAAAGCAGACCAAGGCAGGCCAGCAGCATGGTTCAATTCCCGTAACAGCCTCCTCGAACAGGTGCCGGAATGTGGTGACTAGGGGCTTTTCACAGTAACTTCATTTGAAGCCTACTTGTGACAATAAGCGATTTTCATTTCATGGTCATCTTCCGCACTTAACTTGTGGATAACTGGTATTGTTAGCTTTCATTTATTACATTGCAAACCTGGAGCCATGCAATCCATTAATTTTATGTTTTCGAGTAAGCTTCGAACAATGGCAGGTGTGAATTCCACAAAGAAGTGCTGTCTAGGCATGTCCATTCAAGGGGAAGACCCCCAACCAGTATGATTCAATTCGGAACTTTCTGGAAGCTTGATAGTCTGGGTTGAAATTGTAGTGATCACCTGACCCCCTTAGCAGTCATCTTACCAGTTCATCAGTGTCCATTTTTGAATAAAGGCAGTTCTAGAAGCTTCCATATGAGCACTGTCTATATCCATGAATATAACATATAACACAACATTAAGTAATTTTAAACAAGCACATGTCAAACCTCTGATTTGCTCCATTCCTCTATCCATTTGATACTTGACCTCATTTCACAAAATGACATTTCATTCAATGTGATTCACCCAGTAAAGCAACTACTCAATGTTAGATCTTCTAAACACAGGTGCACCTGCCCTTTTGTACTACAATCATGGAATCATAGAATCATAGAATTCACGGAAAGCTCAGTGGTTAGCACTGTTGCTTCACAGCACCAGGGTCCCAGTTTTGATTCCCGGTTTGGGTCACTGGCTGTGCGGAGTCTGCACGTTCTCCCCGTGTCTGCGTGGGTTTCCTTTGGGTGCTCCAGTTTACTGCCATAAGTACCTAAAGATGTGCTGGTAGGTGAATTGGGCATTCTGAATTCTCCCTCGGTGTACCCGAACAGGCGCCGGAGTGTGGCGACTAGGGGATTTTCACAGTAACTTTATTGCAGTGTTAATGTAAGCCTACTTGTGACCCTAATAAAGAATTTATAATAATATTATTATTATTTATTCTCACAGTGCAGAAGAGGCCATTCAGCACATTGAGTCTGCACCGACCCCCTGAAAGAGCACTCCACCCAAGCCCATCTCCCCTCCTGATCCCAGTAACCCCCTAACCTAACCTAACCTGTACATCACTGGGCTCTAAGGGGCAATTTAGCATGGCCAATTCACCTATTTTACACAGCTTTGGACTGGGAAGAAACCGGAGCACCCGGAGCATACCCACACAGACCTGGGGAGAAGGTGCAAACTCCACACAGGCTGGAATTGAACCTGCTCTGGGGCATCATGCCGCCAACTAGCTTTTGAGTAAACAAACTAGCAACAATCATATTATTTATTTAATAATAGAATTGAGTCTCAGCTGCTGATGCTAAGTTTTTAAGGTTGCCTCTCGACTGGTCCACCCTAGGCTTGTATTTATTTGAATTTATAACATTGGTTTCAGTTCAAGTTTATGCTTTGCCCCCTACTTTCTCTCACCCTATCAGCATTCTTTCTCCCTCACATCAAAATCTAGCTTCTCCACATGTTCCACATTTTCACCGCTACATATTCTTCTTTTAAAAAAAATAATTTTTTATTAAGGTTTTCATAAAATATCAATAACAAAACGAAAAAGGAACCCAACAGGGTTAAGTACAAAACACGGTCTAGAAAAGCAACCCTCCCTCCCCCCCCTCCCCCCTGTACATAAATAATAAATTAACATTAACACCCCGACTTAACAGAACTGGTATATACACCCCCCTGGATCCTCCGGTGTAAATAACAGAAACAGAAATAAATTAACCCCCCCCCCCCCCCGAGTTGCTGCTGCCATTGACCAATGTCTACCGTTCTGCCAGGAAGTCTAAGAACGGTTGTCACCGCCTAAAGAACCCTTGTACCGACCCTCTCAAGGCGAATTTCACCCTCTCCAATTTAATGAACCCCGCCATATCGTTGATCCAGGATTCCACGCTTGGGGGCCTCGCATCCTTCCACTGAAGAAGAATCCTTCGCCGGGCTACCAGGGACGCAAAGGCCAGAATACCGGCCTCTTTCGCCTCCTGCACTCCCGGCTCCTCTGCCACCCCAAATATTGCGAGCCCCCAGCCCGGTTTGACCCTGGATCCTACCACCCTCGACACTGTCCTCGCTTCGCCCTTCTAAAATTCCTCCAGCGCTGGGCATGCCCAGAACATATGGGTGTGATTTGCTAAACTCCCTGAGCACCTAACACACCTGTCCTCACCCCCAAAAAACCGGCTCATCCTTGTCCTGGTCATGTGTGCCCTGTGCAGCACCTTAAACTGTATGAGGCTGAGCCTCGCGCACGATGAGGAAGAGTTCACCCTCCCTAGGGCATCTGCCACCTCCCTTCCTCAATCACCTCTCCCAACTCCTCCTCCCACTTACCTTTCACCTCGCCTTTGACCTCCACCACCGAGGCCTCCTCCTCCTCCTGCATCACCTGGTAAGTTTCCGTGATCTTCCCAACTCCCACCCACCCCCCCGAGAGCACCCTGTCCTGTAGTGTGTGTGGCAGTAGCCGCGGGAATTCCACCACCTGCCGTCTGGCAAACGCCCTTACCTGTAAGTACCTGAAGGTGTTCCCCGGAGGGAGCCCGTACTTCTCCAGCTCACCCAGGCTCGCGAACTTTCCGTCCACAAACAGGTCCCCCAACTTTCGTATCCCTGCCCTGTGCCACCCCGAGAACCCTCCACCTGTTCTCCTTGGGGCGAACCGGTGGTTCCTACATATTGGGGTCCATGCCGAGGCCCCAACTTCCCCCCTTCCAGATTTTGAGGGCAGCCACCACCACTGGGCTCGTGGTATACCTCCTTGGAGGGAAAGGCAGCGGCGCCATTGCCAGCCCCCCCAGACTCGTATCCACACGAGACGCCGTCTCCAGCCTCTTCCATGCAGCCCCCTCCCCCTCCATCACTCACTTGCGCACCATCGTCGCATTGGCGGCCCAGTAGTACCCACAGAGGTTGGGCAGTGCCAGTCCCCCCTTATCTCTACTCCGCTCCAGGGACACCCTTCTCACCCTCGGATGCCACAATATTCGACGCCTCGAATGACACCTTCTTTCCCACCAATTTCGCCACCCCTCGATTTTTGGCATCCAGCCCCGAGTGAAACACCTGACCTACCCACCCTTTCCTCAATCTTACCTGGTCTGCCACCTTCAGGTGTGCCTCCTGGAGCATGACCACATCCGCCTTCAGCCCCTTCAGGTGCGCGAACACACGGGCCAGCTTAACCGGCCCATTCTGTCCCCTTACTTTCCAGGTTATCAGCCGGATCAGGGGGCTACCCGCCCCCCCCTCCCCGCTGACTAGCCATAACCCCTCCTCGGCGAGCCACGCGGCCGCACCCACACCCGGCCCGTTCCCCATGGCGGCACAGCCCCGTCTCGACCCCCCCCCCCATTCGCCCCAGCTCCCCCTTGACCATAGCAGCAGCAACTTGATCCCCTCCCCCCCCCCCCCCCCGGGCTAGGACCCATCCTAGCTGATTTACTCCTCCCATTGCACTTCCGCAAGTCAGCTGACTCCTGCTGACCCCGGCCACTCCCGCCTCTCCTTCGACTCCTCCCATTGTGTGACACACCCTCCTCTCCCATTCCCCATCCATAGGCTCTCCCCCTCCCCCTTCCATTCTAAGCGTGGGAAACAACCCTCGCTTCCCCGCCCCGGTCCCGCCCCCTCCAGCCTTCAGCGCGGGAAAAAGCCCGCACTTTCCACCTACCAGGCCCCGCCACCTCTGACGCAGCTCCTTTTACAGGCCCGGTCCCCGCACCCCCGACACGGGCCTCCCACTCCCCCGCGGGGCCCCATCTCACCACCGGCCACCACCCCTGTTCCGTTTACCTACCCTCCTCCAAGAGCCCCCCCTCGACCAACCCAACCAAAACAGTGCCCAACACGCCCCAACCACCCCCACTGACCCGAAACAGAAAAACACAGAGAAAAAGAGACCAGGAGCAAAGCAAAGGCCCCCCATCTCCAAAAAAAAAAATGTTTTTAACATATCAACCGCAATCCCCAAACGCCCATCCCGACCCTCAGTCTGTGTCCAGCTTCTCGGCCTGAACAAAGGCCCACGCCTCCTCCGGAGACTCAAAATAATAGTGCCGGTCCTTGTAGGTGACCCACAGTCGCGCCGGCTGCAACATGCCAAACTTCACCCCCTTCCTGTGCAGCACCGCCTTCGCTCGATTGTACCCGGCCCTCCTCTTCGCCACCTCCGCACTCCAGTCCTGGTATATTCGAACCTCCGCGTTCTCCCACCTGCTGCTCCTCTCCTTCTTGGCCCACCTGAGCACACACTCCCGATCGACGAACCGATGGAATCTCACCAGCACCGCCCGCGGAGGCTCGTTAGCCTTGGGCTTCCTCGCCAGCACTCTATGGGCCCCTTCCAGCTCCAGGGGCCCCTGGAAGGACCCCGCTCCCATCAGCGAGTTCAACATGGTGACCACATAGGCCCCCACATCCGGCCCCTTCAGCCTCTCCGGGAGGCCCAGAATCCGCAGATTCTTCCATCCCGACTCATTCTCCATCCCTTCGAACCGCTCCCGCCACCCCTTGTGGAGCGCCCCGTGCACCAGGCTCAAGATCTCACCCTCGTTGTCGGAGATCCCCCGTCGAGCCTCGCGGATCGCCACCCCCTGGGCCGTCTGTGTCTCCAACAGCCCATCAATAGAAGACTTCATCGGCTCTAGCAGGTCCACTTTAATCTCTCTGAAGCTGCGCTGGATACCCTCCTGTTGCTCCTCCGCCCACTGCATCCACGCTGCCTGGTCTCTGCCCGCCGCCATTTTGTTCTTCTTCCCTCGCACCTTCTTCGGGTCCACCACCACCCCTTCAGTCGCCCCGCTCCTAGTAGAAGCCATATACTATCAGGGAGCTGTTATAATCTCCTTCCCACACCGGGAAACGTTGAAAAATCCTGAAAAGAGCCCAAAAGTCCGTTTTTGCGGGAGCCGCCGAATGTGCGACCTAGCTCCGCATAGCCGCAACCGGAAGTACCACTACATATTCTAACCACATATATAGAAAATGAACACCTACACTTTAAGGTAATTAGATTGGAAATCGGCAGGTGGGAGCACACTCTCCAGGTATATGGTAGTGACGGATATTATTCAGAAATTATTCCTCAGTACCCTGCTAAGATGAATCTGCCTAAAATGTATTGAAAGTCTTGTATGCAGCATGGCCTCTGCGTAACTGTCACACTTACATCCTGTCAAAAGTTCCCTGTCGCATTCTCGTTATTTGTTCGAAAGCAGATGGCTTGCTGACTGACTGTGAGAAAACTCCACGGCAGGTGACCTAGTCTTTCAATAAGTACATCAAAAAATTTCAAATGCATCGACTTGTACAGCACAGAAATAGATCACTTGGCCCAACAAGTCCCTGTTAATCTGTTTGCTCCACATGCACCTCCTCCCATGCTTCTTCATCTAACCCTATCAGCATATCCTTTTATTTCTTTCTCCCGAATACAGATAGCAAGAAAGACATCTCAGATTGCAGCTGGTAATGGTAATTAGTCATAGTTCACGAGAGATCATAGGTATTCCTCTCTGTGTAAGAGAGGGAGAGAGGTGGGTACAGCTTGAGGTGCACTAGGCAAGGCAAGGAGGCAGTCCTCCAAGAACAGCCTGTACGGGGATTGAACCTGCATGGTTGGCTTCATTCTACACCGCATTCTAGCCATCCATCCAACTGAGCTGACCAACCTGCACAGGCTGGGGTTACACTGTGACCAACAGCCGTAACCTGTTTAGCTCCAAGCGCAGGTACCAGGTTCTTAATGTACACTAAAATGCAAGTTGTTGAGGTAAGCGCTCTGATCAATGGCATTTCTTGTGTTTGTGTCCATTTCTTGGGCATGGATATAGAACTCCATTTGCCCTGAGGCTAACTTTAGTTCTGAGAACATGAAATGAAAATGGCTTATTGTCACAAGTAGGCTTCAAATGAAGTTACTGTGAAAAGTCCCGAGTTGCCACATTCCGGCTTGATCTAAAGAGTAGGTTTTGAGGATATCTTAAAGGAGGTGAGAGTGACAGAGAGGGTCGAGTGTTTAAGGTAGGAATTCCAGAGCTAAAGACCTCGGCAGCTGAAGTTCAGTCATTAACAATAGAGCTAAGGAAATAGAGAGGAGTGTAGGGATTTGGATGGATTGTAGAGCAGGAGGAGAAAGAGAGATATGTAGTGTGTGTGTGTGTGGGGAGGGAGGGGGGCGGGGGGTGGGCGAGGGGCTAAGTCATGAATTTAATTTGAAAATGAGGATGAGAATTTTTCAATTGGGGTTTGGCTAGACTGGCAGCCAGTGTAGGGCACCAAGCAGAGGGTTGGTGGGTGAACAGGACTTTCATAAGTTAGGATCTGGGTAGCAAAGTTTGAGATGAGCTCAGGTTTTTTAGTGGGTGGATTATGGGAGACCAGGCAGGAGAGCATTGGAAACCTAGAAATGACAAAGGCATGGATGATTGTGGCCATTCTTTGAAAGATCTATCAAGTTAGTCCCACTCTGCTGTTCGTCCCCCATGGTCTCGGAAAGTATTTATCAAATTCCCTTCTAAAAGTTCCTGTTGAATCTTCTGTCACCGTCTACCTTCTACTGTTTGGTATATCATTCAAAAAACAGGAAATAGCTGGACAACAGCTATCTATTGCCCACACTGGACAGGAGCTAAACTCCCAATTCCAAAGCTTCAGAATTGTGACCCTTCTTACCTTGGACTTGTGCGTTTTATTGGAGCCCGGCTCTCCAGGTAATTATTATGTGGATCCACAACAAAGGGTGCTCTCGAGTGGGAAGGCAGGATGCCACTAGGTTGGACATGTAGGCTGACCAGTGGCAGGAGTTTGGAGGCGGCTGGTTGTAGGTCAGGTGATGATACCTCCAGGAATACATCCAACCTGAGCTGGAAACCTTAATCTCAGCAAGTCTAGGCAATTTCCCTCTGTCTGTACCTGTATTTCCCACTTGCTGTTCTGTCCCT
This sequence comes from Scyliorhinus torazame, assembly GCF_047496885.1. Lineage (NCBI taxonomy): Eukaryota > Metazoa > Chordata > Chondrichthyes > Carcharhiniformes > Scyliorhinidae > Scyliorhinus > Scyliorhinus torazame. The sequence continues at coordinate 160,477,329 of NC_092707.1, forward strand.
TTTAATTTTGCAAGGCCTGGAGATTGCTTTTCAATTTTTAAAATAAATTTAGAGTACCCAATTATTATTTTTTTCCAATTAAGAGGCAATTTAGTGTGGCCAATCCACCTAACTTCCACATCTTTAGGCTGTGGAGGTGAAACCCATGCAGACATGGGGAGAATGTGCAAACCCCACATGGTCAGTGACCCAGGGCCGGGATTCGAACCCGGGTCCTCAACGCCGCAGTCCCAGTGCTATCCACTGCGCCACATGCCACCCTGCATTGCTCTTCAATTGATATCAGATATTTTTGGTTGCAATTTAGTTCAAACGTTAGGTGTGGAAATTGATCAATTAATTTCACCGTGGCCATAATGTTACTGTCCATCAGTCATGCTGCCTCAGCTGTGTGCTATATCATGTAGTCCACAAAGCAACACACCACTGGGGTTTATTCATTCACAAGCATACAAGTCATTTGTCTAAAGTGCTTGTGTTCATGCTTTACTACGATCATGCCCTCAAAACCATTCAATAATATTTAAGACTAAGGGATTATTCAATTAAAAGGGAACCAATTGTAGATTAACTCTGACTGCTGGAAACAGATGATGAGAATTTTTGTTGGATTCTTTCATACAAACATGATCGATACAAATGTGTTCAGCCGGCTCTGCAGAATGAGTGCTGTTCATTTTAGTTTTTAAAATATGGGACTTATTTTGATTGTCTCATTCTTCTACAAAAATGGAAGTCCATTTTAATAATGGACTCTAAAATCTTACGAATGACCAAAGCCAGGCTAACTGGCCTATAATTTTCCGTCTTCTGCCACCCTCCTTTCTTAAACAGGGATGTTACATTAAGACTTTCCAGTCCTCTGGGACCGCCCTGCCTCCAGTGATTCCTGAAAGGTCACCACCAATGCCGCCACAATCTCCTCAGCCATCTCGTTTAGAATTCTGGGGTGTAGTCCACCCAGTCCAGGAGATTTATCCATCTTCAGACCTTTTGGTTTCCCCAGAAACTTCTCCTTAGCGATGATCACTGCATTCACCTCTGCCCCCTGATTTTCCTGATACTTGATATCGTACGAGTAGGTGGAGAGTTCGATCCTCTACCTCAAAATTTTATCGTTTTTTATTTTGCCCCGTTGCGTGTTATCATATAGGCGACCGACCGTTGGTCGGTGACGAGGGTAAACCTCCTACCGGCGAGGTAGTGTCTCCAGCACCGCACAGCCTCCACAATGGCTTGTGCCTCCTTTTCGACTGCAGAGTGTCGAATCTCGGAGGCGGTGAGGGTTCGGGAGAAGAACGCTACTGGTCTGCCTCCTTGATTGAGGGTAGCAGCCAGGGTGATGTCTGATGCATCGCTCTCTACCTGGAAAGGGATGGTTTCGTCCACCGCGTGCATGGCGGCCTTGATGATGTCGACCTTGATGCGGTTGAAGGCCAATTGAGCCTCAGCCGAGAAGGGAAAAGTGGTGGTCTTTAGGAGTGGGCGGGTTTTGTCCGCATACTTGGGGACCCACTGGGCGTAATAGGAGAAAAGCCCCAAGCACCGTTTGAGGGCCTTGAGGCTGCGGGGGAGAGGGAGTTCCTTAAGGGGGCGCATGCGGTCGGGGTCGGGACCTAGGACCCCGTCTTCCACGACATAGCCGAGGATGGCCAGCCGGGTGGTGTGGAAAACGCATTTGCCCTCGTTATAGGTCAGGTTAAGGGCTCGGGCGGTCTGGAGGAACTTTTTGAGGTTAGCGTCATGGTCCTGCTGATCATGGCCGCAGATGGTGACATTGTCCAAGTACGGGTATGTAGCCCGCAAACCGTACTGGTCCACCATTTGGTCCATCGCCCTTTGAAAGACGGAGACCCCATTTGTGACACCAAAGGGGACCCTGAGGAAGTGGAAGAGCCTGCCGGCTGCTTCGAAGGCAGTATAGAGGCGGTCTTTTGGTCGGATGGGGAGCTGGTGGTAGGCAGATTTGAGGTCGACCGTGGAAAAGACTCGGTATTGGGCGATCCGATTTACCATTTCCGCGATGCGAGGAAGGGGGTACGCATCAAGCTGCGTGAATCGGTTTATGGTCTGGCTATAATCCACGACCATCCGTTTCTTCTCCCCGGACCGGACTACCACCACTTGCGCTCTCCAAGGGCTGTTGCTAGCCTCGATGACCCCCTCTCCCAGTAAACGCTGGACCTCTGACTTGATAAAAGCCATATCTTGGGCACTGTAGCGCCGGCTCCTGGTGGCGACGGGCTTACAGTCGGGAGTGAGGTTAACGAATAGCGAGGTGGGTGCGACTTTCAGTGTCGCAAGGCAGCACACCGTGAGGGGGGGCAAGGGTCCGCCGAACTTCAGTGTCAGGCTTCGGTGGCTGCACTGGAAATCCAGTCCGAGCAGCAGGGGGGCACAGAGGTGAGGGAGGATATGAAATTTGAAACGGGTGTATTTGGCACCCTGGATCGAGAGATCCGCAATACAGTACCCCGTGATTTGTACCGAGTGGGACCCAGATGCGAGGGCTATGGTTTGGGATGTGGGATGGGTGCGTAGGGAGCAGCGCCTTACCGTTTCAGGGTGGATAAAGCTCTCCGTGCTCCCGGAGTCGAAGAGGCATGCAGTGTCGTGCCCGCTGACCTGGACCTGTATCATGGAGTTCTGCAGGTGTTTTGGCCGAGTTTGATCGAGGGTGATCGCACCCAGTCGCGGGTAGTCGGAGTCGTAAAATGGCCGCTGCCGTTGGTCGCACGTGTCAGGTCGAGAAGATGGCCGCCGACCAGATGGCCGCTCCCATGATTCGCACGAGGCTGATGACGCGTCAGAAGAGGACGTGTCGGGTCGGTGCGCAGCAGCATTGCGAGGCCTGCGGGCCTGAGAGCCTGATTTTCGGGCCGGCTGTTCTTTGTTTTTCAGGCCCCTGGGTCTGGCCAGGCAGACCCTCGCAAAGTGCCCTTTCTTCCCGCAGTCGCTGCAGATCGCGGAGCGGGCTGGGCAGCGTGGGCGTGGGTGCTGGCCCTGCCCGCAGAAGTAGCAAGGTGTGCCCCCATGGTGAGCGGGTCGCCGCGTGGCGCAGGCCTGTAATACGGGCGAGTCTGAGGAAGTCCGGGGGGGGCTGGCAGAGTCCGCGGGGTACGTACCCAAGTTATGTCGGGCCACCTCCAGCGAGGAGGCGAGCGTTAGCGTCTCCTGGAGGTCTTTTGCCCCGTTTTCGAGCAGTCGCTGCCGGATGTAGGTCGAGCGGATGCCGGACACGAAAGAATCTCTGATGTGCAGGTTCATATGGACTTCCCCTGTCACATCCTGATGGTCACAGTCCCTGGCCAGCGCGGTGAGTTTCTCAACAAACTCGTCGAGCGATTCCCCCGAGCGCTGCCGGCAGGTAGAGAGCAGATGGCGGGCGTGCACCTCATTGACAGGTTTGACAAACCGCTTGCGGAGCAACTCAATCTCTTCCTCATAAATCGTCGCCTTTTCGAGCGTGGCGGAGATTCTGTGACTCACCCGGGCGTGGAGTAGACGCAGCTTGCGTGGCCCCAGGATGGGAGTCTCTGCGGAGTCCGGGTAGGCCTCGAAGCACCGCAGCCAGTATTTAAAAATTTCCTTTGCCTCCGGCGTTCGTGCTTCCAGATTGAGCTTCTCTGGTTTTAGGCCTGCGTCCATCCTGAATCTTATTAGCCTAATAAATTGAGGTACCCTCAATAATGATGCTTAGAGATTAAACTGTAAAGAAGGCTTTATTAGGCTAATAACTATGCTACAGATTTGGACGAGAGCTGACTGCTATACAGACCATGAGGCAGGCCTTTATGTATGGCTCCGAGATGGGCGGAGCCAGAGGCGGAGTCCCCAGGGTTCCAAGCCTGGTCTTAAAGGGGACATCACCTTACATGATGATAAGGCAGTAACCGTTCATCACAAGCTTATTCTCACAACAGGGGAGAAAGATAGAGAGAGGGTGGTTCATTTACCACAAATTACCACACACGCAACAGCAAAAATAAGAGAGTTGAAAAATAATTGATGGACAATTACAATCATGCACTATTACCATACATCAGATCAAAACTGCTCCTGTACCTGTTGTTCCTGAATTTGGTTCTTCACGAGCTCCTGTTTTAGTTATCTCTGCAAAAGGAAAACATACATCTCGATAAAAGAAAATGGGAGAATCTTCTGGCAATTCACATACTGGGACTGCTGCAGTCAGAGCTGCATCAAGCCGCTCATTTAACATAGACATCTTCAGCTCCCATTTATTCCTTCAAATTCCTTTGGGGCGCCACGGTAGCATAAGTGGATAGCACTGTGGCTTCACAGCGCCAGGATCCCAGGTTCGATTCCCCGCTGGATCACTGTCTGTGTAGAGTCTGCACGTTCTCCCCGTGTCTGCGTGGGTTTCCTCCGGGTGCTCTGGTCTCCTCCCACAGTCCAAAGATGTGCAGGTTAGGTGGATTGGCCATGATAAATTGCCCTTCGTGACCAAAAAAGGTTAGGATGGGGTTATGGGGATAGGGTGGAAGTGAGGGCTTAAGTGCACTGGTGCAGACTTGATGGGCCGATTGGCCTCCTTTTGCACTGTATGTTCTATGTTCTAAATTGTTCTGTGACTAAGGTTGCCATCTCTGGTTTGTCGTATTCCTGGAGGATGTGTTGACACATGACCTCCTGCCTCCAACCAGCCCCTGTCTCACCATCGGTCACCCAACATTCCCACCCTCAGGGTGCCCTGTCTTGCCTGCCAATTGGAAAGCTGACAAATGCTTTGTTATTCAATTGGATGATTTCTGATTGCCAGTCAAGCTGTTGGCTTTCATCTTATTTCCAATATTATTTGAACTAAGGTAAAATAAAACAATAATGCACGTTTTAAAAAATGCTTTTAGAATGTTGCTCTGGCGGTGGTGGGTGGGGGGTTGTGCAGCATTGTTGCTTGCAATAATGCTCTGAAGATTAATTTTCAATTAACGGAGACTCGAGGTCAATCTTGGGAGTGTTGGCAACCTTACTGCGGACAGCCCTCAATCCAGGAATTCTCCCTCCCCTATTCCCCTCACCGTCTGTTCACCCATCAGTTGAACAGTTTTTTTAAAAACCCGCAATAAGTGAGGAAGAAAAAGAGAGAGAAAATGAACTGCTACCAAAATATATCAATGCAGATATTTCCTGTTACTTCACCGCAATAGTTATTTCAGCAGTCACCCAGTCTGACAGCATCTGTGGCCAATACAAATAGCCATAGCAATGCAAAGGGCCAATGAAAACAACTGTACCACTTTCAATTTACAACACTAGGTTTAAATCTGTGATCCAGAAAGCAGAGTTTTGCATCAAAATGCACAACAGCCACACAGCAAAGTAACGTGCAGCCTGCACGGACATTGCCACCATCTCAATGATCAACTTGATAGTTGTGAAAGAAACACCTCCATGTGCTGTTAGTTCTTCGAAGAAGGGGAGATGGTGAGGTCATGATGGCTAATTTTGCTGCATTTGTCTTTTTTCATAGGTCTTTTCAGGCAAAATAGAGTCGACTTTGCTTGGTGTACTTTTTCACAATTCTATAACTCTCGGCAGGTAGTGCCTGATGTGCAAGATAGAAAGAGAGGGAAAGGAAGAAGGTGAATCAAGAATGAGAGAACATAGGGAGAAAAAGAAACAAGGAGAAAAACAAGCAGAAGCAGTGTGCATTCCAACCCAGTTGAGTTGGGAACAGTAGCTCCTTGGAAAGTCAGTGAGTTAGTAGTGTGCAAAATTCTACATCCACGAGGTAAAGGGCCAGCCATCTGGTCCATCATGATCGTGAATAGTGGAATTGTTTTCATAGGGATAGCTAGACAAAATCAGAGCAAAGCCCATCTCTTTTGCCTTCTATTGTCCTGGCAGTCACATGATACAATGATAAAAAAAGTTTTTGACCAACCACAATCAAGATCTATCAATTAGGCGACAACAGACCCAGACATGAGATGAGGAAAAGCCCCAATTGTGGAGAATATTGGGAACCAGAGGTCCAAAGTTCCTCCCACAGAATGTTACATTCAGCACGCATCAAGTCTGAAATTAGTCATACGCTGCAACCCAAAATGTTATTTTCTGGAAGTCGTCCATCGAATTTGCATTTCTGAATGTTGCACAGCTTTGCAATGTGAAAGTGATTGCCTTCCAAAACTACCAAGAGTCCGGAATGCAAAATTAGCTCAAAAGTACTCTGAAGACAATAAAATACAGGCTGAAGTGAGATTCCAGAGTGTCACCATTCCCAGTGCGAACCTCCAAGGATGAGTGTCAAATCAGGACCATCAATCAGGTGAACATCAGTGATTGGCAACGTGAAATACTAGCCTCAAATGACAACGGAGGAATAATTTGTAAATCCAGCAATTCATGATCAGCATTAACTTCAGTTGGGGAGTTTCATGATGGGAGGGCTCTTTTCTGTGCTGGCTAAATGTTTAGCTGTCACTGACATCAATAAAACGGAGGATCAAGTCATTATCTCATTACTATTGGTGGGAGCCTGCTGTATGCAAATTAGTTGCCACATTTCTCACATTACAACAGTGGCTGCATTTCAGCCAAACGCCATTAGCTGTAAAGTACTTTAGAATGTCCTGAGTTTGAGAAAGGCACTATATGAATGCAGATTTCATTGGATAGAATGAGGCTAACAGCAATTTTCAGAGAATTGGGATTCATTGTGTATCTCTTTTACTCCACAAATTGATGGATTCTTTTTGTTCATTAGTAGGGATGAGCGCCTCTCAAATTTTTTGACTACTGCATTCACAATGCAGCAGAATTCTGGAACGCAAAGGTGTTTCTCCCAGGTGCACCTCCAGATGGCGCCTGTGTGCTCACTCAACCTTTCGTTACATGCATGTCAGCAATTGTAAATATGTGTATTTTCCTTGTCCACTCTTTGGAAAGTCTGTGAAGCAATGGTTGCTGGAGAGAAGCAGGGCGATATTGGGCCTGTAGCTGACAAACAGCAGGAATGACCCATGCATCAGTCAGTGGTGCACTTCCCAGCTTTAAATTGAGGAACCTGGGTCAAGGGTTGCATTGCAGGACACCACCCCTACAGGTTAAAGAGAGGAGATAGGTTAATGGTAAGGTGACACCATAGGGGTTTCAACAGGCTGCAGGTGGAAAAGGAGTGTTATCCTCACAGTGCATGTGTTTCAAAACTCAAGCTCATCCACCTAAAGGGTTAATTCCACATGTTCCATCGTCTGCCCTCCCTCTGTGACATCACTGATACTCTCAAGAGTGCACCTCTCTTCAGAGCCAAACAACTGGCACGTGGCCACAGCCAGAAGATAAATAGAAATCTGCCCCAGATGACAAAACAATGATTCCCTGAGGCATGGTGTGTTCTTGTGATAAAATTCAAATTCTCCACAAAGCAATGCTCACTGACTCTTCCAGCATTTTCTCTTTGGGCTCACTGAAAGACTGTGAGCAATGAAATAAGTACTAAATATGATGATTCCACCACCGTATGTTTTAGCTCTCTGCCAAGCCTAACTTGATGGCAGTGCCTCCTGCAGGGGAATTTCACAACCTCAGGTGGTCGCAAAGCACTCGGCAGCCAAAAAATATTTATCTGAACTGCAGTCACTACTTGTCAAGTGGAAAACCTGGTAGCCGGTTTAAACACAGCAAGCTCCCAGGAATGTGTGATATCTGTTTTTAAGTAATGTTGGTTGAGGGATAAACGCTGGTCAGGACACTGCAGAGACAAAGCTGTTCTTTGAAAAAAGTATTGCGGAATCTTTCACACACCCCACTCCCCACCCCCACACTTTCCCCCCTTAGAGGGCAGACGAGGCTTTAGTCTAACTTGCTGGAGACAGCTTGTGATGATATCATGGTTATGTTGTAATTCACCGACTGATCACTAGAAGTCTCATTAGTATAAAAGTGAATGTTAGAGTCAGGTGACACCCTCAGACTGGCTGGAGGGAGCTGGAGAGAGGTTGCGTGCGCCTGTTAATACTGATATTCATTTGTTGTTTTGTATATAGTTTACCCACAGTTAATGTTAATAAATCATTTATAACTTTAGGTACAAGTGTTCTTGCAATAGAAATTAGGCCACCCGACAAGAACATTACATGGTACCAGGGTTGGATGGTATTTAACACTGAAAAAAAAACTATCAACCTGCCACAAGGTCCACAGCGATTTGAAGATTTTGCAGACTGCCAGAATTAACAGCATGGAGTCCTTGAAGACACCATTGAGTCTCAGATTTCATGGTAATGTGGACAGAAACTGGCGTATGTTTAAACAAGGCCCAAAGCAATTGCCGTGTTTAAATTTGCAAACGATGAAGATCGTAAAAATTTTAACAAAGTAATTTGAAGATTTGGTGCACATTGCACCCCCAGAAAGAATTAAACTTATGAATACTATGTGTTTAGATCATGTTTACAGAAGACAGACGAGTCCATAGATCATTTCATCACTGATTTAAAGTTAAAAGCTAAAACCTGTAATTTTTCTACGGTGGAATCTTCCATGATTCGGGACCAGATTGTGTTTGGTGTGAATGAAAATAAGCTGAGGGAACGGTTGCTGAGGGAATCGGAGCTGTCTTTGGAACATACAGTTAAGGTTTGTCAGGATCATGAGCTAGCAGCACAGCATTCTAAAATGGTTCTCAGTAATGGCGGCGTCTTCTTGGAAGAAAGCATCCGGTTGCCCCCTTTTTCCACAAACTTCTGAAAAAAGGAAAGAAAGTTCCTGCAGGTTCTCACACACTAACAAACAGGTTAAAGACCAGGACAAAACATTTCTGTGTAAAAGATGTGGTCAAAGGCACAAATTAAGGCAGTGTCCAGTGTTTGACAAGTTTTGTTCCAGATGCAAAGGAAACAATCACTTTGCTCAGAATTGTTACTCTAAGCTCAACCCCTGATCCGTCAGCACAGTGGAAGAGACATCAAAAAATTCTCCAGCACTTAACAAAATGCAAACTGATACTCCATTTAAAATAAATGGGGTTGATGAGGACAAATGGCTGCTATCACTTGAAGTGAACAGTACAGCAGCCTAATTGAAGTTAGACACTGGTGCCAAAGTCAATTTAATCAGCATGACTGATTTAAAACATGTAAAAATTCAGCCGATTAGAAGAAATCACAAAATATTTCTGAGAGATTAAAATGGTTCAAGCATTAAATGTTATGGTGCTTGTGACCTGAGTGTGGTGGTGAAGAACACAGTTTATTCCGTCCCATTCTGTATTGTATCCAAGGGCTTGGATTCATTATTACGTGATCAGTCCTGTGGAGAATTAGGTCTAGTGCAGTTGGTATGTAGCATCCACAACGGATTGGATCAACACTCCAATGCTTCTGAGAACTTTATCAGCAAATTCAGCGATATGTTCACAGGTTTTGGTACACTACCGTTCACCTACAAGATACAACTCAAAGAGGATGCAAAACCTGTGATACAGGCACCAAGAAGAGTACGTCCTCAAAAAGGAGATAGACAGAATGACAGAATTTTAAGTAATCAGAAAAATAGAAGAACCTACCAATTGGGTAAACTCCATGGTTTGTGTAAAGAAAAAGAATGCCAATATTCACATATGCCTGGATCCTAAAGACCTTAATGAGAATATCAAAAGAGATCCTTACCAAATCCGAAAGCGTGAGAAATCACATCTGAGATGGCTGGTGCACAATTCTTTATGAAACTTGATGCATCTCAGGGTTTCTGGCAACTAAAGCTAGAGGAACAAAGTACAAAATACGCCATTTGGACAGTACTGCTTTCTGAGAATGCCGTTTGGCATAATTTCGGCATCAGACATTTTTCACCATCCCATGGAGCACATAATCGAAGGCATCGAAGGTGTACGTGTGTATGTGGATGATATAATCGTTTGGGCCTCAACCATAGAAGAGCACAATACGAGGTTGCTTAAAGTTCTAATCAGCTTCAGGAGAAATGGGTTGAAGCTCAACATTAAAAGTTCCAATTTGGAGTAACTGAGGTCACATTCCTAGGTGACAAACTCTCATCACATGGCATTGAACCTGACAAGGACAAAATCCAAGCAACTCTCAACATGCCAAACCACACAACAAGAAAGTAATCTTAAGAGTGATGGGTATGATCAATTTTATAGGGAAATTCATTCCAAACCTGTCAGCAAAAATAACACATCTACCCGATCTCCTGCACAAGACAGATTTCACTGAGCAACATGAGCAAGAGTGGAAGAAGCTCAAGACTTCACTAAACACCACGCCAGTTCTTTCATTTTTTGACCCATCTAAGTAGATTAAAATGTTAGCAGACACATCCAAAGATGGTCTGGGAGCAGTTCTTCTGCAACTCGGGCATAACGATTGGAAATCAGTTGAGTATGCCCCATGATCCAAGATGACAACAGAGCAGAGGTACGCTCAAATCGAAAAAGAATGCCTGGATTTAGCTGTAGGCTTGGAGAAATTCCACGACTACATCTTTGGCTTCCAACTTTCACAGTTGAGACAGATCATCATCTGTTGGTTAGCATCATCAAACAAAATCTCAACCAGATGTCTATGCGCATTCAGAGGTTGATGATGAAGTTACAACGCTATTACTTCAATCTCATCTACACGCCAGGCACATATTTGTTCTTAGCAGATGCATTATCGAGAGCGCCGATATAAAGTATTAGTAGTGAAATTGCTGAAGATGTAGATCTGCATGTTAATCTTATTTCCACACTACTATCAGTATCAGATACGAAACTACGTAATATCCAAGAAGAGACCAGGAAGGATCAAACTCTTCAAGAGGTGATGAGGAACATCAACTCAACACTGGCCCAGAGGTCAATGTATGGAGTTCTACAATGTAAGATCTGAACTCAGTATCATCAATGGAGTGGTGCTTCATTTGAATACTATGATTATACCTCAATCTCTTTGCAAGGATGTCTGAAAGAGGATACGTGGAGGACATCGAGGGATTAAAACATGTAAATGGAGAACTCATGACTCTGTCATGACTGGCCAGGTATAAACCAGGATATTGACAGGATGGTCAGTTGTTGTGACACATGCCAGCCCCATTGTTGTAAGCAAACAAGAGAACTTATGCAAATATCTGATTTACCTACGACTCCGTGGCAGAAAATAGCTATGGATCTCTCTCATTTATGAGGGAAAGATTATTTAATGATCAGAGACTATTTTTCAAACAATCCCGAAATGGCTCCACTGCCAAACATAAGGGTAAACAGTGTAATGCTGCATACCAAGTCAAATTTTGCTGGACACAGAATTTCTCAAATCGCCATGAGTGACAATGGTCCTTGTTTTAGCTGTAAAGAGTGGCAACACTTCGCATTCACGTATGATTTCAATCACGTCACATTGAGTCTGTTGCACCCACAAGCCAATGGGAAAAGTCGAAAAAAGTGTACATATTGTTGAGCAATTGTTGAAGAAAGCAATGGACAGCCAATCTGATCCATATCTCACACTATTGAGTTACAGAGCGTCTATATTGTCACATGGTTGATCGCCAGCAGTTACTCATGAATAGAACGTTGCGTACCACACCTTTGTACTTGGAAAAGGAGGAGAATTCAGTGGTACTGCAGGAAATGCAAAACATTAAAGCAAAACAAAGCAGTTTTATGATAGAGTGTCTCGAACTTTACCACCTCTGAGTAGTGATGACATTGTGAGAATCGAAGATTCAGGCAATTGGTCGAGAAAAGCCATTGTACTTGAAGAAGTAGCACCTCGTTCCTACAATGTACAGACAGAGGATGGGTTGGTTTTAAGAAGAAATCGTCACGCGCTCTTGAAAACCAGGGAAGACTTTCACAACAACGTGATGGATGACGAATCTACGTCAGAATCAACACAAGCTGCAGTGTCGGATAGTTCAGCAGTTCCTGAGCATGGGAATGTCATGGAGAACATTGAATCTACAAGTTCTGAGCAACAAGGTCAAACTTTGAGAAGATCAACCAGAGTCAGAGGAAAACCTGATCGACTCAATTTGTAGATTTGGACTATTTGTACACACTATGTTGTTCCTGTGTACATATATATATATATTTAGATATATATTTGTTAAACCAGTTTTTAAAAAAACATTCAAACAAAAATTAATACTGTTAGATTCACAGGCTAATGATAGTACATGTAAATATACTGATGATAATATATTAATTTATTCCTTCAAAGTAAAGGGGATGGGGTGATAACATGGTTGTGTTGTAAGTCACCGACTGACCAATAGGAGCCTTATTAGTATATAAATGAATGTTAGAGCCAGGTGACCCCTCAGACTGGCTGGAGGGAACTGAAGAGAAAGGTTGCTTGTGCATGTTAATACTGTTATTGATCTGTTGTTTTGTATAGTTAACCACAGTTAATGGTAATACATCATTTATAGCTTTAGCTATAAGTGTTCTTGTAATATAAATCAGGCCGTCTGACAAGAACATTACAATCTGACAAACAGCTCCTCTTACGATACAACATTCTCTTAGTACTGCATGGAAATGCCAGGCTAGTTCATGTGCTTAAGTTGTCAAGTGAGGTTTGAACTCACAACCTTTGGATGCAGAGGCAAGAGTCATACCCGCTGAGCAACAGCACGGTGAGCAATCAAGAGCAGGAAAACCTGTCAAAATTTTGTGCCCTGTAGTGCTGGGATACTACAGTGCCTTAGTCTCTTAATCCAATCTTTCTCTCTCTCTCTCTTTATTTCTCTTCCTACACCTGATTTGGCCCTGATTCACCCTATTTCCTTCTCCGTCCTTCCTTCTCAAACCTTAGATCCCATTTGTTGAGGAGGTAGATTGTTAGTCCTGTTGCTCACTAAGGTCTGGATTATCCCATTGTCCTCATTCTTAGCTCACACTTCCAGCAATTCATAACGCAATATTCTTGTCAGCTGCGTGATGTGCAGAAAACATTAATTCAGGGGCAAGCACTGTTCCAGAAAACTCTTGGCCAATGTGCACTTTGAGCTGGATAGACGTCAAGCCTCTGGGCCCTCCTCCCTAATAGCTCACCAGTCATATTTTGGGGGGGGGGGGAATTCCCCTCCCTCCTCCACCCTGAAGGTCATCCAATTGCAGGTCAGGGAAGTGGGCAGTAGAGCTGGCAACTCCCCCAATACATTCATATTGAACTCCCCCGTACGCTACTCTTCAAACCACTGTCACAAGACAAACCACGAAGGCTGACTCGAGGTGAGTTGTAGCACAGAACGATGATGACAAGCCAACTCATTATCCAACTGTGAATGTCTGCAGGCTTCTTTAGAACATGCCATGGCTGAATCATTATTCCCGTACCTGTAATTGAAATGACTGTCTTTCAGAAACAGACATAAAAATATTGTCCTGCATTACCAAGATCAACAAGAAACCTTATGCGCATCAGAGCTATGCGTCTCCTGCCCACATGCACTCGGACCCCCACTTCCCAGACAGCGCATGGTGCACTGCTTGACGTCACTAACTGAGAAAAGAAGAGGTGGATGTGTCATTGAGAGACAGACTGAAAGACAGCTCTGACGTTAGTCTGTTTTTTGTTGAAAATCAATATTTTGTAGAATTATAGAGCACAGGGGCAGATCCATGTCAGTGTATGTGGTCCACATGATCGGAGGACAGAATCATTTCACCCTATTATCATATTCCTCACCCTCATTTTCACCTAACTTCCCAGCAAATGCATCAATACTATTTGCCTCAACTGCTCTTTCTGGTAGTCAATGCCACATTTGAACCACACTCCAGGTAAAGGTGTTTCACCCTATAATACATAAGAACAGAAGAAATGGGAGCAAGGGATGGCCATTTGGCCCTTCGGGTTTGTCCTACTATTCAAGAAAATCTGATCTTTTGCCTTAACTTCACTGTCCTTCACTTCCCTAATTCCTGAATTGGCTTTGTAGCCAAAACTCTATCAATCTCTGACTTGAATGTACTCAATGACTGAGCATCCACCAATTCCTGGGCTAGAGAATTCCAAATATCCCAAACCCTATAATTGAAGCAATTTCTCATCGCAGTCCAAAATGATTGGAATTATTCTGCAATATGTTGGAACTTGGCAGAAGGTCCATCAACGACTACAAATAGACAGGAAATTTTGATGTTTCAACCTTCATCTAAAAGTCCAGGTCCAACCATTTCAGGGAAATGAGTGGCGTGGTGATGTTACGGGACAGAATTCTTATGCTGCAGAAGGAGTCATTCTGCCCATCGTGTCTGCACTGGCTCTCCAGGTGAGCGTTATGACTTAGTACCATTCCCTTGCCTTTTCCCCATATCCTTGCACATTGTCTCTATTTCAAGTAATCAACTAATGCCCTCTTGAGTGCCTCAATTGAACCAGCCTCAACTACACTTCCAGGCAGTGCATTCCAGACTTTAACCATTCGTGTGAAAAAGATTTTTCTCACACTGCATTTGTTTCTTTTGCAAATCACTTTAAACCTGTGCGCTCTCATTCTCAATCCTTTTATGAGTGGGAATAGTTTGTCCCGGCCTACTCTAGCCCCCTCATGATTTTGAACATCTCTATCAAATCTCCTCTTAGCCGTCTCCTCTCCCAGGGCAACAGTCCCAAACTCTCCAATCTGTCCACAGAACTGAAGTTTCTCACCCCTGGAACCATTCTTTAATACCTCTTCTGCACTCTCGCTCTAATGCATTCACATCTTTCCTATAGTGTGGTGTCCAGAACTGTTCAAAATATTCCAGCTGAGGTCTAACTCGTGTCTTATACAAGTTCAACATAACCTCCTTGCTCTTGTACTTTATGCCCCTATTAATACATGGGCATACCAGCCTCCCCGAACAGGTGCCGGAATGTGGCGACTAGGGGCTTTTCACAGTAACTTGAACCCTACTTGTGACAATAAGCGATTATTATGTATGCTGTATGCTTTATGAATTTCTCTCTCCATCTGCTCTGCAACCTTTAATGACTTATGCACATATACACCCAGGTCCCTCTGTTCCTGCACACTCTTTGGAGTTGTAACTCTTATTTTATATTGTCTCTCCATATTCTTCGTACTATAATGCATTAGCTCACACTTCTCCACATTGAACTTCATCTGTCACTTATCTGTCCACTCCACCAACTTGTCTAGGTCCATTTGAGGTTTTACACTGTCTTCCTCAGTTTTTAATACTTCCAAGTTTTGTCCCATCTGCACATTCAGACATTGTCCCCTGCATAGCAAGATCTAGATCATCAATACATATTAGGAAGAGCAACGGTTGCAGTACCAACCCGTGGGGAACACCACTACAAAGCTTCCAAAATATATTCATTGACCGTTACTCTGTTTCCTATTTCTCAGTTTTACATCCAACGTTGCTACTGTCCCCTTTACACCATGAGCTATAACTTTGCTCACAAGTCTGTTGTAGGGCACTATATCAAATGCCTTTTGAAAGTCCATGCACATAACACCAACAGCAGTCCCCTCATTAACCCTCTCAGTCAGCTCTTCCAAACACTCCTGCAAATTGGTTAAACACGATTTCCCCTTAAGAAATCCAATAATTCAGAGTATGTGAGCTCAAATCCCATTTGAGAATCTGAAGTCATGGTAAAAAGGAACTGGACAATAATACAGTGATATCAGTGAACCTGAAACAGTCGGATTATTAGAAACAATTCCAAATAGTTGACCTCGGGCCATTCTACAAAGGTAACAGATGTGCCATCCTTACTTGATTTAGCCTGCAAGTGACTCCAGCCCCACAGACTCATAGAGGCTGACTGATGGGGCACAGTTATCAAACTACAAGGTAGGTGATACATGCCAGTCATGCCCACATTACAAGAACAAATGAAAAATAAACAAAGGAAAACAACTGAAAGAGCAGGTTATCGAGTCATTGGGAGAGCTGAGGAAACTCCAGCTGATTAACATATTGATCAAATCATTCTGAGGTTACTGAATACCAGCCACCACTGATGTTGCCTTATTGGATGCAGGTCTCAGTACTATGAGGTCTTCTACAACTTCCACACTCTGAGAATGCAGAATAATGAGCAAATGATTTTCTGAAAAACTATAGCAAGTGGGTTCATAATGATAAAATGCCTTACTGATTATTGGATCTTTTACTTTCTACAGGCATCGCAAACTCATTTAAAACATTGCTGCTAGGTTTCTTGACTCTGGTTAATAATCGTATTAGATTACTTGGAATTATAACAGTGCTGGCCAGGAATAACAAATGACAATTTCACATTCATCAGTGCAAAGATTGCAAACTTCTGCTAATGAATGCATATCAAGAAAATAAATAATTTGCATTTGTATAACACTTTCTATGACCTCTGGACATCCCAAGGTACCTCTGTCAAACTATAGTTACTGTTGTGATGTTGGAAATGATCGGAAATGGAGCAGCCGATTGTACACAGAAAAGTGATAAAGGATGAATCAACTGTTTGAGTGAAGTTGGTTGAACAATAAATATTGGCCAGGATACCAGGGAGAACTAACTTGCTTGCCTTGGAATCGTTTCACATCAGCTTAATTGGGTAGATGTGAACTTGGTTTAACACCTCATCCAAAATATAGAAACATTGACATCGCAGCACTTTCTTAGTAGAGCACTAATACCGCCAGGCTATATCTTGAAGTTTCTGGCATAACACTTGAACTCCTGACTTATAGGTAAGAGTACTACCCATTGAGCCATACTGCAATGCAAAGCAAGCAGAGTGCCGTTGACAGGATCCATCTAATGGTTAATCTCAACAGTGGAGGCTGGAAACATGGAAAACAAGAATCCTTTTCATTGGTCCCTCAATGAGGGACGTGTCCCCATAGTTCTTGGGCAGCAATTTGCAGTGTTGCTCCAAGATGGATGCTCTCCATTGGAGCACTGCTTTCCTGGAACTCCAACAGAATCACATGAACTCCACGAGATAAAGATCAATCCAGCAGGCCATGCACTACTCAGTGATACTAAACTGTTTCTGTTCTTCCGAGCTTATATTGCTCAACCAACGAGGCAATGCAGACATGATGGATCAAATGGTCTCCTTCTGTTCGTGGAACCTTTCTACACAGGCCCAGGTTGTTGTGGAGTTATTGCATCTCAAGTTTCTGGCTCGAATAGGTCTGAGTGTTGGGACTTAACTACAACAAGGGACCATCACCAAAAATGGCTCGGCCCAGGCCAAACCAGTTTGTGAGAAATGGAAACGCCAACAGGACTGAGTTGCTTATTTTGGTCAGGACTTGGATGCTGAAGCTTCCATTGTAACAAATGCATCACATCAAGGTGACATTGTGACAGTGTCCTGGAACAATACATTGCAGAACCGATGAGGGATAAAGTTATTTTGGAGAAGAGGTAGACAAGACATTTTCAAGTTGGCAGGCTGCAATTAGCAGAGTGCCACATTGGTCAGTGCTTGTGCCTCAACTATTTACAATCTATATCACTGACTTAGATAAAGAGACTGAGAGTAGTGGATCCAAATTTGCTAATGATACAAAGGGTGGGGTTACTGGATTATGGGGATAGGGTGGAGGTGTATGCTTGAGTAAGGTGCTCTTTCAAAGAGCTGGTGCAGACTCGACGAGCCGAATGGCCTCCTTCTGCACTGTAAATTCTATGAAAGCTAGGTGGGAATGTCAGCTGTGAGGAGGACATAAAGAGGCTGCAACAAGTTATAGGCAGGTCAAGTGAGTGGGCAACAAGGTCAAGTGAGTGGGCAACAAAGTGGCAGATGTAATATAATGTGGGAAAGTGTGAGATAGTTCACTTTTATATATGCACAGAAAAGCAATGTTTTTAAAAAAGGCATGAAATTTGTAAATATCAATCGTCAGAGAGATTTGAATATACTTGTACAAGGAGCACAGAAAGTTAGCATGCAGGTACATCAAGCAATTAGGAATGCAAATGGTATGCTGGCCTACAATTCAAAGGGCTGTAGTATAAAACTAAAGAAGCCCTTGTTACAATTGTAAGAAGTCTTACAACACCAGTTTAAAGTCCAACAGGTTTGTTTCGAATCATTCACCTGAGGAAGGAGCTGTGCTGCGAAAGCTAGTGATTCGAAACAAACCTGTTGGACATTAACCTGGTGTTGTAAGATTTCTTACTGTGCTCACCCCAGTCCAATGCCGGCATCTCCACATCATTGTTACAATTGCACAGGGCTAGATGAGACTAGACACAGAATAACATGTGCAGTTTGGTCTCCACATTTCAGGGCAGATGCATTGGAGACAGTACAGTGAAGGTGCACTAGATTGATTCCTAATATGAGGGTGTTGTCCTATGATGAGAGGTTGATTAAACTGGGCTTATACTCTATAGAGTTTAATAAGTAAGATGTGATTTTACTGAAACATACAAGGTCCTGATCAGGTTTGATTGGGCAGATACTTTGAGGTTGTCTCCACTGGCCAGGGAATCTAGAACACTGGGGCACATCAGTCTCAGGGATAAGGAATCAATCATTTAGGACAGAGATGAGGAGAAATGTCTTCACTCAAAGGTTTTAAATCTTTGGAATTCTCTACCCCAGAGGTTTGCAGATGCTCCATCGGTAAATGTATTTAATAAATAAATAATCTTTATTGTCACAAGTAGGCTTACATGAGCACTGCAATGAAGCTACTGTGAAAAGCCCCAAGTCACCACATTCCGGCGCCTGTTCAGGTACACAGAGGGAGAATTCAGAATTCTCAGCTGGTTTGGGAATTGAACCTGTGCTGCTGGCCTTGTTCTGCATCACAAACCAGCTGTCTACCCACTGAGCGAAACCAGCCCCTGGGAATAGACTGGGCTGGGATAGACAGATGTCGGTCACTCATGGAATCAAAGGATATGAGGAGTGCGTGGAAAAGTGGAGTTAAGGTCGACGATCAGTCAGGATTGTCTTGAATGGTGGAGCAGGCTTGAAGGACTGTATGGTCTACCCCTATTCCTATTTCTTACGTTGTTAAGTCTGGATGTTGTCTCATTGGTTCTAGTTGAAAGGGCAATAATGACCAACATTACAAATGTGCAACTTCCCCTATTGACCCTGCCACCCTGCAAATGTTTCTTCATCCCTTTTCTGAAGGTGTTGACCCTTGATGCGGTTGAGTGCCAAGGGTAAGTCATTCAAGTGCTACTGTCCACGTTGAAACGCTGTTCTGACTATCCAATGCAACTGAACCCAAACCCTGTGCACTCTCCCATAGACCAAGCACATGCAGCAATGATCAATGCATAGTGGTCAGATCTAGCTGAATGCCTGCACCATGTTCCCTGCACCAAGAGGTGCTGAGGTTATATTGCAATGGTCTGAAATGTTCCAAGTGTGATGAGATACCTCAGCACAGACAAGGAATTGAACCATCCAGTCCTTGTGACTGAGGATTTTCCTGCTGAGAAGTCAATAGACTTTTAGGTACATAGCAGCACAAGAAGTTCATTTTGCTATTCTGATCGGAATTTTAACTCCATCTTCCTTGCCTTGGCTCCAAAACCTTTAATACCCTTCCCAACAAAAATCTATGGCCTGGATTTTGCAGTAGTGAAATTGTCAGTGTTTGCCGTCAATAAACCTCTGAATTTGACAGCAACTTCTAGAGTTGTGGAATTGTGGAAATGTGGAAATCCAGAAGTTGCTGTGAGTGCTTCTAAGTTACTCCACAGGAGGCGCTGTTGATTACTCGGCAGTCTGCAATCAAGCAGAATTGATGAGAACCTGCCCCTTTAACCATTAATCTTGCTTTAAAAACATCAGTCTTGCAAGTGAAAAGCTGTTGAATAAGGTGTAATTGGGTTTTAACAATAAACAGAATTCACAATTATTGCCGAAAAGCCATTCTAACTCTGGAAATCTATTTTTATTTTTTGTTAAATGTTGAATTTCTCCGTTATTATTTTTAAAAATCACCATTTTGAAATTTATACATTTTTAAACATTTGTTTCATAGTTCAGCTTCTACCTGAATTCCATGTGTATGTCTCAATCATTTATTTCACTCTTTGCAAATTCCAAGTGGCTTCTGCATCTTAGTTTGTTGCCTGTAAGAATACGCCAATGTGATTGGCTATTTACCTACTTGATGACATCACTATCACTGGATGCCTGGAGATCCCCTTAACTTTGCACCAGATTTAACCTGACGTCAGGAATGGGGAAATCCACACCAGAGAGATTGCTCAATCTTGTGTGGAGAGCTTTATTTCAAGTCAGCGGTGAGTGTTGCTGACCGCAAAACCCCGGCCAATCAAATTCAGTTTTGAAATTTTCAATTGACCCCCAGAACCCCAAAGCATTCCAAATTTCTACTACCCTTTATGTGAAGAAATGCTTCCTCCCATCGTCCCTTAAGAGCTTGGCTCCAATTTTAAGATTATGCCTACTTGTTCATGACTCCTCCCATCACTCCACCTAACCAATCAATTCCTTTAATCATCATAAATACGAGATACATCACCCCATTATCTTCCGCATGGATACGCTTTAGTCTGTATCACCGATCCTCATAATTTAACCCTTTTGGGGTCTGTATCCTTCTGGTGAATTTGTGTGGCACCTAGTTCACAGCTCAAGACGCAGTATCCAGAACTGATCATATGTGTCAGTGAACACCTCGATCAGTCATACATCAGTCTGATTTTGTATTCGCAGCATAGTAGGGTGTAATATCCCGCATCGGACATATGGGATGGGAATGATTGCTTTCCCCGTCTGTGCTCGTTCCAAAGTATGAGCTACCCAGTTAGGGGCAGCGTATCTCAATTACTCAGTGTACATAAGGTCGGCGGGGTATCTCAATTACTCAGTGTATAAAAGGTCGGTGGGGTATCTCAATTACCTAGTGTACATAAGGTCGGCGGGGTATCTCAATTACCCAGTGTATATAAGGTCGGCGGGTATCTCAATTCCCCATTGTATATAAGGTCGGCGGGTATCTCAATTACCCAGTGTATAGAAGGTCGGCGGGTATCTCAATTACCTAGTGGATATAAGGTCGGTGGGGTATCTCAATTACCCAGTGTATATAAGGTCGGCGGGGTATCTCAATTACCCAGTGGATATAAGGTTGGCGGGGTATCTCAATTACCCAGTGTATATAAGGTCAGTGGGGTATCTCAATTACTTAGTGTATATAAGGTCGGCGGGGTATCTCAATTACATAGTGTATATAAGGTCGGCGGGGTATCTCAATTACCCAGTGTATATAAGGTCGGCGGGGTATCTCAATTACTTAGTGTATATAAGGTCGGCGGGTATCTCAATTACCCAGTATATGTAAGGTCGGTGGGGTATCTCAATTACCCAGTGTATATAAGGTCGGCGGGTATCTCAATTACCCAGTGTATATAAGGTCGGTGGGGTATCTCAATTACCCAGTGTATATAAGGTCGGCGGGGTATCTCAATTACCCAGTGTATATAAGGTCGGCGGGTATCTCAATTCCCCATTGTATATAAGGTCGGCGGGTATCTCAATTACCCAGTGTATATAAGGTCGGCGGGTATCTCAATTCCCCATTGTATATAAGGTCGGCGGGTATCTCAATTACCCAGTGTATATAAGGTCGGCGGGGTATCTCAATTACTTAGTGTATATAAGGTCGGCGGGGTATCTCAATTACCCAGTGTATATAAGGTCGGCGGGGTATCTCAATTACTTAGTGTATATAAGGTCGGCGGGTATCTCAATTACCCAGTATATGTAAGGTCGGTGGGGTATCTCAATTACCCAGTGTATATAAGGTTGGCGGGTATCTCAATTACCCAGTGTATATAAGGTCGGTGGGGTATCTCAATTACCTAGTGTATATAAGGTCGGCGGGGTATCTCAATTACCCAGTGTATATAAGGTCGGCGGGTATCTCAATTCCCCATTGTATATAAGGTCGGCGGGTATCTCAATT
This sequence comes from Scyliorhinus torazame, assembly GCF_047496885.1. Lineage (NCBI taxonomy): Eukaryota > Metazoa > Chordata > Chondrichthyes > Carcharhiniformes > Scyliorhinidae > Scyliorhinus > Scyliorhinus torazame. The sequence goes on from NC_092707.1 coordinate 160,499,232, forward strand.
ACCCAGTGTATATAAGGTCGGCGGGGTATCTCAATTACCCAGTATACATAAGGTCGGAGGGGTATCTCAATTACCTAGCGTACATAACGTCGGCGGGTATCTCAATTACCCAGCGTACATAAGGTCGGCGGAGTATCTCAATTACCCAGTCTTTATAAGGTCGGCGGAGTATCTCAATTACCCAGTGTATATAAGGTCGGCGGGTATCTCAATTACCCAGCGTACATAAGGTCGGCGGGTATCTCAATTACCCAGTGTATATAAGCTTAGCGGAGTATCTCAATTACCCAGTGTATATAAGGCCGGTGGAGTATCTCAATTACCCAGTGTATATAAGCTCAGCGGGGTATCTCAATTGCCCAGTGTATATAAGGTCGGCGGGTATCTCAATTACCCAGTGTATATAAGGTCAGCGGGGTATCTCAATTACCCAGTGTATATAAGGTCGGCGGGGTATCTCAATTACCCAGTGTATATAAGGTCGGCGGGTATCTCAATTACCCAGTGTATATAAGGTCAGCGGGGTATCTCAATTACCCAGTGTATATAAGGTCGGCGGAGTATCTCAATTACCCAGTGTATATAAGGTCGGCGGGTATCTCAATTACCCAGTGTATATAAGGTCGGCCGGGTATCTCAATTACCCAGTGTATATAAGGTCGGCCGGGTATCTCAATTACCCAGTGTATATAAGGTCAGCGGGTATCTCAATTACTTAGTGTATATAAGGTCGGTGGGGTATCTCAATTACCCAGTGTATATAAGGTCGGCAGGTATCTCAATTACCCAGTGTATATAAGGTCGGCGGGTATCTCAATTACCCAGTACATATAAGCTCAGCGGGGTATCTCAATTACCCAGTGTATATAAGGTCGGCCGGGTATCTCAATTACCCAGTGTACATAAGGTCGGCGGGTATCTCAATTACCCAGTGTATATAAGGTCGGCCGGGTATCTCAATTACCCAGTGTATATAAGGTCAGCGGGTATCTCAATTACTCAGTGTATATAAGGTCGGCGGGTATCTCAATTACCCAGTATACATAAGGTCGGCGGGTATCCCAATTACCCAGCGTACATAAGGTCGGCGGGTATCTCAATTACCCAGTGTATATAAGGTCGGCGGGGTATCTCAATTACCCAGTGCATATAAGGTCAGCGGGTATCTCAATTACCCAGTGCATATAAGGTCAGCGGGTATCTCAATTACCCAGTGCATATAAGGTCAGCGGGTATCTCAATTACCCAGTGTATATAAGGTCGGCGGGGTATCTCAATTACCCAGTGTATATAAGGTTGGCAGGGTATCTCAATTACTCAGTGTATATAAGCTCAGCGGGGTATCTCAATTACCCAGTGTATATAAGGTCGGCCGGGTATCTCAATTACCCAGTGTATATAAGGTCGGCGGGTATCTCAATTACCCAGTGTACATAAGGTCGGCGGGAATCTCAATTACCCAGTGTATATAAGGTCGGCGGGGTATCTCAATTACCCAGTGCATATAAGGTCAGCGGGTATCTCAATTACCCAGTGTATATAAGGTCAGCGGGTATCTCAATTACCCAGTGTATATAAGGTCAGCGGGTATCTCAATTACCCAGTGTATATAAGGTCGGCGGGGTATCTCAATTACCCAGTGTATATAAGGTTGGCAGGGTATCTCAATTACTCAGTGTATATAAGCTCAGCGGGGTATCTCAATTACCCAGTGTATATAAGGTCAGCGGGTATCTCAATTACCCAGTGTATATAAGGTCGGTGGGGTATCTCAATTACCCAGTGCATATAAGGTCAGCGGGTATCTCAATTACCCAGTGTATATAAGGTCGGCGGGGTATCTCAATTACCCAGTGTATATAAGGTTGGCAGGGTATCTCAATTACTCAGTGTATATAAGCTCAGCGGGGTATCTCAATTACCCAGTGTATATAAGGTCGGCCGGGTATCTCAATTACCCAGTGTACATAAGGTCGGCGGGAATCTCAATTACCCAGTGTACATAAGGTCGGCGGGGTATCTCAATTACCCAGTGTATATAAGGTCGGCGGGGTATCTCAATTACCCAGTGTATATAAGGTCGGCGGGGTATCTCATTTACCTAGTGTATAAAAGGTCGGTGGGGTATCTCAATTACCCAGTGCATATAAGGTCGGCGGGTATCTCAATTACCCAGTGTATATAAGGTCGGTGGGGTATCTCAATAGCCCAGTGTATATAAGGTCGGCGGGGTATCTCAATTACCCAGTGTATATAAGGTCGGCGGGGTATCTCAATTACCTAGTGTATAAAAGGTCGGTGGGGTATCTCAATTACTCAGTGTATATAAGCTCAGCGGGGTATCTCAATTACCCAGTGTATATAAGGTCGGTGGGGAATCTCAATTACTCAGTGTATATAAGCTCAGCGGGGTATCTCAATTACCCAGTGTATATAAGGTCGGCGGGTATCTCAATTACCCAGTGTATATAAGGTCGGCGGGTATCTCAATTACCCAGTGTATATAAGGCCGGTGGGGTATCTCAATTACCCAGTGTATATAAGGTCGGCGGGAATCTCAATTACCCAGTGTATAAAAGGTCGGCGGGTATCTCATTCACCCAGTGTATATAAGGTCGGCGGGAATCTCAATTACCTAGTGTATATAAGCTCAGCGGGGTATCTCAATTACCCATTGTATATAAGGTCGACGGGTATCTCAATTACCCATTGTATATAAGGTCGGCGGGTATCTCAATTACCCAGTGTATATAAGGTCGGCGGGAATCTCAATTACCTAGTGTATATAAGCTCAGCGGGGTATCTCAATTACCCATTGTATATAAGCTCAGCGGGGTATCTCAATTACCCATTGTATATAAGGTCGGCGGGGTATCTCAATTACCCAGTGTATATAAGGTCGGCGGGGTATCTCAATTACCCAGTGTATATAAGGTCAGCGGGGTATCTCAATTACCCAGTGTATATAAGGTCGGCGGAGTATCTCAATTACCCAGTGTATATAAGGTCGGCGGGTATCTCAATTACCCAGCGTACATAAGGTCGGCGGGTATCTCAATTACCCAGTGTATATAAGCTTAGCGGAGTATCTCAATTACCCAGTGTATATAAGGCCGGTGGCGTATCTCAATTACCCAGTGTATATAAGCTCAGCGGGGTATCTCAATTGCCCAGTGTATATAAGGTCGGCGGGTATCTCAATTACCCAGTGTATATAAGGTCGGCGGGTATCTCAATTACCCAGTGTATATAAGGTCGGCGGGGTATCTCAATTACCCAGTGTATATAAGGTCGGCAGGTATCTCAATTCCCCAGTGTATATAAGGTCGGCCGGGTATCTCAATTCCCCAGTGTATATAAGGTCGGCCGGGTATCTCAATTACCCAGTGTACATAAGGTCGGCGGGAATCTCAATTACCCAGTGTACATAAGGTCGGCGGGGTATCTCAATTACCCAGTGTATATAAGGTCGGCGGGGTATCTCAATTACCCAGTGTATATAAGGTCGGCGGGGTATCTCATTTACCTAGTGTATAAAAGGTCGGTGGGGTATCTCAATTACCCAGTGCATATAAGGTCGGCGGGTATCTCAATTACCCAGTGTATATAAGGTCGGTGGGGTATCTCAATAGCCCAGTGTATATAAGGTCGGCGGGGTATCTCAATTACCCAGTGTATATAAGGTCGGCGGGGTATCTCAATTACCTAGTGTATAAAAGGTCGGTGGGGTATCTCAATTACTCAGTGTATATAAGCTCAGCGGGGTATCTCAATTACCCAGTGTATATAAGGTCGGTGGGGAATCTCAATTACTCAGTGTATATAAGCTGAGCGGGGTATCTCAATTACCCAGTGTATATAAGGTCGGTGGGGTATCTCAATTACCCAGTGTATATAAGGTCGGCGGGGTATCTCAATTACCCAGTGTATATAAGGTCGGCGGGTATCTCAATTACCCAGTATATATAAGGTCGGCGGGTATCTCAATTACTCAGTGTATATAAGCTCAGCGGGGTATCTCAATTACCCAGTGTATATAAGGTCGGCGGGTATCTCAATTACCCAGTGTATATAAGGTCGGCGGGTATCTCAATTACCCAGTGTATATAAGGCCGGTGGGGTATCTCAATTACCCAGTGTATATAAGGTCGGCGGGAATCTCAATTACCCAGTGTATAAAAGGTCGGCGGGTATCTCATTCACCCAGTGTATATAAGGTCGGCGGGAATCTCAATTACCTAGTGTATATAAGCTCAGCGGGGTATCTCAATTACCCATTGTATATAAGGTCGACGGGTATCTCAATTACCCATTGTATATAAGGTCGGCGGGTATCTCAATTACCCAGTGTATATAAGGTCGGCGGGAATCTCAATTACCTAGTGTATATAAGCTCAGCGGGGTATCTCAATTACCCATTGTATATAAGCTCAGCGGGGTATCTCAATTACCCATTGTATATAAGGTCGGCGGGGTATCTCAATTACCCAGTGTATATAAGGTCGGCGGGGTATCTCAATTACCCAGTGTATATAAGGTCAGCGGGGTATCTGAATTACCCAGTGTATATAAGGTCGGCGGAGTATCTCAATTACCCAGTGTATATAAGGTCGGCGGGTATCTCAATTACCCAGCGTACATAAGGTCGGCGGGTATCTCAATTACCCAGTGTATATAAGCTTAGCGGAGTATCTCAATTACCCAGTGTATATAAGGCCGGTGGAGTATCTCAATTACCCAGTGTATATAAGCTCAGCGGGGTATCTCAATTGCCCAGTGTATATAAGGTCGGCGGGTATCTCAATTACCCAGTGTATATAAGGTCGGCGGGTATCTCAATTACCCAGTGTATATAAGGTCGGCGGGGTATCTCAATTACCCAGTGTATATAAGGTCGGCAGGTATCTCAATTCCCCAGTGTATATAAGGTCGGCCGGGTATCTCAATTCCCCAGTGTACATAAGGTCGGCGGGTATCTCAATTACCCAGTACATATAAGCTCAGCGGGGTATCTCAATTACCCAGTGTATATAAGGTCGGCCGGGTATCTCAATTACCCAGTGTATATAAGGTCGGCCGGGTATCTCAATTACCCAGTGTATATAAGGTCAGCGGGTATCTCAATTACCCAGTGTATATAAGGTCGGTGGGGTATCTCAATTACCCAGTGTATATAAGGTCGGCAGGTATCTCAATTACCCAGTGTATATAAGGTCGGCGGGTATCTCAATTACCCAGTACATATAAGCTCAGCGGGGTATCTCAATTACCCAGTGTATATAAGGTCGGCCGGGTATCTCAATTACCCAGTGTACATAAGGTCGGCGGGTATCTCAATTACCCAGTGTATATAAGGTCGGCCGGGTATCTCAATTACCCAGTGTATATAAGGTCAGCGGGTATCTCAATTACTCAGTGTATATAAGGTCGGCGGGTATCTCAATTACCCAGTATACATAAGGTCGGCGGGTATCCCAATTACCCAGCGTACATAAGGTCGGCGGGTATCTCAATTACCCAGTGTATATAAGGTCGGCGGGGTATCTCAATTACCCAGTGCATATAAGGTCAGCGGGTATCTCAATTACCCAGTGCATATAAGGTCAGCGGGTATCTCAATTACCCAGTGCATATAAGGTCAGCGGGTATCTCAATTACCCAGTGTATATAAGGTCGGCGGGGTATCTCAATTACCCAGTGTATATAAGGTTGGCAGGGTATCTCAATTACTCAGTGTATATCAGCTCAGCGGGGTATCTCAATTACCCAGTGTATATAAGGTCGGCCGGGTATCTCAATTACCCAGTGTATATAAGGTCGGCGGGTATCTCAATTACCCAGTGTACATAAGGTCGGCGGGAATCTCAATTACCCAGTGTATATAAGGTCGGCGGGGTATCTCAATTACCCAGTGCATATAAGGTCAGCGGGTATCTCAATTACCCAGTGTATATAAGGTCAGCGGGTATCTCAATTACCCAGTGTATATAAGGTCAGCGGGTATCTCAATTACCCAGTGTATATAAGGTCGGCGGAGTATCTCAATTACCCAGTGTATATAAGGTTGGCAGGGTATCTCAATTACTCAGTGTATATAAGCTCAGCGGGGTATCTCAATTACCCAGTGTATATAAGGTCAGCGGGTATCTCAATTACCCAGTGTATATAAGGTCGGTGGGGTATCTCAATTACCCAGTGCATATAAGGTCAGCGGGTATCTCAATTACCCAGTGTATATAAGGTCGGCGGGGTATCTCAATTACCCAGTGTATATAAGGTCGGCGGGTATCTCAATTACCCAGTACATATAAGCTCAGCGGGGTATCTCAATTACCCAGTGTATATAAGGTCGGCCGGGTATCTCAATTACCCAGTGTACATAAGGTCGGCGGGTATCTCAATTACCCAGTGTATATAAGGTCGGCCGGGTATCTCAATTACCCAGTGTATATAAGGTCAGCGGGTATCTCAATTACTCAGTGTATATAAGGTCGGCGGGTATCTCAATTACCCAGTATACATAAGGTCGGCGGGTATCCCAATTACCCAGCGTACATAAGGTCGGCGGGTATCTCAATTACCCAGTGTATATAAGGTCGGCGGGGTATCTCAATTACCCAGTGCATATAAGGTCAGCGGGTATCTCAATTACCCAGTGCATATAAGGTCAGCGGGTATCTCAATTACCCAGTGCATATAAGGTCAGCGGGTATCTCAATTACCCAGTGTATATAAGGTCGGCGGGGTATCTCAATTACCCAGTGTATATAAGGTTGGCAGGGTATCTCAATTACTCAGTGTATATAAGCTCAGCGGGGTATCTCAATTACCCAGTGTATATAAGGTCGGCCGGGTATCTCAATTACCCAGTGTATATAAGGTCGGCGGGTATCTCAATTACCCAGTGTACATAAGGTCGGCGGGAATCTCAATTACCCAGTGTATATAAGGTCGGCGGGGTATCTCAATTACCCAGTGCATATAAGGTCAGCGGGTATCTCAATTACCCAGTGTATATAAGGTCAGCGGGTATCTCAATTACCCAGTGTATATAAGGTCAGCGGGTATCTCAATTACCCAGTGTATATAAGGTCGGCGGGGTATCTCAATTACCCAGTGTATATAAGGTTGGCAGGGTATCTCAATTACTCAGTGTATATAAGCTCAGCGGGGTATCTCAATTACCCAGTGTATATAAGGTCAGCGGGTATCTCAATTACCCAGTGTATATAAGGTCGGTGGGGTATCTCAATTACCCAGTGCATATAAGGTCAGCGGGTATCTCAATTACCCAGTGTATATAAGGTCGGCGGGGTATCTCAATTACCCAGTGTATATAAGGTTGGCAGGGTATCTCAATTACTCAGTGTATATAAGCTCAGCGGGGTATCTCAATTACCCAGTGTATATAAGGTCGGCCGGGTATCTCAATTACCCAGTGTACATAAGGTCGGCGGGAATCTCAATTACCCAGTGTACATAAGGTCGGCGGGGTATCTCAATTACCCAGTGTATATAAGGTCGGCGGGGTATCTCAATTACCCAGTGTATATAAGGTCGGCGGGGTATCTCATTTACCTAGTGTATAAAAGGTCGGTGGGGTATCTCAATTACCCAGTGCATATAAGGTCGGCGGGTATCTCAATTACCCAGTGTATATAAGGTCGGTGGGGTATCTCAATAGCCCAGTGTATATAAGGTCGGCGGGGTATCTCAATTACCCAGTGTATATAAGGTCGGCGGGGTATCTCAATTACCTAGTGTATAAAAGGTCGGTGGGGTATCTCAATTACTCAGTGTATATAAGCTCAGCGGGGTATCTCAATTACCCAGTGTATATAAGGTCGGTGGGGAATCTCAATTACTCAGTGTATATAAGCTCAGCGGGGTATCTCAATTACCCAGTGTATATAAGGTCGGTGGGGTATCTCAATTACCCAGTGTATATAAGGTCGGCGGGGTATCTCAATTACCCAGTGTATATAAGGTCGGCGGGTATCTCAATTACCCAGTATATATAAGGTCGGCGGGTATCTCAATTACTCAGTGTATATAAGCTCAGCGGGGTATCTCAATTACCCAGTGTATATAAGGTCGGCGGGTATCTCAATTACCCAGTGTATATAAGGTCGGCGGGTATCTCAATTACCCATTGTATATAAGGTCGGCGGGTATCTCAATTACCCATTGTATATAAGGTCGGCGGGTATCTCAATTACCCAGTGTATATAAGGTCGGCGGGAATCTCAATTACCTAGTGTATATAAGCTCAGCGGGGTATCTCAATTACCCATTGTATATAAGCTCAGCGGGGTATCTCAATTACCCATTGTATATAAGGTCGGCGGGGTATCTCAATTACCCAGTGTATATAAGGTCGGCGGGGTATCTCAATTACCCAGTGTATATAAGGTCAGGGGGTATCTCAATTACCCAGTGTATATAAGGTCGGCGGGGTATCTCAATTACCCAGTGTATATAAGGTCGGCGGGTATCTCAATTACCCAGTGTATATAAGGTTGGCAGGGTATCTCAATTACCCAGTGCATATAAGGTCAGCGGGTATCTCAATTACCCAGTGTATATAAGGTCGGTGGGTATCTCAATTACCCAGTGTATATAAGCTCGGCGGAGTATCTCAATTTCACAGTGTATATAAGGTCAGCGGGGTACCTCAATTACCTAGTGTATATAAGCTCGGCGGAGTATCTCAATTACCCAGTGTATATAAGGTCGGTGAGGTATCTCAATTACTCAGTGTATATAAGCTCAGCGGGGTATCTCAATTACCCAGTGTATATAAGGTCGGTGAGGTATCTCAATTACTCAGTGTATATAAGCTCAGCGGGGTATCTCAATTACCCAGTGTATATAAGGTCGGCGAGGTACCTCAATTACCCAGTGTACATAGAACATTGAACATAGAACGATACAGCGCAGTACAGGCCCTTCGGCCCACGATGTTGCACCGAAACAAAAGCCATCTAACCTACACTATGCCATTATCATCCATATGTTTATCCAATAAACTTTTAAATGCCCTCAATGTTGGCGAGTTCACTACTGTTGCAGGTAGAGCATTCCACGGCCTCACCACTCTTTGCGTAAAGAACCTACCTCTGACCTCTGTCCTATATCTATTACCCCTCAGTTTAAAGCTATGTCCCCTCGTGCCAGCCATTTCCATCCGCGGGAGAAGGCTCTCACTGTCCACCCTATCTAACCCCCTGATCATTTTGTATGCCTCTATTAAGTCTCCTCTTAACCTTCTTCTCTCCAAAGAAAACAACCTCAAGTCCATCAGCATTTCCTCATAAGATTTTCCCTCCATACCAGGCAACATCCTGGTAAATCTCCTCTGCACCCGCTCCAAAGCCTCCACGTCCTTCCTATAATGCGGTGACCAGAACTGTACGCAATACTCCAAATGCGGCCGTACCAGAGTTTTGTACAGCTGCAACATGACCTCCTGACCCTGGAACTCAATCCCTCTACCAATAAAGGCCAACACGCCATAGGCCTTCTTCACAACCCTATCAACCTGGGTGGCAACTTTCAGGGATCTATGTACATGGACACCTAGATCCCTCTGCTCATCCACACTTCCAAGAACTTTACCATTAGCCAAATATTCCGCATTCCTGTTATTCCTTCCAAAGTGAATCACCTCACACTTCTCTACATTAAACTCCATTTGCCACCTCTCAGCCCAGCTCTGCAGCTTATCTATGTCTCTCTGTAACCTGCTACATCCTTCCTCACTGTCGACAACACCACCGACTTTAGTGTCGTCTGCAAATTTACTCACCCACCCTTCTGCTCCTTCCTCTAGGTCATTGATAAAAATGACAAACAGCAACGGCCCCAGAACAGATCCTTGTGGTACGCCACTTGTAACTGAACTCCATTCTGAACATTTCCCATCAACCACCACCCTCTAAATCACCCTCAATCCCAGTGTACATAAGGTCGGCGAGGTACCTCAATTACCCAGTGTATATACGGTCTGCGGGGTATCTCAATTACCCAGTGTATATAAGGTCGGCGGGTATCTCAATTACCCAGTGTATATAAGGTCGGCGAGGTACCTCAATTACCCAGTGTATATAAGGTCGGCGAGGTACCTCAATTACCCAGTGTATATAAGGTCGGCGAGGTACCTCAATTACCCATTGTATATAAGGTCGGCGGGTATCTCAATTACCCAGTGTACATATCGTTGGCGAGGTACCTCAATTACCCAGTGTACATAAGATCGGCGAGGTACCTCAATTACCCAGTGTATATATGGTTGGCGAGGTACCTCAATTACCCAGTGTAGATAAGGTCGGCCGGTAAGGCACTGACCAATCAGGTACCCGGTAGGGGTCTCCCGGGAAGTATATATACACCGTTTGTAAATAAAACTTTGTTCTTACTATTACTCAATGTGGACTTCCGTGTCCTTATTAAATAGGGACTGAATATCACTTCTTTCCCTGTGCCTTTTTGATTGTTGCTACTTGTCTGCACAAGAAATGAAACAACAACTGAAATTTCTATGATGGCTAAACCAAACTTTGTTGGCCAAAATAGAAGCTATCATTATAGTTTGAAACCAGAACCGCTCTGCTTCTCCGCAAACAGTCGGGTCTTCACGAGTTTGTGAATTAAAGAAAAACGTCCACACGGAAAAACACAAGCACTGCCACCTTGACAGAGTGGAAACGAGCATCACTCCTCCTCCAGCATCTCCCCTGCAGGGCTTTGGTTAACAGCTTGAAAAGCCCGCAAGGAAAGATGTGACACTGAACAAAATACAAGAGGAGAATGAGTACAGAAAAAGTGGAGTGAATACATTCAATAGTTGCTTGGTGAGGAAATTGTAATAAAAAGGGTAAAGTTGAAGTGCCATGGGGAATAGAGTGGCAGGAATGTTAGGAGGGGTGGTGGAGGGGTGGGACTAACTGACAGTTGTCAGCTGTGTCTCATTGAGTAGCATGCTTGCATCTTGAATCAAATGGTCATGGGGTCAAGTCGCATTCCAGGAACATACTTTAGGCTGACACTCCCTATGCACGCCCGAGGGACGCTGCTCTGTCAGACCTGCTGTCTTTCGGGCAAGGCGTTTAACCTAAGTTGTATCTGTCCTTTCAGCTGGGAGTAAATGATCCCATGGCAACATTTTAAGAAACCAGGGGAGTTCTTCCCGGTGTTCTGGTCCCAGTTCTCTCTCCTCTCCTCTCCTCCCAACCACCAAAAGAAAAGTTGGTCTTGTGATTGCGATAATAATATTTAGGGATCTTGCGATGTAAAATTAGCTGTCACATTTTCTACATAAAAGAGTGCCAAAACCTTGAGGTACTCCATTGGCTGTAATGTACTTTGTGACGCCCTGAGGTTGTGAGAGGTGGTGTACAAAAGCAATCTTTAAAGCTGCATGAGCCTGGGGATTTATTTCAGTGTTGGGTATTAATTACAATGTAAAGAGAAGGGCTCTAGCCAGCCTGGGATGTGGTTGGAAAACAAACAGCATCCTATCACTGTCTCTCTCCTGCCTGACGGACCCAATGGCTCGATCACCCCTCCCCAACCTTGGCTCACATTTGTTCTGATTACACAAACCCCACCTGAGATCAGTTAGAGACACCAAACAACAACAGCTGCACGTCATGGGAGTATTTTTCCAGACCTGTGAGTTACTCAATGCTACATCTCTGCCACACAACCCCTCATTTAGAGTGGGGAGCTCACTTACTGCACCTTCACTAGACGATAGTAAGAGACTGCAGAGAAAGATCACAAACATAATCCAGTTTTGATTAGTGCCCTTCCAAGTTAAACCCCAACCAACCTTCCACCCCCATTCAGTAATGACTCAAGCTGTGATATGTGTCCCCCATCTCGCTGAAAGGTGCTTACTTACGCTAAAAAGCAAAGTCACCATAGTCCCAGATGACTGCTTTTCCCTTTGAGGGATTTAACCTCAGGCGAGGTTGAGAAGGCAAGACCTTCATGAACAACCTCAGCCGGTACAGGAATTGAACCCATGCTGTTGGCCTCACTCTGCATCACGAACCAGCTGTCTAGCCAAGTGAACTAAACTGGCCGCACTCCTGCCTTTGATTTGAAGGATATTGTACATGACCAAGACCATTCAACTCAGCTCCTGTTAAAATACATCAGGGGCGAAATTCTCCAGTATCGGCGCAATGTCCGCCGACCGGTGCCAAAAACGGCGCAAATCAGTCCGGCATCGCGCCGCCCCAAAGGTGCGGTTACCTCTGCACCTTGGGGGGCCGAGCCCTAACCTTGAGAGGCTAGGCCCGCGCCGGACTGATTTCCGCCCCGCCAGCTGCCGGAAATGGCCTTTGGTGCTCCGCCAGCTGGCGCAGAAATGACATTGCCGGGCGGCGCATGTGCGGGAGCGTTAGCGGCCGCTGACGGCATTCCAGCGCATGCGCTGTGGAGGGAGTCTCTTCCGCCTCCGCCATGATGGAGACCGTGGCGAAGGCGGAAGGAAAAGAGTGCCCCCACGGCACAAGCCCGCCCGCGGATCGGTGGGCCCCGATCGTGGGCCAGGCCACCCTGGGTGCACCCCCCGGGGCCAGATCACCCCGTGCCCCCCCCAGGACCCCGGAGCCCGCCCACGCCGCCTTGTCCCGCCGGTAAGTTAGGTGGTTCAATCAACGCAGGCGGGACAGGCATTCTAGCAGCGGGACTTCGGCCCATCCGGGCCGGAGAATCGCGGGGGGGGCCCGCCAACCGACGCGGTGCGATTCCCGCCCCCGCCGAATCTCCGGTGCCGGAGAATTCGGCAACCGGCGGGGGCGGGATTCACGCCCGGCCACGGCGATTCTCCGACCCGGCGGGGGGTCGGAGAATCTCGCCCCAGGTTCTCAGCGAATAACTAATGATGAAAGTCTGTGCCAAGTCGAATGATACTCTAGCACCTAAAGCTTAGAGCAGCCAGTTCTTATGGGACATGGACAGGATTGTGTCCCCATCCAAAGTTAAATGTGGTGGCACGGACATGACCCAAGGACACGTCAGTGATACAGTGGACAGCATAGAATTGGCCTGAGCAAAACTACCCTTTATCTCTGTGCATCATAAAGACGTGCATTCATATAGCACCTTCCACAATGTCAGGATGTCGCTGTACCACTTTAGAATCATAGAATCATTACAGTGCAGAAGGAGGCCATTTGGCCCATCGAGTCTGCACTGGCACTCTGGGGAAAAAAACTACCTAGGCCCACTACCTCACTCTATCCCTTTAATCCCACTTAACCTTTGGACACTAAGAGGCAATTTAGCATGGCCAATCCACCTCACATGCACATCTTTGGACTGTGGGGGGAAGCTTAAGCACCCGGAGGAAACCCACGAAGACACGGGGAGAACGTGCAAACTGCACACAGTCACCCAAGACCGGAATCGAATTTGGGTCCCTGGTGCTGTGAGGCAGCAGTGCCAACCACTGTGCCACCGTGCCGCCCAAGGAAGGGACTTTCCAACCTAGGAAGTATTTTTTGAAGTGTAGTCACTGTTCTGATGTGGGAACATGAGGCAGTTGTTTAGTGCCCAGTGAAGCTACAACAGGCAGCAATATGATAATGACCAGATCATTGGTTTTTCGTGATGCTGGCTGGCCAGCATATTGGGGAGAAATCACCAGTTCTTCTGTTTGGTAGCATCACGGATTCATTTACATCAGCCTGACACTTAGAGCACGATTTTACAGCCACACTGCGCCTGAAAAGCAGCTTGCCGTGGCGCAGCATGGCCGTTAAAAGCTGGGAGACCCCACTCCCAGAATCTACCTGGCTCGCAATGCCTCCCGAGATGTAACGCAATCTCGCAAGACATTGCGATGTGAATTGCACACATTGTGGTTGGGATCACTTTTTAGCAAAGCTGCATATTAAAGCAAGACAGCTAGTTTCACTTTAATGTACAGATTCCCGAGATACCCAAAGCGTGGGATCTATCCTCTTTGCCTTGGAGACCTCGGGTGAGCGTTGGTCCGTACTGGTCTCCTCAAATGGGGACCAGATGGAACGGCGCTCGTGGGGGTCTCCCAGGGAATTGGAGTCCCCCAGGTGCAGGCTTTTTGGGCAGGATGGCACCCTGGCTCTGCTGGTGCCACCCTGACACCTCAGGCCTAGCACCCTGGCAGTGGCACCTGGGTGCCAGCCTGGCACTACCTAGCTGTCATTGTCAGTTGACGGGGCACTGCCAGGGTGCCAGGTTGGCACTGCCAAGGTGCCATGCTGGCTTTTTTTGCATGGGTGTGATTGGGCTGGGTGTTGCCCTGTGTGGGTGGAGGGTGCAAGGGGAGGGGTGGAGACCCTCCCACAGTGCGTTGGGGCTGGGGGGAGGGTGGTGGTTGCTTCGGGCATCCCAACCTCTCGCTAAACTGAGGAGTTCCTGCGAGCGGAGCTCCTCAGTGTACAATACAGGGCTATGTGCGGCCTCGGCCGCATGTTCCCCGTTGAGGCCTCTTATCAAACACTTGCGTTTTATAGCCTCATGTTTCTTGGCGCTGTGGGCGCCTGGAAAAATGTGGCTAAATAAGCTCACTATAGGACTTTGTTCTCATTTAGTGAAATTGTGCGCTTAACGTCTCATCCAACAGTGGACATCTCCTACAGTGCAGCACTGCCCAAGAGCTTCTGACTCATCAGCGAGAGTGCTACCCACTGAGGCATGGCTGACACATGGGCTCATCATGGGTGACTTGAAGTTTTTTTCATGTATGATGAAAGCCTGCTTCTGCATAAGGATGGTTTCTGCTTTGGGCTCTACCAGGGAGTGCAGGCTGGGATACTGAGGCTCCTGTCTACTACATTTCCTGCCACGCGACCCTGACCTGCACTGACTGCTTCTCACTCAGAATTGTCCTGTGTCAGAATCTGTTTTTGTGACTTCAAATAAATAATTCAGCTGTTTTCACTGCCCTTCTGGTTGTTGGGTCGGGAATATTTGCGCAAGCGCACAGCCTCAAACAGTGTGCGGGACAGAGTTGAGCAAGGAGAAAAATACACTTAAAAACAAACAGAACAATTTAGAATAGGTTTACTGCAGCTTAACCAAGATAAAGTCAGGAGTTCAAACTGGGGTGTCATTTATTTTCCATTCAGATGCATGTGTTTGGTTGTCATTAATGGACTGTCTGCTTTCCACCTTTAGTTTAAAAGCGAAGGATTCACCTGCTGCTTTATTCTTCCAACGCTGAATCTAAGATGTTACGCTCTACAGTCTATAAATATTGCTGATGGCATCACAACAAATGTGGTAACCCATTTAGAAAAGGCATTTATCCACCACTTGGATTTTTAAAGCACCTTAAATGGAACAAAATGACCAAGTATCCTCAAATTTCTAAGGTGTGTTAGCAAACAAAATTTGACACTGAGCCACAAGAGGATGTGAGGGCTGGTGACCATAGGTTTTTTATGAATATTCTAAAGGAGGAGCGAGTGGTGGCAAGCTGGTGAGATGTAGGGAGGGAATTCCACAGCTTAGCGCTCAGGACAACTGAGGGATCGGGGGTGCACAAGGGACCTGAATTGGAGGAGCACACAGGACGGAAAGGTTTGTCGGGCTGGAGGAGGTTCCAAAAATCAGACGGAAGAGGCAATGGAGTGACTTCAACACAAGGATGGGAATTGTTAAATCGAGGTATTTCTGGACTAATATTCCAACATCTGGGGCTGGTTTAGCACAGTGGGCTAAACCGCTGGCTTGTAATGCAGGACAAGGCAGCAGCGTGGGTTCAATTCCCGTACTGGCCTCCCCGAACAGGCGAGTACGACTAGGGGCTTTTCACAGTAACTTCACTGAAGCCTACTTGTGACACTAAGTGATTATTATTATTATTATTACTATTAACTGAGATTTGGGGCGGTATTTACCGGCTGTTCACATCGGCGCATGGGTTTCCAGGCGACGAGGTGTGCTGTCAACGGGAAATCCGTTGATAACGCCGGGACCGCCTCCGCCGCTGAAAAACACGGGGCGGGGTGGGGTCGAAATCCTGCCCACTGTCAAAGAGTTACACAACCTGACGACTACTCAGTGGCAAAATGCAGACCATTAACATCTGCTAGTCAGGAAATGCTGGATCTCTGCAACAAATTGATTGATGTGCTTTGGAAAGGGAAAAAAAAGTGTCTGGATTGACCTGGCCTTCTACTGAGGGCCTCCAGCAAAAATATTAATCTATTGCTTGAGGTACAATCCCGATACTTTTAACTCTCTTATATTAGCCAATGGTGACCTTGTCAACATCCTCTTCTTACTTCAGCCCTGACAATGGAATACGTTAGGAGCGTGAGAAAACTACCCGGCTGATTCTAGCGGACACTGCTTTGGTGATCTTGAATGTTTGGTGTTCCCCAGGTGAGCATGACAGGCAGTGGAGACACCTCCAGACCTCGTCCATTGTTACTTTGGAACCAGATTTCTAGAATCATAGAATCATCAGTGTAGAAGGAGGCCATTCGGTCCATCAAGTCTGCACTGGCCCTTGGAAAATGCACACTACTTATGCCTACACCTCCACCCTATCCGTGTAACCCAGTTACCCCATCTAACCTTTTGGACACTAAGGGGCAATTTAGCATGGCCAATCCACCAAACCTACACATCTTTGGACAGTGGGAGGAAACTGGAGCACCCGGAGGAAACCCACGCAGACACGGGGAGAAAATGGAAACACCATACAGACAGTCACCGAGGCCGGAATTCAACCCAGGACTCTGGAGCTGTGAGGCAGCAGTGCTAACCACTGTACCACCGTGCCGCCCCTTTCTTTTAATCAGAGCGAGATACACCAGGGGATGTCTAGTATTCTGATTTACCTGCCAGTGGGAAGCTACTGGTCTGATTCTGGCCAACATGATGAATTAGCTGGACTAGAACTAATCTTCAGTGGCACTATAAATGGGAGCAGCGATCGAGAAACAAGAGAAGGCCATTCAATCCCTTGAGCCTATCCAGTCAATTAGATCATTGCTAATTTTCAGCTTAACCACATTTCCCCGGTTTCGTTTCACATCCCTTGGAATCCTTGATTAACAAAAATCCATCAATCTCAGTTTGAAAAATTCCAACTGACCCTCGGCTTCAACAGCTTTTCATGGGAAATTCCGGATTTTCACTAACTCGTGTGTGAGGAAGTGTTTCCTGAAATCACCCCTGAATGGCCTCGCTCCAAATCTAAGGTTATGCCCCTGTGTTTTTGGACTCCGTCCCATCACCAAAGGAAATAGTTTCTACTTTATCAAGTCCTTTAATCATTTTAAGCATCTCAATTAAAAAACCTCAAAATCTTCTATACTCAAGGGAATACAAACCTAGTCGACATCCCCTACTTTGTCACTGTGGTATCTCTCTCCTCCCCGCCTTCTGCCCTCAGACAACCTTTCTACAATGAAGTTGTATCATAGAAAATAGGAAACCCTGAGCTATTAACAAAGTCAACAGTGCAGTGAGAATCTGTTGCAATCTTTCAGGAAGGCTGCAAGGCTAAATGGGGCTGAAAAATTAAGTGCTAACTTTTCAACATGTGCCATCGTTAAAAAAAATGTCACGGCAGAAATTAAGAACCATCCTGAGTGCTGCCGTTACTAAATCTGCCGCCTGCAGGAGCTCAGACTTGTCACTGTCTCATCTCAAGCTCAAATCTCATTTTTTGGGGCTGAGTTGAGGCCTTGGGGCAATTCGTTCTTTTCATGGCGAGGTCATCTGGGGGGGTGGGGTGAGAGAACTGGCTCTGGAGGAATTCCTCAGCGCATTGCACAAGTAAGTGGGCTTTCTGCCAGAATGACCAGGGAGCAGTTACTGATGTAATCCACGGAGATTCCACAGACAGGAACATCCCACTAGCTCACTCGGAAAGAAAACAGAGGCACTGAGAAAGCAAGGGGTGGAAGAGAGTGCAATTCAGACACGCACTGGCAAAAAAAACTGTGGTTTCACAACTCGATATCGGGCAACACCCAGTTATTATAGCCAAGGCAAGATACAACTTTACAGTTGCTTTAAAAAAAGGATTTTGACAGGAACCTTTCGCAATCCTGCTGCTTTCCTAGAAGGCGGCAGGACGCTTGTATTGTTGCTGTAACAAGAAGTTACAAACAGTGTTCCAGTGCTAATCATGTCTCTTCATGCATCGAAAATTTACTGACTATAGCGAGCTCGACTGAACTATTGACCCACACTCATACAAATATGTTAGAATGCCACAAACCAAAAGCTGAGACTATAGACAATCCTGTACACTCAACCCTGTACCATTCCTGCCATTGAATATGCCAATGGCTCACTCCATACACTATCCGAAGAATGCATTCCATTCTAATCTTTTCTTGCCAATATCCATCATTCAAACGTTTGATTACAAGGCCTTTTTCTTATGGCCCATTTTTAATTGGTCGCTCCATCATTCCCTGCCCTCCCTTGCGGGTGACTACTAGATTTCCTACAAGGAATTTTGCCAGATGATCTGTTGCTGCTCAAAGTCAGGATTTTCCCCTTGAAACAGCAATGTTTTACCCAAGCAATCAAGAGCTCACATCATGACCTTCATGTGAGGTTATGGTCAAGGCTTGTTATGATTCTCCCTGGCTGTGTGTCGCCTATTTATTTCGCTGCACAGTCCCTTTATGACTGTCGCATGTTTATGTATCTTAAACGGACCACTGCTTGTGCACAACCAGCTTTTCTCCTAGTGCATCACCTTCTGGTTCGCTGCATGGCTGCACATCCATGTAACTTAGAGCGAACCATTGTTGGGGTCAGCTGAACCAGAGTTGAGCCTTACTGGAAATATCTTTCTTCATGTGTGGGCAGAGACTGTAATAATCGCCAGCACGTCAACCCACCCCAAAACTCTCTTGTTTCCCCTTCCTTAAACATCAAACCTTTCTCAACTGCCCTGCAGTTGGTGTTCATATCTTAGCTGCTTAGGCTCCCATTCTGGAATTCCCTCCCAAGATGCTTCACTTCTAATAGCTCCTTCTTTGGCTAGTTGTCAAGTTGCATCACTATGAAGAAATTTGGGGCTTTCTTTGATCTTGACAAATTTAATACAAATGATTCGGCTTCAGGTCTGAATCATGCCTGCAAATCCGTAAGGTGAGGTGGGGGAGGCACCTCCATCTGAAACATTGTATGAGAAATAGAGCACACGGGTAGGGTTGCCAAACCTCCAGGGTTGTCCAGGAGGCTGCAGGAATTAATAATTAATCTCCAGGACATCGCAGTGAGCAACACCCAGGGAGGAAAAAGTCACAAGGGAATTATAAAATCTGTTGATAATATTTTTTTAAACTTTCTTTGAATGTTTTTAATTTATTAGATATAAACATTTGGAGACTTGTTAAAAGGTCGGTAAGACTGACAGTCCAACATTAGTCATTCGGGCAATTAAGAGACTGATGATCTTCCAATTAGCAATTCAATTGGCGGAGCTTTGTGAAGATGGACATACTGGGGAACCAATGGCAGGTGCATGGCAATAATTGGAACTAGGAGGTCATGTGAGGAAACTTCCAAGAGTATGTACAGTCACAGTTGGCAAACTACATCAGGGCTGGGGGGTAGGGTTTCATCGGTGGGAGGAGTAGCAATGAACTTTGCATATGTTTTTCTTGGCCATTTTCTCCTCTTACCTCTGTCTTCTGAAAGGGATGACTCTTTATTGGGCCACTGCTCTACAAGTACAAGGCACCACCGTGTGTCGCGCCCTAATGCACATTACTCACATACTGCAAGTTCTGACAGCATTGGCCAGGTATTTAAACCTTAGTGAGCCCAGTCCTGTTCTCATTCAACCTCCATGGCTGGAACTCCAGAGTGGAGGATAGTTAGGGATGGAAGCCTAGAACTTGGAATTACATTTGCTTAGAGGCAGATGGAGGAGAGATGTGGGGAACTAGGTTGGGGGGGGGAGTGGAGGACACACTCAGACCAAGTGGGTCAATCCCGACCCAGTTGAGAGCAGCTAACTCAAGGCAGGCCCAGGAATCAACCTTTGGACCCTCCAGTCTCTATGGGTTCATTGTATAAGCTTGCTCAGCTGATGAGAAGACCCCTTGTGCAATTTTAGGAAACACAAACTCATGTGTAAACGTACGTATGGGTACGTACTGATTGCACTGTAGAGTTTACTTGGACAAGAGTCGGTATCGGCTGAAGGCAGGCTCTTACGGTTGAAAACCCTGCTGAGACTCAGTCTCAAAGCTCATCCATTAAGATTGGATATGCAGCTCAGATAAGGGCAAGATGCTGTCTCCTTGTGACACCCAGGTCCCAAGAATGGATGTTAATTTAAAAAAAAGGGGCGGGTTTCTCCGTCCTGCCGCTCCCATTTTCTGGTGTGGCACGCACACGCCAGCAGTGGGACTCTCCGTCACGGCAGCCAGTCAATGGGGTTTCCCATTGTGCACACCCCACGCCGTCGGGAAATCTATGAGTGCGCTGACGGCGAAACAGAGGAACCTGCCGATGGAGAATCCAGCCCAAGGTGTTCCTGTATTTACTGATTCACAAGGAGAGGTTTAGATGTTCTTTTTTATTAGGGTCTCTTCTTGTTTGTCCTTTGATATGGAAAAAGATAGCCGGAATATTAATACATTCTTTTTCAATAATTTCTCTGGTGACTGAGGAAACCGATCTTTATTCGGAATATGTAATTGCAGATGGAACTGCGGGAGCCTAACGTACTGGGTTTGTGGATCTTGATTCTTTCAGCGAGACTTCCTCAGTTCAAGATTGTATTCAGCATCCGCGATGTGACAGGAGCCTCAAAGTAAGAGGTGTCTCAGTGGATGGTTTCTCACCCTGAGCAAGTTGTCCCCTCCCACTGGCAAGCTCCGAGGTCGGGTAAGCAACAGCATCAGAAAGAGGCTTAACGAGGGAGACCTTCTGACATTGCTAGATTGACAACAGAGAACAGCCCTACATGTGACATCATCCGCATTCGCAACTGTCAGAGTGAGGTAGAAAACTGGCGTGAACGCCATCTCTTACTTGTCTCTTTCTTAAAACTGCAATTGTTGTCCTTAAAGTGTGACAGTTTTTCCTTTCTTGACAAGTTTTTTTCTATTTTTGCAACTGCTGCCAATCCTTCTCCCTTGGCACTCCTGTAACTTGCTCACAGCTACCTCAGACAATAGGAACTGAAAGCCCTCAGCTATGCCAGACCAGCATAATTTCCTAATTATTGAATTGAATCCTCTTGTGGTGTTTTGGCTGGCTGGCAAAAATAAAGATCCCCTAAAACATTCCTGGTGGTTAAAATTCACCCCACAGAACCAATACTGTACTGCCCAGCTCAATATAATTCCACAGGGCAGCTTGCAGTATGGTTCCTGAATGAACTGCAAGAGTTACAGCACCCGCAGAGAACAGATGTTATTTGCTGTCAAGAGTAACAGAGAGTGGAAAACATTGCCCTTACACCCATTTCATATACATGCAGACACTGGCTTGCATTCTCCCATCTGGGATTAACTCCCATGGTGGGGGCGAGAACGTACAGTGTTTTCCGCTGTGGAGGCCAGCAGGAAAACATGGCAAATCTTCCTGCTCCGACCTTGTCAATGATGCAACCGGGTGTTTTCCACTGTATCCCATGGGGTGGGGTGAGGCGGGGGTGGGGGAGGGGGGGGGGGGGGGGCGTGCAGTGTTCAGGCCTGATGGCGCCTAGTCCGCCACCTTATCCGAGTGCCATATTGAAAAGGCATCTGACATCACTGACCCACGAGTGAAGAAAGAAGGTGGACCATCTGAAAATGAAGGTGAACCTCCGGAGAAAGCAGGTTGATCTCCAGGAACATTCTGAGTCTGGAAGTTGAATTCCCACCAGGAAACCAAATCTGGAAGCTCCACCTGTGGACGCACCCCTGCCCCCTCTAACCCCCCCCCCACTGCTGTGGTGTTCCGGGGCGGGTTTGGCGGCCTTCAACCTAAACACTGGAGGCAACCCCCAGCATTGTTCAGGTGAATCCTGACATCTGAACGCTACGCTATTCCAAACATTTTTGCGCTGCACCACGGAGAATAGTGCTTGGGCCTAGCGGGATGCGGGTTCGTGCCTGCCCCCAGCGGATTTCCTGGTTCACTATTGGAAGCAGCAAGGGAAGGTGCTGTGGGAAAGTCACACTGGCATAAAACCGATTTTTGGGCCTCCCGTCGAATTCTCCATCTTGGCCACAATTGGACCCACTTACAGGGGCTTGGGAGGATTCCACCGATGAAGATCTATGCACACATGTAAACATGTACATACACAAATACATGCACATACAGAGACATTGGAAAAGGGGCAAAATATATTTACAAGGCTGAGGCCAGTCCAAAGAAGTTATCAGGATCACAAAAGATTAAACAAGCTTGGGGCATTTTTCTCTGGAAAAGGTAAGGCTGACAGGAAAACTGATGGAGGTCTTTGAGACCATGAAAGGGTTTGGTCGGTTAGAATTGGAGAAAGTGTTTTCATTTTTGGGGGGGGGTGGGGGAGAGCAGAATAAGGGAGCATTAATACGAGATTGTCATTGATAAATCCAGTCAGGAATTCAGGAGAAGCGTCTTTACCCAGAGAGTGACTACAAGGAATGTGCTACCTGAGGTTGAAGTGAATAGATGTATTTAAGGGGAAGCTAACTAAACACATGAGCGAGGCATAGAAGATTACACTGATAAGGTTAAAGAAAGGTGGGAGGAAATTCATGTGGAGCATAAATGGTAGCTTAGATCAGTTCGCTGAAAGGCTTACTTCTGTGTTGTAGACTTAATGCAACATATATATGTCCGTAAGTACATTATATTGTTACACACACACACATTCAAATAACGCTGCGACTAACTGATTTTCACACACAGAAAACCCGTCCAGACTCTGCACAACTCTATGCAAATATGCATTTGCATTTCATGAACCGGAACACACAGATGTGAAGAATTGAAAAAAAGGAAATGTTAATTTACCAAGCCTTTTTATTCTTGCTCGCTAAAATTTCCTGTCCCACACCCTGGTCCAGAGCAACCCCCTTCCACCCCCAGCAGCAACATCCCACCCTCAAACATTCCTGGAAAGACTCACGATATTGAATCTTGTTTGTATAATTGGGGTATTGTAGATTTGCTCAGGGAATCAGACACAAGGGTTTTGTGAACTTAACGTGAAATAAAACAGCTGGTGGGAAAACACCCAAGGCACTTTGAAAGGTTAGTGCCGGAAACCCAGAACTTTCGCTTAAAAGCATATGCTGACTTGGGGCGGGGGGGGGTTAATTTTTTTTAAATTACATTGAAAGCAACAAAATTCCATTAAAAAATAGAACCAAATGAAGCACGTAGGCCAAAATAACTGAAGCAGAATCAAACTCAGAAATTCCAAAGTATAATGAGATAGTTACAGAATCAGACAGCATGTCAGCCTATTGTAACCCAGCAATAATGGTTAATATTCCACAGCCTTCACAATATGAAGTATAGAAAGAAATAGAATGGGGCTGAACTGTGAACAAGTTGACACAAGTGTTAAAAAACCATTGTTCTTTTATAACCCCAGATCATTCATATTTGCCCTCCATTGATTATTTAAAAAGTCATGCTCTTTATTCAAAGACATTGTGGTTTTAAAACGTGGAACCGCCGACACACTCATTGTACAGAGTACCCATTCTGCTCTGACATTTGTCATGTTCAAAGCTCCTCACAGCTTTAACGGGAAGAAATTTCAGCCCAGGAAGAAAAGCCTTCCAGCTCCTAAGCAACGAATGTTAAGGAAACACTGAGAAGTTTATTCAGCTGGGAGGCAGCTTTGCCTGCAAGTCAAATGAGAAAATTGCACATTAACTACCAGTTTTACTACTTACAGGAACAGGCTGAAATAGAGATCTGTTCTCAATGCGGAAACAGTTGTGTTAATGTTTACACACCGTCACGCTTCTACAGTACTTTAGAGCAGATTTTAATGCATTGATCTCGGGTCTAACTGACTGTCACGGTGCATTCACATCATGACATTTACACATGAGGGAGAAAGAGAGAGAGAGAGAGAGAAAGAAATAGAACAGATAAAACTGCCTTGCAGTCTGACCCACCCACCCACTGGTCACTGAAGTGAAGTAATTCAACGGCGAAAAAAAGACAAGTTGTTGTACCTGTGTGTGTGCGGTGTGGCTGTCCTCTGGGAGGAATCATCCTGAATCCCCCCCTACTCTGCTATCTCGATTCTGTCTTTGCAGCTCTGCACGGTACAGCAGTCCATGAGGTAGAAACATGACAACAAGATACTGACACGGTTTGATAGTAAAGTTACTTCACTGAACCTTATTTGGTCTGTGATGTAAGAGGAAGCTCTGCAGTCAGTGCTGCCTACTTTTTCCATTCACTACAACATTTCCTGTTGTCATTATTCTCTTCACTGCAACCCAATTATTACAGGGAGGGAATCCTTGTGCCCTTTGCCTTGTGCTGATTTAAAGTCTGAACAACCATGGAATGCTTTTTAAAAAAATCTGCAGCTGGCTTGGAAAACTCAGCAAACTTCCTGCCCTGAAGAAAAACTGACGAAGTAAAGAAAATTCAGTTTTGGGGTGGGGCAAGATTAGTTGCTGTTCAACCGACTTAACTCCAGGGGTCACAGTTCACAAGCAACAAATCACTGCAAATACGGGCGCGATTCTCCGGCCTCGTTGCGCTCTCACTCGAGCGAACGAGGCCGGTGAATAGCAGGAGAGGCCGAAAACGAGGACCGCGCCAGGCGCCAAGCAGTTTGCGATGCAACCACCCACTCCCGTAGGGGAAATCGGGACCTCACTGTAGCGTGCTGAGAAACCAATTGTCACTACTTAAGCCCTATGTTCATAAAATTAACGGGAGCCACTCCAGATCCAACAGTCTCCCGTGATTCATTGGTCTCTCCAGCAGGTGTTCACGCTGGCCCTGATTAGTACTTCTTTTTAAAAACGTGAACCTGGCGGAAGGGTTTCTGTGAGGAGCCAAGGAGGTGAGTAATCATCTTAGCTCGCAGGCGAAGAGCCCGGGGGCGCTGGGCTTGCCGTCCCAGTGCTCAGCAGAGTGGGGGACCCTCCACAGGGGTGGGCTGCTATGGGAGCGTGGGGGGAGGCTCTGGGGGTGCAACTGGGGGGCTACCGTACAGGGCACAACTATGACAACCCCCGGATCGTGTGTACCCATTACGGGGACAACCCTGCCGGTCTGCCCCACTGACCACCCATAACCCCCACCGACTGCCGAGGCCTCTCGCCGTGCGTCTGAGGTTATTGCTAAAAGGGAATTGGCAATCATACAATTTACAATGCAGAAGGAGGCCATTCGACCCATCGGGTCTGCACCAGCTCTTGGAAAGAGCACCTTACTTAAGCCCACGCCTTCACCCTATCCTGTAACCCAGTAACCCCATATAACCTTTAAGACACTAAGGTACAATTTAGAATGGCCAATCCACCTAACCTGCACAACTGTGGACTGTGAGAGGAAACCGGAGCACCCGGAGGAAACCCATGCAGACAGGAGGAGAAAGTGCAAACTCCACACAGACAGTCACCTGAGGCTGGAGTTGAACCCAGCTCCCTGGGGTAATGAGGCAGCAGTGCTAACCACTGTGCCAGTATGCCACCCAATTGTGGTTAAGTGAACACTTCACACAAGCCAAGTGGATCCCTGTGGGTGGGCGGGACATGTAGCCTGTGGGAGTCATTGCCTAGCATCCCAATCAGACTGTGTTGCCTGGACACTGTGCATGAACACTGTGGGAGGCAACAAAGCATGCAGCAGCACGGGGATGGGACACAGCATCTGGGACGTGTCCATGGCCGGAGAGTGGGTGAGTGCCATGGGGAGGGGCCCAGCGCCCAGTCCAGGTGGCGTTATGAGCAGGTATCCGGGGTACAGGGTCTGGGGCCCAGTGAGGAGGAACCCTACTGCCGAGTGTGCATGGGCAAGGTATTCCAGCTATGGGGGGAGGGGGGGATCAATGGGGGAATGGAGGGCCCCATGGTGAAAGCCACTGTTTCTGTCAGTCTAATACCCTCTCCCAATGCCGCACAGATATTGAACTCCATGGCAATGATTTTGGACCCAGAACTTGCCCTAGTGATGTCGGGCAGCCAGACGCCGGAGACGGCAGCAGCAGCAGCGTCTGCAGATGCTCGTGACAGCGGCCCATGTGCTGGACCCCGCCCCACACCCTGAAGACCAGTCTGCCCACCAGGTCAGGGAGGGAACCAGAGGAGGAGACCCACGACAGCCCAGGGTGTACAGGTGTCGCTGGTCATTCAAATAGATGAAGGACAGCGCAACTCTGCCTCAACAAGGAAACGGTGCGGCACCTGTGCCATGTCCTCACAGACTTGGCACCACATGGAGGAGGAGGACACCCGCTCCCGGTGGCCGTCAAGGTCACTGCAGCTCTGAACTTTTGTGCCTCAGGATCATTCCAGGGCTTGAGTGGGGACCTGTGTGGCATCTCACATGCCACAGCCCACCGGTGTGGTCAGGCTTCTGGGACCCTGTTTGCCCGGGTGGAAAACTACATCATCTTTGACATGAACCAAGCCCAGCAAGATGCCCCGGCAGCAGGCTTCTCCGTCACTGAGATGCCCCAGGTCCAGGAGGTAATAGATGCCACACATGTTGCCCTGCGCTCACCGGGCCATCTGGGAGAGCCCTATGTTAACAGAAAGGAGTTCCACTCCCTGAACATCTAACTCGTGTGCGACCACCAGATGAGGATCATGCAGGTGTGTGCAAGCTTCACGGGGAGTGTGCACGGGGAGTGCTACGCCCTGGGGCAGTCGGCCATCCCTGGCCTCTTCGAGGAGCACCCCAGGATGGGCGGCTGACTCCTGGGGTATAAGGTGTATCCGCTGAGGACCAAGCTAATGACGCCAGTATGGAGGACGGAGACCAAAGTGTGCCCACCCGGGCTGTCATTGAGCGGTGCTTCAGACTCAAGTTGCAATTCCGACCGTTCCAATGGTTGCACTCCAGTCCACCGCCCGGAGGGTCGTCCTCTTTGTGGAGGTCTGCTGTGCACTCCACAAACTCACACAGCAGCAGGGCGACGGGCTGGAGGTTGTGACCACCTCCGCGGATGAGGATGAGGAGACAGTGCTGGACCAGCAGGGGCTGGAGGACTCAGCCCAGGGAGGAACCGCAGAACCAGCCGGAGGCTGCAGGACAGGTGGCAGTGGCGAGGGTCTGGCAAGCTCAAAGGGCCAGGGAGGTCCTCATGCTTGCCTGATTAACTTAGGATGTGGCCCCCTCCCCCGGTGCCCCCAGTGATCCTCGATGTGCTTTGCCCTCCGAGCTCTACCATTACATCTAGGTGTGTCCCCAGGATGCACATCAGAGCTGGAGGCAGCCAGCTGCTTCCCACAGCTTTCGATGCATCTGGTGGGCAACTTCTGGGAGTTCTGGGGCAGGAGGGCCCTTGCGGAAGGGCTTCTGTGGGAAGCTGAGGAGGTGAGTAGCCATCTTTGCTCACAGGCAAAGAGACTGGGGGTGCTGTGCTTGCTGCCCCTGTGCTTGGTGGGGGATGAGAGACCCTCGGCTGGGGTTAGGGGGACCCTCCTCAGGGTTGGGCCGCCATGGGAGGTTGGGGTAGGTGCTGAGGGGGCAACCGCTTGCTGTACCACCATACCAACTCCTGGATCATGTGTACCCATTCCGGGGGCAGCCCTTGTCCCTGTCCATCTGCTCCCGGACCACCCATAGCCCCCACCAACTGTTAAGGCCTCTGGCCGTTCAGCTGAAGGCTATTGCTGATAGGGAATTGGCAATCATGGTTAAGTGAGCACTTCACACAACCCAAGTGGATTCCTGTGGGTGGGCGGGCCATGTAGAATGTTGAAGTCATTGCCTGGCATCCCAACCAGACCGTGATGCCTGGACAGTATATCTGAACACTGTGGGAGGCAACACCACACACGCAGCAGCCAACATCCAAACACCCAGGAAATGGGACACAGCTTCAGGGGACATGTCCACATCTGGAGGGTGGTTGAGTGCCATGGGAAGGGGTACTGCACCCGGTCCGGTTGATGTTGTGAGCGGGTGTCTGGGGTACAGGGTCTGGTGCAGCTGCCTGGAGTGTGAGGAGGGCGTTCCTGGTAGGGTGGTGAGGGCGGGGGAGGGGGGGGGATCAATGGGGGAATGGAGAGTCCCGGGGTGGGTGCCATCACTGTTTGTCAGTCTAACACCCTCTCCCAATGCCTTACAGATATTGAACACTATGGCATGGAGGTTGGATGCAAAAGTTGCTCTCATGGTGCTGGTGCTACGCGATGTGCCCAGATACCGGAGAAGGCGGCAGCAGCAGCGTCCGCAGATGCTCGAGGCAGCGGCCCATTTGCCGGATCCCGCCCCAGACCCTGAGGACTCGGCCGCCCATCAGGCTAGGGAGGGACCCAGAGGGGGAGTCCCGCGACGGCCCAGGGTGTATTGGCGCCGCTGGTCATTCAAAGAACAAATTCGAACAAATGACGGTCAGCACATGCTGCAGGAGGCTCCGCCTCAACAAGGAGACGGTGCAGCACCTGTGCCATATCCTCATGGACGTGGCATCATATGGGGGAGGAGGACACGCGCTCCCGGTGACCATCAAGGTCACTACAGCCCTGAACATTTATGCCACGAGATCATTCGAGGTTTCGAGTGGGGACCTATGTGATGTCTCACAGGCCACAGCCCACAGGTGCATCCGGCTGGTCACGAATGCCCTGTATGTCCTGGCTGAAGACTACATCGTTTGTGACATGGATCAGGCTCAACAAGATGCCCGGGTAGCAGGTTTCTCCGCCATCACTGGGGTGCCCCTTGGCCAGGGAGCCATAGATGCCACGCATGTTGCCCTGCGCTCACCTGGCCATCTGGGGGTGCCCAATGTTAACCAAAAGGGGTTCCACTCGCTCAACATACAGCTCGTGTGCGACTACCACATGGAGATCATGCACGTGTGCCCGCTTCCCGGGGAGTGTGCATGACAGCTACATCCTGGGGCAGTCGGTCATCCCAGCCCTCTTCGAGGAGCACCCAAAATGGGCGGGCTGGCTCTTGGGGATAAGGGATATCCGCTGAGGACCTGGCTAATGACGCCAATACGGAGGCCGGGGACCAAAATGGAGACCCAGTACAACGAGGCCCATGCAGTCACCTGGGCTGTCATTAAGCAGTGCATCCGACTCCTCAAGATGCCGTCTGATGCCTCAACCGCTCCAGTGGTGCACTCCAGTACACCGCCCGGAGGGTCGCCCGCTTCGTTGTGGTCTGCTGTGTCCTCCATAACCTCAGACAGCAGTGGGGCGACAAACTCGAGCTTGGTGACGTGGAATATGTTGCCAGCTCAGAGGAGGGGGAGGGTGTATGGGGACGAGGATGACGAGGAGGTGTCGGACCAGCATGGGCTGGAAGATGAGGCCGGGGAGGTATCTGAGGCTGAGCCTGAGGCTGCAGGACAGGCGGCAGCGGCGAGGGTCCGGCAAGCCAGGAGGTCCCGGGAGGCCTCATCCTTGCCAAATTCACTTAGCACGTGGTCTGATCCATTGTCACATCCTTACCTACCCACCACCCTCATTTCCCACCCTCCCAGGGTATGTGTCACATCGCTCCAGGGTGCTGGGACTGTGTCGGCACCGTCAGCGGGTCAGTGTCGAGGACAGGGGGGTGATGATACCCACTGAGAAATGAAAGCCGATGTTCCTCAATCTATGCCAAACCCTGGCCTGTCTGTTGAGTGCCCGCTGACAGCCATCACCTGCACGTGGTGATGCATTGTGGAAGAAAGTGACAGAAGCTTCCCACAGGGTGTATATTGTTCAATATATGTTCCCACCCTCCCAATGGTGCAGCCTCCCCTCACCCCACCCCACACTCTCACCACCCACCCCTCATCCCCTACCTACCCCCCCCCCCCTCCCCTGGTGCCCTCAGTGATGCTCAATTGGCTTTGCCCTCCAAGCTCTACCACCACGTCTAAGTGTCTCCCCAGGATGTACATCTGAGGTGGAGGCAGCCAGCTGCTTACCTCGTCCCATGGCCATCGATGTCGGTGGCGGGCATCCTCTGGGAGCTCTGGGGATTGAAGGGGGAGAGGGGTGGAGATAGGGTTGGGATGGAGGGAGAGTTTGGGGTCGCCTGTAGGCACTCCCTTGGGGGGGATGGGGGAGTGGGACATTGGTGTCTACTCACTCGTGCAGCCCAATGTAGGTCGTTGGCCTTTTTCCGACACTGGGGGTCAGTCCTCCTGGTCACACTCCCTGAGCTGACAGCTGCCGCCACCTCATCCCAGGCAGCACTGGCTGCCTTGTGGCACAACCTCCAGGACCCTCGGGGGAACAGGACATCCCTCCTGGCCTCTACCCCATTCAGGAGCCTCCCCAGGTCAGTGTCTCCGAATCTTGAGGCCGGTCTCCTGGGTCCCATTGTTGCGAGCTGGCTGGGTTTGGCTGACCAAGTGCAGCTTAAGTGCTGCTCAACCTTATTAGCGGGGGGGACTGGCCAGCACGGTCCCAGCGAATCAGCTGGCGAGCCAGCACTTGGGCTTGGAAGCCCGTGAGGCCTCGTTAAGTGGACCAATTAACATTGAATAGCGTTGCTGGCCTCGCTGGGCCGAGCACCGGGAAACTCGTGGCAATTCCCGCTCACTTAGCACACTTAGAAATTTTGCTGGAGAACCGTGCACCTAGAGTCAACTATTCCAATATTCTTCCTGACATCCCCCATTTGTTTAAGCTTCTACAAAACTGTGCTGCCCACAATCTAAATTGCACCAAGTCCCTTCATTCTCTGAGCCCGCTGATTTGCATTGGTTTCAAGTCCACCGGTGTCTCCATTTTAAAGGTCGCTTTGGTGTTTTCAACCCTCCCCCCAACACACACACATGGCCTCACCCGCTCCCAATCTCTGCAACCTCCTCCAGTCCCACACCCTTCCGAGTTACCTGTGCTCTTCGAATTCTGGCCTCTTTAAGCATTTCTGATTTTAATTCCTCCACCATTGGCACCGTGTTTTCAGCTGCCTAGGCCCTCGGTTCCTAGCTTCTCAAATCCAGTCTGCTTTGCTTTCCTCCTTTAAGAAACTCCTGAAAAATGATTTCTTGGTCGCCTGCCCTCTCTTTCTGCCTCTGTGCCAAATTCTGTTTGATAATACTCCTGTGAGACATCTTGGCATTTTAGAGGTGCTATATAAGATGTGTTAAAGGTGCTATATAAATGCAGGTTATTGCTGTTGAAATGCGTCAGGTGAAAGCAAACAAACGCTAAGCAGAGGTGAGAGATGAGACGGGGGCAGTGACTGAAATTGTAGCCATGAATGTGCAGGACTTTATGGAATCTGTTACAAAGGAGGGTCAAAGGTGGGGGAAGGGGATGGGGTGAAGCTGCTTAAGGGGACACAATGACAGAAATGTTAGCAAATTGGGAATGTGTGAACTACTGTGTGGGACATGGAGTGTGGATAATTATTTGTGTAGTGCGGAACTTTGGAGGACGGTTAACAGAGAGTGATAGCTTTCATAGAATTTACAGTGCAGAAGCAGGCCATTCGGCCCATCGAGCCTGCACCGGCTCTTGGAAAGAGCATCCTACCCAAGGTCTACAACTCCACCCTATCCCCATAACCCAGTAACCCCACCTAACACTAAGGGCAATTTTGGACACTAAGGGCAATTTATCATGGACAATCCACCTAACCTGCACATCTTTGGACAGTGGGAGGAAACCGGAGCACCCAGAGGAAACCCACGCAGACACAAAGAACAAAGAACAAAGAAATGTACAGCACAGGAACAGGCCCTTCGGCCCTCCAAGCCTGTGCCGACCATGCTGCCCGACTAAACTACAATCTTCTACACTTCCTGGGTCCGTATCCCTCTATTCCCATCCTATTCATGAATTTGTCAAGATGCCCCTTAAGTGCCACTATCGTCCCAGCTTCCACCACCTCCTCTGGTAGCGTGTTCCAGGCACCCACTACCCTCTGCGTAAAAAACTTGCCTCGTACATCTACTCTAAACCTTGCCCCTCTCACCTTAAACCTATGCCCCCTAGTAATTGACTCCTCTACCCCGGGGAAAAGCCTCTGACTATCCACTCTGTCTATGTCCCTCATAATTTTGTAGACCTCTATCAGGTCGCCCCTCAACCTCCTTCGTTCCAGTGAGAACAAACCGAGTTTATTCAACCGCTCCTCATAGCTAATGCCCTCCATACCAGGCAACATTCTGGTAAATCTCTTCTGCACCCTCTCTAAAGCCTCCACATCCTTCTGGTAGTGTGGCGACCAGAATTGAACACTATACTCCAAGTGTGGCCTAACTAAGGTTCTATACAGCTGCAACATGACTTGCCAATTCTTATACTCAATGCCCCGGCCAATAAAGGCAAGCATGCCGTATGCCTTCTTGACTACCTTCTCCACCATTGTTGCCCCTTTCAGTGACCTGTGGACCTGTACTCCTAGATCTCTTTGACTTTCAATACTCTTGAGGGTTCTACCATTCACTGTATATTCCCTACCTGCATTAGACCTTCCAAAATGCATTACCTCACATTTGTCCGGATTAAACTCCATCTGCCATCTCTCCGCCCAAGTCTCCAAACAATCTAAATCCTGCTGTATCCTCTGACAGTCCTCATCGCTATCCGCAATTCCACCAACCTTTGTCGTCTGCAAACTTACTAATCAGACCAGTTACATTTTCCTCCAAATCATTTATATATACTATAAACAGCAAAGGTCCCAGCGCTGATCCCTGTGGAATACCACTGGTCACAGCCCTCCAATTAGAAAAGCATCCTTCCATTGCTACTCTCTGCCTTCTATGACCTAGCCAGTTCTGTATCCACCTTGCCAGCTCACCCCTGATCCCGTGTGACTTCACCTTTTGTACTAGTCTACCATGAGGGACCTTGTCAAAGGCATTACTGAAGTCCATATAGACAACATCCACTGCCCTACCTGCATCAATCATCTTTGTGACCTCCTCGAAAAACTCTATCAAGTTAGTGAGACACGACCTCCCCTTCACAAAACCATGCTGCCTCTCACTAATACGTCCATTTGCTTCCAAATGGGAGTAGATCCTGTCTCGAAGAATTCTCTCCAGTAGTTTCCCTACCACTGAAGTGAGTCTCACTGGCCTGTAGTTCCCTGGATTATCCTTGCTACCCTTCTTAAACAGAGGAACAACATTGGCTATTCTCCAGTCCTCCGGGACATCACCTGAAGACAGTGAGGATCCAAAGATTTCTGTCAAAGCCTCAGCAATTTCCTCTCCAGCCTCCTTCAGTATTCTGGGGTAGATCCCATCAGACCCTGGGGACTTATCTACCTTAATATTTTTTAAGACACCCAACACCTCTTCTTTTTGGATCTCAATGTGACCCAGGCTATCTACACACCCTTCTCCAGACTCAACATCTACCAATTTCTTCTCTTTCGTGAATACTGATGCAAAAACTGACACGGGGAGGATGTGCAGACTCCGCACAGACAGTGACTCAAGCCGGAATCGAACCTGGGACCCTGGAGCTGTGAAGCAATTGTGCTAACCACAATGCTACCGTGCTGCCTGTGATAGTAGATAAAACTGCAGCTGACCAAGTTGCAGACTCACTGTCCACCACCCAACTCACCCCCGATGTGTTTTTTCCGTTGAGTTCTTTGATTGTTACGGAAAGCTGTTTTTGCTCAGAATGAGCAACCACACATTGAACCCGGATCCCAAAAGGAATTGGGGAAACAATTGCTGTGAAGAAACAGGACATTACCTAATGTACAATTACCAGGCATCATCTCCAAACAAGTCACTCTGTTTGCTCTTTGTGTTCTCAAAGTCAAATAAATGGCAACGTGAATGGTGGCATCATAAGAATTGGATACTGGATACATCAGGCTGAGATCTCCCACAGTCAGCACCTACACTGAGCATGAGCGGTGCAATGTGTCTCAAAGCAGGCAGTGGCTCAATGGGCGCTTTCTTGTCACACTTTCTTCGCTTGAGCAAGTTGCTACCACTTGTGGATGCTGGGAATGCACTCTGATTCAGAGGTGCTGTTAAATGGTCTTTCCATCTCCACTGTGAATTCTGCACCAAAGATCTCCTTTGAGATTTGCTTTTGACTCGCACCCCATAGCCTGACCATCATATCCATGCTTTTCTATACCATTTTATGGGTTGCACTGTAGAAACTCACCAAAGCCTACATTGACAACATTAGCAGCCACGCTCAGGAAGCAAGTCAAGAGCAGAATCCTCATTGGAATTCAATGGGAGGAAAATGCATTGTATTGGCTTGCATGTTACAACCACCCCGCCCTCCCACCCCCACCCCGCTGCCCCCTAATCCGTATCTCCTTCCCATTCAAGTAAAAGTCCCTAGAACAGCAAAGCAATGGAGTAGGTGCAATGTCATCTCAAGCTCGAGGGGGGAAGAGTAAGAATACACTTCCCAGTGAGTCAATTTGTAAAGAATTGGGGCTCTCGGAACCTCAGGTGAGACAGGAATGGAGGTGAGAAATGCTGCAGAGGGATGGGTAAGTGTTGAAAGAGGATTGTAAATCTGAAACGCAGCTCAGAATCACAGTACACAATATACAGCTCATTCTAAATGAGATTATGGAGCTGGATTGGAGTGGAAGGATGGGCGATGGTCTGGTGAAGAGAAAAACAGGTTGGCTATTTTCAGGAACAAGCTTGAGTTTAGCAAAGGGTGTCACGTGAAAAATCTCACATTGGAAATATTTCATGAAAACATATCGTGTTGATGAGTTCCGACTGATAAGCGCCTAAAAATATTCATTGCTGCAGACTAATATGTTTATAAGATGCAAGGTCTGAAGTGTTTAGCCAATCCTTTTCCATTCAATTGCTGAGCACTTACACCGAATCATGTCAAAAATGACTCATTAACATCACAACAAAGATGTAAAAGGAGACAGAGCTGTTTCCGTCTCTTTTTTGCTCCCTGTCATGGAGTCAACCTCCACTTAAAGGGAGTAAACTTACTGACTAATGAAATCTCACCAAATGTGCTGCCTGTTATCAATTTCCTTAAACCACTTCCGACACAGCAAAGCGGGAGAAAACATATGTACAACCACTTGCCCTGGTTCCCTAGGGCTTAACCAACAATAAGCAAGTTTAATTTTGGGAATAATGAACAAGTGTCTAAAATAAAGACCCATCCTTAAATGTTGGTCAGCGAGAGGAGTGGTAGAGAGTCCAATACTTCTGGAGGGAAGTACGCGATCATTCTGTGCACATTTTAGGTGACACACTTTACAGCTCTTGCCGTTTGATTTCATGAAGGTGAACAGGGTTAAGGAAAAAAAGTGCAAGATTATGGTCTCTGAGTCAGAAGTTGAAGTCCAATTCAGAGACTTGTCTAGGCTGACATCCCAGTGCAGCACTGAGGATGGGCCAATTTCAGATGAGAATTGAGGTCCCTCTTAGGAGAACATTAAATATCTTATAGCATTAATTAAGGCAGTGTTTTCCAAACTTTGTTCCCGGGGATCTAATTTTACTAATCAGCCAACCTTCGGGACCCATGCCTGTCGTGTTATTCACCCTGGGGTAACACGGACTGCAACAGGATGCAGATAAACTGTAAAGCATACACCAAACGTAGGCGTTGGTTCAATACGATTTATTGAACTTCTGTAACAATTCACACAGCTGGCTGTGCGTTGACACTCTACTACTCTAAGTGTACTAACTCTAACTTGCTAGACCAGGCTAGCTCTGATCCACGTGTAGAAGGTGTTGAATGATTTGTACACCCTGTCACTACAGTTGTCACCAGTGGAAAGAGGTGGAGTGCTGGTGCCTCATGTGTTTTATAGTTGGAACCCCCATCTTGTGTTCTGTCTGGTGATTGGTTGTGTTTTGTCCTGTATGTTGATTGGCTAACCTGGGTGTCTGTCCCTGCCTGTTTTTACCTCATGATGTGCATGGGTGCATATTATGACATCCCCCCTTTTAAAAAAAAAAAATTGTCGGTTGCTTAGAGCATAAACAACATATTTACAGATAGAACTATTTACAGCAAATGGCGAGTGAATACATGTGTACATGCAAGGTATCTAGCGGCAGATACAGAACAATATGTACAAAGGAAATATTTATAAGTCCCATCTCTGGAGCTGGTGTCGGATCCTTGTCGACCGCCTGAACGGTGGAGGTGGGGACGACGGCGCTTGACAGGCAGGATTGCAGCCAGATTGGTGGCCTCGTGGAGCGAGGTGTCTGGAAAAGGCATAATGACAGCTGGGAACGTGAGATCCGGTGGTGGGCAGGCAAGTTTGCGTAGTGCCCTTCTGTTGCCCCTGACAATGGATCCATCAGCCATGCGAACCATGAACGACCTGTCGAACAACAACAGCTGGAGCTGACCAGCCTCCGCCAGGTAACTTGATGCGAACAGCATCTTCCGGAGATAGCACAGGCAAATCAGTAGCATGAGCATCATATGTCAGCTTTTGTCAGTTTCTGAGTTGCTGCACCTTTTACAGCACTGGGAGGTGATCCAGGTCAGTCTTCGGCAGGTCACGATTCATAAGGAGTTGAGCCGGAGACATACCGGTGGACAGAGGGGTTGCCCTGTACGCCAGGAGTGCAAGGTTAATGTCAGAAGCTGAGTCCGCAGCCTTCCAGAGCAGTTGCTTCACGATATGAACCTCTTTTTCAACCTTCCCGTTAGATTGCGGGTAATGCGGGCTCGAGGTGATGTGCTTGAACTGGTACAGCTTCGTGAAGTTGGACCACTCTTGGCTGTAGAAGCAGGGACCATTGTCACTCATGACCGTGAGCGGAATACCATGT
This sequence comes from Scyliorhinus torazame, assembly GCF_047496885.1. Classification (NCBI taxonomy): domain Eukaryota; kingdom Metazoa; phylum Chordata; class Chondrichthyes; order Carcharhiniformes; family Scyliorhinidae; genus Scyliorhinus; species Scyliorhinus torazame. The sequence continues at coordinate 160,536,082 of NC_092707.1, forward strand.
CTGGCAAATGTCTCCTTGCAGGCCTTGATGACAGTCCTTGATGTGAGGTCGGACAGTTTCACCACTTCGGGGTAACTCGAGAAGTAGCCAATTATAAGCACGTTGGCGTGAAAAAGATCGATTTCCACCTTAGACCACGGAGGGGTCACGAACTCGTGTTGCTGGAGTGTTTCATCCTTCTGGAGGAGCATCGCACCAATGCCGTCCTGGCTGGCGTCCCTGGAGATTTTTGTCTTCCGCTCTGGGTCAAAAAAGGCTAGTGCCGGAGCAGTGGTGAGCTTTGCCTTTAACTCGAGCCACTCTGCTTGATGTGTGGGTAGCCACTGAAAGGCAGTGGACTTCTTCACCAGATGCCTGAGAGCCGTGGTGTGTGATGCGAGGTTGGGAATGAACTTTCCCAAGCAGTTAACCATACCCAGAAAGCGGAGTACCGCCTTTTTGTCTTCCGGGGTCTTCATGGTGTTGATGGCCTTGACTTTGTCCGAGTCCGGTTGCACGCCCTGCTGGGATATTTGATCACCCAAAAACTTGATCGAAGACATGCCAAAGGAGCATTTGGCATTGTTCAGCTTGAGACCATTGGCATGTATGCGTCTAAAGACTTGTTGGAGACGAGATATGTGTTCCTCTGGGGTCGTGGACCATATAATGACGTCATCAACATAAACTCGCACACCCTCAATGCCCTCCAGCATCTGTTCCATGATCCTGTGAAAGAGTTCAGAGGCTGAAACAATACCAAACAGCATGCGGTTGTAACAGTACCTTCCGAAAGGTGTATTAAACGTGCAGAGCTTCCTGCTGGACTCATCCAATTGTAATTGCCAGAAGCCACATGATGCATCTAGCTTCGTGAAGAATTTGACATGTGCCATCTCACTGGTTAGCTCCTCCCACTTCGGGATCGGGTAGTGTTCCCGCATTATGTTCCGGTTAAGATCCTTGAGATCTATACATATGCGCAGTTCTCCAGAGGGCTTCTTCACACAGACCATCAAGCTGACCCAGTCAGTCGGTTCTGTCACTTTAAAGATTACCCTGGTCTTGGAGCTCCTGCAGCTGTGCCTTAAGAGGAGCCGGCACCCGGCGTGGTGCATGGATCACAGGCGTGGTATCAGGCCTGAGTAAGATTTTGTAGCGGTACGGCAGCGTGCCCATCCCACTGAACACATCCGGGTATTGTGACAGGATTTCGTCAATGTCAGCCTGAAGATTCACACTGGCAGAGGACATGGCATGTACGCGCTGGATGAGATTGAGTAGCTTGCATGTATGGGCACCAAGCAGGGAAGCCTTGTCAGGCTTGACAATTTCAAATCGCAGTGTGGCTTTGATGGCCTTGTTGGAGACATGCAGGTGACAAGACCCTAACGCTGTAATGGCATTGCCATTATAATGAAGCAACTGGCAGGCCGGCAGAAGAATTTTTGGCTGCCTTTGGATGCAATCAAGATCTGCTTGAGATATGAGATTGGCTGAAGCACCAGTGTCCAGCTTAAACTGGATGCTGCATTGGTTGACTTGTACGACAGCACGCCATTTGTCCGCAGAATCCACATTGAGGATGGGTAGGCGTGTTGCTGAATTTGAGGAGGCCTTGTCATACATGGTAATGATGCCCACACGATACGGGGGACCCCAGGCAGTCGTCCTCCGATCCGTGGTGTTACCTGGTTCCGAATCCAGCAGCCCTTGCTGCACACTTCAAACGCGTTTGTGTTGGAACTGGGATCTTCAGGCCACGATCGGAGGTGCAGACCTGCCCAAGGCTGCATAATAGCCAGGCTTCCCACAATTTAGACATCACCTGCCTCTTGCAGGGCATTGCCACTTTAAGTGGGCAGTGCCGCAATTCGGGCACGTCATGACGTTGACGTCGTAACGCTCCGTGCATTGTCGCACATGCGCAGTGCGGTCAGCCGCCGCTCGCACCTGCGCATTGTGGTCTTCGGCCGCTTCGTTCTCCCGTCTGTGGTGCGCATGTGTGGGACCCCGGGAAAAGCGTGCGAAATGGCCGCCTTCATCGATGGCCTGTACACTCTCTGCCTCGTGGGAGGCAAGTTGGTCCTGTTCTGCCGATTTAAGGCGAGAGTAGCGACTTTTCACCTGTTCATGCACTTTACACGTCTCGATGGCTACTGGCAGGGTCGTGTTTTTTATTTTTAGGAGCTGCTCCCGCAGGGCGTCGAGTGGACCCCAAACACGATCTGATCCCTGATGAGGGAATCAGCAGTGTCACCGTAGTTGCAGGATTGCGCTAATATGCGGAGTTAAGTTAGAAAGGATTGGAAGCTCATCCTTACCCTGAAGGCATTGCTGAAAGACATAGCGCTCAAAGCTCTCGTTCATTTCGACTTCACAGTGACTGTCGAATTTGGCTAACACGGTCTGGAACTTGGTCTTGTCCTCGCCGTCGGCAAAAGTGAGCGAATTGAAGATTTGGATGGCCTGGTCCCCCGCAGTCGATATGAGCAGCGCGATTTTTCTGGCATCGGACGCACCCTCGAGGCCCGAGGCCTCAATGTATGGATTGAATTTTTGCTTGAAGACCCGCCAGTTGGCGCCGAGATTTCCAGAGATCCGGAGCTGTGGAGGGGCCTGGATCTTCTCCATGCCGCTGGAAGGCACTTGCTGGTCATCACTGAATTATTCAAGGTAAATTACTTAGATGAAGTAGACTCCTGGTATCATGTTGTGTTATTCACCCTGGGGTAACACGGACTGCAACAGGATGCAGATGAACGGTAAAGCATACACCAAACGTAGGCGTTGGTTCAATACGATTTATTGAACTTCTGTAACAATGCACACAGCTGGCTGTGCGTTGACACTCTACTACTCTAAGTGTACTAACTCTACTTTACTAGACCAGGCTAGCTCTGATCCACGTGTAGGAGGTGCTGACTTATATATACACCCTGACTGTCACTACAGTTGTCACCAGTGAAAAGAGGCGGAGTGCTGATGCCTCGTATGTTTTATAGTCGGAAGCCCCCCTCTGGTGTTCGGAAGCCCCTCTCTGGTGTTCTGTCTGGTGATTGGTTGTGTTCTGTCCTGTTTGTTATTTGGCTAACCTGGGTGTCCGTCACTGCCTCTTTTGACCTCATGGTGTGCATGGGTGCATATTATGACAATGCCGGCAGACCGTCATGACCCATGCCAGCCGACCTTCGTGCCCCACCATTTTCACTTACATTTAATGAGACAGGTGAGCCTGCTTGGTACTCATGATCTCACTTGCTTTGTCATTCAATGTTTCATTTCTGCATGGGTTGTTCATCAGAGGTCCTGGAGCTCACATCAGCACTGCTTTGTCCTATTGAGGACTCTCCTGAACAGCTCACACCACCACTGCTTTGTCCTGCTGGGGATTCTCCTGAGCCACTCTCTCCAGAAGGTTTAATTGTGAGATCCTGGCCTATTTGTGTCTCTGGATCTCTCTTCCTTATTACAAAACAGTCCTGCTGCTTGTTTGCTGCTGACAAAATGGAGGAATTGCAATCGTGCCCAGAGCTTGTGACGTCAGCATTCGGGGTGTGTCATCTGCTCTCTGCCGTCGCTTCAGGCAGGAAAACTGCATTGAAATTTAAAAACAATCTTCTGCTGAGTCAGCGCGCTTATGTGAGGAGGAGGCGGTGTTTCTCTCTGGGCTCTGGGCATGCGCACTGATGAGTGGGCATGCATGCGCAGCGCGTCCGCATTATGAAAGCCTGTCGAGGCCGTCATTTTTAAAGCCGGTCGCAGCCGGCACATTTAAAAACTGGCTGCTGCGACCATTGCACATTTATTCCCGTGATCGAGAACGCCACGATGGATGGTTCCACGAACCCCCCAACGCCCGCCAGCGACCCACCTGTGGGTCGCAACCCCGACTTTGAAAATGACTGATCTAAGGTGACCAGGGGAGTTCTCAATATTTATTCCCCAAATAACATCAGATTCTCTGGTCAGCACTAGATTGAACTGTCCTGTATCCGACAGTGTAACACTGACTGCAATTCAAAAGTACTTTGCTGGCTGTGAAGTGCTTTGGGACGTCCCGAGGTCGTGGAAGGGGCTATAGAAACACAAGTCATTCTTTTATCTTTACAGCACTGGGAACACTTCATCCGGTTGAGCATTTGGAGACCTCAATTTCTAACCTTCCCTATAATCTCTATTCTTGTTCTATGTCAGGTGTTTCTCTAGCTCTTGTGTTTTTTTTAAATGTTCTAGAATATCCAGGTAAGTGTTTAACAAGTGTTAACAGATGGTCTGCCGGAAGATATTGAAGGAATTCAGCAGTTAAGAGAGATGGAATTTACAGCAGGCACTCTAGTCTTTAATTGCTGTATTACCGTATAACAGGTAACATCTATTATTTTTTGACATGCATGTCTTCGAATCAATGTAAAATATCGTGTGACAGGTAATCATTCACAGCAGTGGTAGCAATTGGTTAATTGATCAACCGGCTGATTTCTTCTGTGTCTTATATATCATGAGGGTAAGTGAATATTACAGAATTAATGAGTCATCATAGGAGCCTCTGGCACACTGTCTACCGTACATGAAGCATAGAACATACAGTATAATCAATCACTTAGCAATAGGCTACCCTACTTCCAGGAAGCTATTACGAGCTCTGCACTAAAGTGTAAAGGAATTCCACAAGGCATCATTCATTGCCTCAGTAATAACCTCAAAACAGTCTGAGCATGAAATCTACCTTCCTTAATCATACAGAAGATGGCACACAGCCTTGAGAAAGCTCTACCTTTCTCTACCTCCGTGGCTAGCCAAGATACAAGATGAAGAATGTGGAATGTTGACCTCCAACCCATCTCTATTTTAATTACACAATTTTAGTCAATGCTCCTCTCTAATTCCTGTCTGTACTACACAGTCTTACACATGTCCCATTTCTTTTTACACCTTCATTGCACTGTGTTCTATTCTTTCATCTTTCTAGTGAGACTTTAAACTGAGGCCTTGTCTGCTCTCTGAAGTGGATGTAACAGATGCCATGTCGCTATTTTAAGGAGGAGTAAGGGAGCTCACCCCATTGCTCAGGCAATATTTCTTGCACACCAACATCACTAAACAGATTACCTGTTAATGATGTATTGATCTTTGTGGGAATCTGCTGACTGCAAATTTGCTGCCATGTTTCCTATTGCAACAGCGACTACTTTAAAGAGTACTTAATTGGCTGTAAGATATTTTGTGATGTCATGAAAGATGCTACAGAAATGTAAGACGTTTTCTTTGCTCACCCCTCCTCTTCTGAAGGAACTGGCTCTCACTTAGTTTCTCCCTCACTGAGAACCCTCTGGTGCTTCAGTTGAGTGGACATTCTCAGTGTTTTGAAGGCTATTCACCTCTGAGGGCATCACATCTAAGTCCAACTCTGTCCTTTCTCTGCACCACATTCATCCATTACCTAGAGGAATTATTGGATAGCATTCAGGAGTAGGAACTCTATTCCCACCCTGCACCCCCTTGTAGTCCAGGGAATCCAATGCTACTTGTGGTGTTCAATAAATGCCCTGCAGAAAATACTTAACCAATAAGCAAACCAAGCTGGAATCTTGGTTTGTGTGGGGGTTGGATGCTGCAAACTTTCCTTCTAGGCCTTTGGGGAGGCTTATTTTAAAATAAAAATAAAAATTGAACACCCACATTCTAATCGAGACAATTAACACCTGTGAGAGAAAGGTACTGGCAGGGAGCCTTTGACTGAACTGTTTCACTGCTGGATCCAAACCCAAAATGTTAACAAAGAACAAAGAACAAAGAAATGTACAGCACAGGAACAGGCCCTTCGGCCCTCCAAGCCCGTGCCGACCATGCTGCCCGACTAAACTACAATAAATAAGAACAAAGAAAACCTTTTGCACACTCACCAATCCGTTACCACTGTGCCAGCATTAGTAGTTCTTCAATTTAAATGGAGATACTTCTAGGGAAATGGGTGGTGTTGTGGTATGTATTCGGGGTAATGTGGTACCTGTGAAGCCGAGAGGCTATTGGCTGACAGGTCCCGGGTCCTGGTTGGATCTGCCGACTTCTGGCTCCGCCCTGAAGGCGGAGTATAAGAGCCCGAGCTTCTCCCCGCAGCCTCATTCTGTTGCTGAGCTGCTGGGGACAAGTCTCGCTTAATAAAGCTTAGATCGACTTCATCGCTTCTCGTCTCGCGTAAGTCATTGTACGCTACAGGTGGGTTGATGTGTGAATCAGAAAGAGTGGTGTCAGGATTGTACCTTCATTATACTTTGTATTGCAGAATCAAGACACTTTTTGATTCTGGTTTTGTGGTAGTCAACACTGTTGTATATATCACAAACGAGATGTATTACGGTAAGACTCCTGTACTACAGGTACGGGGGTAGATCCCTGCCTGCTGGCTCCGCCCAGTAGGCAGAGTATAAATGTGTGTGCTCACCGAGCAGCTGCAGGAGGCTACACATCTCTGCTTAATAAAGCCTCGATTACACTCTACTCTTGTCTTGTCGTAATTGATAGTGCATCAGGTTATGTGGGATTTTTAAAATGGCTGCAGTTCAATCACTTGCCTGTTGTTCAACGGCTTGGTTCAAGTCTCACTTTGGATACTTCAGGGCAATATTTCGACTGACACACCAGTAAAGGATGTGAGGTACTGATGCCATCATGAATCTCAATCACGGGCAAGGCCCGACGGTGGTCAATTAAGTGCCTGAAGACCTCTCCATGGAATTGAAGGGACCCACCCAATACTTAAGGGACTTCTCCCACGGATGCTAGTATTTTACCAATGGTGGAGCTGTCCATTCCACGTGCCGAGACCACATGGTAAACACTGACAACCTGGTTGAGGGTTTGTGGGGGACAGTTCCAACGGGGCTTCCATCGCTGATCCTTGTTGGGGACTGACTGCAGTGCCAGTTGTGGCCACCACCCTCAATGGTGCTACCGGGCCTGGAGAGCTGCTGCCCATCTGATTTAGCCAACAACACTTGGAGCAAGGACACCCTCCCACGTGGAGGTGAAGGCCATGACATCAGGCGGTTAACTGCCTGATGACTGTAAAATACGGCTATGGCTACCTGGACCAGCAGAGACAGGCATGCCCCTGACTTTTCACCTGTTGACAGGCTAGCGCTTCTGCATAGAACCCTAGTTAGTCCTTGCGTGTAAAAATGTTTCCTAACTTCATTCCTGAATGATCTGGCTCTGATTTTTCAGCCATGCCCACTAGTCCTAGACACTCCATCCAGAGGAAATAGTTTCTCTCTATTTACCCGATCAGTTACCCTTCATGAAAATTTTGAACAAATCAGCTCTCAACCTTCTAAGTTCGAGGGAATATAGCTCAAAGTTGCCTGTCCTAGTGACATTAGGAAGAGCAGGAGATCATTCAGCTGCTCCAAGCTGCTTCACCATTCATTCATTCAGATTACAGCTCGGCTGTATCTCAAGCTCCACTTACCCACCTTTGTCGATATCCCTTTGTACTCTATCAACCTCCGTTTTAAAATCTTCAGTTGATCCCCAGCATTTTATGGAGAGAATTCCAAATTTCTATTAATTATTTTGTAAAAGGTTCCTTCTTAATTTCACCACTGAACATTAACTCTTAATTTTCTGATGAGGTCCTCTTGTTCTTGATTCCTCCCGGTGGAGAATTATGTTCCGTGTATCTGACCTTTCAAATCCTTTTCAACGGAAATTCAATGTTCACTCCCCTAGCTGGGGCAGCTCAGTTGTTTGAGCACTTGATCAGGACTAAAAGCTTCAAATCCAACAGAGCTCACTGAGCCTTTAATCTTTCAGATGTCAACCAATTGAGTTCAATGTCTTAGCATGTAGCAGAAAAGCAGGCTACGCTGTCACAGTGCCCAGTGCTGATACTGGGAGTCACTTTGACAGCAAAGCAAACTAAACATGTCTGTCAGGAAGACCAATTGTCATGGCTTGACATTTTTCCTCTCTGGAGCAGCTTTTTACTTTTGTCATGGTATAAAATGCGTGAAAACAAGTCGATAGGTTTCTCGCCAGCTTTATTTCTATTGAAGTTACCCATTAGTACCGTTTTACACTATAGCAGCGTCAGGATCTCTCACTTGGTGTCTCGCCCTGGCTCTCCTTTTCCTTTCTTTCTCCTGCTCTCTCCTTCCCTCTCTCACACTGTCCCACCTTCAATCTCTCTCTCTCTGTTTCTCTCTATGGGCAAGATCTACCAGCCGGGAAGCGCACGAAAAACAGCACGGTACGGCAGGTAGATGCCAAATCTCTCTTCCGGATCAACCCGCTCATGCCTTGCGAGATCCAATGTGGTCTTGCGAGATGTTGTAATGTGAATCCTGCCCATTGTAGGTGGGATCTCTTTCTGGCAAATCTGCATATTAGTGTGAGACAGCTAGTCCCACTCTAGCATGCATTCCAAGATCTAACCAAGGCGTGGGATCAATCTCCCTCACCTTAGAGATCTGGGGCAAGCACCAAGAATAGGGACCAGACAGAATGGCACTTGTGGGGATCGGAGGCCCCCAGGTGCTTGCCCTCTGAGTAGGATGGCACCCTAGCATTGCAGGTGCCACCTGGGCACCCTGGGTGACAGTCTGGAAGTGCCAATATGCTCAGGTGGCACTTCCAGCTGGTTGGGGCACTGAAGGTCTGGCACTGCCAAGGTGCCAAGCTGACATTTTCTGCGTGAGGGGGATGGGGCTCCCTGTGTGGGTGTGGCGGGGGGTGGGGGGGGGGGCTGCGAGGACCTGCTTATTGGTGAGTTAGGGCTTGGGGAAGGGTTCGGGGGGGTCATGTTGAGGGGTTGGAAGATTGGGACGCCATTTAAAAATGGCGTCTCCATATCTTGCTGCACTGAGGAGTTCTGCCGAATGGAGCTCCTATGTGCAGAAAATGGGACTAAGTGCGACCTCAGCTGCATGTTTCCTGCTAAGGCCCACATCTACCCGAATGGCCGTTCAATATAGCGTGGTGTTTCTCTGTGCTCTGAGCGCAATGAAACACCCGGGCAATTCGCGCTATGGGACTCTGATCCCATTTGAGTAGATCACAACCTATGTCTCTCCCTCATTCTATTTCTCACTCTCTATCTCCCTCCCGCTCTCCTTCACTCTCTACCTCCCTGTCTCTTTTCTTCACTCTCTCCCACTCTTCTGCTTTCTCCTTTCCTCTCCCTCTGTGTCTTTTCCTATTTCTCACTCTCCCTCTTTCTCACTATATGTCTCCTTAAATGTTCAAAACTCTCTCTCTCGTTCACACTCTCTCTCCTTCATACTCTCTATTCTTCACTCCCTCTCCCCTCCACTCCCTCTCCCCTTCACTCCCTCTCTCCCTCATCCCTTTTCTCTGCCACCTGTGGAGAACATTAAGGGAAGGGAACATAGTTCCTGAGAAATGCTGCAGTATAAATCATTTAGTAAGTTAGAACTGTAATCTTTAATCTTTATGCTTGAAAACGGTTCTGATAATAGTGCTATAAATTTGCCATCATTATTTGGCTTGGTGTTTCTCATTTTATGTGCTTTCCAAAGTAATGGTCTGAAAACAGTTTCAATTGGCTGTAATTCCAAGTTCTAATTATTTTTCCATTGTGTCATGATAACTGCAGACTAAAAGTCAACAGCAGCTTTTTTCAAGGCACGCACCCTTTGATGGTCTTCAGAATTGGAAATACAGCACTGAAATTCGGATCTTTAGTGATTTGCAGAATCCCGCCACCCAAACTGACTGGAATTATTGATCATCGACTCTCAGTAAAAGGAAAGGCTTGCAGTAAATAGCACCTCAAAAAAGCAGGTTGCAGCCAATGAAATGCTTGAAGGTTTTATGCTCAAGCCTCTGTGATGGAACATTCCGGCTCAAGCCGTAAAAGTTGTGGTAGTATGTATTGGGGGTCATGTGGGACTGGAAGCCCTAATGTCATTGGCTGACAGATCCCGGGTCCTGGTTGGCCGTTGACCTCAAGCTCCGCCCTGAAGGCGAAGTATAAGAAGCCGGTGTCTTCCCCCGCAGGCCAGTTTACTATCGAGCTGCTGGGGAACAGACACGCTTAATAAAGCCTCATCGACTTCACTCTATTCGTCTCATGGAGTCTTTGTGCGCTACAATTTATTAAGCGCGCCTAAAAAGGACTATGGAGCTCAGGATCATTCCAGAATGCCTGAGGATCAGCCCCCACGCAGTGAATGCGGCAGCAGCCTTCAAACACTGGCAGACTTGCTTCGAGGCCTACATCAGGAAGACCACCGGCCGAGTCTCAGACGAACAAAAACTGCAGGTCCTGCACTCGAGGGTGAGCACGGAGATTTTCTCCCTCATTGAAGACACCGACGATTTCCAGACGGCGTTCGCAGCACTCAGAAGTCTCTACGTTCGCCCAGTTAACCAAATCTACGCTCGCTACCAGCTCACGACAAGACGGCAAGCTCCCGGAGAATCGATGGACGAGTTCTACGCCGCGCTGCTGATTTTGGGACGAGCCTGCAGCTGCCCGTCGGTGAATGCAAACGAACACACGGACATGTTAATGCGCGATGCTTTTGTGGCAGGTATGCAATCCTCCCAAATCCGCCAAAGACTTCTAGAAAAAGAGTCGCTAGGACTCTCAGAGGCACGGGCCCTAGCAGCCTCCCTAGACGTGGCCGCGCGTAATACCCGCACCTACGGCCCCGACCGCACGGCAGGCCATTGGGCCCCGTACGTACCCGTCGCGGCAGACCCCCTACCCCCCCCCCCCCCCTCCCGGACACCCCACAGGCTTGCGCAGTCCAAACGCCGAGTCGCACCGGGGGCGCCCGCTGTTATTTCTGCGGCCAGGCGAAACACCCCCGACAGCGCTATCCGGCCCGCGCAGCCATCTGCAAAAGCTGCGGGAAAAAGGGCCATTATGCGGTGGTGTGCCGATCCCGCGAGGTCGCCGCCGTCCCGGGGCCACAGGGAGCCCTACAAGCAGTCTATGCGCCCCAACCCCCCCAGCACGCCATGTGCGACCCGCAGGCGCAGCCGCTCTGGGTCCCGACCACCGCGGTCCCGGGAGAACTGGGAGCCCTGCACGCCGCCTACGCTCCCCAACCCCCCTTCCCGCAGCCCACGTATGACCCGCCGCCGGCGCTACCGCTTTGGGTCCCGGCCAACACTCCCCACGGCGAGGAGGGGGTTTTTCGCGTCCCTAACGCCACCCTAACCCCCGTCCCGCGCCCCACGCCTGACCCGCCGGCGCCGCCGACTTGGGCCCCGACCACCGCCGCACCCCGCGACCGCCCCCTTCCCAGGAGGATCAGTCCCCCTCCCCTTTGCACCGACAGCTGAAACCGTACGGCTCCTGGAGGCGACAACACTGGTACAAACACCACCACCACCGCCGGGGCCGAGGCGATCGACACGGACGACCAGACCGCCCGACCGACTCGTGGCGTCGATGTAAAACAAAGATGGACTGTTCAAAGAACATTTTGTTTTTTTCCTATACCCTCTGTAAATAGTTGCAACAGGACGGAACTGTCCAATACTGTACTACCATGTCAATGTTCTATCCTCCCAGGACCAGCCCTGTAAACCCTTACCACCATACGAAGCATCACCCCGCCGGGTTCATTTTGACAAGGGGTGAATGTGGTAGTATGTATTGGGGGTCATGTGGGACTGGAAGCCCTAATGTCATTGGCTGACATATCCCGGGTCCTGGTTGGCCGTTGTGGTCCTGCTGATCGTGGCCGCAGATGGTTACATTGTCGAGATACGGGAACGTGGCCCGTAACCCATGTTGATCAACCATCCGGTCCATCTCCCGTTGGAAGACCGAGACCCCGTTTGTGACGCCAAAAGGGACCCGTAGGAAATGGTATAATCGCCCGTCTGCCTCGAAGGCTGTGTACTTGCGGTCACTTGGGCGGATGGGGAGCTGATGGTAGACGGACTTGAGGTCCACGGTGGAGAAGACTTTATACTGGGCAATCCGATTGACCATGTCGGATATGCGGGGGAGAGGGTACGCGTCTAGTTGTGTGTACCTGTTGATGGTCTGGCTATAGTCAATGACCATCCTTTGTTTCTCCCCTGTCTTCACTACTACCACCTGCGCTCTCCAGGGACTATTGCTGGCCTGGATTATGCCCTCCTTTAGTAGCCGCTGGACTTCGGACCGAATGAAGGTCCGGTCCTGGGCGCTGTACCATCTGCTCCTAGTGGCGACGGGTTTGCAATCCGGGGTGAGGTTCGCAAACAAGGACGGGGGTTGCACCTTGAGGGTAGCGAGGCCGCAGATAGTGAGTGGGGGTATGGGGCCGCCGAATTTAAACGTAAGGCTCTGTAGATTACATTGGAAATCTAATCCCAGCAAGGTGGGGGCACAGAGTTGGGGAAGGACGTTAAGTTTGTAGTTTTTGAACTCCCTCCCCTGCACCGTTAGGGTAACTATGCAGAATCCCTGGATCTGTACGGAGTGGGATCCTGCAGCTAGGCAAATCTTTTGTGCGCTGGGATAGGTGGTCAAGGAACAGCGTCTTACCGTGTCGGGGTGTATAAAGCTTTCTGTGCTCCCGGAGTCGACTAGGCATGGCGTCTCGTGGCCGTTAATTAGGACCGTTGTCGTCGTCGTCTGGAGTGTCCGGGGCCGAGCCTGATCGAGCGTAACCGAAGCGAGCCGTGGTTGTAGTAGTGGGGTGGGGTCCGTTGTTGCCGTCCAAGATGGCGTCGGGATGGACAAAATGGCCGCCCCCATACATCGCACGTGGCTGGGGGTCACAAGATGGCGGCGGGGGTGGACAAAATGGCCGCCCCCATGCATCGTACAGGTCTGGGGTGGTCCAAGATGGCGGCGCCCTTCCTCCCCTCGTGGTGGCCGGGACCCAAAATGGCGGCGCCTGCGGGTCGCACATGGTGTGCTGGGGGGTCTGGGGAGCGCTAGGACCGCGAGCGCTAGGACCGCGCGGAGCTCCCTCACTGCGAGCGCTAGGACCGCGAGCGCTAGGACCGCGCGGAGCTCCCTCACCGCGAGCTCTAGGACCGCGAGCGCTAGGACCGCGCGGAGCTCCCTCACTGGGGACAGCGGTGGTCGGGGCCCAAGTCGGCGTCGCCGGCGGGTCAGGCGTGGGGCCGCGAGCGCTGGGACCGTGCAGAGCTCCCTTGCCGGGGACAGCGGTGGTCGGGGTCCAAGTAGGTGGCGCCGGTGGGTCAGGCGTGGGGCCGCGAGCGCTGGGACCGTGCAGAATAAATCATGGCTGACATAAAGAAGATGAAAATAAACAACGTTCAACAATTGTGATTTTCCCAACGTCAGCTTACATGCCCGTGCAGATTCCTTCCAAAGGGACCAATCCCCAACTGGGTTTTGGCAGAGGACAAACGATGTTTGTAAACTGGGCAGGTGCCTATCACACATTATCTTAACAATGCCATTAATTAGACAGCTGCCTCAGAAATGTGCCGCCAATTCAGCAGCTATGCACCAGTTTATTTACAAAATTGTGGCCCTGCGCCAAGAAAAGGAAAAGGAACGAGAATCTCATCACTAAAGGCTACACCGTGGAGCCTTCCTTGGAGAGGATATTTCAAAATGCTTCAATATTTACATTTATTGATAATTCACGGATGAGCTTACAGCTGGTCTCTGAGGTTGAGATTTAAAGGGTCCAGAATTTTCTTGAAAAATTGGCATTGAGCCTAGTGCACAGGCTAGGTGCAGACATTTCGAAGCTGGCAGGAGGAGACTGAGAAATTGCCTTAAAATAAATAAATTATGGGCACGTTTCAACTAATTGGGAACAAAGTCCCCCAGCGACGTGTCTAGCCGCGTGTTCCCCGGTGCTCGCACTCTTGTTGTATAAGGGGCCTCAGCGGGGAGTACTCGGGCCGCACTCAGCCCCATTTTGTACAGAGGGGAGCTCCGTTCGCTGGAACTCCCCACTGTAGCGAGAGATTTAAAAATGGCAACCCCGTCCCTCTCCCCCTCCAGCCCAAACATACTATGGGAGGGTCCGTGGCAAGCCCCCCTTCCCCCCGCCTGCCCCTGCACACTTCCCAACACCCACACAGGGCAACCTGGCTTTTTCTGCCACATGCACAATATGCCAGCTTGGCACCTTGGCAGACCTGGAACCGTGGCAATGCCCCTGGCAATGCCAGCTGGGCACCTTGGCAATGCTAGGCTGGCACCCAAACCAAATTCCAATACCTGGTCATCCAGATAGACCTCGCCTGGACACAGATCCAGAAGCGGAACCTTATCGAGTGTAGTGGAAGAGGCAAAGGGTGACCTGTGGAGGTGGGACTTCCTCCCGCTCTCCCTGATGGGGCGAGTGCAGACAATCAAAATGAACGTACTGCCAAGATTCCTCTTTTTATTCAGATCCCTTCCGATCTTCATCCCCAAGGCCTTTTCACCAAAGTAGACAAAGTAATCATGGCGTTTGTGTTGGGGGGGGGGGGGGGGGGCGAGGAGAAGAACCCTAGGATCCTTAAAACTGTCTGACAAAGAAGGAGGAATATGGGCGACCTGGCCATTCCAAACCTCCTATTCTATCACTGGGCAGCTAATGGAGAAAGGGTGCGGGGGGTGGATCAAAGAGTCGGCGGTGGAATGGGTGAGAATCGGGAGGAGACCACTTGCACAGAGACATCCCTCTGAGCACTTGCTACGGCCTCTCGCTCATTTCCCCCCAAAAAGTACTCAAGAAGCTTGGTGGTTGTCCCGCTGAGGATGTGGAACAAATTCAGGCACCACTTCAATCTGAGGGCAATGTCCGCAATGGCTCCCATCTGCAAAAGCCATAAATTCACCCCTTCAACAATGGACGCCTTCTTTAAAAGGTGGAGACAGGATGAAGAAGTACTTTTTAAAAAAAAATGTTTATTAAGAATTCTTCAACAAAATTTTCAACCATACAAACCCCTCCCCCGTAACAAAAAGAACAGAAAAGTTGCATAGCAAGACATAAACATATCAAATCAACATAATACAGAACTTTGTACATTGGATTCCTCCTGCACATATCAACTTTCCTGAACATTTATGTATTTTCTTGCTCAAGTGCCCCCAGGAAAACTCCCCTTCCCCATCCACCCTTCTCCCCTCCCCCCAAAAGAGATGCCCCCCCACTCCACCCCCCCCACCCCCACTCCCCCCCACTCACCCACTCCCCCTTACCCCTCCACTCCCCCCTCCCCCCTCCCCACCCCCCACTCCCCCATTCCCTCCCCCACTCCCCCCCACTCCCCCACTCCCCCCCACTCCCCCCCCACACTCCCCCCCACACTCGCCCACTCCCCCCCCACACTCCCCCCCTCCCCCCACACTCCCCCCTCCCCCCCCACTCCCCCCCCACCCCCCACTCCCCCCCCGCCCCCCACCCCCCACCTCCCCCACCCCCCCACCCCCCCACCCCACCCACCCCACCCACCACCCCCCCACCCACCCAAAGGCCAGAATGCCGGCCTCTTTCGCCTCCTGCACTCCCAGCTCATCCGCCACTCCAAATAGTGCTAGCCCCCAACTTGGCTTGACCTGGACATTCACCACCTTAGATATAGTTCTCGTAATACCCCTCCAGAACCCATCCAGTGCCGGGCACGAGCAGAACATATGGGCATGGTTCGCCGGGCTTCCTGAGCACCTCCCACATCTGTCCTCCACCCCAAAGACCCTACTCAGCCTCGCCCCCGTCATATGCGCTCTGTGAATAACCTTAAACTGTATCAGGCTAAGCCTGGCACATGAGGAAGAAGATTAACCCTACTCAGGGCATCAGCCCACAAACGCTCTTCAATCTCCTCCCCAGCTCCTCCTCCCATTTACCCTTCAGCTACTCTACCAAAGCCTCCCCCTCTTCTTTCATCTCCTGATATATCGCCGACACCTTGCCCTCTCCGACCCATACACCCGAAATCACCCTATCTTGAATCCCCTGTGCCGGGAGCAATGGAAATTCCCTCACCTGTCACCTCACAAACGCCCTCACTTGCATGTACATGGATGCATTTCCCGGGGGTAGCCCAAACTTCTCCTCCAGCGCCCCTAGGCTCGCAAACGTCCCATCAATGAACAGGTCCCCCATTCTTCTAATCCCTGCCCGATGCCAGCTCTGAAACCCCCCGTCCATCCTTCCTGGGACAAACCGATGGTTACCCCTGAACGGGGACCACACCGAGGCTCCCATCGCACCCCTGTGTCGTCTCCACTGCCCCCAGATCTTTAGCGTTGCCGCCACCACCGGACACGTGGTGTAGCTTGTCGGCGAGAGCGGCAGCGGTGCCATCACCAGTGCCCCCAGGCTTGTTCCTTTGCAGGACGCCATCTCCAACCTCTTCCATGCCACCCTCTCTCCCTCCATCACCCACTTACGGATCATCGCCACATTGGCTGCACAGTAGTAGCCACCCAGATTCGGCAACGCCAGCCCTCCACTATCTCTACTACGCTCCAGGAACCCCCTCCTTACCCTCGGGGTCTTGTTTGCCCACACAAAACCCATAATGCTCCTGCCTACCCTCTTAAAAAAGGCCTTGGTGATCACAATTGGAAGGCACTGGAATACAAAAAGAAACCTCGGGAGGACCACCATTTTAATCGACTGTACTCTGCTCGCCAGCGAGAGTGGCAACATGTCCCACCATTTGAAGTCCTCCTCCATCTGCTCCACCAGCCGTGTCAAATTAAGTTTGTGCAGGGCCCCTTAGCTCCTAGCTACCTGGATCCCCAAGTACCGAAAGCTCCTTTCCGCCCTCCTCAACGGTAGGTCGTCTATCCCTCTTCCCTGGTCCCCTGGATGCACCACAAAGAGCTCACTCCATTGAGCTTATAGCCCGAAAAGTCCCCAAACTCCCTTAGAATCTACATGGCCTCCACCATCCCCTCCGCTGGATCCGCCACATACAGCAACAGGTCGTCTGCATACAGCGACACCCGATGCTCCTCTCTCCCTCGGACCACCCCCCTCCATTTCCTGGACTCCCTTAATGCCATGGCCAAAGGTTCAATTGCTAATGCAAACAACAGGGGGAACAGGGGCACCCCTGCCTCGTTCCTCGATACAGCCGAAAATACTCCGACTTCTGCCGATTCGTAACCACACTCGCCACCGGGGCTCTATATAGGAGCTTAAGCCAGCTAATAATCCCTCCCCCGCACCCAAACCTCTGCAACACTTCCCAGAGATACTCCCACTCTACGCGGTCAAAGGCCTTCTCCGCGTCCATAGCTGCCACTATCTCCGCCTCTCCCTTCACCGATGGCATCATAATCACATTTAGGAGCCTCCGCACATTGGTGTTTAGCTGCCTGCCCTTTACAAATCCCGCCTGGTCCTCGTGAATCACCCCCGGGACACAGTCCTCGATCCTCGTAGCCAGCACTTTTGCCAGCAACTTAGCATCCACGTTGAGGAGCGAGATCAGCCTGTACGACCCACATTGCAGTGGGTCCTTATCCCGCTTCAGGATCAAAGAGATCATCGCCTCCGACATTGTCGGGGGCAGGGTCCCCCCCTCCCTTGCCTCATTGAAAGTCCTCACCAGCAATGGGCTAACAGGTCTACGTTCTTCCTATAGAACTCAACTGGAAC